>NW_024609879.1:10068893-10712642 GCF_016920785.2 Ixodes scapularis
ACCAGGCGTCACTAGCACGCTTAGCGAAAACAACGACCGCGCGGAACGAACATTCGCCGCCGTTGAGAAATCCCGGGCACACTCACGATGTCGTCCCTGTGCCGTCGCCGCGGGTGCAGCAGTCGTCACTAGCACGCTTAGCGAAAACAATGACCGCGCTGAACGAACATCCGCCGCCGTTGAGAAATCCCGGGCACACTCACGATGTCGTCCCTGTGCCGTCGCCGCGGGTGCAGCAGTCGTCACTAGCACGCTTAGCGAAAACAACGACCGCGCTGAACGAACATCCGCCACCGTTGAGAAATCCCGGGCACACTCACGATGTCGTCCCTGTGCCGTCGCCGCGGGTGCACCAGGCGTCACTAGCACGCTTAGCGAAAACAACGACCGCGCTGAACGAACATCCGCCGCCGTTGAGAAATCCCGGGCACACTCACGATGTCGTCCCTGTGCCGTCGCCGCGGGTGCACCAGGCGTCACTAGCACGCTTAGCGAAAACAACGACCGCGCTGAACGAACATCCGCCGCCGTTGAGAAATCCCGGGCACACTCACGATGTCGTCCCTGTGCCGTCGCCGCCGGTGCACCAGGCGTCACTAGCACGCTTAGCGAAAACAACGACCGCGCTGAACGAACATCCGCCGCCGTTGAGAAATCCCGGGCACACTCACGATGTCGTCCCTGTGCCGTCGCCGCGGGTGCAGCAGTCGTCACTAGCACGCTTAGCGAAAACAACGACCGCGCTGAACGAACATCCGCCACCGTTGAGAAATCCCGGGCACACTCACGATGTCGTCCCTGTGCCGTCGCCGCGGGTGCACCAGGCGTCACTAGCACGCTTAGCGAAAACAACGACCGCGCTGAACGAACATCCGCCGCCGTTGAGAAATCCCGGGCACACTCACGATGTCGTCCCTGTGCCGTCGCCGCGGGTGCACCAGGCGTCACTAGCACGCTTAGCGAAAACAATGACCGCGCTGAACGAACATTCGCCGCCGTTGAGAAATCCCGGGCACACTCACGATGTCGTCCCTGTGCCGTCGCCGCGGGTGCACCAGGCGTCACTAGCACGCTTAGCGAAAACAACGACCGCGCGGAACGAACATCCGCCGCCGTTGAGAAATCCCGGGCACTCTCACGATGTCGTCCCTGTGCCGTCGCCGCGGGTGCACCAGGCGTCACTAGCACGCTTAGCGAAAACAATGACCGCGCTGAACGAACATCCGCCGCCGTTGAGAAATCCCGGGCACACTCACGATGTCGTCCCTGTGCCGTCGCCGCGGGTGCACCAGGCGTCACTAGCACGCTTAGCGAAAACAACGACCGCGCGGAACGAACATTCGCCGCCGTTGAGAAATCCCGGGCACACTCACGATGTCGTCCCTGTGCCGTCGCCGCGGGTGCAGCAGTCGTCACTAGCACGCTTAGCGAAAACAATGACCGCGCTGAACGAACATCCGCCGCCGTTGAGAAATCCCGGGCACACTCACGATGTCGTCCCTGTGCCGTCGCCGCGGGTGCAGCAGTCGTCACTAGCACGCTTAGCGAAAACAACGACCGCGCTGAACGAACATCCGCCACCGTTGAGAAATCCCGGGCACACTCACGATGTCGTCCATGTGCCGTCGCCGCGGGTGCACCAGGCGTCACTAGCACGCTTAGCGAAAACAATGACCGCGCTGAACGAACATCCGCCGCCGTTGAGAAATCCCGGGCACACTCACGATGTCGTCCCTGTGCCGTCGCCGCGGGTGCACCAGGCGTCACTAGCACGCTTAGCGAAAACAACGACCGCGCGGAACGAACATTCGCCGCCGTTGAGAAATCCCGGGCACACTCACGATGTCGTCCCTGTGCCGTCGCCGCGGGTGCACCAGGCGTCACTAGCACGCTTAGCGAAAACAATGACCGCGCGGAACGAACATTCGCCGCCGTTGAGAAATCCCGGGCACACTCACGATGTCGTCCCTGTGCCGTCGCCGCGGGTGCACCAGGCGTCACTAGCACGCTTAGCGAAAACAATGACCGCGCTGAACGAACATCCGCCGCCGTTGAGAAATCCCGGGCACACTCACGATGTCGTCCCTGTGCCGTCGCCGCGGGAGCACCAGGCATCACTAGCACGCTTAGCGAAAACAACGACCGCGCGGAACGAACATTCGCCGCCGTTGAGAAATCCCGGGCACACTCACGATGTCGTCCCTGTGCCGTCGCCGCGGGTGCACCAGGCGTCACTAGCACGCTTAGCGAAAACAACGACCGCGCTGAACGAACATCCGCCGCCGTTGAGAAATCCCGGGCACACTCACGATGTCGTCCCTGTGCCGTCGCCGCGGGTGCAGCAGTCGTCACTAGCACGCTTAGCGAAAACAACGACCGCGCTGAACGAACATCCGCCGCCGTTGAGAAATCCCGGGCACACTCACGATGTCGTCCCTGTGCCGTCGCCGCGGGTGCACCAGGCGTCACTAGCACGCTTAGCGAAAACAACGACCGCGCTGAACGAACATCCGCCGCCGTTGAGAAATCCCGGGCACACTCACGATGTCGTCCCTGTGCCGTCGCCGCGGGTGCACCAGGCGTCACTAGCACGCTTAGCGAAAACAACGACCGCGCTGAACGAACATTCGCCGCCGTTGAGAAATCCCGGGCACACTCACGATGTCGTCCCTGTGCCGTCGCCGCGGGTGCACCAGGCGTCACTAGCACGCTTAGCGAAAACAACGACCGCGCGGAACGAACATCCGCCGCCGTTGAGAAATCCCGGGCACTCTCACGATGTCGTCCCTGTGCCGTCGCCGCGGGAGCACCAGGCGTCACTAGCACGCTTAGCGAAAACAACGACCGCGCGGAACGAACATCCGCCGCCGTTGAGAAATCCCGGGCACACTCACGATGTCGTCCCTGATGCCGTCGCCGCGGGTGCACCAGGCGTCACTAACACGCTTAGCGAAAACAACGACCGCGCGGAACGAACATCCGCCGCCGTTGAGAAATCCCGGGCACACTCACGATGTCGTCCCAGATGCCGTCGCCGCGGGTGCACCAGGCGTCACTAACACGCTTAGAGAAAACAACCACCGCGCGGAACGAACATCCGCCGCCGTTGAGAAATCCCGGGCACTCTCACGATGTCGTCCCTGTGCCGTCGCCGCGGGAGCACCAGGCATCACTAGCACGCTCAGCGAAAACAACGACCGCGCGGAACGAACGTCCGCCGCCGTTGAGAAATCCCGGGCACACTCACGATGTCGTCCCTGATGCCGTCGCCGCGGGTGCACCAGGCGTCACTAGCACGCTTAGCGAAAACCACGACCGCGCGGAACGAACATCCGCCGCCGTTGAGAAATCCCGGGCACACTCACGATGTCGTCCCTGATGACGTCGCCGCGGGTGCACCAGGCGTCACTAGCACGCTTAGCGAAAACAACGACCGCGCGGAACGAACATCCGCCGCCGTTGAGAAATCCTGGGCACACTCACGATGTCGTCCCTGTGCCGTCGCCACGGGAGCACCAGGCGTCACTAGCACGCTTAGCGAAAACAACGACCGCGCGGAACGATCATCCGCCGCCGTTGAGAAATCCCGGGCACACTCACGATGTCGTCCCTGATGCCGTCGCCGCGGGTGCACCAGGCGTCACTAACACGCTTAGCGAAAACAACGACCGCGCGGAACGAACATCCGCCGCCGTTGAGAAATCCCGGGCACACTCACGATGTCGTCCCTGATGACGTCGCCGCGGGTGCACGAGGCGTCACTAGCACGCTTAGCGAAAACAACGACCGCGCGGAACGAACATCCGCCGCCGTTGAGAAATCCCGGGCACACTCACGATGTCGTCCCCGATGCCGTCGCCGCGGGTGCACTAGGCGTCACTAGCACGCTTAGCGAAAACAACGACCGCGCGGAACGAACATCCGCCGCCGTTGAGAAATCCCGGGCACACTCACGATGTCGTCCCTGATGCCGTCGCCGCGGGTGCACCAGGCGTCACTAACACGCTTAGCGAAAACAACGACCGCGCGGAACGAACATCCGCCGCCGTTGAGAAATCCCGGGCACACTCACGATGTCGTCCCTGATGACGTCGCCGCGGGTGCACCAGGCGTCACTAGCACGCTTAGCGAAAACAACGACCGCGCGGAACGAACATCCGCCGCCGTTGAGAAATCCCGGGCACACTCACAATGTCGTCCCTGATGACGTCGCCGCGGGTGCACCAGGCGTCACTAGCACGCTTAGCGAAAACAACGACCGCGCGGAACGAACATCCGCCGCCGTTGAGAAATCCCGGGCACACTCACGATGTCGTCCCCGATGCCGTCGCCGCGGGTGCACTAGGCGTCACTAGCACGCTTAGCGAAAACAACGACCGCGCGGAACGAACATCCGCCGCCGTTGAGAAATCCCGGGCACACTCACGATGTCGTCCCTGTGCCGTCGCCGCGGGTGCACCAGGCGTCACTAGCACGCTTAGCGAAAACAACGACCGCGCGGAACGAACATCCGCCGCCGTTGAGAAATCCCGGGCACACTCACGATGTCGTCCCCGATGCCGTCGCCGCGGGTGCACCAGGCGTCACTAGCACGCTTAGCGAAAACAACGACCGCGCGGAACGAACATCCGCCGCCGTTGAGAAATCCCGGGCACACTCACGATGTCGTCCCCGATGCCGTCGCCGCGGGTGCACTAGGCGTCACTAGCACGCTTAGCGAAAACAACGACCGCGCGGAACGAACATCCGCCGCCGATGAGAAATCCCGGGCACACTCACGATGTCGTCCCTGATGACGTCGCCGCGGGTGCACCAGGCGTCACTAGCACGCTTAGCGAAAACCACGACCGCGCGGAACGAACATCCGCCGCCGTTGAGAAATCCCGGGCACACTCACGATGTCGTCCCTGTGCCGTCGCCGCGGGTGCACCAGGCGTCACTAGCACGCTTAGCGAAAACAACGACCGCGCGGAACGAACATCCGCCGCCGTTGAGAAATCCCGGGCACACTCACGATGTCGTCCCTGTGCCGTCGCCGCGGGTGCACCAGGCGTCACTAGCACGCTTAGCGAAAACAACGACCGCGCGGAACGAACATCCGCCGCCGTTGAGAAATCCCGGGCACACTCACGATGTCGTCCCTGTGCCGTCGCCGCGGGTGCACCAGGCGTCACTAGCACGCTTAGCGAAAACAACGACCGCGCGGAACGAACATCCGCCGCCGTGAGAAATCATGGGCACACTCACGATGTCGTCCCTGATGACGTCGCCGCGGGTGCACCCGGCGTCACTAGCACGCTTAGCGAAAACAACGACCGCGCGGAACGAACATCCGCCGCCGTTGAGAAATCCTGGGCACACTCACGATGTCGTCCCTGTGCCGTCGCCACGGGAGCACCAGGCGTCACTAGCACGCTCAGCGAAAACAACGACCGCGCGGAACGAACATCCGCCGCCGTTGAGAAATCCCGGGCACACTCACGATGTCGTCCCCGATGCCGTCGCCGCGGGTGCACCAGGCGTCACTAGCACGCTTAGCGAAAACAACGACCGCGCGGAACGAACATCCGCCGCCGTTGAGAAATCCCGGGCACACTCACGATGTCGTCCCTGATGACGTCGCCGCGGGTGCACAAGGCGTCACTAGCACGCTTAGCGAAAACAACGACCGCGCGGAACGAACATCCGCCGCCGTTGAGAAATCCCGGGCACACTCACGATGTCGTCCCCGATGCCGTCGCCGCGGGTGCACCAGGCGTCACTAGCACGCTTAGCGAAAACAACGATCGCGCGGAACGAACATCCGCCGCCGTTGAGAAATCCCGGGCACACTCACGATGTCGTCCCTGATGACGTCGCCGCGGGTGCACCAGGCGTCACTAGCACGCTTAGCGAAAACAACGACCGCGCGGAACGAACATCCGCCGCCGTTGAGAAATCCTGGGCACACTCACGATGTCGTCCCTGATGACGTCGCCGCGGGTGCACCAGGCGTCACTAGCACGCTTAGCGAAAACAACGACCGCGCGGAACGAACATCCGCCGCCGTTGAGAAATCCCGGGCACACTCACGATGTCGTCCCTGATGCCGTCGCCGCGGGTGCACCAGGCGTCACTAGCACGCTTAGCGAAAACAACGACCGCGCGGAACGAACATCCGCCGCCGTTGAGAAATCCTGGGCACACTCACGATGTCGTCCCTGATGCCGTCGCCGCGGGTGCACCAGGCGTCACTAACACGCTTAGCGAAAACAACGACCGCGCGGAACGAACATCCGCCGCCGTTGAGAAATCCTGGGCACACTCACGATGTCGTCCCTGTGCCGTCGCCACGGGAGCACCAGGCGTCACTAGCACGCTTAGCGAAAACAACGACCGCGCGGAACGAACATCCGCCGCCGTTGAGAAATCCTGGGCACACTCACGATGTCGTCCCTGTGCCGTCGCCACGGGAGCACCAGGCGTCACTAGCACGCTTAGCGAAAACAACGACCGCGCGGAACGAACATCCGCCGCCGTTGAGAAATCCTGGGCACACTCACGATGTCGTCCCTGATGCCGTCGCCACGGGAGCACCAGGCGTCACTAGCACGCTTAGCGAAAACAACGACCGCGCGGAACGAACATCCGCCGCCGTTGAGAAATCCTGTCACACTCACGATGTCGTCCCTGTGCCGTCGCCACGGGAGCACCAGGCGTCACTAACACGCTTAGCGAAAACAACGACCGCGCGGAACGAACATCCGCCGCCGTTGAGAAATCCCGGGCACACTCACGATGTCGTCCCTGATGCCGTCGCCACGGGAGCACCAGGGGTCACTAACACGCTTAGCGAAAACAACGACCGCGCGGAACGAACAGCCGCCGCCGTTGAGAAATCCTGGGCACACTCACGATGTCGTCCCTGTGCCGTCGCCGCGGGTGCACTAGGCGTCACTAGCACGCTTAGCGAAAACAACGACCGCGCGGAACGAACATCCGCCGCCGTTGAGAAATCCTGGGCACACTCACGATGTCGTCCCTGATGCCGTCGCCGCGGGTGCACCAGGCGTCACTAACACGCTTAGCGAAAACAACGACCGCGCGGAACGAACATCCGCCGCCGTTGAGAAATCCTGGGCACACTCACGATGTCGTCCCTGATGCCGTCGCCGCGGGTGCACCAGGCGTCACTAACACGCTTAGCGAAAACAACGACCGCGCGGAACGAACATCCGCCGCCGTTGAGAAATCCTGGGCACACTCACGATGTCGTCCCTGTGCCGTCGCCACGGGAGCACCAGGCGTCACTAACACGCTTAGCGAAAACAACGACCGCGCGGAACGAACATCCGCCGCCGTTGAGAAATCCCGGGCACACTCACGATGTCGTCCCTGATGCCGTCGCCACGGGAGCACCAGGCGTCACTAACACGCTTAGCGAAAACAACGACCGCGCGGAACGAACATCCGCCGCCGTTGAGAAATCCTGGGCACACTCACGATGTCGTCCCTGTGCCGTCGCCGCGGGTGCACTAGGCGTCACTAGCACGCTTAGCGAAAACAACGACCGCGCGGAACGAACATCCGCCGCCGTTGAGAAATCCTGGGCACACTCACGATGTCGTCCCTGATGCCGTCGCCGCGGGTGCACCAGGCGTCACTAACACGCTTAGCGAAAACAACGACCGCGCGGAACGAACATCCGCCGCCGTTGAGAAATCCTGGGCACACTCACGATGTCGTCCCTGTGCCGTCGCCACGGGAGCACCAGGCGTCACTAGCACGCTTAGCGAAAACAACGACCGCGCGGAACGAACATCCGCCGCCGTTGAGAAATCCTGGGCACACTCACGATGTCGTCCCTGATGCCGTCGCCACGGGAGCACCAGGCGTCACTAACACGCTTAGCGAAAACAACGACCGCGCGGAACGAACATCCGCCGCCGTTGAGAAATCCTGGGCACACTCACGATGTCGTCCCTGTGCCGTCGCCACGGGAGCACCAGGCGTCACTAGCACGCTTAGCGAAAACAACGACCGCGCGGAACGAACATCCGCCGCCGTTGAGAAATCCTGGGCACACTCACGATGTCGTCCCTGATGCCGTCGCCACGGGAGCACCAGGCGTCACTAGCACGCTTAGCGAAAACAACGACCGCGCGGAACAAACATCCGCGCCGTTGAGAAATCCTGGGCACACTCACGATGTCGTCCCTGATGCCGTCGCCACGGGAGCACCAGGCGTCACTAACACGCTTAGCGAAAACAACGACCGCGCGGAACGAACATTCGCCGCCGTTGAGAAATCCTGGGCACACTCACGATGTCGTCCCTGATGCCGTCGCCACGGGAGCACCAGGCGTCACTAGCACGCTTAGCGAAAACAACGACCGCGCGGAACGAACATCCGCCGCCGTTGAGAAATCCTGGGCACACTCACGATGTCGTCCCTGTGCCGTCGCCACGGGAGCACCAGGCGTCACTAACACGCTTAGCGAAAACAACGACCGCGCGGAACGAACATCCGCCGCCGTTGAGAAATCCTGGGCACACTCACGATGTCGTCCCTGTGCCGTCGCCACGGGAGCACCAGGCGTCACTAACACGCTTAGCGAAAACAACGACCGCGCGGAACGAACATCCGCCGCCGTTGAGAAATCCCGGGCACACTCACGATGTCGTCCCTGATGCCGTCGCCACGGGAGCACCAGGCGTCACTAGCACGCTTAGCGAAAACAACGACCGCGCGGAACGAACATCCGCCGCCGTTGAGAAATCCTGGGCACACTCACGATGTCGTCCCTGTGCCGTCGCCACGGGAGCACCAGGCGTCACTAGCACGCTTAGCGAAAACAACGACCGCGCGGAACGAGCATCCGCCGCCGTTGAGAAATCCTGGGCACGCACACGATGTCGTCCCTGATGCCGTCGCCACGGGAGCACCAGGCGTCACTAACACGCTTAGCGAAAACAACGACCGCGCGGAACGAACATCCGCCGCCGTTGAGAAATCCTGGGCACACTCACGATGTCGTCCCTGTGCCGTCGCCACGGGAGCACCAGGCGTCACTAGCACGCTTAGCGAAAACAACGACCGCGCGGAACGAACATCCGCCGCCGTTGAGAAATCCCGGGCACACTCACGATGTCGTCCCTGATGCCGTCGCCACGGGAGCACCAGGCGTCACTAGCACGCTTAGCGAAAACAACGACCGCGCGGAACGAGCATCCGCCGCCGTTGAGAAATCCTGGGCACACTCACGATGTCGTCCCTGATGCCGTCGCCACGGGAGCACCAGGCGTCACTAACACGCTTAGCGAAAACAACGACCGCGCGGAACGAACATCCGCCGCCGTTGAGAAATCCTGGGCACACTCACGATGTCGTCCCTGTGCCGTCGCCACGGGAGCACCAGGCGTCACTA
This sequence comes from Ixodes scapularis, assembly GCF_016920785.2. NCBI lineage: Eukaryota > Metazoa > Arthropoda > Arachnida > Ixodida > Ixodidae > Ixodes > Ixodes scapularis. Next base: position 10,078,301 of record NW_024609879.1, read on the forward strand.
GCACGCTTAGCGAAAACAACGACCGCGCGGAACGAACATCCGCCGCCGTTGAGAAATCCCGGGCACACTCACGATGTCGTCCCTGATGCCGTCGCCACGGGAGCACCAGGCGTCACTAACACGCTTAGCGAAAACAACGACCGCGCGGAACGAACATCCGCCGCCGTTGAGAAATCCTGGGCACACTCACGATGTCGTCCCTGTGCCGTCGCCACGGGAGCACCAGGCGTCACTAGCACGCTTAGCGAAAACAACGACCGCGCGGAACGAACATCCGCCGCCGTTGAGAAATCCTGGGCACACTCACGATGTCGTCCCTGTGGCGTCGCCACGGGAGCACCAGGCGTCACTAGCACGCTTAGCGAAAACAACGACCGCGCGGAACGAACATCCGCCGCCGTTGAGAAATCCCGGGCACACTCACGATGTCGTCCCCGATGCCGTCGCCGCGGGTGCACTAGGCGTCACTAGCACGCTTAGCGAAAACAACGACCGCGCGGAACGAACATCCGCCGCCGTTGAGAAATCCTGGGCACACTCACGATGTCGTCCCTGTGCCGTCGCCACGGGAGCACCAGGCGTCACTAGCAGGCTTAGCGAAAACAACGACCGCGCGGAAGGAACATCCGCCGCCGTTGAGAAATCCTGGGCACACTCACGATGTCGTCCCTCTGCCGTCGCCACGGGAGCACCAGGCGTCACTAGCAGGCTTAGCGAAAACAACGACCGCGCGGAAGGAACATCCGCCGCCGTTGAGAAATCCTGGGCACACTCACGATGTCGTCCCTGGTCCGTCGCCACGGGAGCACCAGGCGTCACTAGCACGCTTAGCGAAAACAACGACCGCGCGGAACGAACATCCGCCGCCGTTGAGAAATCCTGGGCACACTCACGATGTCGTCCCTGATGCCGTCGCCGCGGGTGCACCAGGCGTCACTAACACGCTTAGCGAAAACAACGACCGCGCGGAACGAGCATCCGCCGCCGTTGAGAAATCCTGGGCACACTCACGATGTCGTCCCTGATGCCGTCGCCACGGGAGCACCAGGCGTCACTAACACGCTTAGCGAAAACAACGACCGCGCGGAACGAACATCCGCCGCCGTTGAGAAATCCTGGGCACACTCACGATGTCGTCCCTGTGCCGTCGCCACGGGAGCACCAGGCGTCACTAGCACGCTTAGCGAAAACAACGACCGCGCGGAACGAACATCCGCCGCCGTTGAGAAATCCCGGGCACACTCACGATGTCGTCCCTGATGCCGTCGCCACGGGAGCACCAGGCGTCACTAACACGCTTAGCGAAAACAACGACCGCGCGGAACGAACATCCGCCGCCGTTGAGAAATCCTGGGCACACTCACGATGTCGTCCCTGTGCCGTCGCCACGGGAGCACCAGGCGTCACTAGCACGCTTAGCGAAAACAACGACCGCGCGGAACGAACATCCGCCGCCGTTGAGAAATCCTGGGCACACTCACGATGTCGTCCCTGTGCCGTCGCCACGGGAGCACCAGGCGTCACTAGCACGCTTAGCGAAAACAACGACCGCGCGGAACGAACATCCGCCGCCGTTGAGAAATCCCGGGCACACTCACGATGTCGTCCCCGATGCCGTCGCCGCGGGAGCACCAGGCGTCACTAGCACGCTTAGCGAAAACAACGACCGCGCGGAACGAACATCCGCCGCCGTTGAGAAATCCTGGGCACACTCACGATGTCGTCCCTGTGCCGTCGCCACGGGAGCACCAGGCGTCACTAGCACGCTTAGCGAAAACAACGACCGCGCGGAACGAACATCCGCCGCCGTTGAGAAATCCCGGGCACACTCACGATGTCGTCCCTGTGCCGTCGCCACGGGAGCACCAGGCGTCACTAGCACGCTTAGCGAAAACAACGACCGCGCGGAACGAACATCCGCCGCCGTTGAGAAATCCTGGGCACACTCACGATGTCGTCCCTGTGCCGTCGCCACGGGAGCACCAGGCGTCACTAGCAGGCTTAGCGAAAACAACGACCGCGCGGAAGGAACATCCGCCGCCGTTGAGAAATCCTGGGCACACTCACGATGTCGTCCCTCTGCCGTCGCCACGGGAGCACCAGGCGTCACTAGCAGGCTTAGCGAAAACAACGACCGCGCGGAAGGAACATCCGCCGCCGTTGAGAAATCCTGGGCACACTCACGATGTCGTCCCTGGTCCGTCGCCACGGGAGCACCAGGCGTCACTAACACGCTTAGCGAAAACAACGACCGCGCGGAACGAACATCCGCCGCCGTTGAGAAATCCTGGGCACACTCACGATGTCGTCCCTGATGCCGTCGCCACGGGAGCACCAGGCGTCACTAGCACGCTTAGCGAAAACAACGACCGCGCGGAACGAACATCCGCCGCCGTTGAGAAATCCTGGGCACACTCACGATGTCGTCCCTGTGCCGTCGCCACGGGAGCACCAGGCGTCACTAACACGCTTAGCGAAAACAACGACCGCGCGGAACGAACATCCGCCGCCGTTGAGAAATCCCGGGCACACTCACGATGTCGTCCCTGATGCCGTCGCCGCGGGTGCACCAGGCGTCACTAACACGCTTAGCGAAAACAACGACCGCGCGGAACGAACATCCGCCGCCGTTGAGAAATCCTGGGCACACTCACGATGTCGTCCCTGATGCCGTCGCCGCGGGTGCACCAGGCGTCACTAACACGCTTAGCGAAAACAACGACCGCGCGGAACGAACATCCGCCGCCGTTGAGAAATCCTGGGCACACTCACGATGTCGTCCCTGATGCCGTCGCCACGGGAGCACCAGGCGTCACTAGCACGCTTAGCGAAAACAACGACCGCGCGGAACGAACATCCGCCGCCGTTGAGAAATCCTGGGCACACTCACGATGTCGTCCCTGTGCCGTCGCCACGGGAGCACCAGGCGTCACTAACACGCTTATCGAAAACAACGACCGCGCGGAACGAACATCCGCCGCCGTTGAGAAATCCCGGGCACACTCACGATGTCGTCCCTGATGCCGTCGCCGCGGGTGCACCAGGCGTCACTAACACGCTTAGCGAAAACAACGACCGCGCGGAACGAACATCCGCCGCCGTTGAGAAATCCTGGGCACACTCACGATGTCGTCCCTGATGCCGTCGCCACGGGAGCACCAGGCGTCACTAACACGCTTAGCGAAAACAACGACCGCGCGGAACGAACATCCGCCGCCGTTGAGAAATCCCGGGCACACTCACGATGTCGTCCCTGATGCCGTCGCCGCGGGTGCACCAGGCGTCACTAACACGCTTAGCGAAAACAACGACCGCGCGGAACGAACATCCGCCGCCGTTGACAAATCCTGGGCACACTCACGATGTCGTCCCTGATGCCGTCGCCGCGGGTGCACCAGGCGTCACTAACACGCTTAGCGAAAACAACGACCGCGCGGAACGAACATCCGCCGCCGTTGAGAAATCCTGGGCACACTCACGATGTCGTCCCTGTGCCGTCGCCACGGGAGCACCAGGCGTCACTAACACGCTTAGCGAAAACAACGACCGCGCGGAACGAACATCCGCCGCCGTTGAGAAATCCCGGGCACACTCACGATGTCGTCCCTGATGCCGTCGCCACGGGAGCACCAGGCGTCACTAACACGCTTAGCGAAAACAACGACCGCGCGGAACGAACATCCGCCGCCGTTGAGAAATCCTGGGCACACTCAGGATGTCGTCCCTGTGCCGTCGCCGCGGGTGCACTAGGCGTCACTAGCACGCTTAGCGAAAACAACGACCGCGCGGAACGAACATCCGCCGCCGTTGAGAAATCCTGGGCACACTCACGATGTCGTCCCTGATGCCGTCGCCGCGGGTGCACCAGGCGTCACTAACACGCTTAGCGAAAACAACGACCGCGCGGAACGAACATCCGCCGCCGTTGAGAAATCCTGGGCACACTCACGATGTCGTCCCTGTGCCGTCGCCACGGGAGCACCAGGCGTCACTAGCACGCTTAGCGAAAACAACGACCGCGCGGAACGAACATCCGCCGCCGTTGAGAAATCCTGGGCACACTCACGATGTCGTCCCTGATGCCGTCGCCACGGGAGCACCAGGCGTCACTAACACGCTTAGCGAAAACAACGACCGCGCGGAACGAACATCCGCCGCCGTTGAGAAATCCTGGGCACACTCACGATGTCGTCCCTGTGCCGTCGCCACGGGAGCACCAGGCGTCACTAGCACGCTTAGCGAAAACAACGACCGCGCGGAACGAACATCCGCCGCCGTTGAGAAATCCTGTGCACACTCACGATGTCGTCCCTGATGCCGTCGCCACGGGAGCACCAGGCGTCACTAGCACGCTTAGCGAAAACAACGACCGCGCGGAACAAACATCCGCGCCGTTGAGAAATCCTGGGCACACTCACGATGTCGTCCCTGATGCCGTCGCCACGGGAGCACCAGGCGTCACTAACACGCTTAGCGAAAACAACGACCGCGCGGAACGAACATTCGCCGCCGTTGAGAAATCCTGGGCACACTCACGATGTCGTCCCTGATGCCGTCGCCACGGGAGCACCAGGCGTCACTAGCACGCTTAGCGAAAACAACGACCGCGCGGAACGAACATCCGCCGCCGTTGAGAAATCCTGGGCACACTCACGATGTCGTCCCTGTGCCGTCGCCACGGGAGCACCAGGCGTCACTAACACGCTTAGCGAAAACAACGACCGCGCGGAACGAACATCCGCCGCCGTTGAGAAATCCTGGGCACACTCACGATGTCGTCCCCGATGCCGTCGCCGCGTGTGCACTAGGCGTCACTAGCACGCTTAGCAAAAACAACGACCGCGCGGAACGAACATCCGCCGCCGTTGAGAAATCCTGGGCACACTCACGATGTCGTCCCTGTGCCGTCGCCACGGGAGCACCAGGCGTCACTAACACGCTTAGCGAAAACAACGACCGCGCGGAACGAACATCCGCCGCCGTTGAGAAATCCTGGGCACACTCACGATGTCGTCCCTGTGCCGTCGCCACGGGAGCACCAGGCGTCACTAGCAGGCTTAGCGAAAACAACGACCGCGCGGAAGGAACATCCGCCGCCGTTGAGAAATCCTGGGCACACTCACGATGTCGTCCCTGGTCCGTGGCCACGGGAGCACCAGGCGTCACTAGCACGCTTAGCGAAAACAACGACCGCGCGGAACGAACTTCCGCCGCCGTTGAGAAATCCCGGGCACACTCACGATGTCGTCCCTGATGCCGTCGCCGCGGGTGCACTAGGCGTCACTAGCACGCTTAGCGAAAACAACGACCGCGCGAAGGAACATCCGCCGCCGTTGAGAAATCCTGGGCACACTCACGATGTCGTCCCTGATGCCGTCGCCGCGGGTGCACCAGGCGTCACTAGCACGCTTAGCGAAAACAACGACCGCGCGGAACGAACATCCGCCGCCGTTGAGAAATCCCGGGCACACTCACGATGTCGTCCCTGATGCCGTCGCCGCGGGTGCACCAGGCGTCACTAGCACGCTTAGCGAAAACAACGACCGCGCGGAACGAACATCCGCCGCCGTTGAGAAATCCCGGGCACACTCACGATGTCGTCCCTGATGCCGTCGCCGCGGGTGCACCAGGCGTCACTAGCACGCTTAGCGAAAACAACGACCGCGCGGAACGAACATCCGCCGCCGTTGAGAAATCCTGGGCACACTCACGATGTCGTCCCTGTGCCGTCGCCACGGGAGCACCAGGCGTCACTAACACGCTTAGCGAAAACAACGACCGCGCGGAACGAACATCCGCCGCCGTTGAGAAATCCTGGGCACACTCACGATGTCGTCCCTGTGCCGTCGCCACGGGAGCACCAGGCGTCACTAGCAGGCTTAGCGAAAACAACGACCGCGCGGAAGGAACATCCGCCGCCGTTGAGAAATCCTGGGCACACTCACGATGTCGTCCCTGGTCCGTCGCCACGGGAGCACCAGGCGTCACTAGCACGCTTAGCGAAAACAACGACCGCGCGGAACGAACATCCGCCGCCGTTGAGAAATCCCGGGCACACTCACGATGTCGTCGCTGATGCCGTCGCCGCGGGTGCACTAGGCGTCACTAGCACGCTTAGCGAAAACAACGACCGCGCGAAGGAACATCCGCCGCCGTTGAGAAATCCTGGGCACACTCACGATGTCGTCCCTGATGCCGTCGCCGCGGGTGCACCAGGCGTCACTAGCACGCTTAGCGAAAACAACGACCGCGCGGAACGAACATCCGCCGCCGTTGAGAAATCCCGGGCACACTCACGATGTCGTCCCTGATGCCGTCGCCGCGGGTGCACCAGGCGTCACTAGCACGCTTAGCGAAAACAACGACCGCGCGGAACGAACATCCGCCGCCGTTGAGAAATCCTGTGCACACTCACGATGTCGTCCCTGATGCCGTCGCCGCGGGTGCACCAGGCGTCACTAGCACGCTTAGCGAAAACAACGACCGCGCGGAACGAACATCCGCCGCCGTTGAGAAATCCCGGGCACACTCACGATGTCGTCCCTGATGCCGTCGCCGCGGGTGCAGCAGGCGTCACTAGCACGCTTAGCGAAAACAACGACCGCGCGGAACGAACATCCGCCGCCGTTGAGAAATCCTGTGCACACTCACGATGTCGTCCCTGATGCCGTCGCCGCGGGTGCACCAGGCGTCACTAGCACGCTTAGCGAAAACAACGACCGCGCGGAACGAACATCCGCCGCCGTTGAGAAATCCCGGGCACACTCACGATGTCGTCCCTGATGCCGTCGCCGCGGGTGCACCAGGCGTCACTAGCACGCTTAGCGAAAACAACGACCGCGCGGAACGAACATCCGCCGCCGTTGAGAAATCCTGTGCACACTCACGAAGTCGTCCCTGTGCCGTCGCCGCGGGTGCACCAGGCGTCACTAGCACGCTTAGCGAAAACAACGACCGCGCGGAAGGAACATCCGCCGCCGTTGAGAAATCCTGGGCACACTCACGATGTCGTCCCTGGTCCGTCGCCACGGGAGCACCAGGCGTCACTAGCAGGCTTAGCGAAAACAACGACCGCGCGGAAGGAACATCCGCCGCCGTTGAGAAATCCTGTGCACACTCACGATGTCGTCCCTGGTCCGTCGCCACGGGAGCACCAGGCGTCACTAGCACGCTTAGCGAAAACAACGACCGCGCGGAACGAACATCCGCCGCCGTTGAGAAATCCTGGGCACACTCACGATGTCGTCCCTGGTCCGTCGCCACGGGTGCACCAGGCGTCACTAGCACGCTTAGCGAAAACAACGACCGCGCGGAAGGAACATCCGCCGCCGTTGAGAAATCCTGGGCACACTCACGATGTCGTCCCTGGTCCGTCGCCACGGGAGCACCAGGCGTCACTAGCAGGCTTAGCGAAAACAACGACCGCGCGGAAGGAACATCCGCCGCCGTTGAGAAATCCTGGGCACACTCACGATGTCGTCCCTGGTCCGTCGCCACGGGAGCACCAGGCGTCACTAGCAGGCTTAGCGAAAACAACGACCGCGCGGAAGGAACATCCGCCGCCGTTGAGAAATCCTGGGCACACTCACGATGTCATCCCTGGTCCGTCGCCACGGGAGCACCAGGCGTCACTAGCACGCTTAGCGAAAACAACGACCGCGCGGAAGGAACATCCGCCGCCGTTGAGAAATCCTGGGCACACTCACGATGTCGTCCCTGGTCCGTCGCCACGGGAGCACCAGGCGTCACTAGCAGGCTTAGCGAAAACAACGACCGCGCGGAAGGAACATCCGCCGCCGTTGAGAAATCCTGTGCACACTCACGATGTCGTCCCTGGTCCGTCGCCACGGGAGCACCAGGCGTCACTAGCACGCTTAGCGAAAACAACGACCGCGCGGAACGAACATCCGCCGCCGTTGAGAAATCCCGGGCACAGTCACGATGTCGTCCCTGTGCCGTCGCCGCGGGTGCACCAGGCGTCACTAGCACGCTTAGCGAAAACAACGACCGCGCGGAAGGAACATCCGCCGCCGTTGAGAAATCCTGGGCACACTCACGATGTCGTCCCTGGTCCGTCGCCACGGGAGCACCAGGCGTCACTAGCAGGCTTAGCGAAAACAACGACCGCGCGGAAGGAACATCCGCCGCCGTTGAGAAATCCTGGGCACACTCACGATGTCGTCCCTGGTCCGTCGCCACGGGAGCACCAGGCGTCACTAGCACGCTTAGCGAAAACAACGACCGCGCGGAACGAACATCCGCCGCCGTTGAGAAATCCTGTGCACACTCACGATGTCGTCCCTGATGCCGTCGCCGCGGGTGCACCAGGCGTCACTAGCACGCTTAGCGAAAACAACGACCGCGCGGAAGGAACATCCGCCGCCGTTGAGAAATCCTGGGCACACTCACGATGTCGTCCCTGGTCCGTCGCCACGGGAGCACCAGGCGTCACTAGCAGGCTTAGCGAAAACAACGACCGCGCGGAAGGAACATCCGCCGCCGTTGAGAAATCCTGGGCACACTCACGATATCGTCCCTGGTCCGTCGCCACGGGAGCACCAGGCGTCACTAGCAGGCTTAGCGAAAACAACGACCGCGCGGAACGAACATCCGCCGCCGTTGAGAAATCCCGGGCACACTCACGATGTCGTCCCTGATGCCGTCGCCGCGGGTGCACCAGGCGTCACTAGCACGCATAGCGAAAACAACGACCGCGCGGAACGAACATCCGCCGCCGTTGAGAAATCCCGGGCACACTCACGATGTCGTCCCTGATGCCGTCGCCGCGGGTGCACCAGGCGTCACTAGCACGCATAGCGAAAACAACGACCGCGCGGAACGAACATCCGCCGCCGTTGAGAAATCCCGGGCACACTCACGATGTCGTCCCTGATGCCGTCGCCGCGGGTGCACTAGGCGTCACTAGCACGCTTAGCGAAAACAACGACCGCGCGGAACGAACATCCGCCGCCGTTGAGAAATCCTGGGCACACTCACGATGTCGTCCCTGGTCCGTCGCCACGGGAGCACCAGGCGTCACTAGCACGCTTAGCGAAAACAACGACCGCGCGGAAGGAACATCCGCCGCCGTTGAGAAATCCTGGGCACACTCACGATGTCGTCCCTGATGCCGTCGCCGCGGGTGCACTAGGCGTCACTAGCACGCTTAGCGAAAACAACGACCGCGCGGAAGGAACATCCGCCGCCGTTGAGAAATCCTGTGCACACTCACGATGTCGTCCCTGATGCCGTCGCCGCGGGTGCACTAGGCGTCACAAGCACGCTTAGCGAAAACAACGACCGCGCGGAACGAACATCCGCCGCCGTTGAGAAATCCTGGGCACACTCACGATGTCGTCCCTGATGCCGTCGCCGCGGGTGCACTAGGCGTCACAAGCACGCTTAGCGAAAACAACGACCGCGCGGAACGAACATCCGCCGCCGTTGAGAAATCCTGGGCACACTCACGATGTCGTCCCTGATGCCGTCGCCGCGGGTGCACTAGGCGTCACTAGCACGCTTAGCGAAAACAACGACCGCGCGGAACGAACATCCGCCGCCGTTGAGAAATCCTGGGCACACTCACGATGTCGTCCCTGATGCCGTCGCCGCGGGTGCACCAGGCGTCACTAGCACGCTTAGCGAAAACAACGACCGCGCGGAACGAACATTCGCCGCCGTTGAGAAATCCTGTGCACACTCACGATGTCGTCCCTGATGCCGTCGCCGCGGGTGCACCAGGCGTCACTAGCACGCTTAGCGAAAACAACGACCGCGCGGAACGAACATCCGCCGCCGTTGAGAAATCCTGTGCACACTCACGATGTCGTCCCTGATGCCGTCGCCGCGGGTGCACTAGGCGTCACAAGCACGCTTAGCGAAAACAACGACCGCGCGGAACGAACATCCGCCGCCGTTGAGAAATCCTGGGCACACTCACGATGTCGTCCCCGGTCCGTCGCCACGGGAGCACCAGGCGTCACTAGCAGGCTTAGCGAAAACAACGACCGCGCGGAAGGAACATCCGCCGCCGTTGAGAAATCCTGGGCACACTCACGATGTCGTCCCTGTGCCGTCGCCGCGGGTGCACCAGGCGTCACTAGCACGCTTAGCGAAAACAACGACCGCGCGGAACGAACATCCGCCGCCGTTGAGAAATCCTGGGCACACTCACGATGTCGTCCCTGATGCCGTCGCCGCGGGTGCACCAGGCGTCACTAGCACGCTTAGCGAAAACAACGACCGCGCGGAACGAACATCCGCCGCCGTTGAGAAATCCTGTGCACACTCACGATGTCGTCCCTGTGCCGTCGCCACGGGTGCACCAGGCGTCACTAGCACGCTTAGCGAAAACAACGACCGCGCGGAACGAACATCCGCCGCCGTTGAGAAATCCTGGGCACACTCACGATGTCGTCCCTGATGCCGTCGCCGCGGGTGCACCAGGCGTCACTAGCACGCTTAGCGAAAACAACGACCGCGCGGAACGAACATCCGCCGCCGTTGAGAAATCCTGGGCACACTCACGATGTCGTCCCTGTGCCGTCGCCGCGGGTGCACCAGGCGTCACTAGCACGCTTAGCGAAAACAACGACCGCGCGGAACGAACATCCGCCGCCGTTGAGAAATCCTGGGCACACTCACGATGTCGTCCCTGTGCCGTCGCCACGGGAGCACCAGGCGTCACTAGCACGCTTAGCGAAAACAACGACCGCGCGGAACGAACATCCGCCGCCGTTGAGAAATCCTGGGCACACTCACGATGTCGTCCCTGTGCCGTCGCCACGGGTGCACCAGGCGTCACTAGCACGCTTAGCGAAAACAACGACCGCGCGGAACGAACATCCGCCGCCGTTGAGAAATCCCGAGCACACTCACGATGTCGTCCCTGATGCCGTCGCCGCGGGTGCACCAGGCGTCACTAGCACGCTTAGCGAAAACAACGACCGCGCGGAACGAACATCCGCCGCCGTTGAGAAATCCTGGGCACACTCACGATGTCGTCCCTGTGCCGTCGCCACGGGTGCACCAGGCGTCACTAGCACGCTTAGCGAAAACAACGACCGCGCGGAACGAACATCCGCCGCCGTTGAGAAATCCTGGGCACACTCACGATGTCGTCCCTGTGCCGTCGCCACGGGTTCACCAGGCGTCACTAGCACGCTTAGCGAAAACAACGACCGCGCGGAACGAACATCCGCCGCCGTTGAGAAATCCCGAGCACACTCACGATGTCGTCCCTGATGCCGTCGCCGCGGGTGCACCAGGCGTCACTAGCACGCTTAGCGAAAACAACGACCGCGCGGAACGAACATCCGCCGCCGTTGAGAAATCCTGGGCACACTCACGATGTCGTCCCTGATGCCGTCGCCGCGGGTGCACCAGGCGTCACTAGCACGCTTAGCGAAAACAACTACCGCGCGGAACGAACATCCGCCGCCGTTGAGAAATCCTGGGCACACTCACGATGTCGTCCCTGTGCCGTCGCCACGGGTGCACCAGGCGTCACTAGCACGCTTAGCGAAAACAACGACCGCGCGGAACGAACATCCGCCGCCGTTGAGAAATCCTGGGCACACTCACGATGTCGTCCCTGTGCCGTCGCCGCGGGTGCACCAGGCGTCACTAGCACGCTTAGCGAAAACAACGACCGCGCGGAACGAACATCCGCCGCCGTTGAGAAATCCTGGGCACACTCACGATGTCGTCCCTGATGCCGTCGCCGCGGGTATACCAGGCGTCACTAGCACGCTTAGCGAAAACAACGACCGCGCGGAACGAACATCCGCCGCCGTTGAGAAATCCTGTGCACACTCACGATGTCGTCCCTGTGCCGTCGCCACGGGTGCACCAGGCGTCACTAGCACGCTTAGCGAAAACAACGACCGCGCGGAACGAACATCCGCCGCCGTTGAGAAATCCTGGGCACACTCACGATGTCGTCCCTGTGCCGTCGCCACGGGAGCACCAGGGGTCACTAGCACGCTTAGCGAAAACAACGACCGCGCGGAACGAACATCCGCCGCCGTTGAGAAATCCTGTGCACACTCACGATGTCGTCCCTGTGCCGTCGCCACGGGAGCACCAGGCGTCACTAGCACGCTTAGCGAAAACAACGACCGCGCGGAACGAACATCCGCCGCCGTTGAGAAATCCCGAGCACACTCACGATGTCGTCCCTGATGCCGTCGCCGCGGGTGCACCAGGCGTCACTAGCACGCATAGCGAAAACAACGACCGCGCGGAACGAACATCCGCCGCCGTTGAGAAATCCCTGGCACACTCACGATGTCTTCCCTGTGCCGTCGCCACGGGAGCACCAGGCGTCACTAGCAGGCTTAGCGAAAACAACGACCGCGCGGAACGAACATCCGCCGCCGTTGAGAAATCCCGGGCACACTCACGATGTCGTCCCTGTGCCGTCGCCGCGGGTGCACCAGGCGTCACTAGCACGCTTAGCGAAAACAACGACCGCGCGGAACGGACATTCGCCGCCGTTGAGAAATCCTGTGCACACTCACGATGTCGTCCCTGTGCCGTCGCCACGGGAGCACCAGGCGTCACTAGCACGCTTAGCGAAAACAACGACCGCGCGGAACGAACATCCGCCGCCGTTGAGAAATCCCGGGCACACTCACGATGTCGTCCCTGATGCCGTCGCCGAGGGTGCACCAGGCGTCACTAGCACGCTTAGCGAAAACAACGACCGCGCGGAACGAACATCCGCCGCCGTTGAGAAATCCCGGGCACACTCACGATGTCGTCCCTGATGCCGTCGCCGCGGGTGCACCAGGCGTCACTAGCACGCTTAGCGAAAACAACGACCGCGCGGAACGAACATCCGCCGCCGTTGAGAAATCCCGGGCACACTCACGATGTCGTCCCTGATGCCGTCGCCGCGCGTGCACCAGGCGTCACTAGCACGTTTAAGGAAAACAAGGACCGCGCGGAACGAACATCCGCCGCCGTTGAGAAATCCCGGGCACACTCACAATGTCGTCCCTGTGCCGTTGCTGCGGGTGCACCAGGCGTCATTAGCACGTTTAAGGAAAACAACGACCGCGCGGAACGAACATCCGCCGCCGTTGAGAAATCCCGGGCACACTCACAATGTCGCCTCTGTGCCGTTGCTGCGGGTGCACCAGGCGTCATTAGCACGTTTAGGGAAAACAACGACCGCGCGGAACGAACATCCGCCGCCGTTGAGAAATCCCGGGCACACTCACGATGTCGTCCCTGATGCCGTCGCCGAGGGTGCACCAGGCGTCACTAGCACGCTTAGCGAAAACAACGACCGCGCGGAACGAACATCCGCCGCCGTTGAGAAATCCTGTGCACACTCACGATGTCGTCCCTGATGCCGTCGCCGAGGGTGCACCAGGCGTCACTAGCACGCTTAGCGAAAACAACGACCGCGCGGAACGAACATCCGCCGCCGTTGAGAAATCCCGGGCACACTCACGATGTCGTCCCTGATGCCGTCGCCGCGGGTGCACCAGGCGTCACTAGCACGCTTAGCGAAAACAACGACCGCGCGGAACGAACATCCGCCGCCGTTGAGAAATCCCGGGCACACTCACGATGTCGTCCCTGATGCCGTCGCCACGGGAGCACCAGGCGTCACTAGGACGTTTAGGGAAAACAACGACCGCGCGGAACGAACATCCGCCGCCGTTGAGAAATCCCGGGCACACTCACAATGTCGTCCCTGTGCCGTTGCTGCGGGTGCACCAGGCGTCATTAGCACGTTTAAGGAAAACAACGACCGCGCGGAACGAACATCCGCCGCCGTTGAGAAATCCCGGGCACACTCACAATGTCGTCCCTGTGCCGTTGCTGCGGGTGCACCAGGCGTCATTAGCACGTTTAGGGAAAACAACGACCGCGCGGAACGAACATCCGCCGCCGTTGAGAAATCCCGGGCACACTCACGATGTCGTCCCTGATGCCGTCGCCGCGCGTGCACCAGGCGTCACTAGCACGTTTAAGGAAAACAACGACCGCGCGGAACGAACATCCGCCGCCGTTGAGAAATCCCGGGCACACTCACGATGTCGTCCCTGTGCCGTCACCGCGGGTGCACCAGGCGTCACTAGCACGCTTAGCGAAAACAACGACCGCGCGGAACGAACATCCGCCGCCGTTGAGAAATCCCGGGCACACTCACGATGTCGTCCCTGATGCCGTCGCCGCGGGTGCACCAGGCGTCACTAGCACGCTTAGCGAAAACAACGACCGCGCGGAACGAACATCCGCCGCCGTTGAGAAATCCCGGGCACACTCACGATGTCGTCCCTGATGCCGTCGCAGCGGGTGCACCAGGCGTCACTAGCACGCTTAGCGAAAACAACGACCGCGCGGAACGAACATCCGCCGCCGTTGAGAAATCCCGGGCACACTCATGATGTCGTCCCTGATGCCGTCGCCGCGGGTGCACCAGGCGTCACTAGCACGCTTAGCGAAAACAACGACCGCGCGGAACGAACATCCGCCGCCGTTGAGAAATCCCGGGCACACTCACGATGTCGTCCCTGTGCCGTCACCGCGGGTGCACCAGGCGTCACTAGCACCCTTAGCGAAAACAACGACCGCGCGGAACGAACATCCGCCGCCGTTGAGAAATCCCGGGCACACTCACGATGTCGTCCCTGATGCCGTCGCCGCGGGTGCACCAGGCGTCACTAGCACCCTTAGCGAAAACAACGACCGCGCGGAACGAACATCCGCCGCCGTTGAGAAATCCCGGGCACACTCACGATGTCGTCCCTGATGCCGTCGCCGCGGGTGCACCAGGCGTCACTAGCACGCTTAGCGAAAACAACGACTGCGCGGAACGAACATCCGCCGCCGTTGAGAAATCCCGGGCACACTCACGATGTCGTCCCTGATGCCGTCGCCGCGGGTGCACCAGGCGTCACTAGCACGCTTAGCGAAAACAACGACAGCGCGGAACGAACATCCGCCGCCTTTGAGAAATCCCGGGCACACTCACGATGTCGTCCCTGTGCCGTCACCGCGGGTGCACCAGGCGTCACTAGCACGCTTAGCGAAAACAACGACCGCGCGGAACGAACATCCGCCGCCGTTGAGAAATCCCGGGCACACTCACGATGTCGTCCCTGATGCCGTCGCCGCGGGTGCACCAGGCGTCACTAGCACCCTTAGCGAAAACAACGACCGCGCGGAACGAACATCCGCCGCCGTTGAGAAATCCCGGGCACACTCACGATGTCGTCCCTGTGCCGTCACCGCGGGTGCACCAGGCGTCACTAGCACCATTAGCGAAAACAACGACCGCGCGGAACGAACATCCGCCGCCGTTGAGAAATCCCGGGCACACTCACGATGTCGTCCCTGATGCCGTCGCCGCGGGTGCACCAGGCGTCACTAGCACGCTTAGCGAAAACAACGACCGCGCGGAACGAACATCCGCCGCCGTTGAGAAATCCCGGGCACACTCACGATGTCGTCCCTGATGCCGTCGCCGCGGGTGCACCAGGCGTCACTAGCACGCTTAGCGAAAACAACGACCGCGCGGAACGAACATCCGCCGCCGTTGAGAAATCCCGGGCACACTCACGATGTCGTCCCTGATGCCGTCGCCACGGGAGCACCAGGCGTCACTAGGACGTTTAGGGAAAACAACGACCGCGCGGAACGAACATCCGCCGCCGTTGAGAAATCCCGGGCACACTCACAATGTCGTCCCTGTGCCGTTGCTGCGGGTGCACCAGGCGTCATTAGCACGTTTAAGGAAAACAACGACCGCGCGGAACGAACATCCGCCGCCGTTGAGAAATCCCGGGCACACTCACAATGTCGTCCCTGTGCCGTTGCTGCGGGTGCACCAGGCGTCATTAGCACGTTTAGGGAAAACAACGACCGCGCGGAACGAACATCCGCCGCCGTTGAGAAATCCCGGGCACACTCACGATGTCGTCCCTGATGCCGTCGCCGCGCGTGCACCAGGCGTCACTAGCACGTTTAAGGAAAACAACGACCGCGCGGAACGAACATCCGCCGCCGTTGAGAAATCCCGGGCACACTCACGATGTCGTCCCTGTGCCGTCACCGCGGGTGCACCAGGCGTCACTAGCACGCTTAGCGAAAACAACGACCGCGCGGAACGAACATCCGCCGCCGTTGAGAAATCCCGGGCACACTCACGATGTCGTCCCTGATGCCGTCGCCGCGGGTGCACCAGGCGTCACTAGCACGCTTAGCGAAAACAACGACCGCGCGGAACGAACATCCGCCGCCGTTGAGAAATCCCGGGCACACTCACGATGTCGTCCCTGATGCCGTCGCAGCGGGTGCACCAGGCGTCACTAGCACGCTTAGCGAAAACAACGACCGCGCGGAACGAACATCCGCCGCCGTTGAGAAATCCCGGGCACACTCATGATGTCGTCCCTGATGCCGTCGCCGCGGGTGCACCAGGCGTCACTAGCACGCTTAGCGAAAACAACGACCGCGCGGAACGAACATCCGCCGCCGTTGAGAAATCCCGGGCACACTCACGATGTCGTCCCTGTGCCGTCACCGCGGGTGCACCAGGCGTCACTAGCACCCTTAGCGAAAACAACGACCGCGCGGAACGAACATCCGCCGCCGTTGAGAAATCCCGGGCACACTCACGATGTCGTCCCTGATGCCGTCGCCGCGGGTGCACCAGGCGTCACTAGCACCCTTAGCGAAAACAACGACCGCGCGGAACGAACATCCGCCGCCGTTGAGAAATCCCGGGCACACTCACGATGTCGTCCCTGATGCCGTCGCCGCGGGTGCACCAGGCGTCACTAGCACGCTTAGCGAAAACAACGACTGCGCGGAACGAACATCCGCCGCCGTTGAGAAATCCCGGGCACACTCACGATGTCGTCCCTGATGCCGTCGCCGCGGGTGCACCAGGCGTCACTAGCACGCTTAGCGAAAACAACGACCGCGCGGAACGAACATCCGCCGCCTTTGAGAAATCCCGGGCACACTCACGATGTCGTCCCTGTGCCGTCACCGCGGGTGCACCAGGCGTCACTAGCACGCTTAGCGAAAACAACGACCGCGCGGAACGAACATCCGCCGCCGTTGAGAAATCCCGGGCACACTCACGATGTCGTCCCTGATGCCGTCGCCGCGGGTGCACCAGGCGTCACTAGCACCCTTAGCGAAAACAACGACCGCGCGGAACGAACATCCGCCGCCGTTGAGAAATCCCGGGCACACTCACGATGTCGTCCCTGTGCCGTCACCGCGGGTGCACCAGGCGTCACTAGCACCATTAGCGAAAACAACGACCGCGCGGAACGAACATCCGCCGCCGTTGAGAAATCCCGGGCACACTCACGATGTCGTCCCTGATGCCGTCGCCGCGGGTGCACCAGGCGTCACTAGCACGCTTAGCGAAAACAACGACCGCGCGGAACGAACATCCGCCGCCGTTGAGAAATCCCGGGCACACTCACGATGTCGTCCCTGTGCCGTCACCGCGGGTGCACCAGGCGTCACTAGCACGCTTAGCGAAAACAACGACCGCGCGGAACGAACATCTGCCGCCGCTGAGAAATCCCGGGCACACTCACGATGTCGTCCCTGATGCCGTCGCCGCGGGTGCACCAGGCGTCACTAGCACCCTTAGCGAAAACAACGACCGCGCGGAACGAACATCCGCCGCCGTTGAGAAATCCCGGGCACACTCACGATGTCGTCCCTGATGCCGTCGCCGCGGGTGCACCAGGCGTCACTAGCACGCTTAGCGAAAACAACGACCGCGCGGAACGAACATCCGCCGCCGTTGAGAAATCCCGGGCACACTCACGATGTCGTCCCTGATGCCGTCGCCGCGGGTGCACCAGGCGTCACTAGCACCCTTAGCGAAAACAACGACCGCGCGGAACGAACATCCGCCGCCGTTGAGAAATCCCGGGCACACTCACGATGTCGTCCCTGTGCCGTCGCCGCGGGTGCACCAGGCGTCACTAGCACCCTTAGCGAAAACAACGACCGCGCGGAACGAACATCCGCCGCCGTTGAGAAATCCCGGGCACACTCACGATGTCGTCCCTGATGCCGTCGCCGCGGGTGCACCAGGCGTCACTAGCACGCTTAGCGAAAACAACGACTGCGCGGAACGAACATCCGCCGCCGTTGAGAAATCCCGGGCACACTCACGATGTCGTCCCTGATGCCGTCGCCGCGGGTGCACCAGGCGTCACTAGCACGCTTAGCGAAAACAACGACCGCGCGGAACGAACATCCGCCGCCGTTGAGAAATCCCGGGCACACTCACGATGTCGTCCCTGTGCCGTCACCGCGGGTGCACCAGGCGTCACTAGCACGCTTAGCGAAAACAACGACCGCGCGGAACGAACATCCGCCGCCGTTGAGAAATCCCGGGCACACTCACGATGTCGTCCCTGATGCCGTCGCCGCGGGGGCACCAGGCGTCACTAGCACGCTTAGCGAAAACAACGACCGCGCGGAACGAACATCCGCCGCCGTTGAGAAATCCCGGGCACACTCACGATGTCGTCCCTGTGCCGTCACTGCGGGTGCACCAGGCGTCACTAGCACGCTTGGCGAAAACAACGACCGCGCGGAACGAACATCCGCCGCCGTTGAGAAATCCCGGGCACACTCACGATGTCGTCCCTGATGCCGTCGCCGCGGGGGCACCAGGCGTCACTAGCGCCATTAGCGAAAACAACGACCGCGCGGAACGAACATCCGCCGCCGTTGAGAAATCCCGGGCACACTCACGATGTCGTCCCTGATGCCGTCACCGCGGGTGCACCAGGCGTCACTAGCACGCTTAGCGAAAACAACGACCGCGCGGAACGAACATCCGCCGCCGTTGAGAAATCCCGGGCACACTCACGATGTCGTCCCTGTGCCGTCACCGCGGGTGCACCAGGCGTCACTAGCACGCTTAGCGAAAACAACGACCGCGCGGAACGAACATCCGCCGCCATTGAGAAATCCCGGGCACACTCACGATGTCGTCCCTGATGCCGTCGCCGCGGGTGCACCAGGCGTCACTAGCACCCTTAGCGAAAACAACGACCGCGCGGAACGAACATCCGCCGCCGTTGAGAAATCCCGGGCACACTCACGATGTCGTCCCTGATGCCGTCGCCGCGGGTGCACCAGGCGTCACTAGCACGCTTAGCGAAAACAACGACCGCGCGGAACGAACATCCGCCGCCGTTGAGAAATCCCGGGCACACTCACGATGTCGTCCCTGATGCCGTCGCCGCGGGTGCACCAGGCGTCACTAGCACGCTTAGCGAAAACAACGACCGCGCGGAACGAACATCCGCCGCCGTTGAGAAATCCCGGGCACACTCACGATGTCGTCCCTGATGCCGTCGCCGCGGGTGCACCAGGCGTCACTAGCACGCTTAGCGAAAACAACGACCGCGCGGAACGAACATCCGCCGCCGTTGAGAAATCCCGGGCACACTCACGATGTCGTCCCTGATGCCGTCACCGCGGGTGCACCAGGCGTCACTAGCACCATTAGCGAAAACAACGACCGCGCGGAACGAACATCCGCCGCTGTTGAGAAATCCCGGGCACACTCACGATGTCGTCCCTGATGCCGTCGCCGCGGGTGCACCAGGCGTCACTAGCACGCTTAGCGAAAACAACGACCGCGCGGAACGAACATCCGCCGCCGTTGAGAAATCCCGGGCACACTCACGATATCGTCCCTGATGCCGTCGCCGCGGGTGCACCAGGCGTCACTAGCACGCTTAGCGAAAACAACGACCGCGCGGAACGAACATCCGCCGCCGTTGAGAAATCCCGGGCACACTCACGATGTCGTCCCTGATGCCGTCGCCGCGGGTGCACCAGGCGTCACTAGCACGCTTAGCGAAAACAACGACCGCGCGGAACGAACATCCGCCGCCGTTGAGAAATCCCGGGCACACTCACGATGTCGTCCCTGATGCCGTCGCCGCGGGTGCACCAGGCGTCACTAGCACGCTTAGCGAAAACAACGACCGCGCGAAACGAACATCCGCCGCCGTTGAGAAATCCCGGGCACACTCACGATGTCGTCCCTGATGCCGTCGCAGCGGGTGCACCAGGCGTCACAAGCACGCTTAGCGAAAACAACGACCGCGCGGAACGAACATCCGCCGCCGTTGAGAAATCCCGGGCACACTCACGATGTCGTCCCTGATGCCGTCGCCGCGGGTGCACCAGGCGTCACTAGCACGCTTAGCGAAAACAACGACCGCGCGGAACGAACATCCGCCGCCGTTGAGAAATCCCGGGCACACTCACGATGTCGTCCCTGATGCCGTCGCCGCGGGTGCACCAGGCGTCACTAGCACGCTTAGCGAAAACAACGACCGCGCGGAACGAACATCCGCCGCCGTTGAGAAATCCCGGGCACACTCACGATGTCGTCCCTGATGCCGTCGCCGCGGGTGCACCAGGCGTCACTAGCACGCTTAGCGAAAACAACGACCGCGCGAAACGAACATCCGCCGCCGTTGAGAAATCCCGGGCACACTCACGATGTCGTCCCTGATGCCGTCGCAGCGGGTGCACCAGGCGTCACTAGCACGCTTAGCGAAAACAACGACCGCGCGGAACGAACATCCGCCGCCGTTGAGAAATCCCGGGCACACTCACGATGTCGTCCCTGATGCCGTCGCCGCGGGTGCACCAGGCGTCACTAGCACGCTTAGCGAAAACAACGACCGCGCGGAACGAACATCCGCCGCCGTTGAGAAATCCCGGGCACACTCACGATGTCGTCCCTGATGCCGTCGCCGCGGGTGCACCAGGCGTCACTAGCACGCTTAGCGAAAACAACGACCGCGCGGAACGAACATCCGCCGCCGTTGAGAAATCCCGGGCACACTCACGATGTCGTCCCTGATGCCGTCGCCGCGGGTGCACCAGGCGTCACTAGCACGCTTAGCGAAAACAACGACCGCGCGAAACGAACATCCGCCGCCGTTGAGAAATCCCGGGCACACTCACGATGTCGTCCCTGATGCCGTCGCAGCGGGTGCACCAGGCGTCACTAGCACGCTTAGCGAAAACAACGACCGCGCGGAACGAACATCCGCCGCCGTTGAGAAATCCCGGGCACACTCACGATGTCGTCCCTGATGCCGTCGCCGCGGGTGCACCAGGCGTCACTAGCACGCTTAGCGAAAACAACGACCGCGCGGAACGAACATCCGCCGCCGTTGAGAAATCCCGGGCACACTCACGATGTCGTCCCTGATGCCGTCGCCGCGGGTGCACCAGGCGTCACTAGCACGCTTAGCGAAAACAACGACCGCGCGGAACGAACATCCGCCGCCGTTGAGAAATCCCGGGCACACTCACGATGTCGTCCCTGATGCCGTCGCCGCGGGTGCACCAGGCGTCACTAGCACGCTTAGCGAAAACAACGACCGCGCGAAACGAACATCCGCCGCCGTTGAGAAATCCCGGGCACACTCACGATGTCGTCCCTGATGCCGTCGCAGCGGGTGCACCAGGCGTCACTAGCACGCTTAGCGAAAACAACGACCGCGCGGAACGAACATCCGCCGCCGTTGAGAAATCCCGGGCACACTCACGATGTCGTCCCTGATGCCGTCGCCACGGGTGCACCAGGCGTCACTAGCACGCTTAGCGAAAACAACGACCGCGCGGAACGAACATCCGCCGCCGTTGAGAAATCCCGGGCACACTCACGATGTCGTTCCTGATGCCGTCGCCGCGGGTGCACCAGGCGTCACTAGCACGCTTAGCGAAAACAACGACCGCGCGGAACGAACATCCGCCGCCGTTGAGAAATCCCGGGCACACTCACGATGTCGTCCCTGATGCCGTCGCCGCGGGTGCACCAGGCGTCACTAGCACGCTTAGCAAAAACAACGACCGCGCGGAACGAACATCCGCCGCCGTTGAGAAATCCCGGGCACACTCACGATGTCGTCCCTGATGCCGTCGCCGCGGGTGCACCAGGCGTCACTAGCACGCTTAGCGAAAACAACGACCGCGCGAAACGAACATCCGCCGCCGTTGAGAAATCCCGGGCACACTCACGATGTCGTCCCTGATGCCGTCGCAGCGGGTGCACCAGGCGTCACTAGCACGCTTAGCGAAAACAACGACCGCGCGGAACGAACATCCGCCGCCGTTGAGAAATCCCGGGCACACTCACGATGTCGTCCCTGATGCCGTCGCCGCGGGTGCACCAGGCGTCACTAGCACGCTTAGCGAAAACAACGACCGCGCGAAACGAACATCCGCCGCCGTTGAGAAATCCCGGGCACACTCACGATGTCGTCCCTGATGCCGTCGCCGCGGGTGCACCAGGCGTCACTAGCACGCTTAGCGAAAACAACGACCGCGCGGAACGAACATCCGCCGCCGTTGAGAAATCCCGGGCACACTCACGATGTCGTCCCTGATGCCGTCGCCGCGGGTGCACCAGGCGTCACTAGCACGCTTAGCGAAAACAACGACCGCGCGGAACGAACATCCGCCGCCGTTGAGAAATCCCGGGCACACTCACGATGTCGTCCCTGATGCCGTCGCCGCGGGTGCACCAGGCGTCACTAGCACGCTTAGCGAAAACAACGACCGCGCGGAACGAACATTCGCCGCCGTTGAGAAATCCCGGGCACACTCACGATGTCGTCCCTGATGCCGTCGCCGCGGGTGCACCAGGCCTCACTAGCACGCTTAGCGAAAACAACGACCGCGCGGAACGAACATCCGCCGCCGTTGAGAAATCCCGGGCACACTCACGATGTCGTCCCTGATGCCGTCGCCGCGGGTGCACCAGGCGTCACTAGCACGCTTAGCGAAAACAACGACCGCGCGAAACGAACATGCGCCGCCGTTGAGAAATCCCGGGCACACTCACGATGTCGTCCCTGATGCCGTCGCAGCGGGTGCACCAGGCGTCACTAGCACGCTTAGCGAAAACAACGACCGCGCGGAACGAACATCCGCCGCCGTTGACAAATCCCGGGCACACTCACGATGTCGTCCCTGATGCCGTCGCCGCGGGTGCACCAGGCGTCACTAGCACGCTTAGCGAAAACAACGACCGCGCGAAACGAACATCCGCCGCCGTTGAGAAATCCCGGGCACACTCACGATGTCGTCCCTGATGCCGTCGCCGCGGGTGCACCAGGCGTCACTAGCACGCTTAGCGAAAACAACGACCGCGCGAAACGAACATCCGCCGCCGTTGAGGAATCCCGGGCACACTCACGATGTCGTCCCTGATGCCGTCGCCGCGGGTGCACCAGGCGTCACTAGCACGCTTAGCGAAAACAACGACCGCGCGAAACGAACATCCGCCGCCGTTGAGAAATCCCGGGCACACTCACGATGTCGTCCCTGATGCCGTCGCCGCGGGTGCACCAGGCGTCACTAGCACGCTTAGCGAAAACAACGACCGCGCGAAACGAACATCCGCCGCCGTTGAGAAATCCCGGGAACACTCACGATGTCGTCCCTGATGCCGTCGCCGCGGGTGCACCAGGCGTCACTAGCACGCTTAGCGAAAACAACGACCGCGCGAAACGAACATCCGCCGCCGTTGAGAAATCCCGGGCACACTCACGATGTCGTCCCTGATGCCGTCGCCGCGGGTGCACCAGGCGTCACTAGCACGCTTAGCGAAAACAACGACCGCGCGAAACGAACATCCGCCGCCGTTGAGAAATCCCGGGCACACTCACGATGTCGTCCCTGATGCCGTCGCCGCGGGTGCACCAGGCGTCACTAGCACGCTTAGCGAAAACAACGACCGCGCGAAACGAACATCCGCCGCCGTTGAGAAATCCCGGGCACACTCACGATGTCGTCCCTGATGCCGTCGCCGCGGGTGCACCAGGCGTCACTAGCACGCATAGCGAAAACAACGACCGCGCGGAACGAACATCCGCCGCCGTTGAGAAATCCCTGGCACACTCACGATGTCTTCCCTGTGCCGTCGCCACGGGAGCACCAGGCGTCACTAGCAGGCTTAGCGAAAACAACGACCGCGCGGAACGAACATCCGCCGCCGTTGAGAAATCCCGGGCACACTCACGATGTCGTCCCTGTGCCGTCGCCGCGGGTGCACCAGGCGTCACTAGCACGCTTAGCGAAAACAACGACCGCGCGGAACGAACATCCGCCGCCGTTGAGAAATCCTGTGCACACTCACAATGTCGTCCCTGTGCCGTCGCCACGGGAGCACCAGGCGTCACTAGCACGCTTAGCGAAAACAACGACCGCGCGGAACGGACATTCGCCGCCGTTGAGAAATCCTGTGCACACTCACGATGTCGTCCCTGTGCCGTCGCCACGGGAGCACCAGGCGTCACTAGCACGCTTAGCGAAAACAACGACCGCGCGGAACGAACATCCGCCGCCGTTGAGAAATCCCGGGCACACTCACGATGTCGTCCCTGATGCCGTCGCCGAGGGTGCACCAGGCGTCACTAGCACGCTTAGCGAAAACAACGACCGCGCGGAACGAACATCCGCCGCCGTTGAGAAATCCCGGGCACACTCACGATGTCGTCCGTGATGCCGTCGCCGCGGGTGCACCAGGCGTCACTAGCACGCTTAGCGAAAACAACGACCGCGCGGAACGAACATCCGCCGCCGTTGAGAAATCCCGGGCACACTCACGATGTCGTCCCTGATGCCGTCGCCACGGGAGCACCAGGCGTCACTAGCACGCTTAGCAAAAACAACGACCGCGCGGAACGGACATTCGCCGCCGTTGAGAAATCCTGTGCACACTCACGATGTCGTCCCTGTGCCGTCGCCACGGGAGCACCAGGCGTCACTAGCACGCTTAGCGAAAACAACGACCGCGCGGAACGAACATCCGCCGCCGTTGAGAAATCCCGGGCACACTCACGATGTCGTCCCTGATGCCGTCGCCGAGGGTGCACCAGGCGTCACTAGCACGCTTAGCGAAAACAACGACCGCGCGGAACGAACATCCGCCGCCGTTGAGAAATCCCGGGCACACTCACGATGTCGTCCCTGATGCCGTCGCCGCGGGTGCACCAGGCGTCACTAGCACGCTTAGCGAAAACAACGACCGCGCGGAACGAACATCCGCCGCCGTTGAGAAATCCCGGGCACACTCACGATGTCGTCCCTGATGCCGTCGCCGCGCGTGCACCAGGCGTCACTAGCACGTTTAAGGAAAACAACGACCGCGCGGAACGAACATCCGCCGCCGTTGAGAAATCCCGGGCACACTCACAATGTCGTCCCTGTGCCGTTGCTGCGGGTGCACCAGGCGTCATTAGCACGTTTAAGGAAAACAACGACCGCGCGGAACGAACATCCGCCGCCGTTGAGAAATCCCGGGCACACTCACAATGTCGCCTCTGTGCCGTTGCTGCGGGTGCACCAGGCGTCATTAGCACGTTTAGGGAAAACAACGACCGCGCGGAACGAACATCCGCCGCCGTTGAGAAATCCCGGGCACACTCACGATGTCGTCCCTGATGCCGTCGCCGAGGGTGCACCAGGCGTCACTAGCACGCTTAGCGAAAACAACGACCGCGCGGAACGAACATCCGCCGCCGTTGAGAAATCCTGTGCACACTCACGATGTCGTCCCTGATGCCGTCGCCGAGGGTGCACCAGGCGTCACTAGCACGCTTAGCGAAAACAACGACCGCGCGGAACGAACATCCGCCGCCGTTGAGAAATCCCGGGCACACTCACGATGTCGTCCCTGATGCCGTCGCCGCGGGTGCACCAGGCGTCACTAGCACGCTTAGCGAAAACAACGACCGCGCGGAACGAACATCCGCCGCCGTTGAGAAATCCCGGGCACACTCACGATGTCGTCCCTGATGCCGTCGCCACGGGAGCACCAGGCGTCACTAGGACGTTTAGGGAAAACAACGACCGCGCGGAACGAACATCCGCCGCCGTTGAGAAATCCCGGGCACACTCACAATGTCGTCCCTGTGCCGTTGCTGCGGGTGCACCAGGCGTCATTAGCACGTTTAAGGAAAACAACGACCGCGCGGAACGAACATCCGCCGCCGTTGAGAAATCCCGGGCACACTCACAATGTCGTCCCTGTGCCGTTGCTGCGGGTGCACCAGGCGTCATTAGCACGTTTAGGGAAAACAACGACCGCGCGGAACGAACATCCGCCGCCGTTGAGAAATCCCGGGCACACTCACGATGTCGTCCCTGATGCCGTCGCCGCGCGTGCACCAGGCGTCACTAGCACGTTTAAGGAAAACAACGACCGCGCGGAACGAACATCCGCCGCCGTTGAGAAATCCCGGGCACACTCACGATGTCGTCCCTGTGCCGTCACCGCGGGTGCACCAGGCGTCACTAGCACGCTTAGCGAAAACAACGACCGCGCGGAACGAACATCCGCCGCCGTTGAGAAATCCCGGGCACACTCACGATGTCGTCCCTGATGCCGTCGCCGCGGGTGCACCAGGCGTCACTAGCACGCTTAGCGAAAACAACGACCGCGCGGAACGAACATCCGCCGCCGTTGAGAAATCCCGGGCACACTCACGATGTCGTCCCTGATGCCGTCGCAGCGGGTGCACCAGGCGTCACTAGCACGCTTAGCGAAAACAACGACCGCGCGGAACGAACATCCGCCGCCGTTGAGAAATCCCGGGCACACTCATGATGTCGTCCCTGATGCCGTCGCCGCGGGTGCACCAGGCGTCACTAGCACGCTTAGCGAAAACAACGACCGCGCGGAACGAACATCCGCCGCCGTTGAGAAATCCCGGGCACACTCACGATGTCGTCCCTGTGCCGTCACCGCGGGTGCACCAGGCGTCACTAGCACCCTTAGCGAAAACAACGACCGCGCGGAACGAACATCCGCCGCCGTTGAGAAATCCCGGGCACACTCACGATGTCGTCCCTGATGCCGTCGCCGCGGGTGCACCAGGCGTCACTAGCACCCTTAGCGAAAACAACGACCGCGCGGAACGAACATCCGCCGCCGTTGAGAAATCCCGGGCACACTCACGATGTCGTCCCTGATGCCGTCGCCGCGGGTGCACCAGGCGTCACTAGCACGCTTAGCGAAAACAACGACTGCGCGGAACGAACATCCGCCGCCGTTGAGAAATCCCGGGCACACTCACGATGTCGTCCCTGATGCCGTCGCCGCGGGTGCACCAGGCGTCACTAGCACGCTTAGCGAAAACAACGACCGCGCGGAACGAACATCCGCCGCCTTTGAGAAATCCCGGGCACACTCTCGATGTCGTCCCTGTGCCGTCACCGCGGGTGCACCAGGCGTCACTAGCACGCTTAGCGAAAACAACGACCGCGCGGAACGAACATCCGCCGCCGTTGAGAAATCCCGGGCACACTCACGATGTCGTCCCTGATGCCGTCGCCGCGGGTGCACCAGGCGTCACTAGCACGCTTAGCGAAAACAACGACCGCGCGGAACGAACATCCGCCGCCGTTGAGAAATCCCGGGCACACTCACGATGTCGTCCCTGTGCCGTCACCGCGGGTGCACCAGGCGTCACTAGCACGCTTAGCGAAAACAACGACCGCGCGGAACGAACATCCGCCGCCGTTGAGAAATCCCGGGCACACTCACGATGTCGTCCCTGATGCCGTCGCCGCGGGTGCACCAGGCGTCACTAGCACCCTTAGCGAAAACAACGACCGCGCGGAACGAACATCCGCCGCCGTTGAGAAATCCCGGGCACACTCACGATGTCGTCCCTGATGCCGTCGCCGCGGGTGCACCAGGCGTCACTAGCACCCTTAGCGAAAACAACGACCGCGCGGAACGAACATCCGCCGCCGTTGAGAAATCCCGGGCACACTCACGATGTCGTCCCTGTGCCGTCACCACGGGTGCACCAGGCGTCACTAGCACGCTTAGCGAAAACAACGACCGCGCGGAACGAACATCCGCCGCCGTTGAGAAATCCCGGGCACACTCACGATGTCGTCCCTGATGCCGTCGCCGCGGGTGCACCAGGCGTCACTAGCACCCTTAGCGAAAACAACGACCGCGCGGAACGAACATCCGCCGCCGTTGAGAAATCCCGGGCACACTCACGATGTCGTCCCTGTGCCGTCGCCGCGGGTGCACCAGGCGTCACTAGCACCCTTAGCGAAAACAACGACCGCGCGGAACGAACATCCGCCGCCGTTGAGAAATCCCGGGCACACTCACGATGTCGTCCCTGATGCCGTCGCCGCGGGTGCACCAGGCGTCACTAGCAGGCTTAGCGAAAACAACGACTGCGCGGAACGAACATCCGCCGCCGTTGAGAAATCCCGGGCACACTCACGATGTCGTCCCTGATGCCGTCGCCGCGGGTGCACCAGGCGTCACTAGCACGCTTAGCGAAAACAACGACCGCGCGGAACGAACATCCGCCGCCGTTGAGAAATCCCGGGCACACTCACGATGTCGTCCCTGTGCCGTCACCGCGGGTGCACCAGGCGTCACTAGCACGCTTAGCGAAAACAACGACCGCGCGGAACGAACATCCGCCGCCGTTGAGAAATCCCGGGCACACTCACGATGTCGTCCCTGTGCCGTCACCGCGGGTGCACCAGGCGTCACTAGCACGCTTAGCGAAAACAACGACTGCGCGGAACGAACATCCGCCGCCGTTGAGAAATCCCGGGCACACTCACGATGTCGTCCCTGATGCCGTCGCCGCGGGGGCACCAGGCGTCACTAGCACCATTAGCGAAAACAACGACCGCGCGGAACGAACATCCGCCTGTTGAGAAATCCCGGGCACACTCACGATGTCGTCCCTGTGCCGTCACTGCGGGTGCACCAGGCGTCACTAGCACGCTTAGCGAAAACAACGACCGCGCGGAACGAACATCCGCCGCCGTTGAGAAATCCCGGGCACACTCACGATGTCGTCCCTGATGCCGTCGCCGCGGGGGCACCAGGCGTCACTAGCACCATTAGCGAAAACAACGACCGCGCGGAACGAACATCCGCCGCCGTTGAGAAATCCCGGGCACACTCACGATGTCGTCCCTGATGCCGTCACCGCGGGTGCACCAGGCGTCACTAGCACGCTTAGCGAAAACAACGACCGCGCGGAACGAACATCCGCCGCCGTTGAGAAATCCCGGGCACACTCACGATGTCGTCCCTGTGCCGTCACCGCGGGTGCACCAGGCGTCACTAGCACGCTTAGCGAAAACAACGACCGCGCGGAACGAACATCCGCCGCCGTTGAGAAATCCCGGGCACACTCACGATGTCGTCCCTGATGCCGTCGCCGCGGGTGCACCAGGCGTCACTAGCACCCTTAGCGAAAACAACGACCGCGCGGAACGAACATCCGCCGCCGTTGAGAAATCCCGGGCACACTCACGATGTCGTCCCTGATGCCGTCGCCGCGGGTGCACCAGGCGTCACTAGCACGCTTAGCGAAAACAACGACCGCGCGGAACGAACATCCGCCGCCGTTGAGAAATCCCGGGCACACTCACGATGTCGTCCCTGATGCCGTCGCCGCGGGTGCACCAGGCGTCACTAGCACGCTTAGCGAAAACAACGACCGCGCGGAACGAACATCCGCCGCCGTTGAGAAATCCCGGGCACACTCACGATGTCGTCCCTGATGCCGTCGCCGCGGGTGCACCAGGCGTCACTAGCACGCTTAGCGAAAACAACGACCGCGCGGAACGAACATCCGCCGCCGTTGAGAAATCCCGGGCACACTCACGATGTCGTCCCTGATGCCGTCACCGCGGGTGCACCAGGCGTCACTAGCACCATTAGCGAAAACAACGACCGCGCGGAACGAACATCCGCCGCTGTTGAGAAATCCCGGGCACACTCACGATGTCGTCCCTGATGCCGTCGCCGCGGGTGCACCAGGCGTCACTAGCACGCTTAGCGAAAACAACGACCGCGCGGAACGAACATCCGCCGCCGTTGAGAAATCCCGGGCACACTCACGATGTCGTCCCAGATGCCGTCGCCGCGGGTGCACCAGGCGTCACTAGCACGCTTAGCGAAAACAACGACCGCGCGGAACGAACATCCGCCGCCGTTGAGAAATCCCGGGCACACTCACGATGTCGTCCCTGATGCCGTCGCCGCGGGTGCACCAGGCGTCACTAGCACGCTTAGCGAAAACAACGACCGCGCGGAACGAACATCCGCCGCCGTTGAGAAATCCCGGGCACACTCACGATGTCGTCCCTGATGCCGTCACCGCGGGTGCACCAGGCGTCACTAGCACCATTAGCGAAAACAACGACCGCGCGGAACGAACATCCGCCGCTGTTGAGAAATCCCGGGCACACTCACGATGTCGTCCCTGATGCCGTCGCCGCGGGTGCACCAGGCGTCACTAGCACGCTTAGCGAAAACAACGACCGCGCGGAACGAACATCCGCCGCCGTTGAGAAATCCCGGGCACACTCACGATGTCGTCCCTGATGCTATCGCCGCGGGTGCACCAGGCGTCACTAGCACGCTTAGCGAAAACAACGACCGCGCGGAACGAACATCCGCCGCCGTTGAGAAATCCCGGGCACACTCACGATGTCGTCCCTGATGCCGTCGCCGCGGGTGCACCAGGCGTCACTAGCACGCTTAGCGAAAACAACGACCGCGCGGAACGAACATCCGCCGCCGTTGAGAAATCCCGGGCACACTCACGATGTCGTCCCTGATGCCGTCGCCGCGGGTGCACCAGGCGTCACTAGCACGCTTAGCGAAAACAACGACCGCGCGAAACGAACATCCGCCGCCGTTGAGAAATCCCGGGCACACTCACGATGTCGTCCCTGATGCCGTCGCAGCGGGTGCACCAGGCGTCACTAGCACGCTTAGCGAAAACAACGACCGCGCGGAACGAACATCCGCCGCCGTTGAGAAATCCCGGGCACACTCACGATGTCGTCCCTGATGCCGTCGCCGCGGGTGCACCAGGCGTCACTAGCACGCTTAGCGAAAACAACGACCGCGCGGAACGAACATCCGCCGCCGTTGAGAAATCCCGGGCACACTCACGATGTCGTCCCTGATGCCGTCGCCGCGGGTGCACCAGGCGTCACTAGCACGCTTAGCGAAAACAACGACCGCGCGGAACGAACATCCGCCGCCGTTGAGAAATCCCGGGCACACTCACGATGTCGTCCCTGATGCCGTCGCCGCGGGTGCACCAGGCGTCACTAGCACGCTTAGCGAAAACAACGACCGCGCGAAACAAACATCCGCCGCCGTTGAGAAATCCCGGGCACACTCACGATGTCGTCCCTGATGCCGTCGCAGCGGGTGCACCAGGCGTCACTAGCACGCTTAGCGAAAACAACGACCGCGCGGAACGAACATCCGCCGCCGTTGAGAAATCCCGGGCACACTCACGATGTCGTCCCTGATGCCGTCGCCGCGGGTGCACCAGGCGTCACTAGCACGCTTAGCGAAAACAACGACCGCGCGGAACGAACATCCGCCGCCGTTGAGAAATCCCGGGCACACTCACGATGTCGTCCCTGATGCCGTCGCCGCGGGTGCACCAGGCGTCACTAGCACGCTTAGCGAAAACAACGACCGCGCGGAACGAACATCCGCCGCCGTTGAGAAATCCCGGGCACACTCACGATGTCGTCCCTGATGCCGTCGCCGCGGGTGCACCAGGCGTCACTAGCACGCTTAGCGAAAACAACGACCGCGCGCAACGAACATCCGCCGCCGTTGAGAAATCCCGGGCACACTCACGATGTCGTCCCTGATGCCGTCGCAGCGGGTGCACCAGGCGTCACTAGCACGCTTAGCGAAAACAACGACCGCGCGGAACGAACATCCGCCGCCGTTGAGAAATCCCGGGCACACTCACGATGTCGTCCCTGATGCCGTCGCCGCGGGTGCACCAGGCGTCACTAGCACGCTTAGCGAAAACAACGACCGCGCGGAACGAACATCCGCCGCCGTTGAGAAATCCCGGGCACACTCACGATGTCGTCCCTGATGCCGTCGCCGCGGGTGCACCAGGCGTCACTAGCACGCTTAGCGAAAACAACGACCGCGCGGAACGAACATCCGCCGCCGTTGAGAAATCCCGGGCACACTCACGATGTCGTCCCTGATGCCGTCGCCGCGGGTGCACCAGGCGTCACTAGCACGCTTAGCGAAAACAACGACCGCGCGAAACGAACATCCGCCGCCGTTGAGAAATCCCGGGCACACTCACGATGTCGTCCCTGATGCCGTCGCAGCGGGTGCACCAGGCGTCACTAGCACGCTTAGCGAAAACAACGACCGCGCGGAACGAACATCCGCCGCCGTTGAGAAATCCCGGGCACACTCACGATGTCGTCCCTGATGCCGTCGCCGCGGGTGCACCAGGCGTCACTAGCACGCTTAGCGAAAACAACGACCGCGCGGAACGAACATCCGCCGCCGTTGAGAAATCCCGGGCACACTCACGATGTCGTCCCTGATGCCGTCGCCGCGGGTGCACCAGGCGTCACTAGCACGCTTAGCGAAAACAACGACCGCGCGGAACGAACATCCGCCGCCGTTGAGAAATCCCGGGCACACTCACGATGTCGTCCCTGATGCCGTCGCCGCGGGTGCACCAGGCGTCACTAGCACGCTTAGCGAAAACAACGACCGCGCGGAACGAACATCCGCCGCCGTTGAGAAATCCCGGGCACACTCACGATGTCGTCCCTGATGCCGTCGCCGCGGGTGCACCAGGCGTCACTAGCACGCTTAGCGAAAACAACGACCGCGCGAAACGAACATCCGCCGCCGTTGAGAAATCCCGGGCACACTCACGATGTCGTCCCTGATGCCGTCGCAGCGGGTGCACCAGGCGTCACTAGCACGCTTAGCGAAAACAACGACCGCGCGGAACGAACATCCGCCGCCGTTGAGAAATCCCGGGCACACTCACGATGTCGTCCCTGATGCCGTCGCCGCGGGTGCACCAGGCGTCACTAGCACGCTTAGCGAAAACAACGACCGCGCGAAACGAACATCCGCCGCCGTTGAGAAATCCCGGGCACACTCACGATGTCGTCCCTGATGCCGTCGCCGCGGGTGCACCAGGCGTCACTAGCACGCTTAGCGAAAACAACGACCGCGCGAAACGAACATCCGCCGCCGTTGAGAAATCCCGGGCACACTCACGATGTCGTCCCTGATGCCGTCGCAGCGGGTGCACCAGGCGTCACTAGCACGCTTAGCGAAAACAACGACCGCGCGGAACGAACATCCGCCGCCGTTGAGAAATCCCGGGCACACTCACGATGTCGTCCCTGATGCCGTCGCCGCGGGTGCACCAGGCGTCACTAGCACGCTTAGCGAAAACAACGACCGCGCGAAACGAACATCCGCCGCCGTTGAGAAATCCCGGGCACACTCACGATGTCGTCCCTGATGCCGTCGCGCGGGTGCACCAGGCGTCACTAGCACGCTTAGCGAAAACAACGACCGCGCGAAACGAACATCCGCCGCCGTTGAGGAATCCCGGGCACACTCACGATGTCGTCCCTGATGCCGTCGCCGCGGGTGCACCAGGCGTCACTAGCACGCTTAGCGAAAACAACGACCGCGCGAAACGAACATCCGCCGCCGTTGAGAAATCCCGGGCACACTCACGATGTCGTCCCTGATGCCGTCGCCGCGGGTGCACCAGGCGTCACTAGCACGCTTAGCGAAAACAACGACCGCGCGAAACGAACATCCGCCGCCGTTGAGAAATCCCGGGAACACTCACGATGTCGTCCCTGATGCCGTCGCCGCGGGTGCACCAGGCGTCACTAGCACGCTTAGCGAAAACAACGACCGCGCGAAACGAACATCCGCCGCCGTTGAGAAATCCCGGGCACACTCACGATGTCGTCCCTGATGCCGTCGCCGCGGGTGCACCAGGCGTCACTAGCACGCTTAGCGAAAACAACGACCGCGCGAAACGAACATCCGCCGCCGTTGAGAAATCCCGGGCACACTCACGATGTCGTCCCTGATGCCGTCGCCGCGGGTGCACCAGGCGTCACTAGCACGCTTTGCGAAAACAACGACCGCGCGAAACGAACATCCGCCGCCGTTGAGAAATCCCGGGCACACTCACGATGTCGTCCCTGATGCCGTCGCCGCGGGTGCACCAGGCGTCACTAGCACGCTTAGCGAAAACAACGACCGCGCGAAACGAACATCCGCCGCCGTTGAGAAATCCCGGGCACACTCACGATGTCGTCCCTGATGCCGTCGCCGCGGGTGCACCAGGCGTCACTAGCACGCTTAGCGAAAACAACGACCGCGCGGAACGAACATCCGCCGCCGTTGAGAAATCCCGGGCACACTCACGATGTCGTCCCTGATGCCGTCGCCGCGGGTGCACCAGGCGTCACTAGCACGCTTAGCGAAAACCACGACCGCGCGGAACGAACATCCGCCGCCGTTGAGAAATCCCGGGCACACTCACGATATCGTCCCTGACGCCGTCGCCGCGGGTGCACCAGGCGTCACTAGCACGCTTAGCGAAAACAACGACCGCGCGGAACGAACATCCGCCACCGTTGAGAAATCCCGGGCACACTCACGATGTCGTCCCTGATGCCGTCGCCGCGGGTGCACCAGGCGTCACTAGCACGCTTAGCGAAAACAACGACCGCGCGGAACGAACATCCGCCGCCGTTGAGAAATCCCGGGCACACTCACGATGTCGTCCCTGATGCCGTCGCCGCGGGTGCACCAGGCGTCACTAGCACGCTTAGCGAAAACAACGGCCGCGCGAAACGAACATCCGCCGCCGTTGAGAAATCCCGGGCACACTCACGATGTCGTCCCTGATGCCGTCGCAGCGGGTGCACCAGGCGTCACTACACTGTAAAAAACAATCCCGTCAAATTACGCAAATTGCCATTTAATTTTTGATGCCGGTACAATTTCCGTTGTCTTGCATAACGGTCCCAGCATTATCTAGGTATTACGTGCATGACAGTAATGAGGCCCTACGGTTTTTGCCCGTAACTTGACCCGTAGAAGCATGGCGGAAAACCGTAACTCTCATGCACGTGATCCACAGATACGGGAATTGTTCCGGCATCGAAAATTAGCTGGCGTGTTGTCCGTAACTTGCGACGGCAAAAAACCGTAACGGTTAATGACTGAGCTGCACGTGATGTGCAACGACTGAAATCGTTCCGGCATCGAAAATTAGCTGGCGCGTTGTCCGTAACTTGCAACGGCAAAAAACTGTAAATCTCAATCACTGAGCTGTACGTGATGTGCCAAAACAGGAATCGTTCCTGCATCCAAAATTAGCAGGTGTGTTGTCCACACCTTGCAGCGATGGCCACAGCCTGTTGAACTGCTAGCTGCAGTGATTTAACAAAATGGATGTCTAAGTGAACAATAAATATAGCATTTTACTGCTTATTTATTGTTCACTGAGATATCGGTTTTGTTAAATCACTGCAGCTAACATTTTAACAGGCTCTGGCCATTGCAGCAATGTGCGGACAACACGCCGGCTAATTTTTAATGTCGGAACGATTCCCGTCGTCACTCATGATGTGTAGCTCAGTGATTGAGAGTTACAGCTTTCTGCCGCTGCAAGTTACAGACAACACGTAAACTATTTTTTGATGCGGGAACAATTCAAATTAAATATCTAGAGCCCAGGGAATGTGACTAGGCTGCGGGTCCAAGTTCTTTCAGGAGTTAATGCCAGCTGCGCATCCCAGAGATTAACAGCTGCTTAAACACGGTGTTAGAAATTTCAAGGAAGTGCACACAAGATACAGCCTTAAGTAAAACATGTTCATACCTTTATTCTTAAGAAATAATTAGTGGGCCACGTCCAGCTTTCCTGTGGAAGGCAATCTCTAATTTTCTGAGCAATCAAGTCCATAGGAAGAATTACAGAACCTGGAAAACAAAACAAAAAATGTGGAATGTGGTTAGGTTATGAACAGAATGTGATGACAGAATAAACCTCCCAATTTCCGCAAACTATGAGTTACAGGTAAGGGCATTGAAGGAGCCTCAGCTGAACTCTGGCGGGCACTGAACAGTGAAACCAACTTGTGACTTGTGATATGAAACCAATTTAACAAGGGAAGTTAGAAAAATTCCTTTGAAGACAGAATTTCCGCATCCAATAAGTTACTTCAAGTTTGTTGCCATGAGTTAATTTCAGAAGTTACTGCCAGCTGTGCCTCCCAGACATAATTAAACACCGTGTTAGTGGGGTTGTGCGAATATTCGGAATTTCGAACTGTACTTTCAAATAATACACTATTCTATATTCGCTTTGAAAAGAACTGTGCTGTTCGTGTTTCTCAAAGTGTTGGTTGCGGTGGGCTAGTCCCGTTGAGTGCGCTTCTTACCGCGCACTGTTGCACTGCGGAGAAGCAATACCGGCGGAAGCGAGCTCCGCGGGTGTTGCTTTTCCGCTGTGCAACGGGCTGTATTTGAAAATAAATGGAAACTTTGTGAATGTGCATATCTACTTTGTAGTAAAAGTTTCGAAATTAAACCAACTGTTATGCAAGAGTATACTATCTTAGGCAGAGATGCCCTTACAACCTGCGTTCCTCATGCGCGATTCATTCTTTTAGAGCACAGCTCTTAGGCGACCGTTTCAGGCTTGAGCGGCGTCGCCATAATCGCGCTTTGCATTATGGGAAGTTTCCCATAATGATGTCACGAAGGTTACCCTTGTGAGGGTTACGAGGGTTAGGGACGAGGCTTATCCTCACGAGGGTCACAAGCGTTACCCTCACAAGGGTTGCGAGAATTAGTTACCCTCGAAAGGGTCACCCTCACGAGGGTCACGAGGGTTACTCTCACGAGGATCACCCTCACAGGGGTCATGAGGGTTATGAGAGTTACCCTCACGAGGGTCACCCCCCTGAAGTCCCGTGACCTGCCCCCACAAGGTCACGCGACCTCAGGGAGTCACCTATCCCTCAGTACCCTTCCATCCTCCTCCTCAAGAGCTGCGCTCTTATCCTGCGTTACAGGGAGTCGTAAACGTCTTTCATTTTTTAACTCAAATTAACGAAAGATTATTTTATATAGCAAGATTTGTAAATTCACTCAATTGGACATCTCTATAGGATTCATCTTATGTCAAATCCATCGTTTACTTGCCATTCCAAGACATCAGAACTTCTGAAGTCACAGTTCATAAATATAGATAGATTAAACTTTGCTTATAAACAAACAAGTGGAACAACGTTCACAAGTTTAGCTGGGTTTTCGTCTAAGGACTATGCAATGATAGTAAAAAGCATGGAAAAACTATTCAATATTCAAATCGAAAATATTCGGCCAATACTTCTATTTGCTTCTAACTCAAAATCATTTATTCGCACAAGACTACGTGTTAGTAAGAAATTTCAAGCAGGTGCACGTAAGATGCAGTATAAAGTGAAACATGTTCATACCTTTATTCTTGAGAAATAATTAGTGGGCCACGTCCAGCTTTCGTTTGGAAGGCAATCTAACTTCCAGAGCAATCAAGTGCACATGGAGAACTACAGAACCTGGAAAACAAAAAACAAAAAATGTGGAATGTGATTAGGTTATGAACAGAATGCGATGACACAATAAACCTCCCAATTTCAACAAACTATGAGTTACATGTAAGCGCATTGCAGAAGCCTCATCTTAACTCTGGCGAGCACTACAGTGAAACCAACTTGTAACTTATGATACGAAACCATTTTAACCAGGGAAGTTAGAAAAATTCCTTTGAAGACAGAATTTCCGCATCCAATAAGTTACTTCAAGTTTGTTGTCACGAGTTAATTTCAGAAGTTACTGCCAGCTGTGCCTCCCAGAGATAATTAAACACCGTGTTAGTAAGAAATTTCAAGCAAGTGCACATAAGATGCAGTACAAAGTAAAACATGTTCATACCTCTATTCTTAATATAATTAGTGGTCCATGTCCAGCTTTCACGTGGAAAGCAATCTCTAACTTCCTGAGCAATCAAGTTCTTATGGAGAACTACAGAACCTGGAAAACAAAACAAAAAAATGTGGTATGTGATTAGGTTCTGAACAGAATGTGATGACAGAACGGACCTCCCATTTGCTGCAAACTATGAGTTACACATAAGCAGTGCTTGAAGTCTCCCTTAAGTTGAGGGGGGTCCCTAAAAGAAGGGAGGAGGGCGGGAGGGGGGGGGGGATTCTAACAAAATTTATTAGATGCACATAAAATAAAACCGACTGCTGACTCTGTCCCCACCGTACCTGGAACCCTCAAAATGCTAATCCCCAAATGTCTGATTTCTGAAAACAAGCTATTTTATTGCAAGATATGATTTTGGTTTCACTAATGCTTGGGCTGTGAAGGAGGGTCCCAGATCATCCGTTAAAATCAGTGGGGG
The DNA here is from genome assembly GCF_016920785.2 of Ixodes scapularis. NCBI lineage: Eukaryota > Metazoa > Arthropoda > Arachnida > Ixodida > Ixodidae > Ixodes > Ixodes scapularis. Next base: position 10,116,649 of record NW_024609879.1, read on the forward strand.
TCCGAGACCCCCTGAGACCCCTCAGACTTTAAGCGCTGCACATAAGTGCAGTGCAGGAACCTCAGCTTAATTCTGGCAGACGTTAGACAGTGAAACCAACTTGTGACTTATGCTACGAAACCATTTTAGCAAGGGAAGTTTGAAAAATGTCTTCGAAGATAAAGTTGCCGCATTCACAGAGTTTCTTTAAGCCAGCTGTCGCAAGTTAATTTCAGATGTTACTGACAAGTGCACGTCCCAGAGATAAACAGGTGCCTGAAAACCATGTTAGTAAGAAATTTCGAGGAAGTGCACACAAGATGCAGTAGGAAGTAAAACACGTGCATACCTTTATTCTTGAAAATTAATTCATGGGTCATGTCCAGCTTTCATGTGGAAGGCAATCTTCATAACTTCCAGAGCAATCAAGTCCATATGAACAACTACAGAACCTGGAAAAAAAATGTGGAATGTGGTTAGGGTCTGTATAAAATGCGATGACAAACTAAACCTCCCGATATCTCCAAGCTATGAGTTACACGTAAGTGCACTGCAGGTGCCAGTGCGATTTAAGGAAGTCCACGTCCCAGAGATAAACAGGTGCTTCAAAACCGTGTCAGTAAGAAATTTCGAGGAAGTGCACACAAGATGCAGCAGGGAGTAAAACATGTGCATACCTTTATTCTTGAGAATTAATTAGTGGGTCACGTCCAGCCTTCATGTGGAAGGCAATCATCATAACTTCTAGAGCAATCAAGTCCATATGAACAACTACAGAACCTGGAAAACAAAAAAAAAAGCGGGATGTGGTTAGGTTCTAAATAGAATGCGATGACAAACTAAACCTCCCGATATCTGCAAACTATGAGTTACACGTAAGTGCACTGCAGGTGCCAGTGTAATTTAAGAAAGCTGTAAACTCCAAATGAAACTACTTGAAAGGGGCATGGACACAGAAATTAGGCAAGTTAGAGTATTTGTTACATGACAACACCTATTGGACATACACGAAACATTTCAGAATATTTAAAACTCCAATAATTACAAAATTATTTTTTTAATGGTCATCATTTTTATCTGGGGACCAGGATACCTTGACACAACTCCTACTGTGGCGACGGCAGCTCGTCGATAAACCACGTGACTCTAACTGAGACGTTAAACAATCTGTCTTTCGTCGTTCTCTACCCGCGTTCGCCACGCCAAGCCTGTTCGTTACTCAGGCTCTGTACCTCTTTCTTCTTCTTCCGTCTCCCTTAATAAGTGACATTGAATTCGAAGGAGCAAGCTGTGCCAGATATTCCAACTTCCCAAAACTTGGGAGGGAAAAGTGGGACAAAGGAACTTAGTTGAGGCGAGGGACGCCTGGCCGCCTTCTGATCCATGCCTGAAAGTGCATACAAGAGATCTACGAGTGGCACCGCCCCGCAGCTTGGGACTGACTGGGGACACTGATGGGACAAGGCAGATGTCTTCACCAAGGCCTGCAAACATGGCTGGCTCGCTGAGTAGGTGGACCCGAGGGTCCCGCAACTAATTAGAATTTTTGTGTGAAACTAATGCATTCTTTGATAAACAAATTTGGCAGTTTTATAGTAACACGTAATGGGCTTCGGTGACATACTAAGATTTCATTTTTACTATTCCTGAAAAGTCTAGAACCATTTGAATGCTAAAATAATACCTACAGCTGTTGTTTTGTTTTACATGTACACATAAAAAATGTTTATGTGTACGTGAAATTAATGCTTAATCTTTTTAGAATGTTGTTATTGCCGCCACAAATTCTTGTTTCCCCCCTATAATGCATTCCAAGAGAATGCCCTTAAGGTAATGAACTTGAACTTGAGCTGAAGTAACTCCCATGAAACATAGCATGGATTTTTATGGTACTGCAACAACCAAAACAGAGCCACAAGTGATCCTACTCGTCAATATAATTAGGATAAAAATGCATGGTGACTAAAATTGTAGACTGGCTTGTTGATACTTCACAAAGGAAACATAAAAAACAGGTACGGATAGAAGTGACTCGGCAAACAAAAGGATCTCTCAGTGAAGGTTGCTACCAGGAATTACAGATAAACCAAAACATTGAAGATAACTTAAATCATATGGCACCACCCATGGATATCAGTTTGTGTATTGAACAGAGAAGAGAAGCAAAAAAAAAAACATTGGAAGAGGAAACACCTCCAGGTGCATTGTATGGGGGGAACAATATGTGATCCACTTTTGCATAACCTATGCAGGTCAAGCAAAGCCCTATATCAAAGACCGCCCTCGGTGTCGTGTGAACATTTGGCAGTACAGCTACCAGATGCGGTTGCATGACCGAGTTCAATAAGATCAGATAACTGCAGGCTATCAGGATAGAATCGCAAGGATATGTGGAAGCTGGTGAAATTCTGGCTCGTGACAACCACAACTGCTTCCTCATCCAGTCCATCCCTTTGTTATAAAAGGATCTTGATCACCTTCAACCAATAAACAAAAGCAAGCATCCTCAGCATTCAGGTAAGGTAGGTGGCACAGGGTGATTACTTGTTGTGTAGTATGTACCATAGAAATAAACCTGAGATGCAAATGGTGAACTGTGAGCTTAGAAATAATGTGTCACTTGTCTTTTTCTCTGTTTTTTGGGGAATCAAATTATTTACAATCTTTCTTATCTGTGCCACTTATATATAATTGAAAATGGAGGGAACCAGCTTTGTGAACATATGAAGAAAAACTATTTTCCTTGTACCGAACGATACTCCAAGTACAACTCTTAGCTACCGTAGAATACCATGCATCCGCCCATTCCACATTAAGCGCCGATATCCAAATTTTTAAGATCTTAGAAAATATGCACAGTACATTTATATGTAAAATTGTTGACCAGGCAAGCGCCCATTCCCCATTTTTTTTGCGATTATCTCTAAATTTTAAGTGGGCGCTTGCCCGGTATTTTACGGTAATACAGTAGCCTATAGTTGAAATAAAGAAGTGTTGTATCCTGCATGCCGAAAGATGCACAAAGGCTTGCCCAGTGTGATGCAGATGGACGCTGCGGGAAGCTCTTTGAGTTGAACATTGGAGATGAGTGTTACATTCTAATAGAAAACAATGCAGCCCCCGCACCCCCCTCCCCTCCCCTCCTCCCTCCCCCTTCCCCTCCCCCCCCCCCCAGTTCAACTTCAAACCATATAATTATCTCAGCATGTCTCAAAGGCAAGAAAACACAAGTGGCTAATGTTTCCATGCATTAACAGACAAAATGTAATCATCAGTGGTGAAGCTTACAAAAGAACTGCTTGTAGCAGCTTCTGCAGCAAAAAAATGGCTTTTGTAGCACATATTTCATTTAATTTATTTCACACTGCAAACTTAAGGACATGACGTCCCGAAACCAAGACCACACGCAACGAAAACAGCACAACCAAGCACTGGGGCAGGATACCACTAGCAGACAATAGTTGCTTGAACGACGGCAAGTTAAAGTATTCAAATAACGAACCTCCAGCAAAAAGATGTCCGAGCGTTCCTGCATGGCTGTGGTAGCGTGCCTCGAATGACTGGCGTGGGATAGCGGCTTCTGTAGAGGCATCGTAGCTGAAGACCAGTGCTGGCAGGCTCCTAATGCTCCGAACTTGAAATCCACCAAGATGGGTCCCAGGAACCACTGTTTTCCCGTGGTTGGCTCGAGAACAATCAATTTCGTGGCGTCCTGTGGTTCGTCCAGCATATGGGCCCCGTCATTGCTGGCGATGCTCAGAAGTATAATCTGCAGCAAAAAGATGCGTGAGTGCTTCATCACGGCTGTGGTAGCGTGTCCCCCCCCATTCGAGCTTTTGGAGCAGGCGATTCCGGTTTATCACATTGTAAAAAGTGATTAAAGTACTATAGAAATTCCTGCAGTTCCTCACAGTGTCATAAAAACTATTATAACTGCAATTGTGACACACAATTATTCACAGCAAAAAGATTGTTGTTGGAAAATGGGATAGAAAGCAAAAACACAGAACTTTGGCAATGACCTCATTGCCTTTAAAGCTTGATGCAATAACTGAATCAGTCCCATCTTCCACAACTGCAAAGCAACAAAACTATTTAAACATAGCGAATAAACCACACGTCACAACAAGCATTTTTCCCTCAAATGAAAATAATGAGAGGAAGATTCATATGAGTGTTTGTCAAGTAATCGGTGCCACCGAAACAATGATTGACCCCGCTCTTCCTCCCACGCAAGGCATCAATCTGGTTCCAGCCAAGGAGAAGGTACTACAAAAGGGAAGTTAAGGGTTGGACACTTTTCTCAGAAAGTGGCCACTTTTTGCTTGAGCATATATTTTAATAGTCGCTTTTACGTAGGCAAATATAAGCGAGTAACTTGGAGTTCCTCAGTTTCATGAAAGAAAAAATTTGTTTTCTTGTATGGAAGCTCACCGTGGGACGGAAGTGGTTTGTGTACCTCAGTCCTATTTATTATCGAACGGGAATACATCATATCTGCTGAAAGTATTTAATGAATCATAGCGGCCAAAGCAGGTGGCATGTCGTCATCTGCTTCCAGCCAGCATCTAATTAAGAGCCTCAAGTAAGAGTGTGTTCAACTGCTAGATCAAGGCATGTGTTTATGGGCGCCACTAAATTGCAAAATTTTGCTGTTGGTTCCGGGGCTACGGGTAGTTTTTCAACGTAAATCCGGTTATAAACAGATGCTTGAAAATTTTACGCAAAGAATAAAATAACACTTTTCTATAGACGCCATTTTTGTTCCAATAGGTTAAGCATTTTTTACACGCAGAAAACTGTATAATCCGCCATCTTTCACGCCGCCATTAAATTGCAAACGCACTCCATGGTTTAAGTTGAATGCACTCTTACTTGAGGCTCTCTAGCATCTAATGACGTCGGTGGTGCCATCTCGTGGTACCACCGACGTAATGCACGCACGACCGTCGTTCGCGCAATAGGCCTACCTCACTGATCTCTAATGTAGGGGCCTGGAAGGCGCTTAGCCTAGCTCGGAGTCGGGCACAAGTGTAGCCATCGGAAGTTCGATGCTTGTCCCAGAAGTCGAGTGTTTGCTGGGCTTTATAGTGGATTTAGTTAATGTTTTGGTTCATGCTTTCTTGCATTTTTATGTGGGTTTTAATAATCCCTTTTAGTAATCAATCTTGAGAATGAGGCACTTGAACTTGGGGAGTGTACACTTAATCAACTAGAATCTAGAAATTTTCAGACGTGAAATGGCTTCCAAGAAGACTTCTCGGGCCTGCATGAACTGTTATTGCGCGACAAGCAGGCTCTATTGTTATAACAAAAGCAAATCAAGCGCCTTGGACACTGTTTGGACCACCGCTCGTAAGAGTGGGAAAGCCTGTTAAGCTCTCACTTTTGGGACAAGCTCCTTACTTCCGGTGGCTTCGTACCTGCTCACTCAATGCACCATCCACCCCTCTAGTGGAGATTATTGGCCGACCTCAAAACAAACTGCCATAGACAAGAACTTTTTTTTTTACACATAAACTCACTGATCTCTATGACAATTGTTCAATCGCGCATCCCCGCTCCGCGAGTGCGGCCACCAGACGGCAATCTTGCACGTCGAAAAATCATGTTTTTGAAGCGTTGCGGAGGCTGGCCGCAGCGTGCTGAAGACACGTTTTCTACTTGTTCGTCGTCATTGGCCAAAAACATTTTTTTTAAACCCTGTGTAAGCCGGATACTTGGTAATGAGAACATGTGTGAATTTTTACGGAAGCGCAGTGCCGCAAGAAAAAGGCACAACTCGTCGAAAGTAAGTTTCGACGGTTTTGCGGCATGATCAAAGCTTCCTTGGCATGCCGAGTCTCTGTGCCTTTGCACGCTAGATTTGTGAACATACAAAGAAAAACTATTTTCCTCGTATTGAACGTCACTCCAGGTACAACTCTTAGCTACCTTAGAATACCATGCATCCGCCCATTCCACATGAAGCGCCGATATCCAAATTTCTATGATCTGAGAAAATATGCACAGTACATTTATATGTAAAATTGAAGACCAGGCAAGCGCCCATTCCCCATTTTTTCGCGATTATCTCTAAATTTTGAGTGGGTGCTTGCCTGGTATTTTACGGTAATACAGTAGCCTACAATTGAAATAAATAAGTGTTGTATCCTGCATGCCAAAAGATGCACAAAGGCTTGCCCAGTGTGATGCAGATGGACGCTGCGGGAAGCTCTTTGAGTTGAACATTGGAGATGAATGTTACATTCTAAAAGTAAACAATGAAGCCCCCGCACCCCCCCCCCCCCCCCCCCCAGTTCAACTTCAAACCATATAATTATCTGAGCATGTCTCAAAGGCAAGAAAGCACAAGTGGCTAATGTTTCCATGCGTTAACAGACAAAATGTAATCATCAGTGGTGAAGCTTACAAAAGAACTGCTTGTAGCAGCTTCTGCAGCCAAAACATGGCTTTTGTAGCCCATATTTCATTTATTTCACACTGCAAACTTAAGGACATGACGTCCCGAAACCAAGACCACACGCAACGAAAACAGCACAACCAAGCACCGGGGCAGGATACCACTAGCAGACAATAGTTGCTTGAACGACGGCAAGTTAAAGTATTCAAATAACGAACCTGCAGCAAAAAGATGTCCGAGCGTTCCTTCATAGCTCTGGTAGCGTGCCTCGAATGACTGGCGTGGGATAGCGGCTTCTGTAGAGGCATCATCGTAGCTGAAGACCAGTGCTGGCAGGCTCCTAATGCTCCCAACTTGAAATCTACCAAAATGGGTCCCAGGAACCACTGTTTTCCCGTGGTTGACTCGAGAACAATCAATTTCGTGGCGTCCTGTGGTTCGTCCAGCATATGGGCCCCGTCATTGCTGGCGATGCTCAGAAGTATAATCTGCAGCAAAAAGATGCGTGAGTGCTTCATCACGGCTGTGGTAGCGTGTCCCCCACATTTGAGCTTTTGGAGCAGGCGATTCCGGTTTATCACATTGTAAAAAGTGATTCAAGCACTATAGAAATTCCCGCAGTTCTTCACAGTGTCATAAAAACTAATATAACTGCAATTATGACACACAATTATTCACAGCAAAAAGATAGCTGTTGGAAAAGGGGATAGAAAGCGAAAACACAGAACTTTGGCAATGACCTCATTGCCTTTAAAGCTTGATGCAATAAATAAATCAGTCCCATCTTCGACAACTGCAAAGCAACAAAACTATTTAAACATAGCGAATAAACCACACGTCACAACAAGCATTTTTCCCTAAAATGAAAATAATGGGAGGAAGATTCATACGAGTGTTCCTCAAGTAATCGGTGCCACCGAAACAAGGACTGACACCGCTCTCCTTCCCATGCAAGGCATCAATAATCGTTCCAGCCAAGGAGAAGCTACTACAAAAGGGAAACTAAGGGTTGCACACTCTTCTCATAAAGTGGCCACTTTTTGCTTGAGCATATATTTTAATAGTCGCTTTTACGTTGGGAAATATAAGCGAGTAACATGTGTGAATTGTTACGGAAGCGCAGTGCCGCAAGAGAAAGGCACAACTCGTCGAAAGCAAGTTTCAATGGTCTTGCGGCATGATCAAAGCTTCCTTGGCATGCCGAAGCGCTGAGTCTCTGTGCCTTCGCACACTAGGATACCGATCAAGAATTGGTGCCGCGATAAAGGTTTTGAAGGTGCATAGATGTCTTTGCATCTTATATCAGCTAAAGAGTTCTGGAGCATCCAGATGTTCAGGCGAGCTGCTATCAATAAAGAGGGGAAAGCAATCTGTACAGTTGCTCTTATGCACTATTAACCATGGCTGTGTTCCAAATCTACTCTAATAGATCACATAGCAGCACAAATAGAGCAACGCTGTAGAGCAAGGAGGATTCCCTTACAAAAATGAACAATGAGTTTCAATTGAGCTTCTAATGTGTTTTATAGAGTCAAATGGAACTCATAAGAAACTCACCATTAAATGAGTTTTATCATTACCCACTCCATATCTATTCTTTTGAATTTACTCATTACAAATTCAAGTAAGGTTTATCGTTACCCAATCAATATCAATTCTTTCGAGTTTACTCATTACAAATTCAAGTGAGGTTTATCGTTACCCAATCAATAGCAATTCTTTTGAGTTTACTCATTACACATTCAAATGAGTGTTATAAAAAAAAAATCAATAAATCTACTCTCTACTGCATTGCACCCGAAACAAATAGCGCGTCGGTGCTAGTTCTGATATACAGATTTATTTCCTGTGCTTAAAATAATAACTGTATTCACTCTCTTTTACTCCTAAAGGCTTATTCACACGATGTATCTCTTCAACGCGCCACAGTTTAGCGAAACCAAGATTTCGCGAACTCGGCCTGTTCACACGTGGAGTTTGACGCGCGAAACCTGTGACGTATTGACTCACGAGAATTCCGCCAAACCTTGTCATCTGCACCGGGAATACCAAGCGTTTCGCATCAAAATGATATGAAGTACGCACAGTGTGAAGGGACAGCCTGTTTTATTAATGCCACTCAATGAATTTCGTCAGATTCGGCTCACTGGGTTTACTAGTCCTGCCAAACCCGGGAAAAACCGCGAGATGATCTCGAAGCATTTTAGACATTTTTACACCGCTAATAAAAAACGTTATCCCCAGTCATCATGTTTCTATATGGTGCTTGCACCCGCCGCGACTGTTGACGAATCTGCACCGCGCCCCCAATCCGTACTGTAGGCGCCGTTCACACACCTGCAACCGAGTAGGACCAAGACTCGTCGCCCGTACGCACCGCTTCTTCGCTTGTCGCATAGGGGTCTTGTCGCTCGCCATGTTTGTTTGTTTTCTTTCGGCAAAGCTCGGATACGGGATCGGCCAAAAATCAGACTCCTCCAAAAGCTCGCTCCTCCTCGAAGGTCAGACGTCATAGCGAAGTCGAGCGGCCATTGGCAGCGTCCGCATTTCTCCTTCGGGTGATTGACGGGCGTCGGTGAGGTTTCAGCGAAAAAATGCTGCAGAAGTGAGAAACACGCGCCACTTTTTTCGGAGGCGCGCCACTTTTTTCGGTCGAGTTCAGACGGGGAATCTGTTTCCCGAAACCTAGTTTTGCGCCACAAGATTCGCCAACACGATGCATCATGTGAACAGACCATAAACGGCTCTGGAACAGACCAGAGGAACAGACCTATTCACAGCGCCCCACTACCGCGATTTAGTCAGTTTCGGTTTCAGTATTGTAACTTTACTGGTTTCGGTTTCATATTTTAAGGATCGCGTCTTCGACGCCCCATCGGTAGCGACACCAGTTCTTTGTTTTTTTTCTTTTTCCGCCATGGTTTCGCCAGTTTTGCCAGGGGGGGGAAGGAGGGAAAGGGAACGCGGCGCAAAGCGGAGGCTGCCATATTAAAACCGCTTAGGTTGCCAGCATAGGTTTTGCAGCGGAGAAGTTGCTGCCATACACGGCGGACTGAGTTTTACTTTCTTTTTCGTTTTGGAACGAGAATGTATTGTTGCGTTACATAAGTCCTCCTGCATACAGACAACGAAGTTTAATTATATTTGTCTTGTTTACTTGTTTGAAACCCTAAAAACGGGTTTTTGACGACTTATTGCTTCCATCATTTTGGAGTACGCAAGGCTCGCTGTTCTGGTTTCGGTTACGAAAGCAAGGCAAAACGCTCGTAGTTCCCGCCCCCAATACACGTTGGACACCTTCCACACTTTGACACCGGATAACTGGATGAACAAGGATTTACATTTACTTCAGAGGTAACTTTCGCCGCTTACTCAAAGTCGAGCAGCCGGATCAGCTGACGGCAAGCCGCGTATGAAAGGCCTGAGCGTCAACAGCCTAGAGCCACTTCAACAGTCCAAGTGCACTCAGTGCCGATGCGGGCGACGCGGGCTTCTGTCAACCCAGGGGCGGACCCAAGGGGGGGAGGGGGGGGGGGGGGAAGCGACGGGGACAGTCGACCCCCCCCCCCCCCCCCCTGCCCCCTTCTCGAAGGCCGATTTGACATGGGCCGGGCCGATCTCCCGAAATAAAACAACTACCGGCCTGCCAGGTGGTAGGAGGCTCGGTACTCAAGGACGAGGGTTCGAAATAGGTTAGGTCGCACCCTAGCAGGCACACTTGTACTCTGAACTTGGAGAACCACTCCGTCGCTTCAACCGAGACTGAAGTCCGCGGCGACGGTTTCAAAGCATGGCTTAGAACCAAAAGTCGGCGCAGCGGCGCACATCTAGGGGCCGTCGGCGAAGTGTGGTTCTGCGGCGGTTAAAACAAAAGGCGCAACCCGAGTCCAGTTTATCTTGCTTTAAATTTACCTTCCCCCCCCCCCCCCCCAAAAAAAAAAAAAGAGTTTTGGATCTTTCCTGGGTCAACCGGTAGCCCAGCACAATCCGTGAACGTTCCAGCTCTTCGCCATGACACGGCGTTGCAGAAAGCAGGGTAAAATACAACTACACGGACCACCGAATCAAATGCACTGTTATCGTAAATATTGGCTTGTGATTGCGCCTTTGTAGACGTTTTACTGGAGGCGAAACCAACGGGCATAACAAAATCGTTTGCGTATTCCGCATACCTCGCAAAAGCACTTACCCAGTCACCTTCCGAGAAGCGCGAAACACGGAGTCCGCACCGCCCTGACTTGCAAGTCTTACCTGCTTTAGAGCATGCAGTTTGTACCTGCTAGTAGGTATGTCTACTGAAACTGCAACTTGAAACTAGGGGCAATGCCAGAGAGAAAAGAGACAAAGTTAGGAAAGCATGCTCGCTCTCTCCAATTTTTGAACTCTCAAGTGATTGTACCATGATAAATTCCCCAACACCTCTTTCCAAAATAAAGAAAAAACGCTATGTTCACTACGTAAAAAATGGTATCCTTTAATGCATCTGTGGGCAGGTAGGAAGCGTTGCCCTAATTTATTCACACCGCATGACGAGCGGAACAAACTCACACGAGATTTACAAGAAAATATCGGTGGTGACTTAAGTTTCCCTGAAATTCTGTATGACCGGTCGTTTGCACGACCGAATCATCTACTCGGACGGTGTGCGTCGCTGTGAAAACGCCAACACGAAGCATAAAAACGGCAGGTCTAGGACAACAATCCGGAGTCCATTGTTCAATTAAAACGACGTAATTTTGTTGAACACGCCCGCAGCTTTTTACTCACGGTATGCGTCGAGAATCTTCCATATTTTGAAACGGAACGAAGGAAGATTTACTTTTAAAAGCTCTCGCTGCGTCCTCCCGGGCCAGCTGGACCGGATCAGCTGACGACGACGAGAGTGAACCCGTTGAATTTCAACCCCACAATAACCAATTTGCGCTTCGTGTTAGTATGGGCTTCTACCTCCAAGCACCGCACCACACACCACGAACGTTTCAACTCTTTGTCGCATCGCCGTGTTGCACCAAACCTATCTCTATGCACCAAACAGAACGAGATCGCCGAAGTCAACGGAGCGCTGTCGTGAACCTTGGCTTGTGGTTGCGCACTCGTGGACCCTGTGACTCCCTTCGCTTTCAAAACACTCCCGACGATTACGAATGATACTTTCCGTCTTCCGGGACCACCACAGGGGCACTTCTCCGGTCATGTCTTCGCTACATGTGCTCGTAAACCGCGTCAAACGGGGTCAAACCGAAGCTGCCGAAGTAATCCCGGCGCCATGTTGAACGTGCGTTGTTGCTAGATTTTCTCCCGCCAAACAAAAACAACGAAAGCAAACCGGCTCTAGCTTCCAGCGTACATCCGCGTTGCGCCGTGGCCAGATTTTCTCCGTCAGCTCTAACTTAAAGATGGCCTACAGATGCAGCAACACTGGTATCAAGTTTTAACATGGCGGCCCCCACGGAGCGCCGTAAATTCTGAGGAGGGTGCATTGGAAGCGGCGGCACCTTCCCCCCCCTGAGTTTTGCCGACCGTTGGGTGAGTCGCGGGATGGAAATGGCCTTTAGACATGGAAATGTGCTAATGTAATCAAGTTTATCTATCTGTGAAGTTTCTCTTGTGATGATTATGTTCAAGAAGAGCGCGGAAGACCGACGACGCGACAGAACGAGCAACTCAACGCAGTTGGTAAGCATACGTCTTTGTTTGCATTGTACCCGTTGAACGAGAAGCGAACATTGTGGAGTTTTAGAGTAATCTCGTGGCTGCTGTGCATGCGGAGACCCAAAACAAGCTTCGGACTCGAGCTTTGGGGCCCGTTATTTCTCGATAATGGTGTGGGTACCGCAAAAGGCGGCGCCCACGACATCTCCGTTGATCGCGTCTTCGACGCCGTCGCCCGCTCGGGAACTGCGTAAGTCGCACTCGGCGCCCGCGGTCGGTATGGTCGAAGCGTTTTCAAAACGCCACGGATCGCTGGATTCACAGCTCAGAGCTATCGAGGCGCAAAGCTATCGAGGCGCGTGTACTTACGATCGTGGCAGACATCTAATCATGCCTGGGTAGTGGATCGTCTGGGCTTCGTAAGTACAACCAGAGTCCTTCAATGCTCTGGTACAACAGAGCAGCTTGGTAGTGACAAAAACAAAACATGCGGCATTGAGTATAAAACAACTATAAAAATGTTACTCTGGACAAAAAGCTTGTTTAATTTTCAAGATTAAACGTTCTAAATTACAAATAAAAACTGTCGCGACATCTTGGTGGCGTTTTAAGCGCGAGACGCTTGCGTTTTGGGGGGTCCCCGGCAGAGAAACGCTTTCTAAAACTCTTCGCCGCAATCCTCGCTATTTTACCGTCCGTAACGCGCGGTAAAGTAGCGCCCGATATTCTAAAACTCCCTATTTTCTCGGCACACGTTTTCTCGTTAAGCTAGAATTTTTTTTTCTTTTTTTAACTAGTTGGGTTTGCTTTATTTGTCCTAATGTTTGGTTCTATGTGTAGCGTAATGAAAAGTTGCCACTCATACTGTGTATGGTCCAAGAAATTGTAGCCTATGTCAACAGAGCATGTATTGAATTCCTAATGCTACTTTCACTCCGTTGCTTTAGAAAATGTCTTATTGGTTTAGCAGTGTACTGATGTCATTCAACTATAAATTGATTACATTGATAATACTTCATTACATTTCAGAAGTTAGACTTCCTTGGAATTCGCTTCATGCAGAGCCAATATTCCTTTTCAGTCAATATGGTTGAAGAGGATATCCATCTTTTGTTTTGAAGTTATGGAAGTGGACTGGATTGTACTGTTAGGACAAACTTCGGTCCCCTGGCTTTCTAAAATTGAACTGGGTTTACATTTGTCGGTTAGATTGATAAAACAGTTGTTCCTTTTGCCTTTTTTTTCTCTTTCATTTTGCAATTGTGATGTGATAAAGCCGAGGGCTGCAGTTATTCCCAAATGAAGCAGCAGCAGTGTGTTCCCAGCTTGCGCCACTTCGATTCATTTCAAGGCATGCCACGAAATGGATGCCTTTATTCATACACCGTTGGAACTGGGTCTGACTTCAAAATGCAGTTTGACACAGTGTTTAAGTGGTATGGGACGTGTGTTGAATGACCTATGCGGTTGTCACAGGTTCGTGGTTGGTCAACCTGAAACGCTCCAAGTCCCACTTCCTTCTTCTTGTCTTCCTCTTCCCATTGGTTTGAAGTTCGGCCGGCATTATACTCTGTTTCATACTTAGCGTGCAACGCTGTCAAAGCTACTGGCGCGGGTGCGTGGCTTTATCTGCGGTTTTGCTTGCGTGAGAAGGCGTGCAAGTGATCAACGAGATCAAGCCCCACGCTCGCGCCAGTAGCTTTGACAGCGTTGCACCCTAAGTATGAAAGGGAGTATAGTCTCATCCGAGCTCATGCCTTTGGCGCTCAGGTAAACCTGTGCGAGAATCGCAATTGACCCTCCCCCAAACCACCCTTAAACAGAACAAAATGACAAAAGAGACAAAATTTGTGACAGCGGTGTTCGAGAGAAACTGCAGACGTTTATTATCCTGCTTGAAACTTTGCAAACATTTCAGTGTGGTTGCAGCTGCGAGGGTGAGGTGGATCCAATATGAAAACTGGACCCTGAAGCGACGCCTTCAGGATGCCGAAAATAATTATGGTAAGTTAGAAATTGTCCCACTAGTATACTTCCTAAATATTTGGGCCGGGTGTCGGTTAAAAAATTTTAACCCAGTTAATTTGTCACAAATTTTCAGGCATAATATCTTGAAAAGAATGAAACTGCAGATGTTCCAAACTGGCTGACGTAAAGCAGCCTTGCAGTGCACCAAGGTTTACACTGAACATACTTTTGTGTATTGTCCACGAGGTGTAGCTCGTGCATTGAAGTTTTATGAGTTAGTCTCTTCAATGTTTGAACTTTCAGCGTGCCAGCTGGGTAGTGTGTAATTGTTTTTTTTATTTTATAGCGCATGCAATATCTTAATCCTGGCGGCAGGAAGATTCGGCTAGCAGTTGACACGGTTGGACAACGGTGTGCATGCTTGCTTTCTCTGAAGCGGCCAATGAAGCGAAATAACAGCATGTGCGGATTGTCCATGCATTTAATTTTTTGTTTGCTGTTTGTTTCAGAATACATGTGCTCCCAGTACAAGGGGGTGGCCCTCCAGGCTCTGACGACCAGCATGTCGTCTCTGCTCTGCTGTCGAGGGAAATTTAAAGGGTAAATATTGCAGCTGCAGTTTTTTCTATTCTTTCCCTGCTACACTTCCTGCAAATTTCTGTGCATACTTGGTCTTTTTGTTTTCATGGTACCGTAAACTTTTGTTATAGTCCGTTGCAACTATAGAATAGCACAAGCCCCTCCCACAATTCCCTTTGCTCGCCATGATTGGCGGTGTCCTCTTGGCTCTCCTCCTCTCTAGTGTGTGCTTATTAAAAAGAGTGAAGGGCTTTGTGGGAGGGGCTTTGCTATTCTAGAGTGGCAACAGAGTATAGCATGACCTCAGTTAATTTAATCATTTCGAAGAGTCCTAGCGGGCACCCATGCATTTTTATGGGAAGGACTCGGTGTCATATTTTGAACCGACAAAATGACCCTACAAATGGGAAAGCACGGGCCTTCTGCTACAAAATTAACCGAACCAAACTTTGTTTTCAAGATCAGACCGGAAAAAGTCGACTCCTGTCTTATAAACGGCGAGTAACAGAAATCCTGTGCTAGTCTCGCCACGTTAGGAAGCTAATGCTATGACCCCCATCTTGATTTCTTTAATGCTTGTTATGGCTGTTTTCACATCTGGTATTTTCACTGTTCTTTGGACAAAAGTGAGTGGCAGGTCACCATAGGTTTCCAGAAGAAAGCGGTCACATATGCAGAAATTTCTAGCAAGTTCGTAGCGCAGTGGCGCTTCGTCGCAACCGAGGAAAAACTATGGTATTGTTGGTGCAAAACATTAAGCCTCACGACTAGCAGCAACTTAATCGTGGATATACTGCACCGTACGGCGTTTATTTGAGATCTACTCCACACAAAATATTAGAGGGGCACTTAGGTATCCCTTTGTGGATTGAAAGCGAAAGCATTGCCATTCCTAACGACACTTCCTTCTTTTTCCCCTCTATTGTTAGGAATGGCAATGCTTTCGCATTCAATCCACGTAGGGATACCTAAGTGCCCCTCTAATATTTGTTTTACATTACATCATGCGGCGTCACACATCATGGTACGTCATGTTGTCACGTGGAGTGTGATGTCATCGAACCGAGGACATATTTTTATGACGAAAGTAATCCCTGGAGAAGGGGAACAAGAGGGACAAAGGACAAACATAAATCTCCAAAACACAGCTAGGTGACTGGTGAGCGACCGAAAAAATCCGCTTGGTCCGGGTATCGAACCCGGGACCTCTCCATTACAAGTGGAGCGCTCTACCAACTGAGCTAACCAGGGGTTAGACGTCAGTAGAGCAAACGGGTTTTATCAGCTCGCTTGCACCTTTGCATTTATGGGGGTTTTACCAGCTCGCTTGCACCTTCGCATTTAATTGCATTATAAATATTTTTATGACCATCTTTCGGGCACATCAACGCCGATGCCGTCAAACATGATGAAAAAACAGCCTCAAATAAACAGGGACGAAGAACGGGTAAAGACATGCCGCCTTTTGCTGTAATGGGGCAAGCTTCTTTTTGAGGGGAGAGTAATGTCGCATTCCGCAGCGGCTGAGATAGCAGAGCAGCTGGCATGCCCGGCTCTCACACAGCAGCACTGGGTTCAAATCTCAGCCGTGGAAGCACATTTTATTCTTTCTTTTATTCCTCTGTTGACGTTTGGTACAACTCGGATTTTCCGCTCCGTGGAGATATAATGCTTTCGCATTAAAAAGGCACATCCAGTCAGGAACGTGCCTTTTAGTGTGGTAGAGTCGCACAGCTGCTCACCACTTTGAAAATCACTACTGAAGTATGAGAGGGCGCTAGTGATCACCAAATCAGGTTCACGCCATTCATAGGTGAAGGATCCTTTTGGGTGCACTGAAGATTGTGTGGCATTTTCTTTCGTTGATTCATTGGCACATCTCGTCGTTGATCGCAGTCCTGCACCTCGTTAGCTCTAACGGGCAGGATGGACAGCTCGGCAGACTCGTCGGCTGAATCCTCCGTGTGTAGTTTAGCATTGTCCTTAGGCTGCTTCAAGTAGGGATGCATGTGAACAGTGCACAAAACACATGCCTCTTGCCCCCTGCTTCTATATTCATTGCTGGTCGCAGCGAAATAGCCAAGTGATGTGCGGCCATGTTTGCCCTAAAAAGTTTGTGAGACACTTTGGATAATGTCGTAATATTCCGTTGTAAGTCACACAAAAGTTGCGACAATCTTGTTTTGTTAATAAGGATTTCTTCTCGGGTTTTGTCATATGCAAGTTTTTATCGTAAGTTTGCTTTTTGAATTCGGCCTCTGATGTCTCGATCCTCCCAATAATTCAAACTTAGTGTGGCGGATCCAGACCTCCGTTTTGGTGTGGGCAAAAAATTTTTAAGGATACTATTCTCTCATTCTTTCTTGTGCAAGGGGGGTCCACTCATATCAAATCGCCCTCCGAAAAGGGGGGAGCGAGGGGGGTCAACTTTGTATGGGGGGGGGGGGGGGGGGGGTCCCCTTTGGATCCGCCACTGTTGTGAAAGCTGCAGTTGACACTCACTCATTCGGAGCATGGCTTTGTGATCCGCATAGAACCCTATTACCCTTTCCTTCGTGTCCGTTGTGATTAAAAATACTTCTTCAAGATAGTAAACAAACACAAAAAAGTAAATAAAAGTACACAGGGACAACAATTGTGGGCATAAAACACTGGCGCCAGTGTTTACCACCACTTATTGTCCATGTGTTTTTTGCGGCGCTTGTCTACGATCATGGATCAATTAGCTCGAATTGCCATATTAATTCTGCGAGATGCTTATAAGTCTTAGCTTCTCTATGTTCGAATTTGGTAAACTTCATAAGCGGCAACATCTGCTGGCTTATCTTTGGAAGACCTTTTTAAAAGTCGAAAAAAAAAAGAGTGCAATGCGGCGGCAAAACAGTGCGCGATTGATTCTCGCAGACTCGGGGGCAAAATATACTTTTGCATTATGGTGCCCCTGACAGTGTTATTAGTGCCACTCCTTAAACTATCAAGGTAGTGTGTAAATTAAGTGCCTGGGTGAGCAAGAATGTAGGAATTTTGAATGTGACTTTCTGCATTTAAGGCTGGTTCACACATACAGTGCAGCGCTAACTCAGTCCTGTTAAGGCAACGAGTCACTGCTACTTCCATGGCCTGTATCGTGTGTTCTGAGGGTCCTCCTTTCATAAAGGACTGATGTCCCGGTTTGTAATACTGATTCAGCGCTGAGGTAGTGCTGCGCTGTGATCAGGATACCTTGCGCGGACATTGCAGTTTAGATAAGCAGATCAACGTGTAACTGTGCATCTTTTTTCTTTATAGGTTATCAGTACAAGGTCTCCCATGGACATGAAGGCAGTACAAGGTCCCCTTGGACACGAAGGCAGTACAAGGTCTCCCATGGACACGAAGGCAGTACAAGGTCTCCCGTGGACACGAAGGCAGTACAAGGTCCCCCATGAACACGAAGGCAGTGTACCGTATACTCGAATTTTGCATTTTTAATAAACCAGTTATTACTCCTTCCCACGGTTTTATGCAGGCATTTTCCGAACCTTGCATGCGTATATAGGCGAACATATAAGTAAAACACTTGCACTCACTTTCCCCTTCCCTCAAAACAACGGTTAGATCCGGACCACATGTTATGCAACCTATTGCCGTCTTCCCCCTTAGAGCCGTCTATCTAGAAACGCATGCTAGGAGTATAATTTTTAATACATTTCATTTGAAAGTCTAGATACACTGCTTTGAGTCTCTGTTGAAAATCAAATGTTATTTTCTACAGCGTTGCAATTCAGGTTTTGATGGGCCATCTCATTTGGTATATTCCGACTCGTTGGAATATACCTAATGAGATGGCAAGTCAAAACCTCAAGTACAACGTGGTAGAAAAAAACATTTGATTTTCAACAGAGACTCAAAGCAGTGCATCTAGACTTTCAAATGAGATCTATTAGAAATTCTTATGAGGTGGCACGGCAAAAACCGTAATTGAAACGCGGTGGCCAATAGTTTTCGTAAACTCCTTAGGGACTCGTTACAAGAAATCAATTGTTTTTCAACACAGACTCGAAACGGTGTCAATAGACTTTCAAATTATATTCATATGAAATACATTGGAAACTTTATGCGGTAGCTTTGTCGAAACATCAATTGGAACGCGGTGGCCAATAGTTTTCGTAAACTCCTTACGGACTCGTTACAAAACTCGTTTGCATTTCTATTGAGACACGAAAAGATGTAATGAGTAGACTCCATAAACTGTCAAATGAAATTCATTAAACAATTTTGTAAGGGTTTTCGAAGGCAAAAGTACAAGACGGCGAGAATGAAGATCTTTGAAGCGCGGTTCATATGGTCGTGTGCAGTCTGTTGACCAATCACAATTAGGTGAGCCGTGCTCAAACGTCAAGTGAAATTAAGTAGGTTGATAATGAGACATCGCTGATCACTGACGAGGAGCTGTTGTGCGCGGGATTCTCTGAACCGTCTAACAAAAAAAAAAAAGTACTTTCCCCCCCCCTCTTCCGTCGCCACTTAGTTACAAATACAGTCGTCAGAGTAAAGTAAACCGCTGCTCCAGAGGCACATACGGCTACAGGCACATTGCACTCGCAAAACACATTCACACGGTGTCGATTCTTGACCGGCATCCAAGCGTGCGAAGGCATAGAGACGCAGCGCTTCGGGGTGCCAATGAAGCTTTGAGCATGCCGCGAGGCCGGCGAAACTTGCTTTCGACGAGTTGTGCCTTTTTTCTGCTGCACTGCGCTTCCGTAAAAATTGTCACGTGTTCTCAACGGCAAGTCTCACGTCTTACATAGAGTTTTAAAGAACTTCGGTGAATGACGACGAACGAGTGGAAACCGTGTCTTCAGCACGCTGCCGCCAGCCTCCGCAACGCTCCAAAAGCGCGCCTTCTCAACATGCAAGATTGCCGTCCGGTGGCCGCAGTCGGGCTGCAGCGATCAAGCGGGGGTACGCGATCCAGCAATTGTCCTAAACATCAGTGTATAAACTAGAGAAAACACGACATGCTCTTAAATTCAGTACGCGACAGCGCTCATTATGATTATTCAATGAGCGCGGTTCAGTCTTTCATGTTAAAATCTGATTTCTCCGGTTCTTCCCGCGCCCGAAAGCGAAGGGGTGACGGCGCCCGAAAGCAAAAAAGGTACGAACAGAAGGAGTTCGGGAGAGCCCACTCAGCCCAGAGCAAACCAAACACTCATGGCGAAGAGCCCTGTGCCTGCACATGTCCATCGAGTCGAGTCTGATGCGTGGATAGGTTTCCCTCGCGCAACTGAGTCGGGAAGCTAAAGCAAAAAATATGGCGCGTTTTCTGACTCAGCCCGCGCTATTGCGTTAAGTTACGCGTCTTTGATTCCTTCTGCACCTCGGTTATCTCGCAAGGCGCATGCGAAAATGAGCTAGCTTACCTTCTTAGTCCGGTTGAATGGTGAAAGATGATCGCTGCGACGACGAAGAGTGCTGCCGAGCTCCCCGCCCGTGGTGGTTCACGCAGTTCACGCGCGAGCGAGCGTACGCGCGTAGGGACCGGGAAGTAAACATCACGTGATGGACGGCGCTCCTCGCTCGGTTGTCGTCGTCCGCGAGCTGAGTGCGCCGGCCTTTGGGTGGGTCTCCCTCCGCCGTTCGAAAGAGATTTTAGCATTGGCACGAATGGCACGTAACATGAGACATCTGCCAACAAGAAAACTATCTCTAGAGCAAACGTGGCGTGTGTTATGTGTTTTTACTTGAAATAAAAGGGAACACAGACCTGAACTAAGAAATAAATGAAGCCGTACATTTGCGGACTCGTGCCGTCATGTCGTCTCTACGGCGTTTTGTCCGTGCGCGCCTCTCACGGCGCTTTTCAGTTTTGAAAAAGGCTGTTAACTTACGGGTTTTTTTTACAGTCTAGCACGCTTAGCGAAAACAACGACCGCGCGGAACGAACATCCGCCGCCGTTGAGAAATCCCGGGCACACTCACCATGTCGTCCCTGTGCCGTCGCCGCGGGTGCACCAGGCGTCACTAGCACGCTTAGCGAAAACAACGACCGCGCGGAACGAACATCCGCCGCATTTGAGAAATCCCGGGCACACTCACGATGTCGTCCCTGATGCCGTCGCCGCGGGTGCGCCAGGCGTCACTAGCACGCTTAGCGAAAACAACGACCGCGCGGAACGAACATCCGCCGCCGTTGAGAAATCCCGGGCACACTCACCATGTCGTCCCTGTGCCGTCGCCGCGGGTGCACCAGGCGTCACTAGCACGCTTAGCGAAAACAACGACCGCGCGGAACGAACATCCGCCGCATTTGAGAAATCCCGGGCACACTCACGATGTCGTCCCTGATGCCGTCGCCGCGGGTGCGCCAGGCGTCACTAGCATGCTTAGCGAAAACAACGACCGCGCGGAACGAACATCCGCCGCCGTTGAGAAATCCCGGGCACACTCACGATGTCGTCCCTGTGCCGTCGCCGCGGGTGCACCAGGCGTCACTAGCACGCTTAGCGAAAACAACGACCGCGCGGAACGAACATCCGCCGCTGTTGAGAAATCCCGGGCACACTCACGATGTCGTCCCTGACGCCGTCGCCGCGGGTGCACCAGGCGTCACTAGCACGCTTAGCGAAAACAACGACCGCGCGGAACGAACATCCGCCGCTGTTGAGAAATCCCGGGCACACTCACGATGTCGTCCCTGACGCCGTCGCCGCGGGTGCACCAGGCGTCACTAGCACGCTTAGCGAAAACCATGACCGCGCGGAACGAACATCCGCCGCCGTTGAGAAATCCCGGGCACACTCACGATGTCGTCCCTGATGCCGTCGCCGCGGGTGCACCAGGCGTCACTAGCACGCTTAGCGAAAACAACGACCGCGCGGAACGAACATCCGCCGCCGTTGAGAAATCCCGGGCACACTCACGATGTCGTCCCTGATGCCGTCGCCGCGGGTGCACCAGGCGTCACTAGCACGCTTAGCGAAAACAACGACCGCGCGTAACTAACATCCGCCGCTGTTGAGAAATCCCGGGCACACTCACGATGTCGTCCCTGATGCCGTCGCCGCGGGTGCACCAGGCGTCACTAGCACGCTTAGCGAAAACCACGACCGCGCGGAACGAACATCCGCCGCCGTTGAGAAATCCCGGGCACACTCACGATGTCGTCCCTGATGCCGTCGCCGCGGGTGCACCAGGCGTCACTAGCACGCTTAGCGAAAACCACGACCGCGCGGAACGAACATCCGCCGCCGTTGAGAAATCCCAGGCACACTCACGATGTCGTCCCTGATGCCGTCGCCGCGGGTGCACCAGGCGTCACTAGCACGTTTAGCGAAAACAACGACCGCGCGGAACGAACATCCGCCGCCGTTGAGAAATCCCGGGCACACTCACGATGTCGTCCCTGTGCCGTCGCCACGGGTGCACCAGGCGTCACTAGCACGCTTAGCGAAAACCACAAACGCGCGAAACGAACATCCGCCGCCGTTGAGAAATCTTGGGCACAGCCTCTTTTCCTTGCTGGATACTTCTGAAGAGGGACGGTCAAAGAGGCGTAAGAAACCGGTCACTGAAAAATATATCATGGATGAAGAAAGAATAAAACAATTAAAACAGGGACAACACAACCACATCTTTCAACTAGCAACAGACAAGTAAACTTTCAGCAGCGAGCAGCTGACTATACCCAGTAGGAGTAGGGTAGAGAAGGGGGAGAGAAGGAAAGATAAGTAAAGCGAAGTGCAAGTCAGGGTGGTAGGGTTATCTCGGATTTTAAAAATTCAACTCCAGTTTTCGTCGGCAGAAGGAAAGGGTTTGACACGTTTTTTTTTTTTTTCTGTGGTGATGGCGAATGATTCTATGATTTCCCTGCCGAATCTGCTGTCATGCCCCCCAGGATTTTTGTGTCATCAAAGAGGGGATGACAACGCAAACACGAACGGGCAGGTATGACTATGGGATAAGATTTAATTGTTTTATTCTTTCTTCAGCCATGACTTAAACCAACGCGCTCTTCTCCCAAGCATGAAAAATATATTCTTTTCATCGGCACACCCAGCTGCTTTGGAAGATACAGGTCGCACACTTGGAACGAGAAGCCGAGACTGAGCGTCCGTTCCTGGCCGGCTGTTGCCCGTTGACAAACAAAGAAACCAGTTATCTTAAAAAAAAAAAAAAGTCATCAAAACGACCCTTTTGCATTTTCCCACAAACCCAATGCGAGGTAGAGAGGGTGCCTCGGGACTCGTGCTTGGTGCGTGACACCATAATTACACACCCAGTCACCGTCTCGTCTCGGCCTCCCCCTCCCCTCGCGTCGGCTTTGAGTGAAGGTCAGTAAACTGGGAAGCGAGTCACCCTTTTCGGATAAGATTTCTAGGAAAACCGGGTCGTCTGGGATACGAAAGGGGCTGCCGGTGGCATTCCAGTGAAATCTGTTTGCCGGCAAATAATCTACCAAAGACTGGTGAATTGGTTTCGGATGAAAACGGGTGAAAGAGCACACCTTTTTGGATGGTGAAAACAGTTCACTGCACGCACTTCTTGAGGATTGCAACGTCATCCCGAGCTAAAACCCGCACTGACGAGAATGCCGCTCGAGTGGTCTCGTACGTGCTCTGGCTCTGACTTTTGCCTGTCGCAAACATCAAGGGTCCGGTGATCGCTGCCCACCTTTTTGAGTCGTCAAAACAGTTCGCTGCACGTACTTTTTGCAGAATAGCAACGTCGTTTCGAGCTAAAACACGCACTCACGAGAATGCCGCTGCATTGGCGGCGCCATTGCAAACACAGACCCCCTGCTCGCCTTGGCTTTCTTGACTTAAGCCGTTCCCCTTGCGTCGGCTTCCAGTGATGTTCGGTGTCCGGCAAACGATAGTGGCTTCCGGTAGGATTCCAGGGGCGCGTAATCGAAAGTGGTTCTGGTATAACTTCCAGCGAAAGTGGCTACGCTGGTTTTTGGTGAAAATGAGTGGAAATTAAACCCGTTTCCGCCGAATGTCACGGAAGTTTTTGCCGGATTTTAACAGTAAGTGGCTCTGGTAAAAAGGTTCAGCAAAATCTGGCTACTGGAAGTGGCAGCCGGTAATATTTCCACCAAAAAACTGGTAAACTACGCTGGTTTCTGCTGAAAATGAATTGAAATTAAGGGGGATTCAACCGCTCGTCACTCAATGGGCGAATTTCGTTACACAAACCTGAGTTTCAGGAATGCACCAGAGTATTCATTCTTTTGGAGGTTAATTATGAAGACGTAATAAAGGTTGTACGACCCTTGAATTTTCGCCTGAGAGCGCTGGAGATTTTTAATAAAATCCAGAATTATGACCGTTTTGACTGTTTTTTGCGCGTTTTGAGACATTTTTGAAACTAAAACAATTTAGAAGACAAACGTGACAAAACGCTTGCCCGTACGTACTAGGGGTGCTTCTAATCTTAATTATAAGACCATGAAGAAACAACTTAATATTGTTGTATTTGCGTATTTGTGTAAATTATATCGCCCTGTTAATTTTATTTCCAACGTGTTAAACCAGGTGGCGATATTAGTACTAAATGCCTGAAAACGGAGATTTTCTTGATATTTTTCTCTCGAGCTCGACTTCGACCGCGATGGCTGGTGGCTCGGAAAGGGGTAGCACGTGTAGGGAAAGCTCGCGCTGCAAAGCCCACTGATCGTGGATTCAATCGCCCGCCCCTGCCCGTTTCAATCTGGATGATCATCGTACTGGCGTGCGGTCATGTTGCATGATGCACGTTAAAGACGTCAGACTGGCAGCGATATACTGCACTGGCTTTCATCTCCAACGAAGACACCAGACTCCCTCGGTGCTGACTAACTTCCCGCTGTCTAAACATAC
Source organism: Ixodes scapularis (assembly GCF_016920785.2). Classification (NCBI taxonomy): domain Eukaryota; kingdom Metazoa; phylum Arthropoda; class Arachnida; order Ixodida; family Ixodidae; genus Ixodes; species Ixodes scapularis. Next base: position 10,141,075 of record NW_024609879.1, read on the forward strand.
ACAGAGCAGAATTACAGTTGATAGCTCCGTTAGTCCGCACTTATTAAAGGTCACATAAAAAATAGAAGTAATATACCCATTAGTGACCATCCTTTATTTGCCAGCTCCGCAACATTGTCGCGAAGCTGGCACATGCCTGCGATCAACTTAGACCCCTCCTTTGTGATGCCTCAATGTACATTATCACTGCCGCATATTATATCGCGATGCATTATCATTATCAACCCCTAGAAGGGTCTCACAGGCATTCATTGTACGGGCTGCATGCCTCTCTGTGGCGCGTGCGCTTACGAGAAAAAATAAATAGATATCTACCTACAAACAAATATTTTGCTTGTATGCTTTACATCAGTGACAGCAGTCGTGTTCTTTGATGACACGGGGAAAGTTCGATGCTGGCAAGTGCTGCCGAAACAAGATTTTGACGAACAGTAAGAATAAATGCCATGCATAATAGGGTGCTTAAATGCCCATTCACACAGCTACGTTTTAGTGCGTTTGCCTGCGCTGCGCCGGAAAACGGAAACGGAAGCGATTCGCTTCCGTTTCTTAGTGCGGAAACGGAAAGCACATCTATGCTTTGTGTGAAGCGTGGAATGCAATTCAAGGGGTAGCTTGGCATGCGACATAAGAAGCAGGGATATCCTGGTTTTTCGCAGCCGCAACCGCTGTCAAACACACCCAAACCCACTCAAACGCCACTGTGTTTACGAGTCTCTAGAAGAGCGTTACCGCTTGATATACCGCGGCCACGATGTACTGCTCCTTGTGCGCGTTGCAGAGCATGCTTCGAAGCACGACCGGCTTGTGCTTCGAAGTATAACAGCGCGAGCTCCCGGTTGCACTGCCGCTCTGGGCGGTCGCAAAAAAAAGAAAAAAAATGATTGTGTGTATTTTTATACAGCCTTGGAATTTAGTCTGCCTCACTGGGCGTCTGCTGTCTCAGCTGTATATGAGCAATTTAGCCAGTGCGGTACAACCGCTAGCCTGGGGTCTTTAACGTGCACCACGCAGTAGTGATACACGACCGCACGCCGGTACGATGCTCATCCTGGATCGCTAACTTAGTCAAGCACAACTTTGAGCCCAAAGTTTGCGGAACGCGCTAATTGGACTCTCGCGACGCTGACGTCGGGCCGAGCGAGGTGTCAATCATTCGAGCGCTCATTTCTTTGAGAGGCAGAATGTAGCGAAGTTCATCGAGGCGCGCGTGCAGCGCGTGAGGGGCGCGAGGAGCCCGCTGATTGAACGGCTTCGCCGATGACGTAGCGCCCGTTTGTCCCGACATCTCTACGCCAAGCTAATACCCCTGTCAGACGGGCTATACTTCGTTTCAGCTTCGGTCCGAGCGCGGCCAATGTTATGAACCGAAGGGCCAATCAAACAGCGAAAGAGGCACAACGTCATGGCATGCTCTCTGCAGTTGATAGGACCAGCCAATATTCGCCGTGTCTCTGTGCGTGCTCCTCCGCCGGCTAGTCTTATCAAGTGCACAGAGCACGCCATGACGCTGCGCTTTTTGCGGTGTTTGATTGGCCCTTGCGCTGATAACATCGGCCGCGCTCGGACCCAAGCTGAAACGAAGTATAGTTTAGTGTCACTACAAGCGAGTGCACTTCGCCCTTAGTGTCATTTCTGTAGTGTGCCACACGGCTCCTTCCTGAGGAACACACTTCGCTTGGAGTGTGTTTGACGAACTCACTTCGCTCGATCGAGTGCGTGGCATCAATAGGTGTGTTTCAACAGTAAAACATAACAACACAGAAACGAAAAGCGTGGCGTAAGTTTTATTTTATAAAGAAGAATAAATTCGTGAAAGCGACAACAAGTAGAAGAGTGGCATTGCAAAAAAAAAATAGTGAGGTGAACTTGGAGTTTAGGCTAATCTGAATCAAGATTAGCGGAGCGCTGAATCAGTAAAAGACGACGACAAAGTCAGTGATTCATGGCTATCTTGGTTAGCAGCGAATCATAGAGCCTAATTTTGTTTCGGCATGTAACTATTCGAGGCAACACGATAATTATGATCTGATTAGGCAGTGTCAGGGCCTCCTCGTAGACTTCCGTGGAACGAATGGGAACGCCAAAGTTGAATATGCTTCGTTGTTTATCTTGGCATGCGATGATCGATCAGAATCATCCAATTTGCATAAAAATCGTTCATTAATGTAACGTTATTTTAGAGCACAGCTCCTAGGCACCCGTTTCTGGGTTGAGCGGCGTCGGCGTAACCGCGCGTTGCATTAAGGGCTGTTCCCAAAATGACGTCACACGTGACGTCACAAGAGTAAAATTTTCCCGCTAAAATTTGCGGTAAAAGTTTTTGTTAAGTTTGGCGGAAAACTTTTCCGCTATATTTAGAGGAAAAATTTTACCCGTGTGACGTCACGTGGCGTCACACTTAAAATTTAAGATGACCTGCCAACTAAAACTTTCCCTCTAAATTTTGCGGTAAAAGTTTTTGCTAAGTTTGGCGGAAAATGTTTCCCCGCTAAATTTAGAGGAAAAATTTTACCCGTGTGACGTCACGTGACGTCACACTTAAAATTTAAGATGACCTGTCGTCTAAAATTTTCCCGCTAAATTTTGCGGTAAAAGTTTTTGTTAAGTTTGGTGGAAAATTTTTCCGCTAAATTTAGAGGAAACATTTTACCCGTGCGACGTCACGTGACGTCCCACCTAAAATATCAGATGACGTGTCATGTGACGTCACACGTCAATTCAGCGGGAAAATTTCCCGACTAAATTTAGCGGGAAATTTAGCGAAATTTTTACGCTAAGTGGAATGGGAATAGGAGAGGAAGTGGGAGGGTACGGAGGGGAAGCAGCTAGCATACCCTCCCCTTCGTACCCTTCCTCCCTCCTCCTCAAGAGCTGCACTCCAATTCGGCATTACAGAGAATTGTAAACGTCAATTTTTTTAACGTCTCTTTATTAAGGGGTATCGAAGCCGAGTGGGCTAGCGCCCACCTGATCGGAGTACGTGGAGAGAAAGCTCGCGCTGGAGAAGGAGAACCCAGTGATCCTGAGCTCAATCTCCAGCCCTGCCCGAAGAACACACTTCCAAGGAAGTGAGTTCGGGGAGCACACTACGCTCGCTCCGGTAGACCAAGACCAAGACCATGTCGGCTCAGACCGGTAGACTGGTCTGAGCCGACATGAAGCAAGCCCTAGGTTAGCCAGCGGCATACGTTTTTTTTAATCATGTAAATAAACCCACAGTTACTACAATTGGCGACGAGGGTGTTCCAGCCATCATCCGTGTGCATCAACGGCATAGGTAAAGCCCCTTCAACCCGAACGTCCACTGCTCTGGCACCCTGGCGGAAGCTACGACTGCTAGGACTTCAGGAAGGGACCCCGCCGACGCTGACACAGACCGGGTGAGGATGACCTACATCGGTAACGTTCCTGATTTCAACAAGTCAGAGCGATTCGATCTTTACATTGAGAGATTCGAACGCTGGTTTGCGGCTAATGAGGTTCCGGAAGGCAAGAAGGCAGACATTTTGCTTGCAACACTTCCTGCATTGACTTATGAGCTGCTTCGAGACCTCGTATCTCCAAGAACAACAACTGAATGTTCTTACGAAGACCTCAAACAAGTACTCATTCAACATTTTATGCCCAACCCCATCACGATTGCAGAACGATTTCGCTTCTACCGACGCAGTCAAGAGGAGGGCGAAACTCTCGCTGAGTTCATAGCCGCGCTAAAGAAGCTTGCTCATACTTGCGATTTCAAGGACTTCCTGAATGATGCCTTGAGAGACCGGTTCGTTTGTGGGCTGAGAGACGAGTATTACATCAAACGCCTGCTCATCGAGAGGACGCTGACTTTCAAGTCAGCATGCGATATCGCCTTAGGGTTAGAGCTCGCCAGAAGAGACGCTCGTCAGCTCACCCAGACGGCAGTTCCTCAAATTCAAGGAATTCAAAAAGTTCAAGTTCAGACGCGTTCAACAAAAAAAAAGCTGGCGGCGCCAAGAGCGTCGAGTGCCTCTACGTCTAGCACCTGCTACCGTTGTGGCTACCATCACCTTCATCAGGACTGTCCTTTTAAGAAGGAAGTGTGCCATAACTGCGGGAAGAAGGGACACATTGCGCGAGTTTGCAAAAGCAAGACACGTGCGCAACACCAGATATCCAGCCAAGAAAGTCCCCAAGACGACTACGTCACACTGTATCCAGTTGATGGAGACACCAACAGTGTCGGCGACGGCATCGAAGTCCTGCTGCAAATTGCAGGAAATGCTGTAAAAATGCTGCTTGACACTGGGGCGGCTCTAACCATCATCTCCGAGAGGCAATACAACGAGTCGCTGCGCGGTTTGCCACTAGAACCCTCGACTCTTCGCCTCCGCTCGTACACCGGTGACGCCATTCCTGTCCTTGGAGAGGCACAAGTTCCGGTAACCTACGAAGATCAGACATTGACGCTTCCATTGGTGGTCGTCCACGGAGATCGACCAGCTTTGCTGGGAAGAAACTGGCTGCGGCACATCCGCATCAACTGGTCCAACATCTTCTCACTGACAGAGTCTGCTGCTCGGAACGGACTAGACAGTCTGCTAGCCAAGCACAAGATGCTTTTCAGCGACCAACTGGGAACGGTGAAAGTAATCAAAGTAGCGATTCACGTCAAGCCCGAATGTGCCCCGATTTTCTTCAAACCTCGCCCCCTCCCATACGCCCTGCGTGAGGTGGTGGAGAAAGAGTTGGAGGCCCTTGAAAAACGCGGCACAATCACCAAAGTTGATAGAAGCAGCTGGGCGGCACCGATCGTGGTGGTCCCAAAAAAGGACAAGTCCGTTCGACTTTGTGGAGATTACAAGGTCACCGTGAACCGTTGCATTCAGCCGGAGACCTATCCACTACCAAGTGCGGAAGACTTGTTCGCGACGCTTGCTGGTGGCAAGTACTTCAGCAAGATAGACTTGACCAGTGCCTACCAACAGTTGGAACTAGAACCCAACTCGAAGGTTTACACTACCATCACCACACACAAGGGTCTTTACCGGTACAATCGCCTACCTTTCGGAATATCCACAGCGCCGTCGATTTTCCAACGGTACATGGATCAGATCCTGCAAGGACTGGAGCACGTAGTTTGCTATCTTGACGACATCTTGGTCACGTCAAGTACTCTGGAGGATCATCTTCAATTGTTGGATTCAGTTCTGGCTCGACTGACAGCAAACGGAATTCGGGCCAATCTTCGAAAATGCGAGTTCCTCAAGAGCAGCGTGGAATATCTCGGCTACAGAATCGACGCCCAAGGATTGCACCCAACCGAAAGTAAGGTGCAAGCCATCCAGAACGCGCCGTCGCCTTCCAACGTGATGGAACTGCGTTCATTATTAGGCCTGTTAAACTATTACGGACGATTTTTGACGGGCCTTTTCACGATTTTGAAACCACTACACCAACTTCTAGAGAAGGACAGCCGCTGGAAGTGGACGTCAGAATGTGAAAAAGCCTTCAAAGAGGCAAAAGAGAGCTTGCTGCGAAGCAAGTGGCTCACACATTACGACCCTAGCAAGCCGCTTTGCCTCGCCTGCGATGCATCTCCGAGCGGAGTGGGAGCAGTTATATCTCACATCATGCCAAACGGTGACGAAGTGCCAATTGCTTGCGCCTCTAGGACGCTCTCACCGAGTGAGCGCAACTACGCACAGATCGAACGAGAAGCACTTGGTATTGTGTTCGGTGTGAAGAAGTTCCACAAGTACCTATACGGTCGGAAATTCACCCTTATTACAGATCATAAGCCTTTGACTGCGATCTTCAACACCCAAACAGCAATTCCAAGCTTAGCCGCTCTACGAATGCAACGTTGGGCACTTACTCTCCTATCATACAACTATGCCACCGTGTACCGGAAGTCCAAAGAACACGGCAATGCAGATGCACTGTCACGTTTGCCTTTAGACCTTGCTTCCAGTGACCCGGACGAAGACACGTCGGTACTTCAGGTCTCCAATGTGGAACTTCTCCCAGTCACAAGTCACCAAATCGCGGTGGAAACAAGGAGAGACCCGACCTTATCCAAAGTCCTGAACTTTACCCTAAGTGGTTGGCCCACCTCCCTTCAAGATAAAAACCTGCGTACTTACTTCGAAAAACGGGAGCAGCTCTCTACGGACCAAGGCTGTCTTCTATGGGGAAGCCGAGTCGTCGTACCACCGAATCTTAGAAAACGACTACTACATGAGCTGCACGAGAATCACCCAGGCGTCAGTCGCATGAAGGCCAAGGCACGAAACTATCTCTGGTGGCCAATTTTGGACCAAGACATTGAAGATTTCATTAAGCAGTGCTACGCCTGTGCATCCACGCAGAACCAACCAGCTGCTGCACCTCTACACCCGTGGTCTTGGGCGAGAAATCCGTGGGAGAGGATCCATACAGATTACGCCGAGCTCGACAAGCAGCACTACCTGGTAGTAATGGACAGCTTCTCCAAGTGGATCGAAGTCCTGCCCACAAAAACGACTACAGCAGCACGCACCATTGAATGGTTGCGGAACCTCTTCGCGTCATATGGAGTGCCCTCTGAAGTTGTCTTGGATAACGGACCGCAGTTCATTTCTGCAGACTTCGGGAACTTCTTGCGAATTAACGGCGTGAAGCACATCCGTACACCCCCATACCATCCCGCTTCAAATGGCGCGGCTGAGCGAGCGGTGCAGACATTTAAGCGAGCATGGAAGAAAGACGCAGCTGCTGGAAACACACTCACAGAAACAGAGCACCAAAGGCTGGCCAGGTTTCTCCTGACTATCGGAGCACTCCTCATACAATCACAGAGAGAACACCGGCTGAACTGTTCCTCAAGCGGCCGCTTCGTACTCGCCTGGATTTAATCAAGCCAAGTGTGGAGCGGACTGTGACCAAGCACCAACGCCAGCAACAGTTGGCACGCGACAAGTCACGACGATCACTTCGTTATTTTGATGTAGGAGATGAGGTCCTCGTGCGAGACGTGAGAGGAAACCAACCCTCTTGGTCACCTGGAGTTATTGTTTCCCGAAGAGGGCCACTATGGTATCTAGTGGAGGTACGGGAACGTACAGTCTCCGTTCACTTGGACCATCTTGTGCGACTGGATGCTCAGTTACCAAGTCGTGAAACAACCTGCCCACCACCATGGATGCTCTTAGCCCCGGCTGCCACTCCTAGAGTGTCGACGGACTCAGCTGGAGACTTGCAGAGTTCATCGGGAAGAGCCCCACCTACAGTGGTACAGCCAGGCCCGGCAGGAGACGCAGCCACGCCTCCGACTGAACACTCAAACCGTTACCCTCAACGGATCCGGCGTCCCCCAGACAGACTTGGCGTGCCACCGAGCCTACCGGATGCTGGAGCTCCCGCTGGCACCTAAACGATTAAAGCGGGAGGAGTGTGGTAACTCGGACAAAGAGGCAGAAGACGAGATCTCGCGAAAAGACCGCGAGCGAGCTCGAGTGAGAACACTGAGCGCGATTGACTGGTCTGAGCCGACATGAAGCAAGCCCTAGGTTAGCCAGCGGCATACGTTTTTTTTAATCATGTAAATAAACCCACAGTTACTACAGTGTGTAATCTCGATAGCAGTGTTCAAGGAGTTAAAATAATAGAAGAAATTAACAATGCGTAAAATCAGTATTATTTTGATAGGACTAATATTAGATGCGCAGTTTTCTGTTGGCAGGTAAGTAGTGCATTGTAGAAAAACAAGCGGCTAATCTAGTTTCCAGCCTTGGCCCCTGCGCGACGGCCAACGACGGCCAGAAGGCACCTGCAAGACTCCACCAGGAATCTGAGGGTGGCAGGAGAGACGCGAAAGGCTTGCTTAAAGTAGAACTCGCCCAAATGGGGCAAGGTGTCTTCGAACCACAGCTCGTTCCTTTGGAAAGTCCACCGTTCTCGACTGATCACGGGTAGGTTGTCGGTCATGAGAGGCTATGGTGAAGGCATTGGCCTGCAGCTGCTGATCGATGTCACTTGAAATTATTGTCTGTGCGTCGGCATCCAGGTCCAGCTGCCTCTTATCTGAAAGGCGTTGAGCTCTCACGGAGAAAAGTGCCCCAACCATGCGCTTCCACTGTCCAACATCGCGGATATCGCCCTCCAGCTCGTCCTCCACACACTCCATATTATGCTTCATTGTGGCGAGTGGCGAGTGGCCGAGCGGGCTCGCGCACACCAGCTCGGAGCACGCGGAGCGAAGGCTCGCGCTGAAGAACCCAGGAATCCTGGGTTCAATCCCTACTTCTGCTCGTTTCGATCTGTACTCTGTTTCACCTTATGTTGTTCCGCAGACAAGGCTAGATGCGCGAGCTCATAGCGTTGGGAGCTACTCTTAACGCACGAGAGCTTGTGCCGCCTTGATATGTCCTAGAGCAAGGAGCTCGCGCTTGTAGCCTTTTCTGCGGTACATCATAAGGTTTAACAGAGTATCGTACCGGCGTGCGGACGTGTATCACTGGCTTGTAATGGCTGATCGTAATGATCAAATTGGATTTAAATTTGGATTAAAACTCGTGACTTAGCGCAACAATGTGTGGTAATGTGTTTCTAATAAGACGACGAAGTTATTTATGAAAAAATGCGTATGCACTGTAATATGTTGCGTGCCCATTACTTACCCATCGTCACTGCCATCATTTTGGAGTGACACTAAGTTTTCCCGTGTAGCACCAACACACTTGGAGTGTGTTTCGACGGGTTGAAGTGCACTCGCTTGTAGTGACACTAAACTAGCCCGTCTGACAGGGGTATAAAATTAATGCTTCGCAGATTGTCCCTAGGCGCGAAGCTCACGCTCCAAATCCCTCCAAAGTTTGTGTTAAAAAGAAACCTCGTTTGCCGAAGTTGTCACTGACGTCAAAGTGATATTTCCGAACTTTGCGAGAGCCATGGTTTGAGCTCGAGATCTTCGCTTCGAATCCAGGCGAAGTTAAACTCTGTTAACATGGCGGTGCCGTACGCTGCGGCCGAGCTTATCTTCCGCCATCGTCGGCGTCGCTACCGAGACCACCGGGGACGCCTTTCAACTCCCCGACGACGACTTTCGGGGACAATACAGGCTATCGAAAGCTGTTGCGCGTTGACTCTGCGACGAGCTTCGTTCGGCGCCCGGACTTCGAGGCGGAGGACAATCGCGTCTACCATGACCGTGGAACCACAAGTTCTCTGCGCGATCCGGTTCTTCAGAACCGGTAGCTTTCAAGGCATGGTGGCGACTGACGAGCACCTGTCAGTCTCCCACATGACTGTGAGCCGGGCTGTCAGAGTTTTTGCGGCTGCCATCGTTTTTTTCTGTAATATCCGAAGAGGTACTAATAAGCTGGTATACAATTCAGAATGTTGGAAAACAAACAAGAACCGGGTAATTCTTGTGTAGGGTAGAGTCTCCCGGCAGCCGGCAGAGTTATTTGCCCGAAATTCTACTGGCAGTCGTCACTCATTGGCGGTCAAATCATTTCATCGAACGAGGTGTCATCGACAGATCGTTTCATCGGCACGCGATGTAATCACATGAAAGAGATTTTCTTGAGTTAGAGGTATATACACATTCAGCATTTTCACACCTTTATACAAGTAAGTGGAGTGTCCTATAACTAACACCCAAATAAGTGTAGCAATAGACCTTATAAAAAAATGTAAACCTCACACCTTTAAAAATGTGTGATTTTTTAACACGTTTCTTAAAACTTGTGACAATGCACTACACCTTTTTATAAAGATGTAAGATTATAATACCCCTTCTTGTCAGGCACGTAGCCGAGGGGGGGCATAAGGCCCCTCCCGAAATCTTCCATGTGCTGAGGCCTCCTCTCCTCCCTCCCCATCATAGAGCACTTTGTCATGGCCGCCCCCCCCCCCCCCCCCCACCCCCTCCCCTTGAAACAAAATCCTAGCTACGTGCCTGCTTCTCGTCAAGGTGTAATTACCACAGTTCATTTCTTTTTTGGGGTGTACGCAGTGGCCCGGGACCCAATAGAATGACTGAACAAATAAATTAAGCAAACCAGTCGCCGAAGCAGGGGGGCTAAGCTCGGCGCGGCGAGATCGAAGCGAGTTCTCCGCCAAACTCGCCGACTGCCGCGATTGGTCGGCGCCGTGCATGACGACACGCGCCGACACTGCCTAGATCGTGACGTTAAGCGGAGGGTTTGAGGCAGTCGGAGAGTTGAATATTCGGAACTCGCGGCGAGATGCGGTGACGTCATTGTGACCTGGCAGAAGCCGCGGATGGGAAAAGCTTGCCGGCTCCGACCTAGGCGAGTTTGGGCGAGTTGGGCGCGAGATCAGGGAGAAGCGTCCAAAATGGGAGCGTTTTCGTTCGTGTTTTGCCGTCAGCATAAATATTTAAACCACGCCAATGTGTTGGACATGAACGACGTTCATTTTCAACAACACTTTCGCCTCTCGAAAGACGTGGTAAGGTGGCTGTGCGATGAACTGCGTGGCGAACCGGGCTTGAGGCGATGGAGCCGTGAATGAACCGTCGCCCCCGTCGTGAATCCTATATCCAAATTCTACAAAGTGAATCCTAGAAACAAATGTGTTTTTACGGCAATCTGCAACCGGGAACGCAATTCACCATTACCTGCAGGCTTTTACAATTGTTTTGATGGGTTGCTGTGCTGCGTAGATGCCAGATAAACGCGCTTGATAAACTTCAAAATAAAACAGATGATAGAAGAAAAGCAATATACATGAATGGCGCAAACTAACAACTGTGTAATTTCTTTCTCATCTTTCGTCTTCCACACCGTATTTTGACAAACAAATTGGCCATTAGTTGTTTATACAGCAGGAGAACATGCCAGAATATTGCAACATTGTCACCTACTGTAGATAAGGAATTTAGCCAGTGCAGTATGACTGCTAGCCTAGGGTCTTTAACGTGCACCACGTAGTAGTTATACACGACCGCACGCCGGTACGATGCTCATCAACATCGAAAAGGGCAGGGGTGGGGGTGAATCCACGATCCTGGGTTCTGCAGCGCGAGCTTTCGCTCCACGCGCACCCTATTCTGCAAAAAGTAGTATTGTGGCTGTGTGGCGGTGTGGGGGGAGAAAGATGAGAAAGAAATTACACACTTGTTAGTCTGCGCCATTCCTGTATGTTGTTTTTCGTCTATACTCTGCTTTAGTTTATATCTTTATCAAGAGAGTTTTTCTTGCATCTACGTGCCGCAGCAAACCATCACACTGTCTAGTCTACAAGCCCACATCCAAGCAATGTTTGTATAATTAGAATCCATGCTGTTACCTATTCTCATTTGTTATTTACGATTTAAATTTCAAAAAATTGGGCTGCATGTATGTTGATACTGCCTAAAACTTGGTCTGCCTCAACGGGGAAGATTCTTCCAGCTGTAGATGAGAAATGTAGCCATGCAGTGCCGTACAACCGCTAGCCTGGGGTCTTTAACGCCCATCCCGCAGTAGTGTTGCGCGACTGCACGCCGGTACGATGCTCATCAACATCGAAACGGGCAGGAGTGGAGATTCAACCCAGCATCCTGGGTTCTGCAACGGACCTTTCGCTCGACGTGCTCCGAGCGCGCTAGCCCAGCCGGCCACCGATCCCCCGATTTAAATAAAATAAAAACCCTTGTTGAAAATAGATCAAACTGGTCGGGTACCAGCGAAGCAGGGTTGAGCAGCACAATGGCAAGCCTGCACACGAGATCGATGCCTGCGCTCGTGGACGGCGAGCGTGGAGCTCGTTCAGTTTTTTTTTATTACCATTTCTTTTTCCGCATCGAACGCACGTCGGAATTAAAGCTCTTCAGTTTTGTGAAGCTGCCGCTGTTCCTGGGTTTTCATATCAACAATTTGGTGCCGAAACCCTGGAGTCAAGGTCCGGGACATCACACGAGAAGACTCAGCAGCGCAGTGGATCCCCATGGAAAGGCTGAAGACTAAAAGAACGACACGACGCGCGCAAAACACAAGACTCATCATCGAGGCAAGTGCTCTCTTACAAAATCAAGATTCAACGATTAGCCAGATTACCACCGTGGCCGAAAGATTGCGCGCCAATAACGATGAGCTCAGGAGGTTGAACGAAGAGTTTGAGGGACACATACCAGATGGTTCGTTCGAAACCGAATTTCAGGCAGTCGTCCAATACGACGATGAAGCGACTGCCACCATCAGTGCCCTCCAATGCAGAAAAGATCTCCTAGATCAGATATCGTCTCGAGGGGCCTCTAGGAAACCTAGTCGTCACCCGAACGACACCCAAGGCAGCAGACAAGCTGGAACTAGGTTGCCGAAGCTCACCATTACGCCATTCAAGGGTGAAATATCAAAGTGGTCAGCGTTCTGGGAACAGTTCGATGAAACAATTCACAAGAACGCCAGTCTGTCCACCAGGGAAAAGTTCGGCTACCTTCGAATGTACTTGGGCGGAGAAGCGGAAGCAGCTGTGGCTGGATTATCAAGGACAGAGACTTGCTACGCGGATGCAATTGAGATCCTCAATCGCCGTTTTGGAGACAAGAAACGATTGGAGCAGGAATATTTCTCCAGTCTGAGGCTGATTTCACCTGTCAAGTCAGCCAACGATACCTCAGGTCTACGAACGATGTTCGACCAGGTGCAGATCAATATACGAGGCCTCCAGACATTGGGTGTGAATAAGTCAAATTTTTCGTCGATGCTCTGCGATATTTTGATGCGAGCTCTTCCACGTGACATCGTCGTGAACTACCACAGAACCGCTCATTTGTCTGCGGCAACTGCCATGCCTGGCCCAAGCAGCCAGCCTGACAGCTCAGAACTGGATCGACTACTTGATTTTCTAGCTATCGAAGTCGAAAGTCGGGAGAAAAGGGAGTTTAAGATCACAGAAACAAAGAACACAAAGACCACAAGGTATGAGGACAACATAGCTCGACGTGAATCGTCTAGACCGACCTCATCGGTGCTCTAAAACAGACCCTCACCACATAAAACGAGATGCTGTTTCTGCGACGGAACAAGCCATAGTTCTGCAGACTGTTCTTCCTCTCTTCCCCTGGACCAGGAGAAACAGCGTTTGACAAAAGAGATTAGATGCTTCAGATGCACTCTCAGTGGCCATCGAGCAAGAGACTGCAGAGGAAAGATCAGCTGTGCCACATGCGGTGGAAGACACGCTAAGTCCATGTGTGACCCGACGCGGATCAAAGCTAAAGAAGGTAAATCGGACACACAAAACAGCATGAAGGTTTGTACTACATCAATTCGCCGAGAATTCAGAGAGTCCGGAGCGGTACTTCTGCAAACCTTCCGGGCATGGCCTGTCAGCGGTACCTCATGTAGGTATGTTAGAGGTGTTATCGACTGAGGCAGCCAACAGACGTTTGTCACCGAGGATCTGTCAAGACACCTTCAGCTTAAGTGCGTTGGCTACACCAAGATGGCGCTCAACACGTTTGCTTGTGCTTCAACTCAACAGTGCAAGAAGCGTCGTGTAGTGGAGCTTGAACTTAGAAGCCCATTCAACATGGACGGATGCAAGATCGAAGCGATCGAAATCCCAGTGATATGTCAAGACATAGCTACCTTAACGACAGATTCAGTCGTCGTAGCTGACATGGAGAAAAATGGAAAGTTTATTGCCGATCGCCTCATGTTTCCAGCGGTTGCCGCACAACCAGGCATCAGTATTTTGATTGGCTCTGACCAAATGTGGGGCTTTATGACTGGTGAAGTCACTCGGAGTAAGACCTGCAGCACCCTTGTTGCATTAAACACCAAGCTTGGTTGGACCTTCCAAGGACGGACATCCATCCTGAAGTCGCAAAAAACCTACTCGAACTTGGTCGTCTGTGTCCTGCAGATCACCGGTACAGAACAGGTTGAAGGCGCTCTCCGACCATTCTGGGAGTTAGAAAGCCTGGGAATCACAGATTCAGAAGACCAGATGTCCGAAACAAGCCAAGTGATGCGCCATTCCGAGCAGAACATTCGCCGGTCTGGCACACAGTACGAAGTGGCACTACCGTGGAAGGACAATATAGGTGTCCTTAAGGACAACAAGCAAGTAGCGATGACGAGACTGAGGAAACTAGTAGGTCGACTCTACAGAACTGACTCTCTAGTACTTCATTATGACGAAGCAATCAGAGAGTATCTGATAGCGGGTCACGCCGAAGTGGTACCGAACGAGACAACTGGTGAAGAAGGCAGACTATTTTACATGCCACATCGCGAAGTCATCCGAGAAAATGCGCTGACGACACGACTTCAAGTTGTTTTCGATGCATCCTCGCACGCAGCTGGGTGCAAGTCTCTAAACAAATGTTTAGAGAAAGGAGACAACGTGTATCAAGACCTTCTTGGAATATTGCTGCGATTTCAGCTGAGCCGCTTCGCCATAACCTCCGACATCCAGAAGGCATTTCTGCAAATATCTGTAGCAGAAAAGGACAGAGATGCATTCCGTTTTCTCTGGTTTCAAGAGCTACCATCTTCGACCTTTAAAGATGAAGAGGTACAGACATGGAGGATGAAGAGGGTTCCTTTTGGTGCAACCTGTAGTCCATTTCTTCTGAGGGCTACGATCCTCCAACACCTGAAAAATCTGCCAACTGAAAAGGAGGAAGTGGCTGACGTACTTCGTAACTCCTTCTACGTGGACGACTTGGTTACTGGCACAGCTACCGAGGAGGAAGCCATCAAGTTGTACCATGACGCCAAATCTATTATGCAGAACGCAGGAATGACTCTCCAAAAGTGGACGACGAATTCACAAGCGCTGAGATATGTGCTACTTCAAGAAGAGGCAAATCCAGAGAAACACTACGCCTATCCTTGAACAAAGAACAACGAAGGTTCTGGGAATTGTCTGGGATCCAGAGAAGGATGTTTTGAAGTTTGCGTTGCCAATTTTACAAAAATTCCTAGAGCTGCATGATGGCAGTAAGCGATTTGTTCTACAAGCAGCGTCTAGGATTTTCGATCCCCTGGGAGTCTTGTCGCCCTTGAAAATTCGTGTGAAGTCACTTTTTCAGAAACTATGGGCGAGAGGAATCACTTGGGATAGTGCTCTACCAGAGGATCTGAACAACGAATGGCACGAATGGTGTGGTGACCTGCCAAAGATGGATGCACTCGCCATCCCCAGATTCGTATTCCAAGCAGGACAGGGCAAGGACACACAGATTCATATTTTCTGCGACGCAAGCACAACTGCCTATGGAGCTACAGTGTACGTAACAACGAAGTCCTCGCCACCTGAACAACCTACACTTTTATTGGCAAAAGCACGGGTTGCTCCAATCAAGAAACAAACTCTTCCTCGCCTGGAATTTATGGGAGCCGTCATCGCATCGAGACTCCACAAATATCTTGAGAAGACCATCCCATGCATTCCGTATGACTATACGTTCTGGACGGTTTCTCTCATCACACTTGCATGGATCAGGAGCGACCCCAGCAAGTGGAAGACTTTCGTGTCCAACCGAGTTGCAGAAATACAAGGGGACACCGATCCTTCTCATTGGAGGTACTGTCCGGGAAGTGACAATCCAGCGGATTTGCTTACCCGTGGCATCACAGGTTCTCGACTGGTGTCGAGTGATTTATGGTGGTCAGGACCAAAATGGTTGACTGAACACGAAAATGAGTGGCCTGATTTGAGGTCGAGTAACGAAGCGGAGACTGACTTGTTGAAAGAAAAGAGAAAAGCAGTTCATGTGATGTTGCAAACAACACCACCTGAACCGCTGTTGGATCTGACAAAGTACAGCGAACTTCTTCGGGCTTTAAGAGTAACGGCGTGGTGCCTTCGATTTCTGAGGAACTGCCGAAATGGCAAACCGTCAAATGGACCACTGAGTGCCGAGGACGCCACTGTGCCCGAACTATACTGGATCAACAACGTTCAGAACAGTACTTACTCAGACGAGATAAAATGTCTCTCGAAGAAAGAAAATGTTCACAAACAATCGTCTCTAGCAGAGATGAGTCCATTTTTGGATAAAGACAATATCATCCGGGTTGGAGGCCGGCTTCACATGCTGCCAGCATCGGACAATGTGAAACACCCAATCATATTGCCGAGTGAGCATTACCTCACAACCCTGGTTGTACAGAACGCCCACTGCAAGGTACTTCACGGAGGAGCACGAGACACGTTGGCGCAACTCCGAGAACGATTTTGGATTATAGGAGGGAAAATATTGGCGTGCTTGCCCGACCCAACAACGGAGACGGAGCACCAATCCAAAAGAACAGACCTACTCAAGAGGATCAAGTACCGACGGTGCTTAACGGACAACTTTTGGAAACGCTGGCAGCACGAATACTTGTTGCAGCTTCGATCAGCGCACCATATGCAACCAGCTTCGGCGTCAACCCTAAGTGTAGACGACGTTGTTCTCGTGCACGACAGTAATGCACCGAGACAATTGTGGCAAATGGGAAGAGTGCTGAAGACCCACAGAGGAAGAGACGGTAACATACGGTCCTGTCAGGTAAAACTGCAAAATCGATCGATTACCGACCGACCAGTTCAACGCCTTTATCCCCTGGAGGTCAGCGCGTGACTCATTTCGCGGTCGGGATTGTGTAGAAAATAGATCAAACTGGTCGAGTACCAGCGAAGCAGTGTTGAGCAGCACAATGGCAAGCCTGCACACGAGATCGATGCCTGCGCTCGTGGACGGCGAGCGTGGAGCTCCTTCAGTTTTTTTTATTACCACTTCTTTTTTTCGCATCGAACGCACGTCGGAATTAAAGCTCTTCAGTTTTGTGAAGCTGCCGCTGTTCCTGGGTCTTCGTATCAACACCCTTCACTGCGGAGCGTAGGGAAAAATCGGAGCTGCGCTGGGAAACTCGCCGCCGCCGGGGGGGGGGGGGGGGGGGGGGGGGGTCGGAAATGTAAGATGGGGAGTGGGAAACTCGCCGGGGCGGAGTCAAAAGAAGCTCCTCCCCTCTTTCGTGACGTGGCATCGGAGAGATTCCCGCCGGAGGCGAGCATAGCCCCCCAGCACGTTGCTTCTTGGCGAGTGTCGAGGCAATTTCAGCCGAAAACCGGCTTCAATATTGGCCGGATGTACGGTTTTGCGCCTCGTCCCGACATCCGGCATGTATGGGTGTACCGATGCAAATAAACGATTTATGTCTAATAGCAGGGGCACAACTGATCTCTTAGTAGGCTGGATCGCGGATAGAAACCTGTATTGCTGGGGTCGAGCGGCACCATCGGCAGTCATCACTTGACACGAACTAATGCAGGCTATAGGAGAAACGAGAAAACTCAATTTTTTTACGTTAGTAGGTTGTTCTCAATAATGAAACTTCTATCGTGTTTCCGCAAATAACAGTAAATATTGTGGGCAAGAAACGCGTTAGAATACCAATCTTGTTTAAATAAATATTGTGTGGTTGATGGTCGAGGGCGACTTTGTTGGGCGTGAACTGTGATGTGTTTAATGAGACAAGGGCGACCGAGAGTTATTGTGGAGTTATCCGTGATCTCGGAGTCATCAGAGCTCAGCAAACGATAAGTTAGAAGGCCTTTACGGGGGCATTCGCATCGTGTTAACCGCTTGTACATGGTACTTCATGGTAAAAGCGTTTTCTTTTTACTGCTGTGAGGGCTTCCGTGGCAAACTGAAACTCGGAGCGTGCCGTTCAGTCGCTGAACGTGCCATTCATTTAGCAACCGAAGCAAGCGACGTCGGTAAAATCGGTGGTCCTCCGGGCTATTTTTTTTTTTAAAAATCGATGTTCGAACGTTTGACGAATGTCTATTTCATCTCCAAGCATCCGATACAATCATCGCAGCACGTCATAAAATACTCGCCCTCGAGCACCGCGTACAAGCTTCCTATTTTTGCGTGTTTCTCCCTTAGGCTTGCGTGTATTGCCTCATGGTGTAATATGCCAAAACAACAAGCACGAAAACGAAGGGAGAACTAGACAGGACGCGGCGTAATGCCTGCCGTCAAGCAATGGCCGCCGTTGAGGCCAGTGACGGGCTCCCGATCCGCGATCCAGACTTGCACTGTGAGAGTTCTAATGCATTGCACCCGCGGAATGCTGCATGGAGAACAGGCCCCGAACGAACTTGCCGAATGCACCGAGTGCCGACTGGCGCTGACGCCGTCGGTGTTGTAGAAAAGTACCGACCTGAAACAGAAACCAGCGCCTTTTTGTTCAACATGATGGCTGCCGGGCATGCGAGAGCGCAGTCGCTGCCATCGTTTATCTATAAACTTTGGTTGCTGCAATGTGTAACTTATATTTGCCATGACATCCCATTACTGAACTGGGCTGTCAGAAATATCTACAGACGGCGTAAGGTTCCAAAACCAGCTGACTACGAAACAGCATACACTCGAGAAAATTGATGGCATTGTACGCGCAAGAGCTTGCTTCGTTTTAAGCATAATATTATGAGTGAACCACTGAAAGGATGCGGCTTAAATCTAGTTCTTTGGAACATCTAACAATACATTTCGTAAGACTTTTTATTTCCCTGGTGAGGGCATTGAGAACGAGAGCTTTCTCAAACAAAATACGACGGGGCAACATAGCTGCCATTCAAATATGACTTTGCGTGAGCCTTCGGCAACCTCTCCATGTTTAGCCTTCCCGGACGCTGAGTGAATGCGTCACAGGTTTCTGCTGTGGGAGCTTTGTCAAAAAATGTTCCACTTTCACCCATACACAAATAATACTAGATCTCGCGGCTTCTGTGGTTGTCCTGGGCCTTTCATTACACACTGGTAGGTTTCAGCGTCTGTATACGGCAACAAAGCGACTGAAATTTTGCAAATAAAACACGGGTCGTCAATTCCTCCCTTCCTGAAATATCAGACGCTTACAATTCAAGCTCGCGCTTGGGTTTGTGGCCCGCGGGACGCGATTTCGAGCAGGAAACCAACTTTTTCTTTCGGTTCCGCTGTACGAATGCCGCATCGTAGCAAACGAACTCTCGTCGTCTGCTCTCGCTCTTCGCCTGGGCGAGGCATGACGGGATTGTCGGCGCTAGAGAGCTCAAAGACAACGTACAGCGAGCGCCGTGAACGCTCGCCTCCCCGCTCTGTCTCGTGCTCTCGTGCACCGCCTAGGGATTGCGGGGGATTTTTCGTCAAAAGTTGCGAAGCTGAGCGCGCGCAGGGAGGAGGAAAGTTTGCGGCGTTCTCTTGGTCACTCCTCCCGCTACGTCAGAAAGCGAAGAATGTTTTTCTCCACGAGTTTAACTACCCAGATCGAAACGGGCAGGAGCGGGGATTGAACCCAGGATCCTGGGTTCTGCAGGGTAGCTAAACTCGTGGAGCAAAACATTCTTCGCTTTTTGACGTAGCGGGGGGAGTGACCAAAAGAACGGCGCAAAGTTTCCTCCTCCCTGCGCGCGCTCAACTTCGCAACTTTTGACGAAAAATCCCCCGCGATCCCTAGGCGGTGCACGAGAGCATGAGACAGCGCGGGGAGGCGAGCGTTCACGCCGCTCGCTGTACGTTGTCTTTGAGCCCTCTAGCGCCGACAATCCCGTCATGCCTCGCCCAGGCGAGGAGCGAGAGCAGACGACGAGAGTTCGTCTGCTACGATGAGGCATTCGCACAGCGGAACTGAAAGAAAAAGTTGGTTTTCTGCTCGAAATCGCGTCCCGCGGGCCAGAAACTCAAACGCGAGCTTGAATTGTAAGCGTCTGATATTTCACGACGAGAGAAATCGACGGCCCGTGTTTTATTTGCAAAATTTGAGTCGTTGTGTAGCCGTACAGACGCTGAAACCTACGAAAGTGTAATGAAAGGCCCAGGACAGCCAAAGAGGCCGTGAGATCTAGCATCATTCGCGGATGGGTGAAAAGTGGAACATTTTTCGACAAAGCTCCCACAGCAGAAACCTGTGACGCATCCACTCAGCGTCCGGGAAGGCTAAACATGGAGACGTTGCTCGAGACTCAAGCAAAGTCATATTTGAAAGGCAGCTATCTTGCCCCGTCATATTTTGTTTTGAGAAAGCTCTCGTTCTCAATGCCCTCACCAGGGAAATAAAACGTCTTACGCTACGTATTGCTAGATGTTCCAAAGAACTAGATTTAAGCCGTATCCTCTCAGTGATTCACTCATAATACTATGCTTAAAACGAAGCACACTCTTGCGCGTACAGTGCCATCCATTTTCTCAAGTGTGTGCTGTTTTGTAGTCAGTTGGTTTCGGAAACTTACGCCGTCTGTAGATATCTCTGACAGCCAAGTTGCTTAATTGGAAGTGATCGCAAATGTAAGTTCCACGTAGCAGCAACCAACGTTTATAGATAAACGATGGCAGCGACTGCACTCTCGCATGCCCACCTATCACGTCGAACTAAAAGGCGCTAGTTTCGGTTTAAGGTTGTACTTTTCTACAACATCTATAGCGACAGCGTCAGTCTGCACTCGGTGCATTTGGCAAGTTCGTTCGGGGCCTGTTCTCCGTGCAGCACTCCGCGGGTGTAATGCATTAGAACTCTCACAGTGCAAGTCGGGATCACGAATCGGGAGCCCGTCACTGGCCTCACCTGCGGCCATTGCTTGACGACAGGCAATACGCCGCGTCCTGCCTAGTTCTCCCTTGGTTTTCGTCCTTGTTGTTTTGGCCTATTATACCATGAAGCAATACACGCAAGTCTAAGGGAGAAACACGCAAAAATTAGAAGCTTGTACGCGGTGCTCGAGGGCGAGCATTTTATGACGCGCTGCGATGATTATGTCGGGTTTTGGAGATCAAATAGGCATTCGTCAAGCGTTTGAACATCAATTAAAAAAAAATCGGCCGTAGCACCATTGACTTTACCGACGTCGCTTGCTTCGGTTGCTAAATAAATGGCACGTTCAGCGACTGAACGGCACGCTCCGAGTTTCAATTTGTCAAGGAAGCCCTCACAGCAGTTCAAACAAAAAGCTTTCACCATGAAGTACTATGTACAAGCGGTTAAAACGATGCGGATGTCCCCAGTAAAGGCCTTCTGTCTTATCGTTTGCCAAGCTTTGATGACTCCGAAGTCACGGATGACTCCACAATAACTCTCGGTAGCCCTTGCCTCATTAAACACATCACAGTTAACGCCCAACAAAGTCGCCCTCGTCCCTCAACCACACAACATTTAGTTAAACAAGATTGATATTCTAACGCGTTTGATATTCTTGCGCACAATATTAACTTTTATTTGCGGAAACACGATAGAAGTTTCATAATAGAGAACAACCCACTAACGTAATAAAATTGATTTTTCCCGTTTCTCCTATGCATGCATTTGATCGTGTCAAGCGACGGCTGTCGGTGGTGCCACTCGACCCCAGCAGTACAGGCCTCTATCCGCGATCTAGCCTCCTAAAAAATCAGTGGTGCCAGTGCTATTAGACATAAATCGTTTATTTGCATCGGTACACCCACACCTGCCGGACGTCGGGACGAGGCGCAAAACCGTACATCCGGCCAATATTGAAGCCGGTTTGTGGCCGAAATTTGCCTCGACACTCGCCAAGAAGAAACGTGCTGTTTTGGCGACTCGTTTGTGTAATTTATTTGTTCAGTCATATTATTGGGTCCGGGCCACTGTGTACACTCCGAAAAAGAAATGTACTGTGGTAATTACACCTTCACGAGAAGCAGGCACCTAGCCAGAATTTTGTTTAAAGGGGGGGGGGGGGGCTGGGCGCCCATGACAAAGTGCTTTATGAGAGGGATGAAAGGAGAGGAGGCCCCAGCAAAATGGAAGATTTCAGTTAAGGGGGGGGAGGCGGGCCTTATGCCCCCCCCCCCCCCCCCTCTGGCTACGTGCCTGACGAGAAGGGGTATTGTAGTTTTTACATCTTTATAAAAAGGTGTAGTGCATTATCACAGGTTTTAAGAAACGTGTTTATAAAATCACAGATTTTTAAAGGTGTGAGGTTTACATTTCTTTTATAAGGTCCATCGCTACACTTATTAGGGTGTTAGTTATGGGACACCCCACTTACATGTATAAAGGTGTGAAAATGTTTAATGTGTATATACCTCTAACAGAAGAAAATCTCTTTCATGTGATTACATCGCGTGCCGATGAAACGATCTGTCGATGACACGTCGTTCGATGAACTGATTTGACCGCCAATGAGTGACGACTGCCAGTAAAATTTCAGGCTAATAGTTCGGCCGGCTGCTGGGAGACTGGACCCTACCCAAGAATTACCCCGGTTCTCGTGCCGCCCCGAAGTCCGGGCGCCGAACGAAGCTCGTCGCAGAGTGAATGCACAACGGCTTTCGATAGCCGGTACTGTCGCCGAAAGTTATCGTCGGGGAGTTGAAAGGCGTCCCCGGTAGTCTCAGTAGCGACGCCGACGGTGGCGGAAGATAAGCTCGGCCGCAGCGTACGGCACTGCTATGTTGACAAAGTTTAACTTCGCCTCGATCCGAAGCGAAGATCTCGTGCTCAAACCACGGCTCTCGCAAAGTTCGGAAACGTCACTTCGACGTCAGCGACAACTTCGACAAACGAGGTTTCTTTTTAACACAAACTTCGGAGGGATTTGGAGCGTCAGCTGGTCGCCTAGGGACAATCTGCAAAGCATTAATTTTAGCTTGGCGTAGGGATGTAGGGACAAATGGGCGCTACGTCTTCGGCGAAGCCGTTCAATCAGAGGGCTCCTCGCGCCCCACACGCGCCGCACGCGCGCCTCGATGAACATTGCTATATTCTGCCTCTCTCAAAGAAATGAGCTTTCGAATGATTGACACCTCGCTCGGCCCGACGTCAGGGTCGCGAAAGTCCAATTAGCGCGTTCCGCAAAGTTCGGGCACAAAGTTGTGCTCCACGAGTTTAGCTACCCAGCTCGAGCTTTCGCTTCACGCTCTCCGAGCTGGTGTGCGCTAGACCACCGATCCCCTCTGGGCGGTTGCGGGATCGCTATGCTCATGCCCAAGTCAAACGAGAAGGGGGGATCGGTGGCCGAGTGGGATAGCGCACACCAGCTCGGAGCACGTGGAGCGAAAGCTCGCGCTGCAGAACTCAGGGATCCTGGGTTCAATCCCCACCCCTGCCCGTTTCGATCTGGATGAGCATCGTACCGGCGTGCGGTCGTGTATCACCACTGCGTGGTGCACGTTAAAGACCCCAGGCTAGCGGTTGTACTGCACTGGCTAAATTGCTCATCTACAGCTGGGAGACTCATCGCCCCTGTGAGGCAGACCAAGTTCTAGGCTGTATAAACATACGACACAACCTAATTGTTTTTTTTTTCAAGCGAGAGTGACCAATAGAAACAACCAACGCCAACAAACCTCAAGCAATTGACTCACGCGCGAGAATGTATCTTTGGCAGGCTTGCAAGTGCTGGTGCTTACTTCAAAAGCACCGAGAGACAAGAAGCCTGTCAAAGACACCTTTGCGTGCGTGCTTCATTTGTGTTTGTGAGCATGTTTATACGTGCAATCCACCGTGGTGCGAACATATTCCAAGAGCCGGGACTCGCGATTATCGAAGAAACTGCGCCGACTTTACATAACAAGATAAACAATCTAATTAAACGTTTCCTTTCCCATGCGGGATACATCATCAGTGAAAGCTTCAAGCAGGAATGAGTGAAAAAAGTTCAACGCAGGTTCGGGGAATTATGGTTCATCCGGAGTGACCCATCGGCCTGCAACTTCAACCGCGGCCCCCTCCCCGATGTGTACTCGGACTTGCTTAAATAGGACTGTTGAAGTTCTTTCGCTCATTCCTGCTTGAAGGTTTCACTGATGATGTTTCCCGCATGGGAAACGAAACGTTTGATTAAATTGTTTATTTTGTTATATAAAGTCGGCGCAGTTTCTTTGATAATTATGTTTATACATCCCGAAGTTAGTCAGCCTCAACTGGTGACTTGTGCTGTGTGCTTCTCTGTCTTGTGTCTCGTCCTTTGCTGACTTCTGCTGTGACTTGTCCTTTCTTTTCTTGTGCTGTGACTGTTTCTTTGCTGACTTGTGCAGTGACTTGCCCTGTGTCCTTCTCGTTCTTGTGTCTCATCCTTTGCGTTTCAGTATTTATAATGGTAACTTGTCTGTAGATGAGCAATTTAGCCAGTGCAATACAACCGCTAGCTTGTGGTTTTTAATGTGCACCACGCAGTAGTGATACACGACCGCACGCCGGTACGATGCTCATCCAGATCGAAACTGGCGGGGGCGGGGATTGATTGCTTCATTCGCTTCAAGCTTATTGGTGTCGATTATTTTGTTTTGTCGCTCTTGGGAACTAAGGCATAGTAAACATCAACCATTTGTGTCCCTTTTCCCGCTTCCAATGAGTGGAATCTTTGTGCTTCTTCTCATTTGGACATGTCATCTTATTTGGTAGCGGAAGTCGACGTCCGGAGGAAACATTCCTTCAGGGTACGGGAGTGCAAAATATGAAACAGGATCCTCATGTAACGCTCAAGATACGAACAGTACATCTGGCAAGCTCAATAAATCCTTTCAAAAGTTTGACTTCTGTTGAAGGCTGTGAAATCCCTGCACAATTACGGATACAAGCATGGGGTCTTTGTGTGCAAGTGCACTTCAGCTGCAAGAGCTTTACGAAAGAAAAAGAAACGATTTACCAGCTCCTTCAAAAACAAATGCGATAGGGCCAGGCCTTCATCACTCACACTGCGAAAAAGACCAGTCCGGCTCGTGCGCTGATAGGAAGAGCCCCAAATGAAGACCGGAAACACCCGATGCAGTTTTTGGATATTCACCCTGGAACAGTGTAAAACCTGAAGCACATTCCACAATTTACTTATTAAGAACACGTTGCAAACAGTATATCGGGCGAATATTGACAGCTCATTTCCTCTCCACTTCTCAGCTTTTCCTTGCAGTTTGGAAATGAAAGAAAATACTTGAATACACGACAAAGACGGCTAATATACTTATTCTGAAATATATTTATTTTATGAAATAGTATTTGAGATGTTTTTATCATCTATGTGTAGACCTGGTTGGGTGGCTAGTGGAAATGAAAAAAGAAGTAGCATATGTATATTATTTTAAACAATTGCAGGATATTTGATCAGCCAGCAAACAATTGTGCTTACTGTTAGATGCAAATTGAATTTTGACGTTTGGGTTTTGGCGCCCAAAACACATTTTTTGTAAATTTAATACTGCCCGTTTTGCGGATTGGTAAAAAGGTAGAAAATACCTTTCTACCGAAAATAAAGCGCGACTACCTTTTTTTTTGCCTTTCTTATTTTTAGGCAAAATCACATGAACCTCTAAATCAGTTTAGTGTCGTCATAAATAACCTTGAGAGTCCACTGTGCTCTTGTCTGTTATGAACACCTCTTTCAACAGTGATGTTACTATGTCACGGTGGCATGAACCGGTGTTATCTTATCTCTCTGGACTAATTCAGTTCCCACCCCT
Organism: Ixodes scapularis; assembly: GCF_016920785.2. NCBI lineage: Eukaryota > Metazoa > Arthropoda > Arachnida > Ixodida > Ixodidae > Ixodes > Ixodes scapularis. The sequence goes on from NW_024609879.1 coordinate 10,166,432, forward strand.
GCCCATTTCGATCTGGATGAGCATCATACCGGCGTGTGGTCGTGTATCACTACTGCATGGTGCACGTTAAAGTCCCCTGGCTAGCGGTTGTACTGCACTGGCTAAATTGCCCATCCACAGCTGAGTGACAAGTCGCCCGTTGAAACAGACATACGGCCCAATTTTTTGTTTTGTCTGGACTAAGTTTTTTATGTGTTTCCGTGTGTCTTCGAGTTGCCCTTGAAGTAGATGGCGGCGCAGCACTGTAATGAGCTGCACTAAGCTGCCTATGGCTGCGTTCACATGGATGCGACCGTTGCGCAAAGAATCGAGATTTGACTCCTTTGATTGGTACCAAATAGGTAGGAGAGGAAAAAGTAGGAAGACAGGCTGCGTGCGATTGGTTCCTGCTCGATTCGATGCGCTACCATCGCATCCACGTAGTCCTTGGAAGCAAAGGGGGGCGGAGCACCGGCTCCTGGCGCGTGCCTTGCGCGTTTCCAAAACAAGGGTTGGCGGTACTTGAAAGTGTGAATTGTATCGAAAGAGTTTGTTCTGCACTTGCCGGCAGCGCCTTCATCGTTTGAAATCTACGAGGACAGTCGACATTAGAGTCCTGGAAAACATTTCTTATCTTTAGAGAACAGAGCAGGCTGTCACGTATCACCAAAGACAAGGCGTTTAAGGCGAACCTTGGCGTGCACAATAACGAAGCATTTGCATCTCCTTCACAACAACCTCCATACCTCTCTCGAGAAAAAAAATGTCAGAAACGTTAGCTTGAATTTTTGTTTATAGGGTCATGATTTCTTGAAAATTGCAGTAACACACATCGAAAGTTCAAAGTAAGCGACACCAAAAAATACAGCCGAAAATGTATCTTGGTACATAAATGCAAAACACTGTTTAATATTATATCGTGATACAAACATTTAAATACAATATATATATATATATATATATATATATATATATATATATATATATATATATATATATATATATATATATATATATATATCCGACATGCCACCTGGTTGCATTCGGCTTGGGATAGTGCCCAGCCCTGGGCTCGATGCATGATCGAACGACGCGCTCGCTTTTCTGGCCGCTGCATTCCTGACCTACGGCATCCTGTCTGCTCTGAATCTCTATTGATCTGACCCTGTCTGTTCTGACTTTCTCTGCTCTGACGTAGAAGCAAAATTTGCAGGTAAGTTCTTTTTTTTTCACCATTCATGTCCCCGATGTGAAGGTAGAGTTGAATGATGGTTCTCTGACGCCATGTTATTCACATGAATATCTTTTTGTACGAGTATAGACCACCCTAAATATGGTGTGGATTTAGGAATAACGGTCCGGTGGATTCATCTATTTATGTGTTTTACGGGCCGGAGGGCGGGGCGGGAGTAAAAAGCGATCTAACGTCACAAACAGATGTGACGTCACGTCACATCTGTCGATAGCATTATATATATTTAAGCGCTCTTTCCTTTCGCTAAATATAGTGGAAATAATAAAAGGCCACTTCTAGTCTAGTGCACGCACTGTAGTCGGATTGGTTATTCCGGAACATTATTGAACTTTTCTTATAGTCCGAGAACATATGTTCGACATGATATGTCTTGAACTCCAATTTATGTCAATTATATTTTACTGGGTGTGCAATAAAGCTTAGCTGTAATGAAACCATTAGTATTGATCGGAGATGTCTTCCCCACTGTCATCTTGGCGAAGCATTGTTTTATTTATTTATCAAATACAATAGTGGGAGACATTACATGTCTTCAAGATGTTGCTTACATTTGTACTCCTAGAAAGAAAACTACTCCAATTAAAGATAACAGCAATTTGTAGACAGTAGTTATTTTATTATTTTGCCTTTGCAATCACATTTTTTTTAACCTGTGTTGCAGACATGGGAAGAACAGCTACTTTGGACACTCGAAGAAAAACGGGTCGAAGTAAGAGATTGCTTGGTCAACAAGCTAGGCACAAGAAAATGGAAGCAAATGAACAGAGGTACGTAGACAATCTCAACTATTTCGTCTGCTGGTCTCTTTCGAATTAAAAAAAATACTAAAGTAAAATAATTGTGAACATCGTTTTATCTATCGCCTTTTTTCCATTCCCGCATCATGTAATTAAGAAAAAAAAATAGTAGTGTCTATCCTTTATTTAACTATATTATTTGTCATGCTTTGAGGGTATACATTAGGAGTTTAATCTGCTTGGCATTCCTCATTTCCTCATTTCAGACCCTCCGAAAGAGTTGCAGCCGCTACTCAATCACAGATTCACGCGACCTGTTGTCATAAAGAGTAAGTTGTAGGGACGTTTTATGGACTTCCACATATGTGCACACTCTTAGCTGATATGTGCGATTACCGGTCATCTGAAATGTACCGCCTCAATTTAGCAGCTGATAGCAAGGATTATTGTGAAATTTTCACGGTGGGATGTGAAAAAATACATAGTGTTATCAATGACTAGATCTGTGCACTTACTGTTTCAGACTTAGGGGGATTGCCTCTGCCAATACAAGACATGACGCAAGTTGAAGCTGCTCTTCACCGACCGATCCACTTGACGCAAGGCCCGAACCATCTGTCCATGAAAGGAGAATTGTTACGGATCTGGTTTGAATACTTGAAAGCCACTCGAGAGCGGTTAGGGAGCATTCTCAAACGTGCCTATTTTCTGGAGAACTTGTGTTCTCGAAAAAGGTCAGAGTTGGTCTTGTGAGCACGTTTGAATACTGCTGCTCTCAGCAGCCTTTGTGCCCTTTTATTCATCATGTAAGCACAAAGGGATGCGGAAGAGTTTGGAAGACGTCAGCGCCAACGGTCAAAGAAGATTTCGCCCGAGGTGCACTCGCCGTAGGTATTGGCTTTTCGCAAGCGCAATAACTGACTGCATGCCTCAATATTCCCTTCATGTCAACAAAATTATATGATAAATGTGAGACCACTGTTGGGAATGAGGTAGCATCTGACCTTATGTGTTAAATGAAAGAAGCCGCCATCTATGAGGCGCAGCTGGCACGTGAGAGAAGGGAAACTCCTGACGCTGAAGGATTCTTGAGAATCCCGGTAATAGTTGATGGGGGCTGGACTAAACGTTCGTATGGCTACGATTACTCGGCCAACAGTTGTGTTGCAGTCATAATTGGTCGGTACAGTAAGCAGATTCTACAGATAGTAATCAAGAACAAATTCTGCACTGTTTGTCAGCGTGCGCTTCACAAGAACGAAGAGCCTGGACCGCACAAGTGCGCAAAAATTGTATATCAACCTCGACAGCGATGGAGCGAGACATAATCCTTCAAGGTTTTATTGAAAGTGAAAAATTGTACGGGCTTCGATACACAACTCTAATAGGAGACGGTGACAGCAGCGTCTATACTACCGTGCTCGCTGGGGCAAATTACGGCTATCTCGTGAAGAAAATAGAATGCGCAAATCATGTCGTGAAGTCGTACACAAAAAAGCTTTACGCTTCATCTAAGGACAGGAAATCTTTCCCCCCAAAGGAAGGCGTCGATGCCAGAAAACTGCTCACGACGTACATCATCAAGGTTTTAAAAAACCTTGCCAGATCAACAATTCGACGCCATGCGGAAGCCGTGACAGCTGCCACTGCGGGTGCCGTAAGCGCCCCTCGTAATCAACTGAAGAACGGTCCGTATCACGTGTTTGGAGCTCACAACAACTTTCCAGCCGATTTACGTCCGATGCAAACAGGAGATAAAACAGACAGCACGGAGAAGACGTAAAAGGGCAGGTTGCTCATCAACTCGGGCCTTATGGTCGAACTCCAAAAGGCAGTTGACATTGTTGCTGATAAGGCAGACACCTTAATCCTCGACATGACTAGTAATGCTGGTGAATCATATATGTGTTTTGTAGCAAAAACTATATTTGGCAAGCGCGTCGACTTTGCAAAAGGGCGCGGATACGAACGCCGATGCCATGTAGCAGACCTTGCGTACAACAACAGAGGCGCCCTACTAAGATCCGTTGAACATCACAATAAATTGTCACGGAACACAAAATCACCCATGGTGAAGCTTTTGAATAGAAAAAGAAAGCAACAGGCGGTGAGGCACATGCGCAAGAAGATTCGCGCGCTGTCTAAAGCTCCCGCTGTTGGGCCCAAGTTCTCGTGCAGTACAGACAAGGACTTCGGACCACTGGCGCAAAACCCGCACATCGATCCGGCGATATACACTGCCAACTGTGAGGAATTTGTGAATTCTCTCATATTATCAGCTAGGGAGAAACAGCAGCTTGAGGTGACGACGAGAGCCCAAAAAGAGTGTGAGGAGTGGCACCAAGAACGAAGGAAGAGGCTTTCCTCAACCTTTTTCTATGATGTCTGCAGAAAGCACAGGGCAGGCTTCAAGTTTTCCAACCTCGTTAAGGATAAACTCTATCCGAAAAAGCTTCACACACCAGCCATGGAATACGGAGTCGTCCACGAGCCTGACGCTATAACAAAGTATATCAGTTGCAACCCTCGTGTAGTGTTCAGATCCTGTGGCCTCATTGTTGACAGAGCGAACCCGTTCCTATGTGCTAGCCCAGACGGACTTCTGAACGATGGCGGGCTGTTAGAAGCAAGGTGTCCTTATACAGCCTTGCGCTACCAAACAATCGCTGAGACGTCACAAAATCATCAAATCGGCGTCAGGATTTGTAAGAAGGGATGATTGTGTTTACCTAGGTCTCATCGTTTCTATTATAAAATTTAAGGTCAATTCCATATTTAAAACCGACTGTACTGTGACCTCGCTGTCTGGTCTCCTACAGATATTATTGTTTTGCGAATTGCAAGAGACGCGCATTTCTGGAATGTTGCTGTGCCCAAGCTAAAAGATTTATTGTTTAAGTACTTTGTCCTTGAGTTCATCGACCCTCGACAAACCAGAAATATGGAGCTAAGGCAAGACCCTGTGGTTTAAGAACAGGACAGCGCTTGATATAAGACGGCTTTCTGCTACTCGAAATCGCAAAATCATCAACATGAAGTTCCATGAAAGCCGAAGTCAGGGCCGTTCATTGCTTGTGGACTCTGTAACATCATTACTCCTTTGGCTCATGCGTCTTCCGTGTTCGAAGCTGCGTGCTGCTAAAAAAAGAACGGACTGGGTAACATGTTGACTGCAATATTATCTCAGCTTCAATTTTACCAAGGCTGTGCATATTGCTGTACCTCAGTTGCAGAGCTTATCGTGTATATACTAAGTGTATGTTTAGTACTTCCCTCTATTGTGTATTATTTATCTCATGCTGTATAGAGCACATAGTTTCCTGTCGGATTAGGACTGAGTTAATGTACATAACGCTGTCTCACTTGTGTCCCATTTCTGTCCCACTTGTGGAGGCACCGTAGAGAATTCGCACTGCTGGGTGTGGAGCTATTGGGTCACTTTCCCTGACCTTGTGGCGAGTGTCATATTATGCACACTGCTTGGCCTTGTATGCCCGGTTTATTTTTCTAAAAAGCAGACTGTTCCACCTTGATTGAAACTCTCCAAAAACGGTTGGTACGTGGGTTCGTATCGTTCGTCTCTTGAGGGGTTCTGTCTGCTGGGCAGTAAGTACCCTACAGGTGGAGGGGTATCGCGGTAAGCTAGCAGTGCTTTGTGAATGTTCTGCGACCTCTTGAGCAACGGCTTCGCAATCTGTGCAGTCTTTTCCACAGCACCATTAATCGGTGGATAGTATTTGCGACTTGTTACATGGTGCAATCCCCACTCTCTCTCAAACGACCTGAATTGTACAGAAGCGAATCGAGGCCCATTCTCCGACCAGATAGGAGCAGGTGCTCCGAAGCGAGCAAGCATTGAACTGGGTGTTTGCGCGATGTCTTGGGTTGTCCTCTTGAGTTTCAAAGGTTAAGAGAACCTTGAAAAATAGCCCACTACTACGAGGTAGTTGTCTTCGATTTCGTACATGAGGCCCATTCTAACAACTTCCCATGTATGGTTCGGTAGTGACGTGTGTAGTGGGAGCTCTGTGCCTGGCATTTGGCGCTTTTTTGCACGTGGGACAACTTGATGCATGGCCTTTATTGAACTGGCCGATGCCACGTCACCAAAGGAACTGGCGGGCTCAAGTTTCGCATCTGCCTCTGCCCTGGTGGCCTCTTTGCAGGATTTTCAACACCTCACTCTGCATACTTGGTGAGATTACTTTTCGATTTTCCTTGTAAGAGAAGTCATGAGAAAGCTCGGCATGATGCTGTACTTCCAGAGGCAGGGATAAATCTGTGGACCAATATGTCTTAAAGTGGTTCCTGACTCTTTCACTATTTTTACCTTTTTGTTACGCCTTTGATTCGTTGCAGCATGTTGGCTGAGGCAGATGGGAGTTCTATGGTGAGCGACCCGTGCTCTTTTATGGCCTCGTCGAGGCTTCTTGGGCTGCTGCTGTCCGTTTCTGCTTGCGGCTTCCGTGAATGTAGATCCACTGTGTTGTCAAACTTAGATCCACTGTGTTGTCAACAATAAGGTTGTATGAGATGCTTGTGGTCCGTATGAACCGTGGTACAGCTCGAGGCTGGTGCGCTACTTATCTCAAGTAGACCTCCCCGAGTGCAACATGGCTTCGTGTACCTGAGGAGTTATTCTTTGCTGACACACAGACTGACGTAAAGTGTCCTTTCTTGCTATAGCCGTTGCCAATGCTATCAGCTGCTGTGCACTTGGTGCGCGATTGTGGACGAGTAGTAGAACCGCGCGACTGGCATGGAGAGAGAACTCCTTGGTACAGTTGACTGTCAGGAAACGTTTTTGTTTCTTGTTGCTTTTGACTCGCCGCGCAGAAGTGTGAAGCTCACCGACTGTCGCGTTTGACTGCGCTAGTTGTCGCAGTTCCTGTAGCTGCTGCGTCACTCTCGCTGAATGGCGCGCCATGGAGATGACCATTTCTAATGTCCCTTCTGCGTTGAGGTGGAATAGTTTACTCAACTTGACATTGTTGAGTACCACAACGACTTGATCTTTTATTAGCTGTTCTTTCAAGTTCATGTATTCGCACGTTTCTACCATCTTGTTCAAGTCCTCGGCAAAATCGTAGGTAGTTTTGTTTTCCTCTTGTTTACTGTTTTAACTTGGCCCGTCTGTAGATAACGTTCGTACGCAGCATGAAGGTTTTCACGAACGCTCGCGTCACGGCATCGTACTTCACTTTTCAGCGTCCGCCCTTTAGGTGAGGTCAGCACGTCTTCCGCCTCAAAGTCGAGTTTAAAATACACAACTGCTGTAAAATAGTTATGCGGATATATGTCACTTTGTCGATAACGCAGATGTAGAACATATCCTGCCGCGTATTCTACTGTAGTGTGAAATGTTTGTTTAGTATATTGTGCAGCTAGAGTAACGTTCACACGTAAGAAAAAAATCATACGAGTGAACAAAAAGGGTATACAATCAACACGGCTTGTAGTTGAAACTTCTTCCCGCGTGTCTTTGTGGTTTCAATGCAACCGAATGTATGTAATATTCATTGTATACATATTTCAAAAGTTTGTCACGAGGGGTGTTTCATAATGATCAAATTTTTTCACTGCCGATACCGGCAACTTAGTGGTAGGTAGATATGTCCACATCTCGATATATTCCCCTGTAGCCGAATTCACTTGCACCATCGGTGTAGCAGCTTTTTAGAAGCCTGCCGGTACCACCTTTTTGTAGTGCGTCATACCCTCGCCTGGGCATGCAGCTGCTTCGAACTTATCAATGACTGCAAAATGGCGCGTCGGAAAGATGGTCGAATTCGATCAGGCATTGGCTGATTACGGTGTCGCGTACGATCATGGAAGTCGTGATTTGCCGGGGGCCGATGGTGTGATGCCATTTTTCCGACGCGTCGTGTGACCCGACGGACGTTTAGTCCCGCTTGGGTACGACCCGACTTGGCCCCCAGTAATTACCACCTTTTGGAGATCATAAGGAAACCCTGCAAGCACGCAATTTTGCCGCCATTAATGAGTCGGAAGAAGCTGCCCAGGCGTGGGTGTGACGCACAACTTAAACGTGGCACCAGCAGGACACTAGAAAGCTTCCAAACCTGTAGTGCAAGCGCATTCGGCATCAAGGGGAATATATTGAAAATGTTGACATATCTATCGACCCATAAATTGCCGCAAAAAATAAAGGAGAAAATAATATGAGCCCGTGTACGTATGTACCTAACCTTTTAATTAAGGATGTATAGTGCAATATAACGCATGAGATTTGCCTAATGTGGATAATACAATGCTCTCTCTACCGGTGGTCGATGACCAGTGTATTTTATATAATCGTCGAGGTTTTTATTTGTTTTATGGAGGCATGTCACCGCCATGTAGTTTCTGTAACGAGGTGTTTTTTTATAATGTGTCTAATTATTGAGGGGTACTGGATCTTTGATATGAATTGTTAATAAACAAATCTTTAAACAAAGTTCTATACGTTTTCAGTTTACTCGCATGTCTAAATAATAATAATAATATTAATAATAATAATATAATTATTTATAACAATATTAATATAATCATAGATAATGATATAATAATAAATAATAATAAAAATAAGAAGAACAAATTACAATAATTCAGTTTCTAGAGGGACGCTTCCTTTGAATAAAAGTGTCGCTTTTTATATCTTTTTTTTTTAGCCCGTTGATGTCGTGAAGATTACTGCCCTAAATTGGTTCACAAACGAGCTATTTTTGAGAGCTATTTTCGAGTACGGACTATTTTCTCGAGATCGTGGCCGGGCAGATACATAAAACCTGTTTTGTTTTACTATATTCCTCGCACAGGAGCGCGTGAAAAAGCGTGCCCCTGCATAAGTTCAGGTCATAATGCGTTTATTGGCCATAATCTAAAGGGAAAGGAGAGGGAGGGCGTCGGTAACTACGCGGTCTGGACGCTGGCACGAATTAAAAGAGAAGGGATTAGATGAAGATGTCCAACTCGGCGTCATAGATAAAATCTAGGAGGCCGTTCAGGATTCTCCTTTGGTTGTCCTGGGATCCAGGCGGGTGGGTCCATCCCTCCAGGGAGCTAATGTGGTCGGTGCTTTGTCCTGGCTTCTTTTGATCTGGGGCACTCCCATAGGATGTGGTGAGTGTCGGCTTTCTTGCCCATGGTGCACCTTGAACAGGTTCCAGACCTGGTTCCTTTGCTCCATGATGCGATGCGGCGGGCGTGCAGGTAGTGTCCGTGCGTATTTTCGTAAGGAGAACGCTGGCTCGTCTGCCGAAACCCTGGGGAAGGGGATCTGCGTTCGGAGGAAGTTTCTCCGACAGTGTGGTCCGGTAGTGCTCTTTAATCTGGGCCCGTTCTTCATCCGGGTCGTATCCTTGATCTGTTTGGCCAGCCGTGTCCTGATCATAGGCGGGGGCATAGCCGTGGTCGTGTATATGTGGAGGGACGTCAGCAGCTTCGCGGAGAAGGGAAAGGGACGCGCGAGCTAGCTGATGAGCCTCTTCATTGCCCTCGATGCCTGCATGCGCAGGGACCCAGGAGATTTTGGTAGTCGTTCCTTCCTGCAGGAGTCGGGAGGCGAGCTTCTTGATTTCCCGAACTATGCGGCTCGGGCTTCTTGCTTTCTGGCATTCTTTAATTGCTTCTCTTGAGTCCGAGAACACTCGAAGTTCGCGAGGTAGCGGGTGTTGTGACTTGAGGACTGTTTCGAGGGCGAGGTGAATCGCCGCAAGTTCACCCCCTTTGATGGAGGTGCGCATTGGAAGTGCGTTCGCGGCCGAGGAGCCGAGAGCTGGAAAGTAGACTGCCGCGGTCTTCACCGGAACCGGGGAGTCTTCTGCGGCGGTGTCGGTATATGCGGCCATGATGTGAGTGGGGTTGGTCCATGTCTCAACCATTCTGGAGTGCGCTTTTGCGATTCGTGCTTGCTGTTGGGAGTCGCCTTTTCGAGCAGTCGGCTTGTTTTCAGCAATGTTCGTGTGATCTTCCCAAGGAGGGAGTTGCTCGGGAAGGTTTGGGAGTCCTTCTGTTGCGCGCCATAGGAGTTTCAGGATTTCCCGTCCTTGCTTAAAGTGCTTAAGACGTTCGCCGTGTGCAACCGTGCGAGCGACGACGGTGTCATGAAGTGAGTTGATCTGTGCGTGCTCCTTTAGTTTCCCGAGCGGGGTGAACCGAGGGAGGCCCGTGATGATCCTCATAGCTTGGTTATTCAGGGACTCAAGTTTTCGCCACTGTGCCTTGGTGAGCCAGTAGTGTCGGGCTCCGTAGCAGACTCGGGAGACTACCATGGCCTTTACCATCCTTCTGGCGATCTCGTCCGTTGCACCGCCCTTGGCGCTGCAGATTCTTCTGATGGCATTGAGGGCAGAGTTGCAATACTTCAGCGTGTCTTGAAGCCATATGTCCCCTTTGCCTGTCTCCTCCACGGTAATTCCCAGGATCTTGACAGACGTAGAGGGCTGGATTCGCTTTCCCGCGAGCACGAGATGGAGCTGGTCGCCAATCTTCATTACTCGTTGTCGTTTGGGTGCTATGGTGACATAGTTAGTCTTGTCTGGGGAGGCTTGGAGGCCTACCTTGTGAAGGTGGGCTTCAATCATGTCTAGGCCGGCTTGGAGTGTGTCTTGTTGCCTCTCGATGTCTTCGCTCTTGGTCCAGATCGATACGTCGTCGGCGTACATCGTAAACCCTAGCTTGTTAATTTTTTCGAGTTCGTAAGGTAGGGCCGCCATCACGATGTTGAAAAGCATCGGTGAGATGACAGAGCCTTGCGGGACACCTACTAGGTTGGCCTTGGGTTCACTGCAGTTGGCTCCGCAGCGGACCGAAAAGGTTCTGCCTTCGAGGAAAGTCTTGATGAAGTTTAAGGATCTCCCAGTGATGCCAAGGCGCTGAGATTCTTTTATGATTGTTGAGTGTGGAACAGAATCGAAAGCCTTTTTGACATCAACTGTGATGATGGTTCTGATGTTGGAGCGGTCAGGGTTGATGTTGCGGATAATATCCGCCGATATCAGAGCCAGGCTTTCCTGGGTGCCGATGCCGGGTCGAAACCCCGTCTGGGCCGGGTGGAAAGAGTTGTTAGATTCGAGAAACCATTCTATTCTTGAAAGTACCATGCGCTCCATTATATTGCAGGTGCAAGACGTAAGGGAGATCGGTCTGTAGTTTGTGAGGGTACCTTTGTCCTTGCCCGGCTTGGGGATTGGGATGACGAGGGAGTGTTTCCAGCTTTTGGGGAGCTTGCCAGTTTCCCAGATCTCATTAATCCACTCTAGAAGCTCGGATTTGGTAAGAAGAGATTTCTCAGCATTGTCATGGTGATCTTGTCGGGTCCGGGGGCTGTGTGGGTTTTTCCACGTTGAAGAGCGCTTTCGAGCTCGCCCCGCGTGAAGGGCCTGTCCATGCCGTAATCCGGAGCCAGGACTTCGTGGTGGTATGGCGAAGGACAATTCCTCAAGTCGGGCTGGGGAAAAAAGAGGTCCCCTGCCATTCCGGTGAGTTGTTTCTCAGTCTTGTTGAGCTTAAGGGCAAGTGTGAGTGTTGCCCCTTTGCATTTCTTCTTTCCAAGAAGCGCGCGATTCGTGGCCCACAGTTTCGATATCGACGTTTTCTCGGAGAGCGATGCGCTGTAGTCGAGCCAGCGGTGTTCGTCAAGTTTTTGTGCGTAAACCTTCGCTTCCACCGTAGCCCTGGTGATGTTGAGTCTGGCTTCGGTGCTTTTCGGCCCTTTACGGTGCTTTTGTATCTTTTGCAGTCGCTTGGCCCACAGCTTGAGAAGGTGGAGATCGGGTGTTGGAGTATCTTCACCGATGTCCTTTTTGATGGTTGCAGTCCTCAAAGCGCTGTTGAGGCGCGATTCAAAGTCAGCGTCTTCAAGTTCCGCGCTGTTAAGGGCTTCCCTAAATTTGTCCCAGTGTACAATGTTCGCTGTGCGTTTTTTAACCTTGTCCTTTACCCGTCTCGTTGGCGAGAATTCGAAGCGGATGGGGAAGTGGTCGCTACCCCACGTATCCGGTAGGCATTTCCACTTGTGGTGTTGAATGTATGGGTTCGTGGTCCAAGTGAGGTCGGGTGTGGTATCCGACTGCCCGGAACCTCCTAGTCTTGTTCTGACTCCTTTCTTGTTGACCAGGTTTAAGCGGAAGGTATGCATCTCGCCCACTAAGTCTTTCGCCCCCGGAGATTCATGGTTGTATCCCCACATGGGGTGGTGGAGATTAAAGTCTCCTCCGTACAGCTTTTGTTCTTTGGGGTAAAGATCATGAATATGGGAGATCCATAGGTTAGTTCTTTGCTGTGTCGCCGACTTGAGCGGTCTATAGTAAATGGATGCTAGGACGATGTGGTGCTGCTGGACCTGGATCCGCACCGCCACGATTTCCTGCCCATCGTTGGAGTACGGGGTGAGGTCGACTTGGTGCTGAGGCCAGTCGTCCCTCACGTAGACAAGGGCCTTCCCTGGAGGAGAAGTCATTTCTCCAGGGCGTTTGGTGGTTATGGAGGGACTGGAGTATACCAGGTATCCATAAAGATGAACGGCTGTGGTGTTCGTTTCCTGAAGTAACAGTACGTCAGGGCGTTCGTCAGGCTTATCCAGAAGGCGTAGTCGGAGCTCCGCTGCCCGTTTGCGGAGCCCCTGACAGTTCCACTGGAGAACTCTGATCATTTTTCGTTGAGGATTTGGGCTGCTAGCGCCTTTTGCCGGTTAGCAGTTTCCCTGTATTGCTTGATTTCCTCTTGCTGAGACTGGACTGTGGCTTTAAGCCTGTCGAGTTCAGCTTTGAGGTAGCTGCACATGTTGCGAAGCTCTTGTGTTTCTGACCCTCCAGTGGGGGCCGGTGGGGGTGCTTGGATGTTCTGCTTCACCTTGTCAGCCCATAAAGTGCCGCTCTGTGTTTTCGTAGTATTTTTTACTCTTTCTGTATTCTCCGACGGCTGTTGGAGTCGGTGTTGTTTTTTCAATTTCTGGATGTCCTCCCGCATCCGCTTGTTCGTTGCCGACCACGTTGGGCATTTGCGATCGGTACCCAGGTGGCCTTTCTTCTTGCACCCCTGGCAGTAGGGAGTAGAGTCCGGACATCCTGGTCCCTTGGCGGGGTCAGTGTCGGCTAGGTGAGAAGTTCCACAGGTCGGGCACACCGCCTGATTCGGGCAGATGTCAGGTTTGTGGCCCAGCCTGTGGCAGTTACGGCACGTAACAGCCTTTGGCTTGTGTGGAAATACCCTCATGTAGCGCTTGCCGTAGAAGATCGACCTCGGTAGTCTCTCTCCGTCGAATGTGATGACAGCCGTATTCGACTTGCCTAGCCGACGGGCGGCCACGATGTCGACCTTCTCCGATTCGAGTTCGTGGTTGAGGACTTCGTCGCGCGGGTCCTGCTCTTTAGGGTAGATATCATAGATGATACCTTTGGTGTATGACGTGCCAAACGTGCGGAAGACTTGTACAGGAAGTGCTTCGCGCCCCTGCACTTTGATTTCTGTAATCTCACTCAGCATTTTTGCCAGCTCCTCCGTGTCCGTGCGGACCGAAATGGTGTTGGCTTGCTCAATGAGGTGCATCGAGAACGAGGCTGTAGTGCGCAGCATGGTGCATTGCGTCTTGAGTGGTTGAAGGTAAGGCTTTATCGAGACTTGAGAGTTCGTAGGGCGAACCTTGTACTCGAACAGGCGCTGTCGGGGCCGTACCGCTTCGTGGGCTTGGAGTGAGGGGTCTACTCGTACCCGCTTTCTTCTCTTGTAGGTGACTGGTGTCCATTTTTCGTCGTCTGAGGGCAATGGACCTTGCCACTCGGTTGCGGCCGCACCATCTTGCGCACAGTCAGCTGTAAATATCATCAGCGCAGTTGTATCGGCGTCTTGGCGCCGACTTGCCGCTGTGATCGGCGTTTCTTGGGCTGGCGTTGTTGCTTCGGGCATAGCAACGCTTGCTGAGTTCGGCGATGAATTAATTCGCCGTCGGCGGGTTTGTCTTGTCCGATTTTTTCTTCTTGCCCTTGCTGGGTTTGTTTGCACTGGACTCTTCGAGAAAGTTCTTAAAGATGTCAATGAGGCGTTCTCTGGGAATCGCCGCAAATAGAGCCTTCAGCGCGATTTCCGCTGAATCTACGTTATTGGTAGTTGTGGAAGATTCACCAAGAAAAGGTTTCTCCTCCGCAGTGCGTTTTGCGGGTGCGATCAGCGAAGTGGTGAGCTGGTCCGTCGCGGCGGCGGCAGGACTTGCTTGGCTTGCTGGGCGCGTGTCCATCTCCTCAAGGTTCCCGTCCACGGATAAGGCCGCGGCGGGTGAGAAGCTGGAAGTCGGTGGGGTGTTCGAGGACATCGGTATTAGGTACTAGGCCTAATAGCGGGAGCTCAAGAAAACGCGTCCGAACTCGTCGGTAGCTTCTTCTTTCTCCCCTGCATAAGCTCTTCGCATTGACTCTTCTACAACGGCAGTTTGTTTACTTTTTTTTTTTCGCGTGAGCGCGTGTTGTCGGCATTAAAGTAACTATAGACGATTGCAAGCAGAGTGACAGGCTGCCGCCATGCTTCTGCTCGTGCGGGTACGCCCGTGCAATAGTAAGCTTGTTAAAGCTACTTTCACGCGCACGCTGCACGTGCTCATGGGGCACCAGTCGGGGCTCCATGCTTGCAAGAGACCGATCGCTAAATTACCCAAGCATCAGGGAGAATGCAGTGATTGGTGTTCCACGCGCCACACGCGCACGCATTCCCTGTATAAAAGATTTGAAGTAAATAACCAAAATAAAGCGTTGACGAACGCGCGTGAAACATGCAATTTGTTTTAGGCATTTGCTTTAGAAACGTTACTACTGATGAGGCCAGCACTTGAGGCGTGTGCAACACCAATCCCTGCATTCTCCTTGATGCTTGGGTAATTTAGGAATAGGTCTACTGTGTACAGTGTACCTTTCCAAAAAAGGCTTCTGGCCAGTTTCATTTTCATTTTTTTATTACCTGATCTTTTCAAACCAAACACACACAAACACACATATTTACATTACACAGACATGGTTACATGACAGGTATATACAATAGATACAATTTTTTTATTACCTGATTTTTTTAAACCAAACACACACAAACACATATTTACATTACACACACATGGTCACATGACAGGTATACACAATTACGGCCGGACTGGAAGCGCGCGCTCTCTTTCTCTTCTTACGGCCTTTGCAATCGCTCGGGAGTCAATGGCATTTTTCTCCGTATTTAGTTCACTTGCTTGCCGACAGGGGCGCAACCACCTCACCCCACTTCACCCCACTCGGAGAGTCCCTTCGAGCCGCTTTGCGCTGGTGTTCGAGCTTCGTAGGTTTTTGTTTTGGCAACGGTCCTTCAGAATACTTATGATTAACCATGCAAAACGGTCACGGACAAAAACGAAAAATCAGCTGGATATGCGCACACGCCCTCGAGGAAGCACTTTAGGCTGTATTATGCAGTGTGTGAAAACTGTACTGACTACTTACTACACCCTCGTCTAGAGCAGCGGGCCGACTTCATGTGCGGCCTATGAAATGATGATGCAGACCACGGCAATAGATAGATGGGGCCTGCTTACATTTCACGAGAGTGTACGAATTATTTATCATTTAAAGTTCCTCCACGTAAAAGGGGTCCGTCTCCTCCTGTTCTTGAGTTGCAACAGAAGTCCTGGAGGTATGAACGAGTATAGTTTTTCCGCGATTGCATTCGCTGTCTCTACTTACTACTTTTTACTCCTGAATATCTCGGAGATGTGCGTGAAATATTCACTGTTTGGGGCTCATCAGAAGCGCATTAAAAAGTGGCTGAGGGTCTAAACGTAAGGATCAGGTGTCAAAGGCTATAAAAATCTCGGCCGCAAGTTGCGACAGCGTTGAGATACACTGTCAGACGCGCTTTGTGCAAACGACAAAGGGTAGCCCAGGGGTGAAGTGACAGCGCCTCCGCGATTTGCGGCGGGAGGTGGCGATTGCCCCAATTGCAAAGGCCGTAAGGAGAGCACGCGCTTCCAGTCCGGCCGTGATACAATATATAAAAAAAATTTTTATTACCTGATTTTTTTAAACCAAACACACACAAACACATATTTACATTGCACACACATGGTTACATGAGAGGTATATACAAATGAGGAAGAAATATGAAATCGCCATTCCTTCAATGGCTGACGTTGACACCTCAAAATTCTTTTAACATTTCGAGCGGTTCAATTCTCAGTGTTCGTGCGTATGGAGCGTTCGTCGCTTGTTCGTCGCTTTGCGAAGCGACGAACATGCTCATGCTATGCTGAGGAGATCTCACGCTGGGCTGAGGACTTGTAAATTTTGTAAGTGCGTATTGGGAAGGAGATTGAACTGTAAGGGGTGCTTCATCGAGCTTGTTGTCCCCCCAGCCCTTTGTTTACCAACACAGCAACAAAGAAACTGAACCTCGCCTAGCACGATCTAGGCACGAGCGCATCGCTTTGACCAGTGCTATTGGTCGCAAGAGGAGCGTCCTTCGAATCGTGTTGTGTATGCAGCAGATCGGGCAACTGTGAGCGATAGCAGCGCCATCCTCCAGTAGGCGGACGTGGAAGGATTCACTGTTCGCCATTCCGTTCTCTACCTCTTCGACTCTTCTACGCGGCCAAAGTTGGCCTTTTAAATAAAACCGTGTTATGCATACCTAACATTTGGCGACGAGGTCACAGACCAACGGTAAGCGGCGGCGGCCGCATGAAGAAGAAACAAGCGGCGAGACTCCACACGAGGCAACGAGGGCGAGCGGCTGTGTGACGTCGGCGGCAGCGGGCAGAACGAGATGGCTTCGGAAGCTAAGCCTAGCGTTTCGAACGTTTTTATGGGTCGACTGGGCCACATGGAAGAGTTTTCACCGGACCACCCGGAATCCTGGCCTACGTACAAGGAACGCCTGGAGCTCTACTTCGTGGCGAGCGGCGTGGTCAAGGAGCAGCAGCAGAGAGCAGTGCTGTGCAGCGTCTGCGGTCCGGCTACGTACGCTATCCTTCGGTCGCTGTGTTCGCCGGCGACGCCGGCAGAGATGCCGTACGCGGACATCGTTTCAAAGCTCACAAGCCGCTTCACGCCAAGGCCTTCGGTAATCGTACAACATTTCTCATTCCACAAACGAAGTCAGCAGCCTGGTAAAGACATCGCGAAATTCCTCGCGGACTTGCGCCGACTCTCCGAGCACTGCGAGTTCGGCGTCTTCCTGGAAGACATGCTCCGCGATCGTCTCGTCTGCGGCGTTAGGGGCGAAGAGCTGCAACGGTGTCTCCTGGCTTAGACTACGTTGGACTTCAAGAATGCGTACGATAAGGCTGTCGCTGCCGAGTATGGCACGCGGCAAACGGAAAACATCAGAGGGGCGTTGCCTGCGGTGTCCGATTTACATTGGATGGATCAAGTGCCCAAGGGTGCCAAGCCGGGCCGAAAACAATAACCCTCAAGAGAGCCAAAAACGACAGGAACAGGGCAGTGTTTCCGTTGCAACGGCGACCACGACGCTACAAGCTGTGGATTCCGAAACGCAGAGTGTCATTTCTGCAAGCGGAAGGGGCACATCGTTCGAGCCTGCCGTCAAAAGGAACAGGCAAGGAGCAGGGCCAAGAGCGACAATAAACGCCCAGGCAAGTTAGGACGCTCAGGAGTGTACGGACTTAACCACATCGCCAGTGGACTGCCGGCTTTCATGGCAACGGTCACCGTGAACGGACATGAGGTATCGATGGAAGTGGACTCTGGATCCGTCTGTTCCGTTGTCAACCTGAGGATACTGAGCAAGCTGGGAATCTCGAGGAAGGCACTTCGACCGTGTTCCAGAGGAGTGCGGACCTACACACAGCAGCCTGTCCGGATCGTGGGTGAAGTGGAAGTTCTTGTCAAGTACAACGGTAGAGAGTGCAAGCTACCTCTACTCGTCATAAAAGGGTCTGGAATCAGCATCCCGGGGAGAGAGTGGCTTCAACCGTTGTGCATATCCCTGGAAGGACTCCACCAGCTCAACGGAGCTCCAGTTTCCAAGAGTTCCAGCGGAGAAGGCCAGCCAGTTGTACGGAAGGTGGTGACGAGTGTCAAAACTCTGCTGGAGTACTACCCAAATGTGTTCAAGCTTGGGTTAGGGAAGAGCACAGGTCCTCCGGTGCGGATTGAAGTGGAGGAGAAATCCAGACCCAAGTTGCGCAAGTCAGGGCAAGTACCATTCGCTCTTCTGCCGAAAATAGACGAAGCCATCGAGAAGTTGGTGGAGCAAGGGATTTATGTTCCGGTCAAGCATTCTCGTTGGGCGACGCCTATTGTTCCGATTCTAAAGAAGAATGGAAAGATGAGGCTTTGTGGTGACTAAGTGAACGCTCAACCCAGTCGTCAAGTGGGAGACTTACCCACTGCCCACTCCAGAGCAACTGCTCGCAACACTGGGAGGTTGCTAGGTGTTTTCCCGGCTTGACTTGGATCAAGCTTGCCAACAGCTCTGTGTCGACGAGGACACCGCCATGCTGCAGACCGTGACAACACACAAGGGCCTGTTCAAGGTGACGCGATTGCAGTGTGGTGTGGCTGTGGCAGTAGCCATCTTCCAACGTTACATGGAAGGAGTACTAAACGGACTTGAAGGAGTTCAGTGTTTTCTTGATGACATCCTCATTGGTAGAAGAACAGTCGCCGAGCACAACGAACGGTTGCGTAAGGTGCTGCAGCGTATCCAAGACGATGGGCTTTGACTGAATGCCGAGAAGTGTGCATTCAGGGACAAGGAAGTAACGTACTTGGCGTACTATACCAACAAGGACGGAGTAAGCCCTTTGGGTGAAAAAGTTGAAGCCATCAAGCAAGCTCCGGAACCAACGATCAAGAAGGAGCTAGAGTCGTTCTTTGGAGCCTTAAATTTCTATGGCCGTTTCCTGAAAGGAGCTTCTCTTGTGTTGGAGCCACTTTACCGCCTCCTGGACAAGGACAATGCATGGATTTGGACAAAGACTGAAGCAAAGGCGTACCAGAGTGCCAAGAGCCTGCTGGAATCATCACCCGTCTTAGCACACTATGATGTGTCACATCCCATAAGGCTGGCCTGTGACGCGTCTCCGTGCGGGCTAGGTGCTGTACTGAGCCAAGTAGGAGAAGACGGCGTTGAAAGACCAGTGGCCTTTGCCTCGAGAACTTTGTCAAAAGCAGAACGTAACTATGCTCAGATAGACCGGGAGGCTCTGGCTTTGCTATTTGGTGTTCGGAAATTCCAACAGTACGTTTTTGGTCGGAAGTTTTAACTCTTGACAGACCATAAGCCGTTGCTGGGCCTCTTGCACGAGGCCATCCTGTTCCTGCCGTGTTGTCACCTCGGATGTTGCGCTGGAGTCTGCAACTTTCCGCATAAAACTACGAACTGTTGTACGTACCTGGCTCCAAGCTGCCACATGCCGACGTTTTCATTGGTCTTCCGCTTCCTGTCAAGAATGAGCACGAGCCACTGTTGGGAGACATCTTGCTGCTGGAGGCAGCGCCGGGGGTTCCTCTAGATTCTACCAAGATCGCAGCATTAACACGGACTGACCCGGTTCTGTCACTTGTGCACCGCTGGATTTTGCAAGGCTGGCCTTCAAGAAAGCTGCCAGAGGAACTCCGCCCCTTTGTGGCCAGGAAGAACGAACTGTCCAGCTACAGCAACTGTGTGCTCTGGGGATCTCGTGTTGTGATTCCGGGTCCCGCACAGGCTCAAGTCCTTGACACCCTACACACCACGCACCCTGGAGTAGTGCGGATGAAAGGTCTTGCACGCAGCACAGTGTGGTGGCCGGGCATCGATAGTCACGTCGAACGCAAGGTAGCTGGCTGCCAAATGTGCCAAGAAACTCGACAAACTCCCAGCAAGGCACCGGCGCACTCATGGGAGTTCACGAAGAACCCTTGGTCTCGTTTGCACATTGACTTTGCCGGTCCCTTCAAAGCGAAGGTTTTTTTTTGCTGGTCGTCGATTCGGATTCCAAGTGGTTGGAAGTTTCCTTGATGGAATCAATGTCGACCAGAGCAGTACTCAAGGAACTTCGAGCGATGTTTGCTCGCTTTGGCATTTCCGAAGTTTTAGTGTCGGACAGCGGAACTGCGTTCACGTCAGAAGAGTTTGCTGAGTTTGCAACCAAGAATCAGATCTGGCACATTACAGTTGCACCCTATCACCCGTCCTCCAATGGGCAGATTGAGAGGATGGTACGGGAAACAAAACAAGTGCTACGCAAGTTGTCTCAAGGAGATTGGGCAACAAAGCTGTCTCGTTTCTTGTTGGGCCCCCCAGCACATCTTACTCAGTACAACTACAGGGGAAGAGTCCGGCTGAACTTCTGATGGGGAGACGACTGCGATCTGCCATAGACCGTCTGCATCCCGATTTGAATCTGAATGGATCATCTCTGGAGCGTTACTTCCGAGATGGCTCTCAACGAGTTCTGGAGTTCAGTACCGGCGATGCGGTGTATGCACGAAACTATCAAGGCAGCACCAAGTGGGTTCCCGGGTTCATCGCTTCAGTTACAGGACCCCTGTCGTACCAAGTTCGTCTGTCCGACGGTCGCGTTTGGCGAAGGCACGTTCATCAACTCCGCAACCGTGCCAGTCCACTAGACCTTGGTGGAACCACCAGTGACACTTGTGGTGACATGACCGATGGTGATCACTCCCCTGTGGTTGGCTAGGAGCCACCACTGCCGGGGTTGAATCAAGATTCTCCAAGCCCAAGTCTACCCGCCAGCCCCGCCACCTCCTTGCCTAGACCCGACGGTCCTAACCTGCCTGGAAGCCTTTCACAGGAGCAGAGCTCTCCCAGCCAACCTGCAACAAGAGGAGCTTCTAGGTACCCTCAACGTGAGAGAAGAACCCCACGGCGTTATCAGGACTACGTTCCATAGGGGGAAGGGATGTTGTGTATGCAGCAGATCGGGCAACTGTGAGCGGTAGCAGCGCCATCCTCCAGTAGGCGGACGTGGAAGGACTCACTGTTCGCCATTCCGTTCTCTACCTCTTCGACTCTAGTACGTGGCAAAAGTCGGCCTTGGAAATAAACCCGTGTTATGCATACCTAACAAATCGACATCTTCAATGTCTCTTATCACAAATAAACAAAAAAATTCGGTGTGTTGTTTCCACAGCTGAAGCGTACCGCTGGAGGCGTGACTGTTCAATCTCCTCCCCCGTAGTTGGTGACAGGCAAAGAATTGAGTGGAAGCTCCGCCTCCAGCACGCGTTTGTTGCCTTTCCCCGGGCTTCGGCTCGCGCGTGCGACGATGTGTTACCAAAGGCAGAAAGCTCGATATTGAGGCGGAGCACGCATTACAGTCATATGCAAATTCCGCTAATAGATTTGAAGCGGTTACGGAGCGCTTTTTTCGTATCTTTAGGCACGTGCAAACGCGAGCTAGCTTTCGCTGCAGTAAACGCGCGATCATGTAGCGGTTTTGGATCGCTCCAAATCTATCAGCACAATTTACCAACATCCTGTCACAGACTATAGATCAAATTCAGAGAACAAGCCTAATACTAGAAACGCCTGGCGCATTTTCGTGGCACGTGTGCTCGGTTGCGCTTGCTACGCCTCAAGCCCCTTGACAAACTTCACACTTGGCGTTCCTTAAAAGCACCGCAAATTAATGGTGCTCAATCGTGCAAGACAGTGGCCACGAGCGAGTGCTCCGCTGTCATTTACTTCCAAAAGCCGCTCATTTCAGTGCTGCCGAGATTTGCTTGGCTGCACGGAGCACGGACCTCGTGCATTGGCGCATCGGATGCACAAAAAGAGCGTAGTTCAATAACGATGCTTCTAGGTTGCCGTGCGAGCGGTTTCGCTAGGATCGTTAGCCGCTTGTACTTTCTCGCGTGGAGGAGACAGGGGAGAGCCGTTTTCGAACGAGGCTCTTCTGTGGAACTTTTCAACTGATGGATCTAAGAACGCTACAAAAAGTAACATCCCACTTAAGGCTGCGGTCCCACGGCAGCCATCTTGAACAAGGCGTTAGTTCAACCAATAGATGGCGACACGCACCCGTGGGATGGCCGAAACATTGGTTCACAGTGGGATGGCTCGAGCACCATCACGTTCCCCTCGTGGCCTTCCTCGCGCCGCTGCCAGCTGTGCTCAGCTAGCTCAAGTAGCGTGGCCCAGCAAACGGATGTATGCGAGAATGTCTGGCTGGGCATAAAATGTTCTCTGATATAGGGAGATGAGGTTCGGCGGTTGTCACGGGCTTTCGCAATAAATCTTACAAAGAAGGAATCAAATGTTGATTGACGTGTTAATATTCAATCAATGAAAATTTCTTCTGCAGGAATGCACGCTCATTAGACTGAATCTTTCAAGACACCAGTGGAAGCGGACGTCAAGTCAACTGCTTCGCGATTTACGGTACTTACCTCGCCATTATAATGACGACTGAAATAACGTCACGAAATATTGTGTTTCACGGGGTGCGGAAGATGTTGTAAAGATTGTTTCATTATAGTTCCCAGAAAACAAACGCCATTGCAATAATTTCGGAAGTACCGACACGCATAGCGTTGTAAGTACAGCTTAGGAGGAATATGACGAAAACCATCGGAAGAAATAGGAAGACGTTTATTTGCAATGATGACGCTACGAATGAACGGCGTTTAGCGACGGCAAGTTATGAGCGTTCGGGAATTTATAATTTCACGTGATTGCGAACTATGGACACGCGTTTTTGTCGGGAGATGGTGTTGCGGTGATGACCTGATATCAGACGACTCGTGGCAGACGAACAAGCAAGTTTCTTTTCAGCGAATGGTAAGTGTCCAGTGTCAAGCACAAAACGTGGCTACCAACTTTGTCGAAGTTTCGAACACTTACCGCTTTCGACAAAAGTCCTGGCACCTAGGCTAAATTTCTGGAAAGACTCGAAGTCTTCCTTGAGTCCAACAATCCGCTATTCAATCGGTGGGTGGCGAAACGTATCCGCATCTGCGGAGTGACGGGCGATGCGTACTCTAAGTGGCTGGAAGCTTACACGATGCCTGCCACGACGTCCAAACACGTCATTGACGTTCTACGGTCTCTTTTACCTACTTTTGCCCTACCGAAAATACTTTTCTTTGATAACGCGTCAAATCTTGCTTCAAACAAAATAAAAAAGTTTGTGAAGAAAAAAAAAAAAAACCGGCATCAGACATCACATTAGTGCACCATACCACCCTGCAACTAATCGGCATGCAAAACAGATGATGTGCGAAAAAAAAGCCCTTTTGAAGCTTACGGAAGAAGCAATTCAGTGAAGAATCGCCAGGTTGTTCCAGCAGCACGCCGACGGTCTCATCTTACACGGTAAAAACACCCGCCGCAGCAATATTCGGCGGACGAAGAGCCACGCCCCTCGATCTCATGGTACTATGGCTTACAAACGAAGATCGAGAGATTCCCAGGTCGGGAGTAATTGCAGTTTATTCGGTCGGACAACTCGTCTACGTGAGGAATTTCAGCGGAAGTGGGGCCTTCCATGTTAAACTTGAGTAGAAAAGGCTCAATGTTGGTTGACCAGAAGGTGTCATCTCTCTGAATGCGTTGGATATCAATGCCCTTGAGTGTAAATATAACTAAATCACAAAACTCTCTTTGTGTATAGTGTAACAGCCCTTGTATTTGATAGTAGAAGCTATGGTGGTGATTTGGACCTTTCACACCAGGCTCCTTTTTCTTATTTTTCGCCTCATACTCCTTTGCGGTTTAAGTATGCTTCAAGAATCTTTTGGAACGGGGACACTTTACGTCAACGTGGCAATTTGTTCCAGGTAGTCAATCAGATAATGGTGCTAGAAATCCGTCCCTCCTATTAACGAATAAGCCGCACTTCTGCACAGTGCAGTTTTCCTGTTTTACGTAGAGTTGTAAAGCAGCATCCTTATTGATTCGTCTTTGGGTACACGATACTTGAAACAAGTCTGGCACTGTACTTTGTGGTTCGAAACCCACTAATGTCGTCGTCCTTATAGAGGCTCATCATTTATTCATTACCTCGTCACCTCATATTGCTCTTCATCAACAGTAAGCACAATAGGCTACCGCCATATTGCAATTCAAGAATAGAAAAATTGAGTCGTTCAGTCCTTCAACAAGTTTATTACTTATATAATATTATTACGTTACATTACCTCGAGACGATCGACGTCCATCGTCGATCTTGAAATACTTATGCCTGTATAAAAATTAGACGCACAAGGGGGGGGGGGGGGGGCGGGGGGGGGGGGGGGGGGTCGGCGGCCGAGAGCATGGTCTAGCGCACACCAGCTCGGAGCACTTGGAGCGAAAGCTCGCGCTGCAGAAGCCACCCCGCCCCTGCCCGTTTTGATCTGGAAGAGCATCGTACCGGCGTGCGGTCGTGTATCACTACTGCGTGGTGCACGTTAAAGACCCCAGGTTTGCGGTTGTACCGCACTGGCTAAATTGCTCATCTACAGCTGAGAGTCAGACACCCACTAAGGCGGACTAACTTCGGGCTGTATAAACATACACACAACAATTTGCAATTAGACGCATAATAACAAAGAGCACAACGTGCCGCCTCTTTTCTTTGGATGCCTTTTTTTAAACCAGCGCAAGCTCGCGCGTTCTCTCTTTTGAGAGGGTTAGAACGGTCGCACATAAAACCCGCGTTTCTCCTACCCGGCCGCTTCTTCCTCTCATTATGTATAGTTGGTTATAACTAAATAAGCTATAATAATGGTGTAATATTAATATTTACTTTCAGTTTCAGTCATGGAAAAGGAGTTTCGCGGGAACTAGAGCAAATAAATTAGCTGCGCTTAGAGTATCGGCACTCTCTTCCCCGACAGTGTTGTGAATGCCGCCATTCTGGTGCTTGTGGAGAGCAGGCGCAACTGCTGATCGTCATGATTCAAAAGTGCGACATCCTCAGCATTAGATTCGGTGTTAGGAAGCTCATGTAATGGTGCTTTGCTTTGTCGCACACTGTTTAAAGTGGAGGACGGAAAAGCGTTTCTTGTGATTTCAGATAAAGCTTCAAATAACTGGCAACCATGATTTTAAGCCACAATATGGCCAAGTGTCGCTACTCTGACGCGTAGCTTATTTAATGACACTATTCATGCTCTTGTTCAAGAGGCTTGTAATACCTGGAGGGGCCATGACGTAAGCCCCGTGGATTTCACAAGCCACTACCTTTTGACACCTGCCTCTTCCTCGTTGTTCCCGCTTGTACCAGTAAATTAGCTACGGTTCAGAGTAACGACACTTGGCCATATTGTGGCTTAAAGTCATGGTTGCCAGTTGCGTGAAGCTTTATCTAAAATCACAGGAAACGCTTTTCCGTCCCCCACAAATGTTTAAACAACCCGCGACAGAGCATTGCAATATTGCATCAGCTTCCTAGCACCGCATCTAATGCTGAGGAGGTCGTACTTTTGGATCATGACGATCGGCAGTTGCGTTTGCTCTGAAAAAGACCCGAAATGGCGGCGCCCAAAACAATTTTGGGGAACGGAGGGCCGATACTTTAAAGCTCATTTAGTGACTCTAGGCATGAAGTAAATTCGGGTGTATTATTTTTCTCTTCGTCTTTGTTGTTTATTGATTTCAATCATATCGAACAATGAACTCATTATATCACGCTACGCGTGTGTAATTATTTGTCTTAGATATATTAACCTGACCCAGTACTTAAACCATTCATTTATCTATAGTAAATCTTCCAATATATTTTTTAAATGTGAAGGTAAAAAGACACGGAGATTGATGATGATACAGACGCCAACGCCGCCTTCGGAATTTTTTTGAACACTATAAACCAGCAGTTTGTCTGCCATCCGCTAGGTAGCGCAACAAAACACCCAAACAGTTTTTAATTGTTTTTAAAATTAGCTGAGCTCTACACCTATTAAAAAGCCAAAGCAGACCATTGTGAAAATTTAATGCATCGCAATGTATATCTATTCCAAACAATAGATGTTATTAGATGCCAATAAATCTGTTTGGTGTCCAAAAAGATATGCTTCAAGAACAGGTAAGTTTGAAGGGCTCCTGGAGCGTTATGACCTTGAAAATGAAAAAAAGCGATCGTCCACCTCTTGGGCAACCATTGTAGCTCTAAATGTTATAAAAGATGTTTTGATAGTTTAATTATTTCCTCAGCGGCATTTGAAGTACCATGACTCGAAGCACAAAAAAGTGCTACGTTTGATATAAAAGATCTAAACAAACAAATTTTGCACAACATTAATTTTTTTTCTGCATGTTACCGATTATAAGCACTACATCTGTAGCTAATTTCATTGCCCTAGCGTTTGTCGTAAAAAACATATTTGTGCTGAAAAATGTGCATTCTAGGGCAAAAATTGGAGGGATGAAAAAAAAGAACAAAGTAGTGCAAATACCAAAAAAGTGTATCGTTACATTCTGCTCCGACATCATCTTAATTAAACTGCCATATTGGAAGCGTGTTATCTTTAATGAATCTTTCATAAAACATGAACTAGCGGAGCAAGTGAGGGTCTGCGCCATCATATTCGCAACGCTACAAACGCGCATGAACAGTAAAAACCAACACATACATAATATCAAATGAAAGAGGATTGCATTGCCTTTCGAATGACATCAATCCCACTAAACATTCATTAAAAGGAGATGAGTAATGACCTGCCAAAAAGTACCTAAACTGCCACATTCAGTGGGACCGTGGCCTTAAAAAAAAGAAAACATTGAGGAACTTTTATTTGAACAAAATATTGATGCTTCATGGCGAGGTTTGCAAAAACTAAACATGAAAAAGATTTAAAAAATGCTTTGAAAAGAAAAAGGATTCTAGAAGACCTAAGAAATATCAAAGTCGTAGTGCTGTGACCATAGTGCGGGTCAGCGCAGTGTTCGGATGTCTTCAATCTGTGAGGAGTCCCATCGGCACGCTGCTCAGGTCTCCAATCTGTGTCCAGCGCTGGCCTTCAGCAGGGAATGTAGAAATCCCTGCGGAAGCTTCTTATGGTTGCTGATGTGTGTTTGCACGTCCTTCTGTCTCTCATTGTGAGGGATACTTGGAAGACAGCGCCCTTGTTCTAGCAGCAGATCTTATATTTTCATGTTTCTTTTTCATTTGGTAGCCAAAGAGGACGTTGGAAACAAATATAGAAAATTTCAAAATTTCACCCATGGTATAACAAAACGGTGCATAGTCATGCTAACAAGAAAAAGCGACTTTATAAAGGAGCGAAATCTGTCAACAATTCAGCCTCGTGGGATGCATATCATGCGTGTGCTAGAACATACAAAACCGCCATTTCTGATGCTAAAATTGAGTCCTCCCCAACATTTTAACAAATAAACCAAAAAGTTCTGGAAAGTTGTCAACCCAGCTCTGTCTCTTCCATTGCAGTTCATAAACGACAACGGCATCTCACTTTCAGACGAAGATAGCGCTCTTTACCTTAACAATTTCTCCACATCAATCTTTACTAAAGAAGACTTGCTAAACGTTCCCGACTCATGTCCATTAACTCACCCCCAGATGAATCCTATCATAATTGACCACGCAGGTGTATTGAAAGCAATAGAAAACCTAAAGGTTTCCTCGAGCTCTGGAGACGACCAAATTAATTCGAAGGTATTAATAAACACTAAACACATTTCCTCTGTTTTTCTCTGTGACATATTCTCACAATCGCTCACGCTTTCCATAGTTCCACGTGACTGGAAAATAGTTTACGTAATATCTGTTCACAAAAGTGGTGATCGCCAACTAATAAGTAATTACCGTCCCATCTCCCTCACCAGTGTTCCATCTAAGCTCATGGAGCATATACTTTACTCAAATATAATAAACTCTCTTGACTCTCATAACATTCTTTTTGAACATCAGCACGAATTTCGTAAATCTTGCTTTTGTGAAACCCAGCTAACCGCCTTCCTTACTGATCCCTTTCAATTTCCCGCAGTTTGCGTGCCACACCATTTTCGTATTACCTCTCTAACACTCAAGTAATAGCATGCTCATCTTATAAGTACCTGGGTGTTCATCTCACCTCTAACCTATCATGGACTACTCACATAACTTCTGTTATTTCTGATACTAACCGTTCTCTCGGATACTTGCGCCGTAACCTTAAACTTGCCACACCCTCCGTAAAACGACTAGCGTATAGACGCTTTACACACGCGCCAGATTGAGCCGCCATAGCCGCCCTTCTCTTGTCTTACCGAGATGCCGAGCTACTAAAGCGGGCGTTGGCGGGTCTTCACAAGGGCCTATGGTGGGCACAAGAACACAGTAGCATCTAAAACGGCAATAACCTGTCCTGCTGTGGTAATGATGAAGTGAAGCGAACGGAATAAGAGGGAACAAAAACTGAAGGTCAGTTATGGCGGCGCCCATGCACAGCTGCTGCAAAGCGTCTATACTACTCTTATAAGATCGAAATTAGAATACGCCTTATCTATATGGTCCCCATGGCAGCCCTACCTTGCAAATAATCTAGAATCCGTCCAAAACAGAGCCCTTCGTTTTATTTATAACAACTACTCACCATATACCAGCATATCAGGATTACGCCAATCAGCTAACCTTCATTCACTTTCCCTTCGCCGCCGAGTATCACGCCTTTCTCTCCTCCATCGAATTTTTTATCACAATAGCCACCTCAAAGAATCACTGCTATCACCTCCCCATCGTATTTACCCGCGTCTAGATCACCTATGTAAATTACGTCCAATTCGATCATCAACTGTTTCTCACCAGACTTCCACACTACCATTGGCCATCGAGGATTGGAATTCACTACCTCATAACATCGTTTCTATTAATGATACTACTAAATTTCTTGAAGCCATTACCCTCTTTTTATCTAACCTACTTAGCTAGCTTACAATGTTATAATTGTGTTTACTGTTCTATTTGTTTTTGTTCTATTGCCACCCCCTTGTATAATGTTCCACGGGCCTTCAAGGAAAAATAAATGATGATGATGAAGTCTCCCCAAAACTCATTTCTTTTCTTCTTTCTCTCTTTCTTGACCATTTATTAAAAGGGATTCAAAGCAATGCCATTTTGCCTGTTGTAGTTTTGGATAAACTTTCATAGTAACGCAGTCAAAGCTATGGGCGCGGGTGCGTTTGCGCACCTTCAGTACCCATCAAAGCTGTGCACGGGCACTCTTAACTCCTGAAATGCCACAGAAAGTTGTGCGCAAGTATAGTGGGTAGGACGCGCGCTATGCACGTTTTCTGGAGCTACAAACTGGTGCGTTCTGAGGCGTGAATATTTCAGGCAAATCTATGATTTTGTAAATATTGGAATGGTATATTAGCGACGTCCGCGCCCAAAAACGTCGTTGTGTCCGGCGTTCCACGATTCACCAAACCTCAAGGAAAAGATCATTGTCAGAACGTCAACCTCGTCGGTGCTTGTTTCAAAACGAGATGGCTACT
Organism: Ixodes scapularis; assembly: GCF_016920785.2. Classification (NCBI taxonomy): domain Eukaryota; kingdom Metazoa; phylum Arthropoda; class Arachnida; order Ixodida; family Ixodidae; genus Ixodes; species Ixodes scapularis. The sequence continues at coordinate 10,195,811 of NW_024609879.1, forward strand.
AGCTTCAACTATACTCTTTAAAAACACCATCTTACTTGACGCATCTTCTGTTAAGTAGCAAGGGTCAGGACTTGTGGCACCATGGCGATACAGGAACTGACACCATCGTCAAAACAGGAACTGACATTGCGAACGCTTGTGGTATCTATATCAGTGAAAAACACTTCTCAGCAAAGAAGGGTATATTATTTTGTTTTTTGATCACAAGTATTTTTTTCCTTTTTTTTTTACTGAAATATGCGCTACAGGAGCCCACAGTGTTACTTGTTTTGGCGATGTTAGGCTTAGGTGCATTTCGCCTCAGAGAAAATTTTCGTCTCTCAATGGACCTTTTCCGAGAAGCGTTCTGCGCACGCGCGAGCGCCCGATGCCAAGCGGTGGAAGTCGGCACAAAAAAATCGAGGAAATTCGGAATGAGGCTGTAAATCGACGAGTAGAACACGTAATTGCAGCATATATATAATTGTGTTACACAAAAAAAGAAAGTGGACGGAAAGAAAAACACGACGTTTGGGTGGACGCTACGGATTTCCTTCTTTAAAGTCGCGCTAGGCCTACCTCGTTGCATTGGGCACGCGACGCTGCTCAGAGAGCGAAGCAACTGGTAACGTAGCTCCCATTATTAATTGGTAGCGCAGGTCACTTCCTCGATTTTTTAGTTCGCGCAGCCACCGCCTGGTGCCGTCGGTATATGGAAAAGGTCCATTATCTTTTGATCCAGGTGACGTCATGTTCTCAAACTTCCTCCTTGTTTCCCAACCGCTATCACGTTCTCACGGCGTTTGAGCTTTCTATGATACATAGTTTACTTTCCCGGGGCCGAAAAAACACGGTTCTCTTTTCACAAACACGAATAGCTGTCCCAGAGATCTTCCTACGCGTCTTCCGCGCCCAGCAGAAATACGCGAACGGATAGCAGACGACAAAATAAAACAAACTTTCGTCTTCATTAGATTTTATTTTTATCGAAGAGATAAGTTTGTTTTTAAATGCGAACTGGAACTGCATTATCGTTCATATATTTCACTAATATGATTATTTATCGCAGTTATCCTGCTCGCTACCAGCCCCTGTCTGGGCGTTTTTGCGTTCGCCACACCTTCTGGGGGTAAGTGCGCAAACCAGTATTCAGACGAAGAGCAGACTAATTTAGGACATAAAAAAAATGCAAAACTGCCACTTTCTTTTTTTTTTATTTTTTATATAGCTTCAATTTAGCCCTAAGAAATACACAACTTTTTTTTTGCAAACTAACGTTCGGGTGACCAGTTTCAGGTACGTATACGTTTGGAATTCGAATTGTGTGAGGGGTGCCAGATGTGCTGGTCCAAACGGCCGCACCGCCGCACCCTGAACTTTCGGTAATTTCGAACGTTGTTGGAACTTCGAATCCAGTCGGAAATCAGAGCTTATTCTACGTTATGTAAGCCACTATAATCTACGCCTATACTGGCTCGTATCTCGCGCCGCTCGTTGGCCGCTTCCGGCAGCGGCGGACGCAGAGCGAAGAAGATCTAGCTAGACGTCGACGGCGAACAGCCCGTGGCCCGAGGTTACCTCAAGGGCCCGACCTGCATGCGCAGCTGGGAGCATGCAACTCGTTTGTTCCGGAAAAATTCTGCGTCATCTATGAGGGAAAGGGTACAAATAAATAGCGGTTGAATCCCCCTTAACCGGTTTCCACCGAATGTCGCTGGAAGTTTTTGCCGGATTTTTCAACAGGGTCTTGCCACACATACAGCGCTTTTCCTGTTTGCACTTCCTTTAGTGCCCGTTTACTACGCGCTGTTTGCCTTTTCGTCAGTAGGAACCAGCTAACCCTCATCACCAGCCTTACACACAATACAACCTCGAATGACCGCGTGCTCTTTCACATAGGATTTGAACAATTCCCACTTGCAAGAGAGAGCGAGGTATCAATAAAATATAACCTGAAAGTACGAAACGAGTTCATGTTCCTGCTCCCTCATTGCAATACTGGTTTGCTGTAGACACGCAAGGTCTGCATTGTTTTGAAAGAGAAGCTCTCTGAGCCATCGTTTACGTCGATGATATATTAGGGTGGCTACATTAAAGTTGACGATTTTAAAGACACCCTTTCGAATCAGCATTCATGAATAAATGTAGCTAAAGGAGCGAAGCGAAGGAGTTCTTCTTACTTGCTTTACGCCTCTTCAAGGTCACGCGGGATCTGTCTGAAAAAATTTATTAGAGGTTTATCAGCGACTAGGTGTGGGCTCCTCAACACAAGAGCCCATTAGCGACCGCCGCGACTCGGGCTCGGTCGACCAGGGCCTTCTGGGTCGCCAGCTCGGAAGATTTGGAATCTTCTTCCACCTTTAAAGCTTTGGGAGGTGGAAAATTTATTCTAGTTTCTTTCTTTTGTTTTTCTGTGTCTTCATTTATGTAGAAGTGGAGCCAGGCCCAATTGGGGCTTGTACGTATCCTTTTCGTTTTCCGAAGGCATTGCTCTCGTTGGTTTCCTCACGTTTAGATGCACCTCCATTTTCTTCGTTTTTCTTTTTAGTTTGCTGGTCACGGAGAAGAACTACGGATAAGATGGTTTTTGGGTCCGTCTAGTGTCCTCTGTATTCGAGCATTTCGTTGTCTCGTATTTGTTCTTCTTAGTCGGAGTATCTGTCTCAAAGTTGTTCTTGTCAGGAACTACGCTAGATTCTGCCAAGAAATTCGTTTCGGTAGTCTCTTCTTCTTCCACCAAGTCTTCAGTAGGAATCTTGAGAGACGCGTTTGTTGGGTTGGCGTAAGTTGGAAGGCAGTCTTCGGGCCGTGAGCGAATAGCCGACATGTGGTGTTCCAAGGAGTGCGGCACTGGCCTCTGAGACGACTTTTCTGCCTGTAGCGCGGACACTGCGGTGCTCTACCAAGCACAAAACCGACAACGTTGCCACCCAGAATTTTAAGCTGGTGCGGAAAGCTGTTCGAAACAATCCGTGTCGTGGTCTCCATGGATTTGTAGCCAGAACAGTGCCGCTAGTCTCGGACGATGGTTTTGACTTTTTCGAGCGCAGATAAGGCGCTTGCAATGTTGGCGTCTGGGATGCTGAGGGTATCCAGTATAAATTATTTGAGAGCGCAGTCTTGCTAGCGACTATTATCTAGCATTTTGTTTTCTTGAGTTGCGATTGTCGAAGCTGGAGCAGTTTTTTTGTTTTTTTTTGCTTTTGTTGGGCGCAGTGTGAGCAGCCATAGATAGTTGTACTGGAAAACTCTGAGTGGTTTATCTTCCGGATTGACTACTTTTTTAGAGCAGAGCCAAACTCGTCGATGCGAAATGGTCGGGCCGATAGATCGCTATGAAGCATTAGGGAATTTTTAAACAACTTGCCGTGGAGTAGAGGTGACAGAATAACCTTGTATTTTGATGTATTTGTTGCGAACAGGGCGGACGCGGATGCGTCATTGATTTGAGGATTTCCGGCTAGTAAATGATTTCAGAAGATTCTTGGGTGGCGGGCTAGCAGGCGCACACAAGTATGGGCTCTACCATTCTGCACAGACTTGCACGTCACCCAGGACCACAATTTAGTCTCGCTGATAAATACTTCTATTATCATTATTATTAGGCTTGGCCGCTGAGGTTAGCCAGAGAGAGCTCATTTTCAACGGTGCTGTTCGCCTCGTCGTCGTCTTCGAACTCCAGGCCAGGCAGACACGCTTGCACGCCTTGGGAACGAGCGGGGTGGATATTTAACTAAAGCGTTCTACTCTTTTTTTTTTTTTTTAATGGAAGTTTCGGATGTCGAAATGCCCTGAGAATGCACGTTTTATAAACATTTCTATTAATAATTATAATAATATGTAACACCCGAAGAGAACTCGGCCACCGCAGAAAGGCAACAGTTTTTCTGTGATCGATTTGATACATAGCTTCGCTCATGTTTCCGCACATACGAAAATGAACATATATGTTCATTTTCGTGTTTACATTTTTCGTACAAAATCTTGTCTTTATGCGATGTTTGGTTTTGCTTATAGTAATATTTTAATTGCTTTTTCTTGGACCTTTTAGGCGGCCGGCAATTCTTACCAATAAATGAATAAAAATATCACAAAAAGGACTCGGTGCAATTGGGCACGGTACAAAATGATAATCTGGCTTCCTTCTAGAGGGACGAGTTTTGTTCTCAGTGAATCATTAATACAGTGTCTTCGACACTATCTCCAGTAATCCGCATTGCGTGGCTGCTTGGCGTTGATGTTTTCCTGTGATATTGTTAAGCAGCATAATGCATGTCACTTGGATGAGTTTTCATTTTCTCGGGCGCGCTTGAAGAAAAGCCTATATTTAGGTTCAATGATTAAACAAATAACGGCTTTGAATTACGGGTTGGTCGAGGTTACAACTATACTCTGCGTTAACTATTTTGTACTACACTCTCATGCGTTGTCTTGCGTTTGATTTGCATATCCTCGCTCAACTAGCCATAACATAGTTAAAGCATTGCAGAAGCTACGCTAGCGTCAATCACGTGGCACGGAGGAGTTACGGCGCGTTTATAGCAAATGGCCTGGCAGAGGCAGGTCGAATATGGACACGAAGTTTTCAGCAGAGAATCCACTCACCAGTGAAGTGCAGTATATACTACCACTATCATTAACCGTGCAGAGCACTTTCTGATGCGCTCCGAAACCACCTCCTTTGGGAATGCTCAGCACTGCAAGAAATCAAAAGAGAGCACATCCAACGCTTTATATCAACCGTGCAAAAACGGATTCATCCTCGAGGTTCTCTCGACGAAAAGCTCAACATTTGCAAAGTCTATGAAGCGAACCTCTTTCTACATCTGTAACGCATTTACCTCCTCTATTCTTTCTTCTCCCTCATGCTACGCACATGCCCAGATAAAAAAAAAAAAAAAACAGTATACAGAAAGCAAAAAAAAAAAAGATCGCTGGTTATGCACGCCTTGAAATGCTATACGCATTTCGCGCGTGCCGTTTTTTTGTGCGTGCTGGCTAATCGAACGCATAGAGCCGAGCTGTCCTGAGGCAACACCACCTAGACAGAAGGCCTCCACACGCGTCATCATAGTCAGATCGATCGAGGCGAGAGATTGGGCACGAGTGCTGCGTCAGTGTTTGGCTGCGGCTCGTGGCCAATCAGCGCGTCGAAGGTCGGGCTCGGGTCCAATAGCCGACCGAGCGCGATCCGACTGTGATGACGTTTCATAGAAGAAGAGGAAACCATGCGGAGGCCTTCTGTCTAGTTGGTGTTGCCTGAGGTCCCCTGCAGAGCGTCAAGCACGACTCCCAGGTGCCGCAATGCCGGAGGACTCTGACGGTAAGCTCCACAGAGAGGCGACGAGGCAACTAATAACGCGCGCCATTATTACTACAATTAGTTCAAACAGCCCAATGAAGGTTACCTTGGCTTTTGGCCGATACGCGTGAACCGCCACCAAACCTCCGAGATTCGCACAGCCCTCCTTGGTGACGTTCAGACGAGCATGTGGTTCTCCTCTCGCATCTGGCATATTATATATCGAGTTCAGTTTTTCGGATAAACCGAAAAAAAAACACCCACCGGTAAAATTTTATTAATTCGGATTTATTCCATAAGCTCCAAATGTGGATGCCCCCCCCCTCCCCCCCCCCCCCCCCCAAGAGAAAAAATATGTATTGTAGAATTAACTTTGACCAGCCCTCACACTGAATGGTTCTAAAAAATGCCGCCACAATTATATTTAAAATTGCCAACAGGGGTCTTACCACTGATCTCGTCAAGGTTCATTCAGGAAAATCGATCATTTTACTTTAAAATCACAACTAAGTCTCCTGATTTGGTTTTCATTCTGGGACATTTAATCGCATGATAATGCACATATTGCAAAGGTGCAAGCGAGCTGGACAAGAATAACGATAATAATCCCTGTACAACGGAACAAGGGGGACAAAGGACAAACACAAATCTCCAAGCAGAGCTAGGTGACTGGTGCGCTCCCCATCCCCAGGCATTCCTGTCGTCATTTGTATCCAGCTAACTTGCAACTCCGCATGAATGCATTATCTGATATTGGTATGTCTAACGTGCTGTAACGTGTAAACGATCGCTTGCTTTTAGACTCTGCCAAAATAAGTGGATGGTGTGAAACAAACGCGGCTCACATCTTGCATTCAGTGCTCACTAAAAAGCGAAAAAACGCAGTACTCTCAATGAATGGAATATTCTTTGTGTCGTGTCGGAAAAGAGCTTTACCTTTTCATTGCTCGAACTGGTGTTTGAAGCAGCTTATTTTCGATGAACTGTTACTGAGCCGATTTTTGTGAACCACTGGAATGACTCAGCTATTTGGTTCCAGCTTGATTGCCAAACAAACCTTCGACTGCAAGATATAGGGTGATTTTTACGCTTTACTGAGTAGTTTTAAAAAACGCCTGAAAGCTATACTAATGCAATGTGTGCAGGTGCGTTTTACGGCTAGGGCCGGGGGGGGGGGGGGGGAGGGATGGCGGGTGGGTTATATAATGGAGGGCTAATCGTCACAGTAGTTGCCAAGTTAACTCAGATATGTCAATTACCTTTTTGGTCAGTAAAAATAAACATGGTTTACATTATAACATTCAAAGCGTCCTCGAAAACCACTCGTCCAGCAGTTTCTAGATGCCAAGATGTTTATTTTCAAAGATTAAAAAATCCAATCAGCAGATTTTAGCTATTTACTTATGTGACGATTACTTAATATTATGTACCTCAGCCGTATAGACAGACACGCGGGCGTGACGTCACGGATATGCGGTGGCGCTGCAATCGCGCCGGAGCCGGGTGGTGTGGGCGGAAAAGCGCACGCTTTGCATGGATGTCATAGCATTTCAGCACACCGCAAAGCTGTCTAGCCTTTAATTGCAACGAAAGGTACAGCAAAAGTAGCGGAGCGAGTTTCCAGAAATTCCCAGTGGACTCTTAAAGGCGGAGAAGGTGGATAATATCCTCGGATCGAAAAGAATGGTCGCCTCGCGAGGACGAACTTTAGTGCGGTAAGAGCTTTCTGTAAAGCGAGTGTGGCTTTCATTTCGATCTCTGTCGCGTGGGTGGCTTATTTGTAGGGAACCGTCGTCTGATAGAGACCACCCTGATTTTGTTCCCACAGTGTTCGCGCACGAAGCACCGTCCAAGCGCTCGTCAGTGGCTCGATTCGGCCGACCTACAAACCAAAAGAACATCGTCGGCAGAACAAACAAAGCGCCACCGCTTGTCGTGCCTTGTGGGCATGAGCATCAGGAAAATATCGTTCCTTGACTCGAAGGACAATATGCGTCCCTAATCAAATAATAAATACACTTTCGCATACCCACAGTCTGCTGATCCCTCCGGCAGACCGGAAACCGGCTCGAAGTAATCGTTGACTTCTAGAGACTTGTACGCCTGCACCGCGTCGGCCGTGAACTGGCTTGGCAAAAAAACTAAACAAACGGCGACGTGACTCTTCGACGTCATTGGCAGAAACATCACGACGGAACTACAGCAGGCCTCGTTTACAGCGTGCGGATCGTCGAAGGCAACGTCGTCCACCCAAATTTTGTCTCAATATCGCTGCCGTTCAGGCTCGGGTAGCGAGCTCAAATAGTCGCGCATAACATTCGACGTACGTCGGCAGAAAATACGACGCGCAAATCAATCAAGAAGCGTCCCTAGAACGCCAACAACGAGCGCACTCGACACAATGCAACGGCGAAAACACGGAGAGCCTGGCTGCTTCTGCCCACATAGCTTCTGCGCATGCGCGGCCTTCCGGCCGTGTTGGTAACCAGAGCCGCGCCAGGTGTCGGTCTATAACTGCCCTAAACAACTCGCAATAATCTAGTTTTTACAGATTTTTAAAACAAATTTCAATGAGCAGGTTTCGTACCTTTTCCGTATAAAAGTCAACCACTTTTTAGGAATAAGATCTAAAAGCCAGAGCTGCTTATCGTTACGCACGATTCTAACCGGAGGCGGCGGACGACAAGAAGACAAGGGACCAGCCTACACGCCTCGAACAGAGATAAAAATATATATATTTTTTTAAATGTGTTGTTTTTTTGTTTAGACAGGCTTGAAGTTGGTGCGCCTCAACGGGTGACCTGTTTCTTAGTCGCATATGACAAATTTAGCCAGCGCAGTGCAACCGTAACTTGGGGTCTTTGAAGTGCACCAAACAGCAGTAACTTCAAAAACACATGACGGTTCGAAACTCACCCAGATCGAAACGGGCTTGGGGTGGGTATCGAACACACTAGGTTCTGCAGCGCAAGCTGTGGCTCCACGCTCCGTGTTGCGACGCGTGAGCCCACTCGGGCACCGCTTCCCCTGAACAGTTTTTATTCACTCATCATGCTTTATCCGACACCCTCTCACACAGTCTCCAACGAGTTTGCACATGTTCACACAGCCGACGGCATGGCCTCTATAACAGCCAATGGTACGAGAATCTAGGTGCCACCTCCACCGAGTTTCCACACGTTCTCACATCCATTGTCACACCCTCTATGCCACATTTGTATCAAGACTCAAATTTATCTAACAAGGCCTTATCAAGGTATAAAGAAACACAAGCTTTTATACAATAATCATCTCAACAACGAAGGAAGCCCCACTCAGATCCGTCTGAGCCTGGTACCATTGGATGTGTTATGGAGAGTGTGACGATGGATGCGTGAACGTGAACGCAATTAGTAGAGTTCGTGTGAAAGGGTGGAGTATAAAACATGATGTGGGAACAGCTGCGTTTGAGACATGAGTGTTTGCCCCTTGTCCCCTTGTCGTCACGTCGTCTTCGGCTAGAATCATGTATAATATCTACGTGCCTTTCGATCCCCGAGGCATGCGCTACAATACCGGCTCGCGCATCCCTGTATATATTATATGCACTCGGTGTGAACTGTTTGTGTAGTGAATTGACAGTTATATACCTGTTTGTAGTACAGAGCAGTCACTGAAACGCGCTCTCTATAAAATATGTCGGGTTCTTTTTTTCCAGTAAACGCGCGGTAAGCATTTATTTTTAAAGCAGAAGTATTGCTCCCTCAGTGTTTAAGTAAAAGAATTAATAAATAGCTGATAATAAAAGCAGGATGAACAGCGTAATATATACCTGTTGAAACTAGACTTTTAATTGCTTGTTTTGAGGACTCACCAGTGGCGTTTTTAATAACCAACTATTGTTTGACAGTCACTCAAATGGGTCATGTCATGTCAGCAATTACGGCCCAGCGGTGGTGCATATAACGAACCATTTTAATTTGAAAATATTTCTGGTAGTATTAAGACATGCAAAAGGTAAAGAGACCATAACTTTAGCCAGGTTTTTGTATATTGAACAGCAGGGTGTTCGGTCGCTGTATAAAAAAAAATATTTTAGGATATAGTCGACCTAGTTTCCTCAGTGAATGTGAATGCTTGTTTTATTTCTCGTCCCTTACACGCGAGGTTAGTCTTAATACGAAACACACCTCCGCGTACGTCTTTGACATCATGCATTCATATGCAGTTGTTTTTTCGTGGCACGCTCGCATGAGATGGATAGAGAAGTGCCAATTCTCAGCCATTATTGAATATGGCCATTAAAGCTATCAATGAATTTCAGAAGCAACCGTCACAAGAGAAAAAGATAGGCTGACTAGCTTTCTTTCAACGTCGTTCGTGTTAGCTTTGCACTGAACGTTATTTAACTTTTGTGACACTAATCCGTTTTAATTTACCAGTTATAAAATATTCGATCTTGAGTGATGCATAAAGTATTAAAATATATTGCATGTATAAACTATCTATAGTTTTATTTGTCTGGACCGAGCATGTTTTCGCTTTTTCTGACCGTCCCTCTATTCAACCTCTTTCAACTTCATTTTTAGAGCGTTCATTTTTAATATAATCCCCTTCTAACGCTCCAACTATGCCACACAACTTTTTGTGTTTAATTTGTAATATTGTTTTGTGGAAATGCGAGCGTCATAAATTATTTACGTGTTTTATTGGATTGTGACACTGCTGCAACAAAGCCCCAAATTGGCCATTGTAAAGAAATAAAACAATGATGTATTTATGAGCGTGTGTTTTGCGCTACTTTCTTTTTTTTATTTTTCTTCAAGGATTTTTTATTGAAAGTTCTTTTTTAGTGCGTACACACAAATACAATATCGTGGTATTGACGCTTTCCAGACAGACCAAAGCCGTTCCGAGCGCCATCACGTATACCTGTGCTTCTGCGCCGTCACTTCCGGTTTTCCCGCCGTGCTGATTGGCGTCGTGGTCATTCTGACCTACATCTTCGCGGGTCAGTCTCACTTGGCGCCTTTAGACTGCTCCTAAGTACCGTTCACACGCTTACCGTGGCTCTGGACCGAGTTCTTAAGTGACCTCTTACGTCGAGAGAATGCACTGGAACGCTGGCACCATCTGTGAGGCGGCACTGGAACTATTTTACTAGAGCCAAGGTTTTACGCTCTTTGCAAGAACGAATGTGCGTGCTATTTTTGAGAGATGGTCGTTTATCACACTGTCAAAACATTTTACGAGCATATAGAAAAAAAAATCTAATTATGCGGGGAAAATGTCGAACATTTACGGAAATCACGAGCGTTCTACAGCTACCCATAGGTAACACCAGTTTTAAATTTCTCGGTCATAAACACTCACTAGTGTCTGAATCTGCCTTCACATTTTTGTGAAAGAAATGTAGAATTCGTTTACTTCGCATGGAAACTAAAAAACACGAGTGTCGCCGAATAGGAACCTGAGCCTGGAAACTACACTCCAAGATCGATTCGTCTGTGTACCGATAAAACAAAGCTTCATTCGGTAGTGTTGAGATACTTTGTGCGACTTGGTTTCAGACGAGTCGGAGCTCCTCTCCACCCGTCACTGTAAGAGAGACACCGCATTTTTACTCTTTCAAAGATCAGGGGTTTTGTGCAGGGTCACAATTGTTTTGTTCTTTGCAGCAAGCACATTGAGTAAGTATTTGTAGCGCTCCCTATTCTCGTTTCACAGACGTAGACAACTCCACGTTAACTCTGCCTCAAACATTGAACTGGGTAATCGCCCAGCCTTGCGGCGAAATTTCGTAGTGGTTCTTCGGCGAGTGAGAAGAGGATGGGAGCTATGGGCGACGATGTTACGTTGGCTATAAGGGGAGGTGTGCCGAGCAGGAAATCGAATGCATGCCACCTGTTCATGACGGCACGGGAAGGCACCGGTACAGTGTTCTAGAGGATGTAGTGGTAAGAGGGCGGCGCTTGCTTACAATGAGCCATGCGAGGACGTTCAACGTAGATGGGCGCGAGTGGCGCTGGAGTTCCGAGCCCTAGCAGTATTTGTGGCAGATCGCAGATATGCGATGAGCGAAGATGAAGCTGAGGCTGTAGGCTTCTCCCGAACATAGCACCGCATCACTTTTCTTTGTGGTGAAGTGGCGGGGAGTCTTCACCGTTTCGTTGCCGTCTCGGTCATAAATGCGAGGATAAAGACGGACACACACACACAACTTCGCGCCGGGATGCAGCTGGGGCTACCCAGTCAACAAGGGCAACCGGAGCACCAGCGATCGTAAGGCGTCGCTGTTTCGTGCGCCAAAGGATTCACGCAGACTACAGTGGGGAAAAAAATTTAAACGAGAAGATAAACGCCTCGCCGAGACATCAGCGGTGTGCGAGACATTTTGAATCGTGCCTTATCCTTCGGGACTATGTGCACATCGTCGATGGCGAAGAGGTTAGGATTCTTTGCCGCAATACACTATGACTATTTTGTAGTCTTTTTGCGTGGTATAAGGGGGGGGGTTACTAGATATCTGTCATGTGCTTGCTGTGTATGTCGATGAAGTGAATCACCACTTTGGAAAGGTCATAAAGTTGTCAGTTGAGAATATTTTTTGTTTCTCATATTAGGGGTTGTTGAAGTTTGCGTTCATATTGTGTTTTAATGCTTCATGTACTCTCAATCACGGTATTTATTCTTCAAAGACTGCCTTCCACGAAAAACAATTTGCTATACGTTCGCCAGTTGCAGTGGAACCTTGGCCGTTCCCCAAACGCGGTTGGCCTTGCACCTTACACAACGCTGGTCCCGGCATCAGCAACACGATGAAAAAAAAAATTTCACCAGTTTATTGTTTCTCTCACAAATAAAAAAGTGAGAGATTTATTGAGATATATTAGTTTATTGTTCCTTGTTATATCAGTATCGTGTGGTTTCTTTCGCAGCAAATAAGCGCGTAGTCCATGAATAGCGTTGCTGAACGACCTGTCAGTACATGGAAAGGGGGAGGGGAGTCGATATTCATCAAATAATCTCCATCAGAAACACGCGAATAATGTCATTTAGGATAGCACACACACTAGAGGCATTCGTGCAAAGGAAAACCTACGATTTTTTGCATTATCAATTGTTCTGCGTCGCGAAAAGCTCTAGTCGAACCACAGCAGTACACACCGAGTAGCGTCGACGACGAGGCTCATGGGGGCACGTTCCTCGAGCTCAGAGCGGCAGCTCCGCGGTGTCGTCTACGCGCGAAATCTTCAAGGGGCGGCTGCCGCTCTTGGCACTACAACTCTCTCGAACACTGTAGCACCGGCAAGGGGAGTCCTAATCGAGTGGCCGTGGCACCGGTACCCGACCCTCCATCGCGCGGCGCGCACGCGCGCGATCTCGGTGAATTTTTGCAGGTGAGGTGGACAAGCACTGCGGTTCCGCAGGTCTGAAAAATCGCCTTAATGGTGCAGAAACCTGACATCTGATTCAAGGATTTAACTAACACCTCAAGTCATTATACAAAGTTTGAACATTTATAGTGTAGTGAAAATAATCTTTTAAAAATACGCATTTTTAGTATGCTTTACATTGCAAGTGTTTTCATACATTTTTTTATGGAGTTCAGAAACCACCAATTGAAGCCGAACTTCTTTGTCCTGCGGATAAAACGAGATCATTTCCAAAATATTAGTATTTTCGAGAAACAGGTAATATTAACCCTTTAAATGTTTGCCTCTCGGATTTATAGCCTCTCTTTCAGATAGACAGGAGCGCCTAATGTCCTTCTTGATTTTTATATATAAGAAAGAGGGCCCCACCCATTGTCGCAGGCTAGTGCTGTCAAATATTAAAAAAGAACGAGGTAGGGTACCTTGATGTGCGCTTTGCTTAGGGTGGACACATCTGGTCATTTTGTCCGAGACGTTTATTTTGGGAGCGAAGCTCCTTACGGTCCAGCCTTGTCCGTCCGTCCGGCCGGCGTCCGTGCTCACATAAAAATTTAAAAAAATGTTTGCGCAGCCGACAGGATTCGAATCTGTGCGGGGAGACCTTATTGGATCTCTAGTCCATCGCCTTGACCACTCGGCCACGACTGCGGGGCGAATAGGGGGCTCTGAGATGTCGTAGTAACTCAAGAGCTGGGGTTTCTGTCATGGATTAAACGTTGCATGTGGCCGCTCAAAGTCTATAAACGAGAGGGCCCTGCGGTCAAATTTGTATATAATCGCGTTAAACTTTGCATGCATTGGCTCAACGTTTATAGACGAGAGGGCGCTGCGGTCAAGTGCTCAAATGCGTATATAACCACGTTCCATACCACACATTCTCTTTCTGACATGACTCAGGCGGTGGAGATTCGTTCCCACGGCTTCTAGCGGATCCAAGCTGATCCGATAGAAGAACCACTGGCTCTGCATTTCACCGACCATAAAGCAGCAATAATGAAGTCGAAACTCAACCCGGAACTCAGCACTACCTACCCTGTTGGAAAATATCGATGATGGAAAGATGATGGAAAAGGCTCATACAAGCGTAACCGTAATATGGGACATCCTATACAAGCGAAAAGGCAGCTCCAGTATAGTGGATTACGGCGGAACGATACAGGTAGGCGGAACCATACAAGCGTGTCGTATTATGGGACATCCTATACCGGCGTAGTGGATTATGGCGGAACCATGTAGGCGGACGGAACCATGTATGGATAACGTAATATGGGACATCCTATACTAGCGAAAAGGCGATACCGGCATGTTGGAGCCATATGGCTCCAACATGGTTTCGCCTTTTCACTGTTGTACACGGCAATTTAATTTTAAGCTTTACATATATGTTTAGAAAGGCCGTGAAAGCTAAATTAATGCGATTTGTGCAGGAGAGTTATATGGCCAGGCGTACGTAGTATAGGGACCTAGTCGTAACGATCAGTTTGATAATTAAATACAATTTGTTAATTAACTTTTTAATTAGTGAAAATGAAACTATGGTTTCTATTGGAAACTTGCTGAGTCACTGAAAACCACAAAATCAACTCTTTTTAGAAGGATATAATGCAGGGGTAGCATTTTACGCGTTCTGTAAAAATGCTTTATTTGGACGAGTTTCTAGGTTTCAGTTTCTTATCAGAGCTCATCTTTGCGCCCACGGTCCTGTTCCCCAGGGGCTTAGACGCGCAACGCACGTGCGCCTTGCTTCCCTCCATCCTACGAGGGAGGCGAGGGGGCGGCTTCGCACTGCGGCCACCGGGCAGCAGGACCGTAGGTGCAAAGATGCGCTCTGGTAAGAAACCGAAGTCTGGAAACGCGTCCAAATTGACTATTTTTTTAGAACGCCATAAAATGCTGCTCTTGTTTTATATCTTCACAAAGAAAATTGATTTAGTGTGTTTTGATGATGCTTAGAAGTTTCTAATTGGAACCATGGGTCTATTTTCACTGATTAAAAATTTTAGGAACATACTATACTTAGAGAGAGGCTGAAGCGGTTTTGTATTTGAGAAAACACTTTTAAATCTTCTTCATTTGACCTCCAGAATCTCAAATATCAATATTATTTGCTAATTTAATTAATCGAGGCTGCATAGTCATTTTTAAAGCGCTTTGAAAGCACTTCCCTAGAGAGGGACGTCACAAGAGCAGCTTTCAAAATCTTTGTTCACGCATCTTCAGTGCCTATGAAAGCTATGCACGCACATGCTATTTTTTAAAGGGGCAGAAAAATGTGTCACGACTGGTGCCAATGCGGGAGAATATACCTAGAAAACTTGCGACTGGACGCGCGGCCCTTAAAGGGGTAATCCACCGATTTTTTGAGCTACCTCCACTAACTATATTTTCTGACTCCCCGGCCTTTACTCTCTCCGGTATGCTATTTAGAATCGCGAAATTCATAATAGTTATTGCGAAATCGGCAAATGAAAATGATGCAAAAACCAACATTCAAATATACGCGCGCTTTTCAGGGCCGTGACGTCAGTGGCAGGCAGGCTTGCCAGTCGAGCAAGCAGCCAAAAAATAGAATATGCCAATCATTTGTTCCGTGCTGGAGCGCGGGTACTGCAGCGAGCTTCCCAAGCATTCATTTGACACCATGAAACTGCTTCGAATCAGTTTAAAACGAAATCTACAGCCCAAAGAGTGAACCCCTGCCTTCCACTGACGTCACTTTTTCATTGTTGCCAGTAGAGACTTCGAGCTTGAAAAACACGGTGAGGACCAAAACTGTAAATTCAATAACTTCGCGAAAAAACAATATTTTGACCTAATATTTGGGATACTATTTTCGCGATGTTTGTTGGTTAGTTTAGGAAAATTTGAAGCAAATCGGAGACAATGAAAAAATCGGTGGAGTAGCCCTTTAAGTGACATACACTTGGCGGCTGAAAGGTCTTCTTACGATGTCCCTATTGGTAGGATGTTTTTTTTGTGTTTTCTCACGTTTAGTTACATCTTTGTGGAAAACGAACGGGATATTCAGATTCGCGGGATAAAACCACGCGAGAATGAACCACCATCTAGTTTTCTGAAAGAAGTCTGGCACATCTCTGTAATAAGCCGACTGATCATTACAAATTAGCCTTTTATACTATGCCGCCCTGGCCATATAATTCACGGGTATAGACTGCGTAAATGTAGCTTTTACGGCTTCTTTTAAAAAAATCTGTAAAATATACAAAACACACTCTGTAGAATGTCCCCCAATACAATATGCTTGTATGGTTCCTTTCCCGCTTGCATTGTTCAAGAAAGACTTGTGGATATCCAGCGTTTCATTGGAATCCTGGATGTCAATAAGTCTCTACATCAGTGAGTGGTTTCAAACAATTATGATGTTTGCACCCCAGTAAGCTCTCATCCGAGGCTCACCAGGAGCACTAAGAGCAGAGGCAAAATGTCGTGACCTGGTAAATTTGGTTGCAGGTATTTATTTTTAGAAGAACTGCATGCAGCAAAGCTTAACTTTGCTCAAAAGAAGATAATTAAAAATTCAATACTGAACAATGGTGTCCCTTGAGCTGTCAGACCAAACTCCCACTCTTGTCACTCAGGAGTTCCTAACTTGTGCGTAGAGGATCAGCACAACTCAGATTTGTGCTGCAAGCGCACCTGCAATATAAAAGTTGAAAAAACATGAGATGAAATATGAGACGTTTACAATTCTCTGTAATGAGAAAATACAGTACAGCTCTCGAAGAGGAAGATGGGAGGGTATGCCCCTCCTTCCCCTCCCCTCCTCCTCTTCTGCTCCCTCCCATTTAGGGGGAAATTTCCCCACTAAATTTAGCGGGTTAAGTTTCCCAATAAATTTAGCGCGGAAATTGATGTCACATGACCTCAACACAAATGCAGTTTTTCCGCTAAAAGTAGCGGGGAAAATGACGTCGCATGACCGTGTCACGTCATCCATAAAAACACTCAGTTTCTCAGCTAGACTTAGCGGAAATATTAACGTCACATGACCACAACATTAATTCAATTTCCTGCCAAGTTTAGTTGGGCGGTTACGCCGACAGCGACGCCGCGAAACGCGGAAACGGGTGCTAACAGCTGCGCTAAAAACTAAATGCATCAGGTGAAATAAAGTGAACATTAGATATACTGTAAGAAAAGGGAGAATCTAAGATACCGTTCTCAGATCCTTCCTTTTGTCCGTTCACAAATGTTTTGATATCAAGAAATGTTTATCTCTTTATTCATACCCAGAGAATTCCTCCCAGTTTCAGCATGAATGCAATAAATCAATGCAGACTAGACCTAGTAAACTATAATGCACTTGAAAATGAATGTTTGCCACATAGTCATGTATCAGTCAGTGGCTCAGATCTCAAAATACATTTGTATTGAGGAACATTCTTGAATAAAACTTCTGGGCTTCGAATTCAACAGTTTGTACTTCCATAAGGAACACTGTATGGCACTGATTTTTTTTGTTTTTTGTGACACATCAGAAACAGCACAACACTGTCATCCTTGCATACCTAACAAGAATTTGTATTATTTTTTTTTTAGCATGGCATGTGCTATTCTAATGCCCATACAGCCTCCTTTAACAAAATTTCCTTTGTATAGCTTTTTATTGGTTCTTATTTAGCTCGCACGACAGATTCGGTACCTTGAATTCTCACTCGGCATCAACAGTTTTATATATTAATGTAATAGCGAAAGACAAGATGTATGGACTTGAGTATGGTTCAACAAGCACAGATGTTGAGAAAAGTACTGAGGAAAACTCAAATGTCAAAATAAAAATAAGCTGGAATGTGGATACAATTATGGACATGGTCATGAATACACTTAGTAGATTCAATATAAAGAATATGTGTTAGACGCACGCTCAAAGAAACCTGTTGCATCATTATTCATTCAAATTAGTTTGCAGAACCCAGCGCTGCAGTCTCAGGTGGGAGTTCGCTGGATGAGTCTACTGAAAATGAGTGTAGACGGAAAAATCAGTTTGATCTGCGATAATGAGCATTCCATAAGTGACATGTCATTATTACTGTTACAGTGCCGAATGTTCCAAACTGTCAGTCGCATCATTCTGTGAATTCCCTCCGTACATTACAGGGTTTGGCTCTTTTGAATGCTTTGCGAGAAAAATGATGAACTGGAAATATCTAGAGTAGTTCTAGAAAAACTATTTCCAGAATCTTATCTCAGCATCGCAAAGAATATAAAAAGTTTCTAAAGACAAGGTTAGTGCAGGAGTTGAATAAACTAAATACTTTGTTTTTCGAAACCATCTTGCCGTAGTAAACGTATGAAGTTCCCCTAGGTAGAGCTAGTCATTACGGATAATTGTGCCCATTGCATACCATAAAAATTTAATTTGCGACCTACAATATTTACAAACTCAATTAACTCTGAATAAGTGGACCACTTGGCATTAAAGATTGGCCTCACCATGACTGTCTGCCAACATCTACATAATAATTTTCATGAACCTATGTATTTCAAGAAAATATTTGGTGCGAGCTGCTTAAAACACAATAGCACTTTTTAACAAGTGCTGATTGTTGGGCAAGTTCGTACGGTACGTTAGAAAACATAATTGCGCTTTAAAGACGGGGACATAGGAAGGACAGACACCACCGAGTGCTAACTTTCAACTGATTTAATTCAAGAACCTCAGCGTAAAAACACACCGCGTCACCGCACCACATCTCAACCAATCCGTGGCCCTGCCACGGACCGCAAGTACGCCAACTCCTTATCCGCCAAGTCAATTGACGCCACACTGACACAACACGTGCCAGAACTATTTATAGCATCAGCCTCCATAATCTCTCTAACAGTCATATCTTTGTGCCTAGCAAGAACAGTAGACAAAGCAAATAATGGTTTGCACTCGCAGTGATGATCTGTCGTGTCACTGTCATGACTGCGGGTGCAAACAATTATTTGCTTCGTCTACTGTTCTTGAGAGGCACAAAGATAGGACTGTTAGCGAGATTATGGAGGCTGACACTATAAATAGTTCCGGCACAAGTTGTGTCAGTATGGCGTCAATTGACTTGGCGGATAAGGAGTTGGCGTACTTGCGGTCCGTGGCAGAACGGATTGGTTGAGATGTGGTGCGGTGACAAAGTCCGTTTCTACGCTGAGGTTCTTGAATTAAATCAGTTGAATGTTAGCGCTCTGTGGTGTCTGTCCTTCCTATGTCCCCGTCTTCCAAGCGCAATCTTGTTTTCTACCACACTTTTTAACACTAATAGAAAGCCTGTAGTGGGCCACAACTTAAGCAGTTTTCCCTTCATTATGAAGAGCAATTACACATATGTGAACCATGATTATAGGCCTGCACTGAATTTTTTTCTTAAGCTGAACGTGCTATGCTCTGTTTACTGTATAAATCTTTGCAGAGCTGACAATGCGCAAGTTCCTGTTTTTTTATATTTCACATGTCCCGACTGCTGGGTGTGGTAGGGACATAAGATTGATGACACCAACGAAACACAATAATTATTTTAAGAATTTGTTTGTGTATAGCACTAGCGAAGCCATCTGCGGGAAGTTATTTCTGTGACTCTGTCGAACCTACATCCGTGGGCTTTAAGTTCACATGTGAATCATGTCTGCAGACGCCTTTTTGTAATTGGAACTCCATCCAACCCGAGATTTGAATGTTTTTTGCATTTTAGGCTTAGTAGTGCTTTTGCTGTTTCACTTCAAGAAGAGGTAAGAATGCTTATTTCGAGTAGCATACCTAACACTTGGTGGCATGAGGACTCCCTTGTCGTGATGCTAATCGAAAGTCACAGGCAGGGAGATACTGTGATGCTCTTGTTGCTGGGATTACCTCCCCCATGGTCCTGGCCGGACCACAGAAGAAGATTGAGTCCAAGCTTGTGGCCACTAGGATCTCCAGATCTTGAGGCAACCAAGTAGCTGGAAATAAAAACAAATCACAATCAAGTACTTGGCAGAGCTACATTAGAATGGCTAGCATATTCTTTCGTGATCAGCACATAGATCCTTTTGTTTTTATACTTTGTACGTGCACCTATTAAAAAACTGCTCCTTCACAGCCACAGTCATAGACACACCCCAGGACAAGGCCACACAGGCCTTGAAATGATGGGTACCAAATTAAGGCGAATGATCAAATGCATTCATTTAACCCTCTTTCACCCCAACCAGGGAGATTTCTGTCAAATATTCACATTTAACTCTAAAGACTATAAAAAAAACTACTACTGCAATGCAGAGCCGTATAGTGGGAGAGTTTAACCAGTGGGTGTGGTGACAAACGTGACGGAGAGGAGGAAAAGGAGGAGAGCGCCGAAGGAGGGAGAGAGAAGGCAGCAAAATGGAGACAACCGCTATTTTGACGCAACGCTGTTGGCGCGAAGCACTGCTGAGGCTATGTGTCGTCTGCTACTGGCTTAATTGATTTTTGCCTTTATAAAACTTTGCGTTTAAACATGAAGAAACTTCTTTCTTTAGGTTTTAAGCCACCGAGGAATAACACTGTATTATTTTATTGCCAAAGCCTGCCAAATAAAAGCAAAGGGCAGGTGTCTGGATAGAAAGAGTTTAGTTGGCGCACCAAGAGGCTAACCAATAAAAATGGGTACCACTCTGCGCAAAATGCCTAAAAAGCGTGCATCTCTACTTGACACTAACAGCAGCACACACTGTCTATTTTACTGACTAAAGGGTACTAGATCATTATTTTCAGCTAACTAGTCAAAACAGACAACGGCTAAAAAAAAAGCAATGGCAAAACCAACAATCGAATTCGCCTGCTCTCCAGTAGCACGACATCTATAGAAGGCAGACCTGCAGAATGAACAAGCAGTCTAAAGAAAAGTATGTCCCATGTATAATTTGTTTCCATGCTGCAAAGCAAGTGCTGGAAAGAGGTTTCACGACATTAACACAAAATTTCTTTCAATCAGTTGAGAACAAGTTAGAGCAGTGAACTCGTCCTTGCCCTTGGCATAACGTTGTTGCCCATGGAAACTCAAATAAATTTGTGAATAAAAACAAAAAAAGACTAACCTTCATAAAAAAAAATCTAACTTTCGCAAAGAAAAGTTATCTTGAACAAAATATGCGGGATACAGTTGTACAGCATCAATTTTTGAGCTGAACCAATTTTGAGGCAAATCTGCGACAATGAAAAGAAAACGCCCAAGTACAATTAAGGAAAAGACAGAAAGGATGCATACCTACAACAAAAAAATTTAGAACGACCACGGGCAGGAACCTCTGGTGAGGCTCTCGGAGTAACTCCCTGCAATGGGCCTGCGAAGACCAGAGAACAAGATCGGTCAGAGCTTGCAGCCATAAGGTGCTTCATACCATGAAGTTTCAGAAGTAGCTGCACTTGGAAGCAAAGTGCATTTCATTTCTCTGCAGAATGGAGAGTTTAATAGCTAGTATGCATTCATAAGGTGATACAGTCACGAATGCAGATTTTTCAATGCAGCACTATATCACCAAATTGTTAACCGTGCCGGGCAACACTAAAAACCGGGAGCATTATTCCAAACTATCTCAGTTTAAAGTTAACCACGGCAGAAGCTGCAAGCCATGTGACCTTCTAGTTGGATGCCATGGTACGTCGAGCTTATAATCATGTCTCACACTGTTTTTGCTGCAATGGCTTGTAGTGTCAAAAGTGGTCCAGCTTAAAAGAGATGCAAAGTATAGACGTTTGTGAGTGGGGCCCTGACCTAGTCTTCAGCTACATTGCGAGGTAGGATGTTCCGACCGGGATGTTTGCTGCCTGTAACCACACGACCAGCTTGTGCACAGTGATCGCTCGAGCCGAGTACATGTCCTCGACAGTGCCATTATTTGACAAGCAGTTTTATGAATGTTAAACATGACTGACTTGCAGAGAGACTGCATCTCAACGACTAATGACTTGGGATACCTAACTGAATACTGATATATTAACTGAATGCAAAACAAATTACCTGGCAGGCATTAAATTTATCGACAGGGTGGGTTGACTCCGCATTAAGTTGGAGTCGATGCGTCAGGCACGTAGCCAGGATTTTGTTTCAGGGGGGAGCCCCCTCATGACAAAACGCTGCATGAGGGGGAGGGAGGAGAGGAGGACCCATGCAAAATGGAAGATATCGGGGGGGGGGGGGGGCGGGCCTCATAAGCTTCCCCCTGGCTACGTGCCTGCGATGCGTAATAGGACAATACAAACAAAGATATGCCTTACAATTCCTTTTGCACCCCCAAAATGATGTGTTTTTGAAGGTAAGATACACAATGTTCTTGATTCAGAAAGTGCCTCAGCTGTACCTCGGCTATTCTACCTCAGCATATGCAGTAAGGGCACTCGCCAAGCCTATTCTCCTCAGCTCTGTGCAGGTTAAGCTAAGTTAGAGTATAGAGGTACACGCTCACTGACAGCATGAGAAAGGCAGGGAGAAGTCTCCGTTGTTCCACCACCAGCCCGTCTGCTACCTTCCATGACGTTTCAGCGCCTCATGAGCCTGGAGCAAGCACATCTGTCCAAAGTGGGGTGAAAAGCACAAGCACGTGCTGGAGGACGCCTAGCCATTCTCTTTTTGTCATCGGCTATTCTACATATTTTAGTATGACATATTTTTAAGTGAGAAAAAGTATTGCAAATATGCAGTCCAACTTTGACCATAATACAGAAGTCTGATAAAGATAACAGTTGCCATTCACCATTTTCCAAATAAGTGCTCCCACCTATCGGAACATCTACACATGTGGTGCGTGAGTGGGTTCACGACTGAGACGCTAGAAAATGAAGCGCTCACAAGGCTTGTCTGGCCCTTCCAACCATGCGGGTACATTCATCGCAAATCCCAGATTTTTAGACAAAATGATTTAGAATAAGCAAATCTTGTCTACGCCCGAGGTAGAACATTGAATTGTGATTCCCCCATATCGTGCCAACCATCCTTCAACCTGCGGTACCACCTGCAAATGAACTATGTTGTGCTGCGGCACGCGTCCATGCTGCCTGCTTGAGAAGAAAACCACTGCTCGTGTTGAAGACGACATCCCACAATGTACAGGCAACAATGTTTAACGAACTAAAACAAAATTGATATCATTCAATAGACACAGATAGGCTTACAAAGTGTCGACACCATGATTGTTGTTGTTGGTTTTACTCCTGCATACAAACATAAGTGACTTCCTCTTTCCTCCGATGTACAGTAAAACCCCCTTATCTTCGTGGCCCCTATTTCTTCTCGAATCGGTCACAGAGGACATAATCGCAGCCACTGAATTCTGCAAAATTAAAGGCCGCGAAAATTAAAGGTTCGCCAACATTAAAGAGTTTACTGTTCTTCCGTGTGTCAC
Source organism: Ixodes scapularis (assembly GCF_016920785.2). NCBI lineage: Eukaryota > Metazoa > Arthropoda > Arachnida > Ixodida > Ixodidae > Ixodes > Ixodes scapularis. Next base: position 10,218,866 of record NW_024609879.1, read on the forward strand.
ATAATGTTAACATTTCAAGGAGGCTGAAGGTATTGGTTTAAGGAAAAATTGACCTATGAAAAAAAATGCCCTTCTCCAGGTTAGGCACGCGAGGTTCTTTTGCACTACCTATAAGGCGGCAAGTTTGTTTCGGCAGAGCTTTTGGTTAAACGGAGTCACAAAAGTAGCTATACTTGGAGTCAACCATTTTGTGCTGCATTATAAAGCTAGAGTAAATTCCACTGTGCTTCTGCACAGCACTGTTGTTGCGAGAGCATATGTGGTTTAGTGTTCTATCCCATTTGCATGATCTAGAGAAACTAGCGCTGACAGAGTTAGAGCACTAAAAAAAAAACAGCCGACTGTGGAAACATTGAGAGATGCACACATGCGAACTGTGCATTTCTTAAAAGTGGATTCGAGCAAAGGTAAAAACAATATCTATAATTACGGCGGCCATACTTGCCTTGCCCAAGCACGACCACTTTTCCCTCGGTAGCACCATCCAGTAAGCACCAGCAACACGCCCATGAGACGCCGCCGACTCATGGATTGAATTACGACCCGCCTGAGGTCTTGGAAGGAGATCCGGAACACTGCTTTAGGCCAGATGTTGTATCTGGAGGGGGGCAGGGACTAAAAGTAAAAATTGACAAATTTATCTGAAGCGCTACATTCCTATAGCATAAACTCTAGGATAGCAGTATTTTTTTTTTGAGATCAGTGATGCATTTTAATTAAACACAAATGGTTGGTTTATAACTTTATATGATGAACCAGCAGCCCCTATTTTCCTTAAGTGTAACGGAGTGTCTAACGTTACGTCCGACGGAACCCGAAATAAAAATTAAAGTTACGCCCAACGTAACTGTCAAGCATTCGAGTTGCGTCCGACGTAACCCAAAATAAAAATTAAAGTTACCGTATTTACTCGAAAATAGGTCGAACCCTATTTATTGGATCCACCCAGAGAAAAAAAAAAAAAATTGAAATATAGGTCGATCTTTTTTTTTATTTTTAAGAACAGGGGAAATTTTGGGCAAAAGAAAGAAAAAAACCTTTATTTGCATCACTCTCAGCTAAATCACGGGGCGATGCCAAACACTTCATCACCGTCAGAACTTCTGGACATGTTATCATCGTCCCAAGCTTCGTCAGCTGGGTAGACATCCTCGCAAATTCGTAGCAATACTTCACTGACACCGTTGTAAAATGACGACAAGAAACGAAAAAAAGGTGCGAAGCGACGGAAGACAAACTACAAAGACGCAAGCAAAGCCGCCGTGTCGCCATGAGCAACACGCGAGCCGAGCCGCCTCAAGCAACTAACAAAAATAACATTTTTTTTTTTGTGCGCGTTTGCGAGGATGGAGGGTAAAGTGCATGGCGCATCGCGTTCCTCTCCTTACCCGTTGCCCAGCAAGGGGAACGCTAGAGGCGCGATGTCGAAATCCGACGCCCGACCGGCCACCGCGGGCGGCGAGCCATTTCGGCAACCAAAAGCTTTTTGAAACAAGAAGCGGCGCGGCTCTACGGCAACGCCGGCTCGGTGACTCGATAGCTTCATGCCTCCGGTAGGGTCGCAAAATTTGGTCGCGAATGTAGGTGTCGAAATTCTTTAGTCACAATTTCCGAAAAGAAAAAGAAAAAGAAAGAAAAAAAAAGGTCGATTTATATTGAATAAACACGGCAGTCAGCCGCGCGACGAGACACACATTATGAAAGCGATTGGTGCGAGCGACCGAGGCGATGAGCGACGTTTTCTAGGAGCCCAAGAACCGAGCGGCGCAAGCAGCGAGAGTGAGAAATCTTCGGCGCTCGGCGCCGGCTCTCGTAGCTTCTCGCCGTCGCTCGTCTCGTTGATCGCTATATTGCTAACATGCCGTTCAAAAAGGCGCTCTAAGTGCTTACCATTGCATTGGGACCAGCCTCGCTTCCAACCGTAACCAGTCTTTTTTTTTTCCTAGCCGCCCAGGTAGAAGTTAACATCGTACATACACCGTTTTCAAGCATGGCTCCTCGTTCATTGCTCGATTTACATTTTCGGCAAATGACCGCAATGAAGCACAATTATTCTAGTTCAAAATTGTCACGAACACTTGGCACGCATGCTTATACTGTAGCGCACCTAACGTAATTTAAAAGTAGAACGAAAACGGGACGAGATTCGCTTACCGTTTCACGGATACTAGGCCTGACGGCCGTACTTGGAAGTCGCCTGCGGTCCGGCGATCGGACGAGTCGAGCCGGCCTGACGCAGGCTGACCACGCCTGGTTGAACTATGAGAGGTGCCGTCCAGTTGAGAGCCAGAGACGCAGTAGAAACGGACCGCAAAACATCTGTCCCGTAACCGTAAACGAGCCAACGAACCCCCACACCGCTCTTTCTTCGCCATCTCCGCGACGACCGGAAGTGGAAGCCGCGAAGCTAGAAAACCCGCGGCAGCGGAAGCCACTGGGCGGAAGCTTTAAGTTTCGGTTTCGCTTTTCTCCAACGCAGGCTACGGTCGCTACGGTTTCGGGCTGGTGGGTTTGTCGGGTTTGTGGCTGGCTGCGACGACGCGAGGGGCCACGAAAAGACGCCAAGTTGGCCGAGTACGAGTCACGGCCCACGATACGAGCAACGGGCCGTTTGCCGCTGTCGACCGGCGATGAGGTATCCGCGGCTTGGTGTCACGATCGGTTTGTTGCCGTGCACGTTGACTCAAAGCTCGAAGTTATGCAGTTCCGTTCCGGCACCAGCCGCACCACGTTTTCCGGTGCATCGCACGTGGAGGCCTTTCGACGCATTCAGTGAACGTAAAGATCGTGCCCGCTGTCTTCGGTGCTGTGGAAGAAGTTGGGAGACGGAAGGCGTTTAGGACTCCAGGCCGGGCCGCCGGTTCACTCTGAACGAGAGGCGACGTGTGTGTGCACGCTTTGAGGAAGCCTCCGCGTTTCGCCGCGCTAGACCTCGCCGATCGCGACCAGACCAACCGGACCCCAAGTCCGAGAGGCTCTTGCGGAGCCAGGAACTGCACCGAGGTAGGAGCTGCTCGTTCTGCGCTACCATGCAGTGCTCTACAGTGCTCGGAGCTCTCGGTGTCATTCGTGCTTGCACCGAAGCCTTTGTGACCCCTTCGGACGCGCAAGTCGTACTTCGCAAAGGTTTGGACGGGGCCGCCCTCACCGAGCAGCTCCGCTATATTCCGCTTACTTATGATCGCAATAAAAGCTTGCGTTCTCGGGAAAAAAATTGCGGGACCGCTCTCCGCGCCGCCGACGAGGTTGGCCGCCGCCATGTTCTCAGCTGTTCACTCGCTCCCGCAGCGAGCGCCTTCCGATAATCCTCCCCGTTCCAAAATGCGATGCGCTTTGCGCATTATGCTGTTTACATGTCCGCATATTGAATGCGGCAACTGGATTCAATGCGACTAAGTCGCATTCGTGTAAACGTGGCTTATGTTCTTTTTCGACATGTATGGTGTATGTAACTATAGCGGTGGTGAACGATGGACGTTTTTGTTGGAAGATGGCGGTCGTCTTTCTGCATGTATGATTTGGTTATACCGGTGGTCCTGTGGTATAAGCGTTTTGTTGGAACGACGGCAGTCGCCTACGTCATCGGACGCAGAATCATACCAGCCACACCGAATCATATCGGCAAGCAAAGTGGCTGCCAGTATAGACAGACCCGGAGTCATAGCGGTGCCGGTATCTCCAGTTATCCAGAACGCCAAACCAAACTAGCTGCATGCGTAACACAAAGAAATTACGGTGGTGTCATACCAGAACTGTACAAGCAGCAGGTTTGTTTCTTGTACGTTTTTCCAATAGGGTATGAGCAATAAAAAAAAATCAGACCATCACAACTACTTATGCACAATAAAATCAGTATCATCAGCACCAACAGAGCTTCTCCCCAATCAACATCATTCGCCACGTGGAGATCGGGTCATTTTTTTTATTTGTTCCGAAGCGCGTCAAAGAGCGTGACCCTGCACGCGTTTGTGGCGCTGACTGTTCTATGGCGACATTTTGTTCTCGTTGATTCCATCGTATTTGACCTCTGAGCGCGTGCTGTTGGCAACGGGTACTAGAAAGGGTGGCATCACCCTATACAGAAGGACATTGAGGCACCTTAGAACGAAACAGACGTAAAGTGGACGCCACATTAACTTTACAGAAGAAAAACAAGGTATGATAAGAAGTTGGATTCCACCCGAGGAGGCTCGGCTTAAATGTGCGTTCTGTATGGGCACGTGGAGTACGAGACGCTCTCGTGCCCCGCGCGCACATCACTTTAGAGCACAATGACACTTTTCACGTCACGCCCCTTCGAGCAGAAATGCATCGGTACTCTGTCCACAGCGCCTGTTTTGTTGTCAAAAAGCGGCGGCACGTGGAACTACGCAAGAGCTCAGAGCACTCGGTACGCCTATCCCTTTCAGCGGCGAGATGTTTTGGTGGCGCCCTCCCATGGTTCCCGCTCGTCACGTCATTATTTTGCGAAAAACAAGTTTGATGGTGTTTGTAATTATTAGGGTGGAAGCCTGAAACCATTGGCGCTCTGAAGCCAACACTGCCGACACCGCCAAAGTTGAAGTTCTTCCATTACTCTTATTTCCTTCGATGACAGCTTCTTTGCTGACGTAGTATTCAGCATTCGTCCAAACGTGGAAGGCCGACCACAGCGATGATTTTGATCGCGCACGTCGCTAATAGAGGGTATTCACTGGACGCCATATGCGAGGGCGAAGTTGAGAGCGCATGCTCCGAACGACCTCACATTAATAGCCTGCAGGGATGGCCAGTATTTCAAATACAAGTATTTGAAATACGTATTTCAAATACTTTGTGTATTTTGCATTTGTATTTAATTACAAATTGGGTAATGTATTTTACGCGTGTATTTAAATACTAAAACGTGGGTATTTCAAATACAATTGTAATTAAATACAGTTTTGGGGCGAAAATACATTCCTCCAAATTATTGTCACTGTACAGACCAGGAAGAAAACAACGTTCTGCACCGAATGCAGTGTCTCTCAATCAAGCACAAGCGTTTAGTGGCTTTGTGATTATGGTGCTAGTCCAGGGCAAGAATAGTGACAAAACCGACGTTCACGGGCAGACTGGATAAATAAGTGCCTGTGACAACTTGTGATGCTTTCCAGCCTGATTTCCATCCATATTTTTGCTTGTAACATTTTAAATGCGCGGGTCGTCAGGATTTTCGTAACTGGTACGAGTTGCAACAATAAAAAATTATCTAGCTAGTGTTGCGCCTCTTGGCCTTCACGGTTATTTGTTGGTCGATACCAACATGTAATCGACAAAAAAAGCTGCTTGAAGCTCTGTACTTTTTTCACCTTGTACATCCAAGCTGATTACATTTTTTTTTGTGATTATATCTCTTTTACGTTACTAGAGCATCGCGCAATAAATCCCGAGTGTGCGATGCAAAATTAAAATGAGACAACCAGAAACCGGTTGCAGGTGCCCTGAAGTCGCTGACGCAAATTTTGAGGAATGTATTTGGAAAAGTATTTGGAGGAGACCAAATACATTTGGTTGTATTTGTATGTTGTAGTTAAATGCTCTTTTGGAAATGTAATCAGATTTGTAATTAAATACTTTTTTGACGAAGTATTTTGTATTTGTATTTCAATACATATTTGCATGCATTTTGCCCATCCCTGATAGCCTGCTACAAGCGGAAATCTGGAAGGTGCGGAATGCACTTGGTGAAGTAAGTGTTGAAGCTCGCCGTCACCGCACTCAGCTCAGCAGTGGCGCGCACAAGCTATGGCTGCCAGTGAATACTCTCTATATCTAATTGGGACGATATATATTTGTGGCTCCCTCCTATGGTACCCTTTCCTGACGTCATTACCCTGCAAACATGAAGTTCGATGGTGCATTTAATGAGCTTTATGGAAAGTTGCGACTCGCCTAAAGGTGACGTCGTAGTCAGCATTCGGCGAATCGTGGCAGGCTGACTACAGCGACGCTTTCGATCGTTCTCGACGACGTATTCACTGCACTCAATATTTGAGGTCGATTTTTAGAGCACATGTTCAGAACGAGTCTGTTAAAACGGGCAATCTCAATCGTGCGGAATGCACGTTGCAAAAGAACTGCGGAAGCTCGCCGTTAGCATGCGCCCTGCAGCCGCGCACTCAAAAATGGCCACCACTGAGTACTCTCTATACCACGGCGGAAGAAATACATTTAGGTGATGACTCTCTGTCTCCCGCGCCTACCACATTATGTTCGGCGCACCGAGCGCGCTTCACTCGCACGGGGATAGATGGCGCCCACGTATAGAGGGGCTTGTGAAGGCTTGTATAGAGGGCTTGTGGAGGAAATTATGCATTCTTTACTCGGTCCCTGTGTGCTATGTAGTGAAATGATGGATTTATGTTGCCGCACTAACACCGATTACCTTTTCCCCCATGTGGTTCCTGTTTTTTTTTTTGTTTTTTTTATTAAAAACATTTCGATGATGACTCAACGTGACAAAAATACAAATATAAAACTTCCCGGCATAATCTACAGAGCCTTCAATAATTTAGAGTAATATAGAGTAAACGGCTGGGTCGTGCTCGCATGTTTTGTCAAACAACATGTTTGGAAACAGTTCCGTAAATTGTGTACACACATTGCGTGGCTTTATATGAGGTCGGGTGATTTTTTCCACCCTACTCCTGCCTTATTGAAAAAAAATAAAATCTAATAATGTTACGTAGTAGGGCCTAAATTATTCTTTACATGCGCATAAAGGTTTGAGCATTACAAATGGTTTATACATACAATGTCAACTTGTACTGTGGAACATACAAACCTTGTGAGCAGAAAAATTTCCTATTTATGATGACATACTGACTGAAACGATGACACAGTATGGTGAGATACTGACTGATATGATGACACAGTGACTGAAAGTCAAACAATAGTAGCGGTTATAAGACATAAATAACTTTTCATCTATACTATCACAATATGGTGTCACCCCGTCTTACAAGTAAAAAAATACCTGACAAATATTGTTGCGTTAAAATGTACATGAAAGCTGAATTCACTGCATACTACCAGAGAACGCCATCTCCTACATCCTGTGTTTCTCGCTCATGCCCTTAAACTAAGACGAGCGCTGCTTTGCTCATTTCTTCATTTCTTGAGCTTGTTTGTTCCTACTCATCATAATATGTTTACAGTATTGTCGCATTCGCACGCTGAAGTAGTGGTGGAGCAACTGAGCAATTGTTTCTTCTCTGTGTTCAGCGTATGAAAACGTTATTGTGCATGTGTCAAGAACACTGTCGATTGTGTCCCAGTAGACAGTCTGGTGGCTTTTCCACGAAGAACTGTTCCGCTTTCTTCAGTAGCTGGAAAGGTTCTTGTTGGGGAGTATAAGGCCTCCTCTGTTCTTCACGTTTTTCAGTGTTGCTTCAGCAGAGGTGTTCTTGTCGATGCTGAAGGCGGATGGGCATGCAGGGTAGCCTGTAGCTTTTTCATTTTCACGCTCAAAAACCCAGTTACATATTATAGCATGCATGCCACAGCCTTGGTTTCTTGAGCCTTTTCTGTCCAGACATCTTCGCATTCCCAGTCTTGGACAGAAATTAGACTGTCAAGCTTGGTCTTCACTTTTTCAACGAGATGAGGAGAATAGGTAGCAACTTGCGATCGGCCCTCGGGATTGCACGATGCCAATGCTCCAGGCGAGCGTCATTCGATGGAGCTTTAAACAAGGACACTCGCTCTGCGCAGTTCCGGTACCCCGAATTGCAGTTGGGAACGAAGCACGTCTTTCCCATCCTTAGAGCATATCTTCTTCTTCGTGTTAAGGCTCATCTTCGTGCACAATGGTGGCACCGGTGATTGACACAGCACCAATGCAAAACATGAGGCCAGTCACTGACCGCACACCACCACCACACCGCGAAAAAGGCGAGCAAGCTACGCCCCCGACATCGTGGCCGCCGAGGAGAGACCTCATACCCACGGTGCTCACACCTCAGCGCCCTCCGAGGCGGCGCGGAACAACTACACTTCGTTTCACCTTATGTTGTACCGCAGCAAAGGCTAGAAGCGCGAGCTCATGGTGTTGGCAGTTGCTCTTAAGTCACGAGAGCTTGCGCCGCAGGGATGTGCCCCAGAGCAAGGAGCTCGCGCGTTTAGTCTTTCCTGCGGTACATCATAAGGTGAAACAGAGTATACGCCTTGTTCGAAGCTAGCTCCGAACACGATCTGGTCGCTCGCTCCCCGCGGGAAGAGCGGCCAGAGTCACCACCTAAATGTATTTCTTCCACCGTGCCCTGTACCCATTATAACGGGGTGTTTAGTGTTCTGTATTGACTGAGAGACTGGCGCCTATCAACTGGTGGCCATCCGTGAAACTTGTGCCCGAGCAGACGGAAACAATAGCGCTCCGCTGCTTCTGGGCGCGTTATGCAGCCTTGTGCCCCCTTTGCGACGCGAGTTCAAAGATAAAATAGTAAGGGTGCAGGAGAGGTGGTGAATGTTAACCATGTTGAGTATACCTGAGACTGGGGCAGAAATGAGCATAACAGTCGAAGGAACAGAAAGGGACAGGACGACGTCTCAAAAGCAAGACGACGTTCGAGACGTCGTCCTGTCCCTTTCTGTTCCTTCGACTTTTATGTTCATTTCTGCCCTAGTCTAATGTATAATCAACATGGTTGACGAGAGTTCGTTTGCAGACAAATACAGATGTGATATGCGGACTTTAGCTCACTTGAAAATGAGAAGATTCTGTTTCATGTGTGATTTAGCTCGTGGATGCATTGCACATTCTAGCTTAACAGAGTAATCGTGGTTGTTGTTGGTATGAAGCAACCGCCCTGTCTAAAGCATAAAATATCCTACTATACCTAATCACATCCTACAATAAACCAAAGGCCAAAGGAACGGACTCTCAGGTCCAGTCACAATTCAGCTAGGAACCACGTGTTTTCCTGTCGTGCATATATCAAAGACCCAAGCACTGATAACCAAGTCGGGCCAATTAAACACCTGGGCCCGTTTGCTCGAAGCGCTAACCGCGGCTAAAGTTAGCCGCAGTACCTAGGAGAGGGATTTTGAAATCACGTGACTGGCTCGGTAGGGATGCGGGGAAACATGGGCGGCGTCCCAGCGAATGAGCGCCGCTAGCTTTGGAAATAATATGTCGTTGTAGCTGCAATATCGGGCGTGTTAGTCAGCAACGAATGGTGCAGGAGGCTTTCGCTTCGCTTTACCTCACTTAAACCGCAAATCATGGGCAATGACATCGCCGCATTTTTTAGATAGTCTTTCGATTCTGGGCATTCCTAAGCCTAAATGAACGCGATAATTGTCGGCATGGCTATTATCGCTGGTTTTCTTACTGTCTCGTGATTGAACCTGGCGGCATAGTAACTTTGGCCTTTTGTTCATCGAAGGCTGAGACGAGGTATAATGACGTCATATGCAACTTTCTGCAAATAATTAAAACAAATACCTAGCTCCGCAATGCTTTTGCTGTCGTGCTGTGACTGAGTCAAATGTCGGCCTATAAGACAAGGCTTTGCCACCCGTACGTCATCCCTAGTGACTTGAGGCAACGCCGCCAAGCTTGCGTCAGCATCGCCAGCGCGTCGTGCAGCGCCTCACAATGCTAGACCTCAAGACCACTGACGATGACGTCATGGAAAGGCCTTGGATTCTGCGTGCTATTGACGTTAGCAGTATTCTTGAGAGGCCACGAAGCCGTTCATGTGGAAGCCGCGAGCAGATGCAGCACGTTAAAACCCAAAGAACTTCATTCAGCCTCCGCCGGAAAGCGCGAAGGCTACGACCTCCTCGAGGCAATCTTGAGGCGCAGAGCAAAGGAGCGGTTGCCTCTCCGCAGGAAACGCAGACTTAAAAAATACGCGGTCATGGGCCGGGCGTTCTACTGTTCTGTTATTAAAAATACACAAACCCAAAAACCTTTTGGGAAGTTTTGGTCTCGCAGCTGACATTTGGCCAGGAAATAGCTACTTCAGGATCTATTCATTGCACATATCTCTTCCAATTCATTGTTCGAACTATGCTGGGACAAATATAAATATCACGTGAAAGAGCGAACAATTATAGTTTTTTTCTAACATTGTATTTTGCTTTATTTTATCTGCCTAGCTTCATATTCCTACGACGTACAAAGATCCGATTGACCAGCTTAGCAAGAACAGAAAATATACATCGAGAAAACAACAAGTTGTCACCGTACTTGAACTGAGGTTTTCTTGGTAAACATTTGTGTTTTAAAGCCATACCAGTAAGTCTGAGTGATGTACTACATTGCTGATTAATCTGGCATCATATTTTTGTTTCTGTTAATTGGCAGGCCCAGACATCTCACCACGTAAGTTTTTGTAAAATGAAGTTTCTGGGTGACCTCTCGTTGAGGCGAACCGTCTGATGGCGGATGTAATAGATATATGCCGTTTTGTTCTATTCCTAATTTACTGGGAGATATCAGAAGTATACTTAGAGCTGGTTTTCCATTAATATGTATTCAAATGTACGATATAATCGTGTACTTCGCTTAGCCAGCGCTTCCAAAGAGCGCTTCAGGTCCAGAAAGTGCCAAATATAGTTCGCAAAACCAATTTGCACTCGCGACGCTTATTGAAAAACGAAATTGAGACATACCACTCCTTTTTGGGGTTCTTAAAATCTACCTACTTTTCCTCAAAAGCACTCGACACATATAAAAGGCAAACGAAGGAATGAAAAATAAAGTGCCTCACTCCGCTCCCACTTGGTTTCAGCTTAGGTCCTGACGCAGCCGGAGCTACGAATTGACGATGTCCATCAGAGAGCACCACAAGCGCGCGATCGTGGTGTTGCTTATGCTTCGTTGTGTGTTCTCTAGTCGCTGAGCCAATCATAAACGAAAAAGGTCCAGTGAATTGCGCTTTTGACACTGCTTCATTGGTCCCACTAGCTTGTAGCGTCGGCTGCGTAAGGGCAGAAGCTGAAGCGAAGTATAACATTGCAGGCTTAACCCATTGGAACATAAATTAACTGGGTAAAAAAGAATAAAACATTCTTGAAAAAACATTTATAATGAAAAAAAAAGTGAGAAAGATTTTGGGCAAAGCGCGAGCAAGCAGAACGCTAGAAAATTAACCGCTCTCATTCAAACGAACTATTTCGAACTCTCCCTGTGGTTGTTTCTTGAACTTCATTGCTGTTCCTTCTTGCCCCGTGTTTAGGCAGCTGAGTATTATATATATATATATATATATATATATATATATATATATATATATATATATATTTGGTATGGAGCCTGCACTAGGGAAGTCTGCGAAACTGCACGGAGGGTGCAATGACGGCACGCTCTGTCGCCAATACACCGATGAAGCGCGATCCCAATACTGAAGCACTCTAGCAAGTGCTCCGCGCTGGCCTCCGCTCGCACAACGATATTCATTTAGATTTTTTTTTTTTTTACTTTGCACGAACTTCTGTCTCTAATGGGCCCCAAATATGCTCGTACAGAACGCTATTGACTAATTAACGTATTTGTTGCGGTGTAATCTCAAAAATAAAAACTAGCGTTTTCTTTCAATCTCTCAATCACAAAGTTTGATGACGAAGCTTGGAAGTTGCAGTGTTGGCACAGTACCCAATGCACAATATTCGATTGCGGCTCAATGTCTGGACCCGATACGGCAATGGCTCGACGAGAATTCGGGTAGTTGCCTCTTGTTCGATCTCCGTAAAGACGATATTTGCACAGCCCTATAACAATCATGATTTTAATCCGAAACTGGGGCAGAAGGAGGAAAAGCTAACGGGGAAACGTTATCAAACCATCACTTTCTCTTCCACTGTAAAAAAAAAAAAATTGTTGTTTTAGTCTTTTGTTAAGTTAATACTTTAAATTTCGTTCAGCTGGTCTGCGCATTGATTTTAATTCCCATAGACCCTCTCTTTCAGACCGTCGCCATCTTCAGAATCGCGGCACCGACAATGCCGTCTAGCGGCTTAAAATTTCAAATACTGGCTAGGCAACGTTGTCGGTATTGGGAGAACGTGGCTAGACATGGCTACAATACCTTGGCTAGGAGTTGATCGGTTGAATTGAGCTGGCTGATCAGAGGACATCCCCTTCTTTTCTCGACGAAACTGTGACTAAGACGGTGAAGTAGTTTGATTGAGGTTCCAAAAACGAAGGTATATATCAGCACTTTAATATAGTCTGTCTAGAAAGGTTCTCGGAATTTGATACCTGCATCATTTGTCAGACCTAGACGTTTTCATACTATTCCCTTGCCATGGTGCATTGGCATATCCTTCCCTAAAACCTAATCGGAGCACCTGATCCGGGTTGTAATCCGTCCTCTTGCCGTAGACGAAATAGTCGTGAGTATAAAAAGGGCGATGAATCGGATACAAAGGACTCGCGATACACTCTCGCAATCGACTGAGCTTATAATGAAGAATCTTTGGCGAACATCTGTAAGTCAATAACATTTCAGCCACACTCTCACTGCAGCTTTTTGGGGCACACTTTCAGCAAGTGTTCTTATGCTTAGGCAAGCTATTTGTGCATCGGACGACCACACAGTGATAGCGAGGCAACCGTAGATTTTGTAAATTAAAACAAGGTATAAAACACTCGAAACTAACTGACCCACGACGTCCGCTTCTAAGCCTTTTCGCGCATACCCTAGGCGGTTGCATACCCTGTGTCAGCGGGCCATCGAACAAAGTCGTATTATTCGCTCACAATGTGCAAAAAAACGAAAGCTAAAGCTGTAGCGCCGTCACGCGATGCGGGAGTAATGGGGCCGTCCCGTATGCCCGAGGGCAGAGGTGCGGCGTAGTTTATTATCTTAGCGGTCCTGGTTGGCGTCGTGGATGCCACTGACCACTGCCAAGAGTGATCAATAAAGTAGGAGGGTAAGCGTGTTGAAAGTTTCTAAAACCATCCAACATTATGTGTACCAACGATACATTGCCAAAGTGGGATTCGCCTACCGCGAGAAATGTTTGAAAACAAGTCTAAGCATACGACACGATGATTCGCCCTCAGTTTGTGCAATTCTTGGCCGCACGTCAGGGCGCCTCTCTTCGCAAGTCTTCGCTCGATTCGCGCGTCACGGTAGACAGGGAGTCCCAACTTCCCTCTCCTCGCGTCAAAAAAAAACTTCTTTTTTTTTTTTTTCGCGCGTGCGACGACGGCAAGGGACGATGAAGAAATCTCCGCAAAGTGCCGTTCATAAAGCTACCGCTCTAAAGTGCACCGGGTCGAGGGTACGTCAGTAGCGGGGAAGTACAAGGTTATGCGGAAAATGTCTATGCGGAGTGCTAATTTGTCTGCTTCATGCACAGGGCTTACGATGATGTCAGACCACCAATCACTTTTTGGATGATTGTAAAAAGAACAGTGGTAGCCCTCAAGGTATTAAGCATTAAGGTCTGCCCATTATAGTTTCAATCAGACCCAATCAAAACTAGACGCTGTTTCGAAGTCATCGCAACCCCCGCGCAAGGAGCAGATGACTGACTCTCCCCGTAGACAATGGCAAGCATGGTGCCTCACTGGTGCCCAGTGCGTGCAATCATGTGCAGAGTACGCGTGAGCGTACCAATTGCACATTGCACCTACTCGTCGGCGGTCGCCCGACGCTGTGGCATCGATCGTCGATAACAATATCTGGAACTCAGGACGTGCCCTGTGCTTTCGCAGATCGCAGTGATCTGGAGCCTGCATAGGCTCCAGACCACTTGACCGCCTGTTCTGAATACAAGTTGAAAGAAACAATGCTGCTTTTTTTTTCTTTTTTTTTATTTGTTCGCGACTATCATTGACAAGGAGGAAGTCTAACAAGTGTTTTGTAAGTTGTAAACCTAAGGTATTTATACTAAGTGGTATTTACCCGAAGTAAAAAAAATCGTCGCTCCGCCCCCTTAAAATCACTCGACGACACTTGGCGTTCCTTCCACAGACCGAATAGCATTGTTGTGCAGAGGCGCAAAACATGTGCCACGAGTGAGTGGTTTGCCGCCATTCGCTCTTACGGGCTGCACGGAGCACGCGCCTCGTGCATTGTCGCTACTCATGAAATGAAAGCCAACACACCGAGGTGTTTACTCCATACAAGCTCATAGACAAGCCCCCCCCCCCCCCCCCCCCCCCCCCCACCGCCCTCCCCGTACGTCACCTGTAGTGGATCCGCGGAGCTCCACCTAGCTTGCGTCAGCATAGCTACAAAGCAGCGCTCCTTGCATGCAGCGTTTCAGGACGAGCACAAGGCAAGCACGCAGCAACAAGACGGAGCTGTGTGCAATCTTGTCGCTGCGTGTCTCGGGGCGGGTGTCCGCTATCACGCGATGTGTAGGCCTCTATGTGGTCTTGTTGAGACGTGAACACTTTAGTCACATGGACTGACTGTATGCCGTTCCATGTTACTCTCTCAAGAAGTACGGTTCTCTTTAATGCGATGCAAAAGGCACGCCTTACCTGAGCTGGACACTAAGACGTATACTTACTCGTTGCTCAATATATGTCGTCTTTACGAAGCGGTAGACGCTTTCAACATTTGTCGTCGTTAATGATTCGTTGCTTTTTAACGCCTTTATTCAGGGATGACCTACACTGACACACCTTGTCCCCATCCTTTTTAAGGTCCATCTAGCGTTTCTCGTCGTAAAAATGAGAAACGCGTGCTGGAGTTACAGCCCTCGCCCCAGAAGTAACGAACTATTGGCACTTGTTACCGCAAAAAGTAACTAGGTGCAAGTACGGCGTTGCTGGGTCATGGCCAGCCCAAATCTACTGTTTTGTCGGACTATTAAATCAAACAGGAATTCAGCGTCCAACTATTGACTCACTCCTCCCGCCAGCGTCTCTGTGCGACGAGACCGCGATGTGGCTCCCATGCATTCCGAACATACCGCGCTCGGAGTACTTCTACGACAGCGTGAGCCAGGACTGCCTGCCCAAAGACAAGCTGCCCGTCGGCTGTCTGAGCTAGAACGAGGTGCCGGGCGCTAACGATTGCTGGGACAACTGCCTGAATCCGCGCCTTAACGGTGAGTGAGTGGGCGAACCCCTTCAGAGAAGCGCCCTATTCCAGAATTCGGATGTCGAGACCAGTCGGAGTGTGTGTGTGTGTGCGCGACTCATTTCTTCAATCTGAACCACCGTGATCTGAACCTACTGTTCTAACTGTGTATCGAGTGCAGTTATCGTGTTCCGGTGTCGGTGCGAGTGGATACTGAACGGTCGTGAGCTGGAATTGGCGAGTGCATGCGTGGCTCTGGACAGCTCCGAAGATGTGCAACACCCGAGGCTCGATATGGCCACTACGCCGAACATGGTGGTGGCGGGGTGCCGGTCAAAGTTGGAAGTTGAATGACGCACTAGAGGTAGAGTTAATTAGAATTAAGAATGACGTAATCTCTATGCTATAGGCGATCATGTGCTAGTCGTACGCACATGATCGGATATAACCGCTCCCGATCAAAAAACAAGCGCCGTCGAAGGCACAAGAACGGCGGACCCAGTGAAACACCTGAACTATTTAGCCGACCCGAAATTATCAGCCGGGTTGTCTCAGCTTATAAACAATAGCACGGTACGCAACAAGAGTGCTACTGAATCTGCAGTATTGTTTGTATAGGCTGTGTAAAGTGAGTGACGATTTCGAACGCGTACATTGCGTAATTTAGGCACTGTCCGCTCTCTTCGATGTCAGTTTCTTGAGTCAGCGTGAAACTTTCTGTAGTAATAACGCACTGGCCATCTGTCAGAAAGAGGTCGCTGTGTAACACAGAGTGCATACATTTCATCGAGATATCCAGGCGGGATCGCAGGAGCCCCTTGGCGAATCTGCCAAGCGGCTTGCACCGAATGACGAGATGATGTGATTTTTTTTTCTTTTTCGGTCAACATATGTGTGAAATTTCGAGGCAAATAATGCTTGTTTCCACTCGTTAGCTCCCATCATTTGCTTGTTTTCTACCTGATAACCACGGCCCAGAATCCCGTTTTCAACATAGCAACCCACTTAGACGCGCCAAACTGACCGATGATTGGTACAGACCAAGAAGCGATAATACGTTGTGGAGGAAGTTGCCACGGAGATGCTCTTGCGCAAAGTGGCACTGTTTGTCGGGAAGCAGTGGACCTCGCCGTACTACGCTGAAAAGGAACCGCGGTCGTTCGGGCACTTTTCAGAGCGGCGCAACGTGGCTCAGTCGCCGACGAACGTTGGAGTGCTCCGGCGCGTGTTGCGTTCGTTCACGTTGGTGCAAAAAACAGCCTTTACCAATGGAAAGCCGCGCGCAGAGCCGACACCGTCGGGCGAAAGTTCTCGGCAGTCCGCAGCGTGCTTTTAGTAGCGGCAAGTTGTTTGGGTGGTGCCCTCCTATAGGCTCCTTGCACTGACGTAACATCGGATACTTTTGAACACCATAAAAGAGGAGGAGAGAGAAGCTGCTTTTGTAAGAATTTTGAGTGACAGGTTAATCTTCTATAATCTTTTGGGGGGAGAATAGCGACGTCTGTGCTTATCCGGGATGCACAAAGGAGGATCCTGATAAGAGGGGATCTCCTTCTTCCCCTTTTCTCTGGAGGGCATCGGAAATGACGTCATGTGCAAGCCACGTATGGTTACCCCTCGTGACGTCATCACCTTGTGAACAACAGGTTCGATGGTGTTTGTAATTAGCATAATGGAAGCTGGAAATAATTACGCTTTAAAACCAACGCTGCCAACACCATCAAAATCAAAGTTCTTTCATTACTCTTATTTCCATCGACGGGAAATCCTTTGCAGATCTGATAGTCAGCATTCGGCCAACCGAGGAAGGCCGACCACTGCGACTCTTTCGATCGGTCACGTCGAAAATAGGGAGTGTTCACTGGTGGCCATAGCTCTGTGCGCAACTGCTGAGCACGTGTAGGGTGCCTTCATGTCCCGCTGCGCTAAGGGTGGTGCCAACTGCCGCTTCCCCTCTCCCGTATTCTCGCCAGACACCATTTTGCAATCACTACATTTCCACTGAAACGTAAGAGCAACATTGACATTGAACAACTTGAGGCACGGACAACACGGGGTGGCCTCTTTCACGAACGGGCTGTAAACTTTAGTCGCTAGATGGCGCAACATACTACCCAATACGAAGAATAGACCCCCTACTATTTGTCCACTCATCCTGGACCAGCGAATATGAAACGGGCAACGATGTAGAGGGGCTTAGAGCGATTAACCGGGGTTCCGGTCTGCACTCGAAAATTACCCCCCCAAGACCGCTGCCATTGAACGCAAATTTGACCACTCGTCACGTGCCCAAACCAAATACGTGACGTCACAGGAAAGATGGCAGCGCCGAGCCAGCGGCTGGCCCCAGCTGGGCCGGAGCTTGCCGGGTTCTTTGTTGGTTGTCATTCGTCTTGGCGAGTTGATTCGAGACGTGGAAGCAATCATATGATGCCGGTCGAAAGCGATTTCCGAGTTCAGTGTGGTGCCTGATGTAGAAATAACGTGAAAATAAGAAGGAACGGTGTGCATTTCGCTGGTGACCTACGGGGATATTGCCACGAAAGAGACAATCGGCCATATGTTGCTCGGACCTAGGATTGATTCGAATACCGGTAGGATAAATTTAAAGGCGACGTTTCTGTGCTTTCGTTAAAGGAGCTGTGCAACAATTTCAGGGCTTTGCTTAAATAATTGTGGAAGTTGATGCCTGACACTTCTGAAGTGAACTACAGAAAACAGATGTTGCCTGGATACCCTAGTTTTTATTTCAAGAAATAAAAAAAGATCCAGGTTTTTGCCACCTCTCAACTCGTACATCGTATTTCGGGTCACGTTCGCAGTGACGTCGATGGGGCAGGCATGGGGTTCCGGTAAAGTTCTCTCTCTAGAGCCATCAGTGATCAGCAAGAACTCGATCGCTCGCGACCGCATGACCACGTGCTGGCGGGCGCAGCGCGAACAGCATGGTGAAAGGAGGAAAGTCTCATGCCGATTCGATAGCAAAAACTGCCATCGAATCTTCTTCAGGATGTGAGCCGCACCTCTCCCAAAATAGAGGCGGCGTCTTTGAAGGGACGTGTGGGGAATGCTGACCACTGTATCCGCGTCTTTAGTGCTCAAAAGATTTAGCTCTCCGCACATAGCACGGTTCGCCACACCCATGTCTCAAGTCACCGCAAGTACGTTCAACCTCGCTTCAGAACCCAACTGCACGAGCTTCAGAACGAAGACTTTGAGAAGGTCGCCATCAAGCGACCGCCCCGTGAAATGGTAGGCCACTACCTGCATCCACAGAGGTGTAACTCCTCGCAACATGAACACCAAAGCACGATTTGCGGCATCATTTTTTGGTGGAAATGTGATGGACCCGTGGATACAGTCCTGAGTTTGGTCGTGTTGAATGCCTTCGTCAATCTTCATTTCATCTAGGAACAAGACACAGTCTCGTTCACTTTTCTGCATTGTGTCGGCCTTCTTCAATACACTGAAAACCTCTTGGAGAATCCCAAGCGAAAGACAAAGCTCTGCATTCTTCTCATGAGAGTTCTGGTGCTGGGAAGTGGATAGCCAATGGTTCGGAGCAGCTCGTAGCCCGCCGTGCCACAGGTAAACTTAACTTGAAGAGCTTGCTTCACGGTCAACATAAACCATGGAATTCCCCTGCGTGCTTTTTTTTTTTTTTGGCGAGTATCTTTCTTTGGTCATCAGCCAGGAACTGCGGTTTCTGACCAAGCGTGCGAAGTTACTGCTCTCCGATCTTTAGTTCCATTAAAACTTGTGTTTGGGCGAGTTGGTTCATACTGATTTAAAAGGTTAAAACGCGCAACACAACAAGGACAATAAGGACACAAAGAGATATAAAGACACATAGCGCCCGTCCTGTCGTCTTTGTGTCTTTATTGTCCTTGTTGTGTTGCGCTTCTTAACCATTTAAATTTAGTTCCTTCTTCATGGCGCGGATTTCTTTCTTTGTAACTTCATGATTTAGTTGGAGGTTTTTGTACGTCTTGGTAATATCAATCATAGTTTTCTTTAGCTGAACTCAACAGAAGTTTCCTGCTCGTGCTGACATGCTCTCTGGTGTGGATTCTATGTTGGGTGGTAAGTCATGGTCAGGTGGCGACGTAGTTTCGACTGCTCCTTTTGGCTCCAGATCCATGCGGCCATCTTCAGAGACCCCGTCATCCTCAGAAATCTATTGACCTTCAAAAATGATGTAATTTTACGAAATGCACTCATCCTCAGAGATGCGGTCATCTTCAGAGGTGCGGTCATCTTGCAAAAACGTTGCCGAAGTGGTTGCGGGCGTAACAAGTTGACGTCTTGCAGGCAAGCTTGAGAAGTTTGTCGCTGTATCTTTGAGTGCTTTGTGAATTTATGAAGTAGCCAAACCTCTTGGCACCAGATCTACATAATCATCTTCAGGTGTGAGGCCATCTTGAACAAACGCTGCTGAAGAGGTTCTGACGTGTGATGTCCTGTGGTGCTGTATTCATTTGAAGTGTTATTCAAGATCTTTTTAAAAAATGCCCCGTCAGTCGAGGCCTGGACGGGTGATTCAAGAGAGGTTCCAAGCAGTCTATCGGAGCAACCTTTCTTGAAGGCAGTGCTCGGATTTAAGTTCCTGAGAAAAAATTGTGTTGCTCGCAGTTGGGCTTTCGTGATGTGGGTCCCTGGCTCCCGGTCCTCCAGGCAAATTCGATGAGTCCCCGACTGGCTCGTGGAGTTGTTGCTCTGCAGCTTTCTTGGGGCTTGCATGCTTGTACATTTTTGGGCAAGTTGTAAGAAATTAAATCGGAACATAGTAGCTACAGGTGACTGTCATGAAAAGTAAAATTCTTCGCAATAAAATCATAAAAAAGTATGGTGAGGGAGAGAGGGAATATTGGTGGCCCTAAATATTGTTGACAGTTCACATAAGAATAAAATCGTATAAAGAGCTGGAACCTTTTCGTTTGTCATTGTTTCAATTTGTACATATACCAATGGACACTAAATAACACCCATTTGGTTAAAAAAATTTCACGACACCAGAACAGGAGTGTTTGGGATATCTTGAAAACTTCCAAACTGCCCCACATGGCAAGAGGACAGATATATCTCTTGTCTTACCACACGCCGGTCTTGCTTGTTTCAGTGTGTTGAGATTGTCACTTTACTCACCTTGGGAGGAGAACAATGTTGGCACGGCAGTCAGTTTCAGACGCTGCCACCCATCTGCTCGCCGACGCGGCCTACCTACCCTCGACTGCGAGGACATCGGTAACGAACGGGCTGGACGGCAAGCGCCGTTCGCGCGCTTGGCGCTGCCGTGCACCTCGCGGCAATACAGGTTACCGCCGGAGGGACCGACACCTCTGAAGAATAAGGCGGTCGTGGCCCTCATAGGCTTTCTGACGGACAGGGCCAAACAACATAACAAACCTGTTTGGGCCAGACGGGCACACGGTGGAGGTGACGACTCAGCTGCTTCGGCTTTGGGGAGTTTTCGTAGACCGCGTTTCCCCCTCAGCTAAAACCTTCGCAGCGATGAAGCCGCTGCTGCGCCTGCGCGCCAATGGCCTTGACTGTAGAGTTCCGGGTATCGTAGTGGGTTGCGGAGAGCGGCGCGAGATGGGGAAATCAATGTACGAAAACCACTTATATATGTACCCCTTCCCCTATATCTATTTTTTACCCACTTCTAACCTTCCCAAAACAACGGTGACACCTGATGATAAAGCTAGTAAACAGGCGAGCTGGTTAAGGTTGCACATCATTAAGAACGGAGACGACAGAAATAATGGGACGTATCTCCTGCTCCCGTTCTTTCCATCGTCTCCGGTCATAACGAAATACGACGGCGACACGACGCCGCACAGGCGCATAATGACCGATGTTTTGGCTTTTTTTCAAGCCATCTGTTTCTCTTCTTTTGTCGGTAACTCTCCCCCCACCCACTCCCATTCTCTAGCGTTCCGCGCTTACTATAGAACTGTACTTTTAAAGTGAAAACAAACCGGGTTTGCCTTCGCATCCTTCAGATCCCTGTTGCCACTGTTCGCAGGAAAGCCTCTCAGCCCGTCCTGCTACCGACGCTTTGTGCTGCACAATTGCTTAGAAAACGCGTCGCTTATAGCGGACACGTTCATTTACAACAAGTCATCTGGTGCCTGCATTAAGCGAAATGGGTTCCAATGCTGCTATACGTCTTCATTTTACTTAAGGGAGAAGACCGACTGCGACTTGGTTTGTTCGAGCGGTAAGTCACAAAAATGGGGTTGTTCCGTAAGGTGCGCTCGATTTTTAGACATAAGGGCCTGTTCACACACTTAGGTTTGCCTATGACAGAGCTCTTGTGAACTCCTGTGAGGAAAAGACACGCCGGCACGCTGACGTCATCTATGCGGCGACTCTAGAATTTTCATTTTAACAGAGCAAAGGCTTTGCGGTATTTGCAACATCAAATCTACAGTGGCTAGCGATATGAGTTAGAATGCTCAAACGGCGATTAGGCAGTACCGACCACGCGGTGCAGCAGGCAGCGAGCGCAGGGTCAGAACGGCAGTGGGGGTGTTCAAATGTGTCTACGCACCCGCCGCATGCGATACCTCCCCACTGCCGACACACGCACGGCAGCGTGTAACGGCGTGGTTTGTACTGCCTGCTCGCCTTCTGCGCATTCTGTCTCATATCGCTAGCCACTGAACTTACTATTTATTAGACACGGTCGTATAGAACATTGTAAAACATTTCAGAGCGAAAAAATATAAGCGCACCTCCCCCCTCTCACCCAAGAAGAAAAAGAGAATGAAACGAAGGGAAATGGTTAATGTTACTTGGCTCTTCGACAGATGGCACCAGTTTGTTTTCTCGCCGTAAGATATTCCAAAATGATTTCAGCAGACTTGGGAAGTCAACTGTTACAAGTAACGGATTACATGTAATCTGATACTTTTTTTAGTAATTTCGTAATTGCCAACTTACATTCTTGTGCAGTAATTGGTAATGTGATTTCGCTTCAAATATCGTATGGAATTACTTCAATTACTCGTTACATTTTTAAAATTGTGAACCTAATACAGAAAAAGCAATACGATCATGCACTTCAGCTACATGAAGATAGAAAGTCCAACAAAATGTTAACCAAAGAGAAAATACGTTTTTTTCGGTTGACCGGTAACTAGAAGCACCAAAAAAGAAACAAAAACGTGCAAGGCATATACAAATATGGGGAAAAAGAAGACCAATAAGACAACATGGAGCAGGCGTTGCCTTTTTGTTCTCTTAGCGAATGTAGACGCTGCCCAGGGAGATTTTGCACCGTTAGTTTTTCGTACAGAATTTCATTAATGATTTGCGACCAACTTAAGCTAGCGGTATGAGGGGCGTGGTTGCAGATTTCGCTGCCTTGTCAGCTTACAGGCGAACGGAGTGGACTTACATTCTCTCTCTTCAGTGCAATGTTTTGTTTTTACAAAGACTACCATGATGCGGGTGTTTGAGAAATTGAAAGTAGTGCTGCAGAGTATTTCTGAAAACATAAAAATGATCACTATTCTTTTCTTAGTAAGTGCGGTAAAATTAACGTGAAAGTAATTTGTAACTTAATGAGCAAAGTAATCCTTTACTTTTCAGCGAAAGTAATTGAAACGTTAATTCATTATATTAGAAGGTCGGTAATTTGTATTCGTAATCAATTACTTCTTTCAAGTAACGGGAAGCCAATTAAGGGCAGCCTCACGATTAATGCCACGATGCAAATAAAGCGGCCATTTCCGAGACTGTCGACGCTCCTTCAAAACAAATTGCATGACCTCCGGGTATATTTTATTTTTTTAGCGGCCTTGCCTTGCTTTCTTCTTCTCTCATATTGTTTTTTGAGCCTATTTGATGTTCAATTGCACCTGCGTTATTATTATCGCCCTATTCTTGATGTGACATTACGAACTATAGCAGAATGAAGCTTACACTCGGCGGATCTTGTAAGATGGTTTCACAAAAAATCTTTTCACTTCCAGTAAGAAGCGTTCTGTCATGTTTCCGTGCTTGGAACACCTCTCCCACTGGTGTGTCTACTGTGTCCAGAAAGGTGCTCCCTCGATATCCGCCTGATGGAGGTCACAGAAGTCTCATGCTGTCGCCGGTCGCGTTGCTGAGGTGTCTCAGCACCGGGGTGTATGTGGCAGGTGCCACTCCTGCTGCAACATAACTCGACCGTCCACGGAACCTTTGGCAGCCAGGAGTTGCGACGCCGCGACAAAGGCGACATTTGACTTTTCGCGTGCCCTCTCCCAGAACTTGTGCCTTCGAGCGGCAGGATCATGGAATATGACAAAAGAACATTCGGGCTTTCGTGACGTCATTTTTTAGCCCTTCGGCAGTACTGTGGGAGCGTGGGCGGGATAAGACGCTAAAGACACCAGTGGGAGACGCTCTCCAGGCAGCATATTCACGTTGGTGAACAGTGCCCGCAGCTCTATTCATTATTCACCGTTCACCCTTAAGCTGAGAGTAGGAGCTCCGCCTTCTGTGCGAACTTTCTGCCTTTGCTAGCACCGGTATGGACGCGCAGATACGCGCAACCTTATTTCTGCGGAAGCAGGGAGCTCGCTCTAAGGCGGAGCTTCTTGTCTCAGTTCAAGGGTGAATTAAGTATAGTTTGCACGTATACGTTTTGCTATTGTGTAGTATTTTGACGCCAATAAGACGCACGACCGTCGGAAATGACTCCGTCGGCTGCTGAACTAAGGTGGCTGAAGTGCCGTTAATCTGAGGAGGATTGAGGTCCTCTAGTGAACGCTTCACGGAACACTGCTCCTGACAGCGCCTTCTAGCATTTCTGGGCCCCATCTTCTACTAGAAGAGAAGGCATACGTATTACGACATCACTAGCAATTCACGCCCCAAGCGGCGCACACGCTTTATTTCGACTACAGTTTCCTCAAAGCGGCACAAACGTTCATCTTGGCGTCGCCGCGACGCTCCGATACGAGATGGCGGCGATGATAACGCGAGCTAGAGGGCGCTGCGGGGGTCTACTACAGCATGGAAACCAGTGTTGCGGAGTAGGCACCCCGATTCCATTCAAATTCCATTCCGGGGAATTAGAGTTTTCGATAATTCAATTCCTTTCAATTCCTAGGAATGGAGACACTGAGCCTATTCGAACTCCTGGAATGGCTGAATTGTTCCATTCCATTCCTTTAATTCCTAAACGTAAAAATTGGCACTGGACAGCTAATTTTTTTGCCGGCATAAGCACTATAAAGCTGACATTATCAAATGCAGAGACAATTGCAAAAAAAAAAAGAAGCTACATTCCCCCCCCCCCCCCCCCCCTCCGAAAAAAAAAAAAACACTAATTTTTACTAAGCGGACCACTGGTGGCAGAAAGTGTTTATTTACAGTGTACTGCAAACATCGAGAAAGCCGCCTGATATGTCGATGCTTGTTTAAGACATCGGTGTCGCGACCACGTGGCTCGCAACAAGCAGCAAAACTTAAATCCACTCATTTTCTTTTTTAACTTTATTGCATTTGACTTTTAAGACATGCGCGGCCGGCGTGTTTGTTTGATAAGACCTTAAAAATATCCAGTTCGTGCGTGGCGCAGGAATAAGCTATATTACTGTATTCTTCAAATACAGCAACACGGTTAGTACACTGCTGGAAGCGACTCCATGCACAGCGGCAAGAACACATCCTCTGACAAAGTGCAACCTCTGTGGCGCAGCACGAGGGACCGTATAGAGTCAGACCATGTCACGAAACATGTATTAAAACGCATAAGTTCAAGCTTGCTTTACGAATCTCGATATTTTTTGCAATCTTCAATTCAATTTTTGGCTGGTTCGCCTGCCCTTTTCCACCCTTCGCATACTCATTTTCGTGTTTCCTCTTCAGATGGCGAATAAAGTTCGATGATATACGCCGACTTCACCGTTTATAGTTTCGTTGCACGACTTTCAGCGTGCAGCTTGTTTATTTTCTTCACGACTAATGTAGAAAAATGTCTTCTACGATGCCATGACTCGATCGGTATTTATCTTGTCTTTTCGTCCGAATTGTGATGTTCCTCTTCGCGCTGATCGAGTGGCGGGTTCAGGCAGCAGACGGTACCAACCGATTCATTCATTCTTCTACCTCGGTTTCGGTTGTTCGCGTTGTGGCGACGGGTCGGGCAGTCAGTGTTGACAAAGCTCTTCACATCAAGATACAATAAACGGGGTAATACCGCACCGTTCGAATTGACATTCCCCGTGTTTCTTCAACAACACCGTCCAACTGACTTCTCACCGCCTCAAATAAGGTCCAGGACGAGGAGCAGAAATGCAGACCGGACAGCCGAGACTCGCGGAAGCCAAAACCTCAGTGGCAGCTAGCACCCAGCTCTCCTTCTTGGTTGCCCTCACAGCAACGGTCGCGCCTCGTCTGGCGCGGGACGATCTTTCTGCAGTTCTAGTCAGTTCGGTCACACCAAGAGTGGTGACGATAGTCTACTTCACCTTACGATGGACCTCAACAGACAGCACGAGAGCCATCGAAACCAATCCACTGCCTTCTGAGTGTCGCGTGACCCTGCAGTCCCGCTCACGTTGCTGGATTGCCTAGGGTGACTCGTAGCGTCCGCAGCGGTCCATCGCAAGGTGAAACGAAGTATGCAGAGACTAATTCAAAGGAAATGAGCGGAAATCCGCTAGCTTGCTTGTAATCCCAACCCACTAAAACATATAACACAGAAAACAAGCATCGGAACAAAGACTAAGTAATAGGCGGACTTACACTACAAATGCAGTATAAGAAAAACAAACCTTGGAGCAGAGCGCCAGAGGAGAAGAGGGAAGTGAATCTCGTTTTGGTTTTAATGCCGAAGCAAACCCACATTTCGCACTTCAGAGGAGTGCGCACGAATGAACGTGGAAGACAGCAGGGTTGGCTGCCTGCTAAACAACACGCCTCGAACAATAAGAAAACAATACCTGATAAGGGAACAAAAGGTAAGGGCGCAAACGAGCTGGTGGTGGTTAACTGTTTCGACAAAAACCCCGAGACTGGGACAAAAAGGGACGGAGAAACACAAAGACTTTGTGTTTGTCCGTCCCTTTTTGTCCCAGTCTCGGGGTTTTTGTCGAAATGTTTAATACCTGATAATCTTTCGACGGTGCCCGAGTCAACGGGTTATCAGACCTCTGCCAGTCTGTGCGCGCGCATGCATTCTACAAACCGTGGCAACAAAAAAAAAAAAAGCATTACAAGAAGGACGATGAGGAGTGCATGGCGGTTTCTTTCTTTGCCGCTCCCTTTTCTTTTGCTTGGTCCTTGGTTTCTTGTTTCGCTCTCGTGTAACGCCATCGAAGCCCGACTGCGCGTCAGTGAAAGGCGCCAGGTTACCCCCCTTTCCCCTTTTGCTCTTTGCTTTGACGCGTGTTTTATGTATTGCATTTTTTTTTTGGCGTATAAGTTTGTTCGGGCTTCACGCGGGCTAGCAGTTTCCCGCTCATTTTATTTCTGAACAACTGATTCGCTGACTGGCTCGGTTTAACTAACCGTTAACACTAAAAACAAAAAAGAACAAAAATAAAAAGATCTGTGCCCGTTCCATTCCCATTCCGTTCCTCTCAACGTGTCCGCCATTCCGTTCCCATTCCATTCCGTGGTCGTGAAAATGCGAAATGATTCCGGAATCATTCCGACTACGGAGTGGCAACTCCGCAACACTCACGCAACAAACCAACGTTACGAGAACACTCAGTTGGTAAACTCACCGTTGAAACCTGGGCCGCTGGCGTCCACTGAGAGCGAGCTAAATGCGACAACAGCACCACTCTTTATGTTCTGCCTTGACTGTGGTCACCTTGAGCTTTAGAGAGCATGTTTTTGAGTAAAAACCGACAAAAAAAAAAACTCTTTTGGGGTAACTTTTTTTGGAGTTTAATACAAAATGAAGGGCGGGTGATGCATTCTAAAACTTTTCGTTTGCAAGGTTTTGCGACACAATATTGTTTTTATACAACCATGTCTCAGCGGTGATTTCAGGTAGCGCGTCCCGACCTAGGCGCATCCTAACTTTGGTAGCAGTTCGCGGCGCGTCCGCTTGGGACACGGGGGTGGCGCCGCTGAAACCCCTTCCACCGTATCTGTTTCGGTGCCAAAATGACCGTTGGCAAATATAGCAACACCGTCCGGCAAGTGCGAGAATCAGGCGAACAGGTTGCAGATGAACGACGCATCCTTCGGATTGGCAAGGAAGGCTATGCTGCCAGAACGGCGCTTGAATCTGCTCCTGTGAAATCAGACCAAGATTATCAGGAACAAAGTCGAAAAGGCGAACATATGTCCTCTTTTTTGACCCCGATGAATTCCTGTTCCTTGGAAGGACGAGGAGGCACAAGACCCTAACAGACCTGGACCGTCAAGATCCGGATGGCGAACCACCAGCCCAATACAGCGGGAGGGAGACCCCGATATCCTGCGCCGGATCCGAACCAACACGGCAGTAACCGCAATTGCGTTCACAGTGTCGTGTTTGTCCGTCCCTTTTTGCCCCCTAGCTCCAAGGTTAGTATGTCCATGGCAGTAATATCTGCCCTGCAGGCTAAGTTTGACAAAGTCAAGCGAGTCCGACACCCCGATGACCCCGGGCCGGTTATCGCCGGTGACTAAACTCGATACCGGAGCAAGAGACCTGCAACTACAATACATCTTCTCTGGGAGTGCGGAGCCACTGTACGCTCAAGGCGGGCCACCATTTACGATCTCCCCGCTTACTATCGGCCCAAAACTGTCGTAGAGTAGACGCGACCAGGGGGATATGTGCAGCACAGGAAGATTGTGCCGAACTCACTGCTGAAGGTCATCCAAGAAGCCCGTATCCGACAGTAATTTTAAACATTTCATCCTCATTGTATTCCCCATCCCTCACTCTTCATTTTCCCTACAAATGACCTAAGGTCAAGGTGGTGGAAGAATCATTAAAGCACGTCTGAAACAAACAAAGAAATTATATTCATTAGCGATATTTTAGGTGACGTTCCAGTCAGGATTAATATTTTGGCCGATGATTGTTATATAAAACGAAATCTCTAGCCATCACGACCATCTTCTCATTGACATCTCCCTGGCAAAGAAGAATTCATGATCCAAAAAATGGCAAATGACTCCTAATCGTAAAAAGAATATGTATATATATAAGTATCACGCCGAAAAAAATAATCAGAATCTGTCTACTTCATAGACCGTGTGCCATTGAAAAAAAAATCTAATCTTCCAAAAACCTCGAAGTCATCAGCTCATTTCATCTGCGATGGAACAGCCACATTAATTATATAGCACAGCGCGCGTATCAGAAACTCGTCTTTCTAAGACGGTCCCTGTAGCGCTCCAGCACATCAATATAGTTGGTTGTTATAACCCAAGTAGCACAACTCGCTGGTTTGGGAATGGGGCGGTACCGGTCTGCCGGCAAGATCCTACTGGCCCGACGCTGGAAACGCCCCGTGGGGCGGCAACGGGCCAGTGAGATTGCCAGTCACTGGCCAGCGACTGGGACTGACTGGGACGCCCGGCACTGGGCGTCCCAGTGAGTTCCCGGGATGCTGCCAGCACAAACCCCCAGCGTAGTACCAGTAATACGGTAAGATACCAGCAAGACCCCAGGCTAGCGGCCTCAAGCCATACAGTTCCCGGTCTTTTTTCCCAGCGAGTTCCCGGGCTGCTGCCAGCACAAATCCCCGGCATAGTACCAGCAGTACCGCAAGATACCAGCAAGACCCCAGGCTAGCGGGCTAAAACCATACAGTTCACGTTCTTGTTTTCCATGCTAACATTTGGTTTTGTGTGCGATTCACACCTGGATAGAAATGATGTAGTTCATAACAAGGGTTATTTTAAGACGTAATGTGTGTAAACAATAAATGAAACATACAAAATTGTTACCGTCATTGTTTATTGTCAGTTGCAGTGAAGCTACAGTCGGCTGGTAATCATGCGCTTGTCGCCAGAGGAGTGCGCTGAATGAAAGAGGCTGCATGTCACGGGCCTAGGAAATTTTCTTCACACTTCTCATGCAGCTTGTGATGCAAGTCGACCATGCACCCGAGAAGGCAAGTCCTTCATTACAGCACCTGTAAAGAGAATCGACACCACAGTAGAATGACAGGGTAAATCAATACCAGCTGGACGTGACAATCCAGAAATTCCAAACTGGGGTGAGGGGCATGAGACAAGCAGCCCATGTAAAAGGAAATTTTTTTGTAGCTAATGCACTAATTGTCTTTATTTTATTTTCAATCTGGAAACTACATCAAAACAAGAATCCCTAAGGGACACACCTGTAACAACACACTGGATGACCAAGGGGCGAAAATGGTCCAGTTATCTCATAATCAAGGTCAGCTATTTGTATGAAAAAAGCCCACTTCAGAGAAAGGCTTGTGGAAATCATCTATTTTAATTCAAAAGGGCATGTCGAGAGACGGGCGAGCTTGGCAGAGTAGTTGGCATGTTGGTTAACACTGACGTTTGTGACGATAGGTGTGCAGTCCCCGATATCCACATTCAGCATTTTTAGGTAAACATAGCGATTCATTAGCATTACTGAGACAATGACAAATCATATCCTTGACGATACAGCTCACCGTTGTACACATACTAATGAGATTGGGTAGACACAGGTAAACATGTAATGCATTGCAGAGTATGACACCCCGGTTCCCACATAATGGCAACTTGACGACTAAAAGTCATCTGCAGACTTCATGAAATAAAAAATAGCGACTTACACAAAAACTAGTATATATTATCAGCGTCCACCATCAAACTCACATTGAGTGTTTTCCATCGGCATGCCCTAGCCCTTTAAAATGCCCGCAAGCCTCACTTACTTTAAGCATATGACATCTCATGAGATGAAACATTCCCTCGTTATCATCATTAAGATGTCTACAGGTGCGAACAGTTCAGGAATATCAATTGAAAGATACCAAATCAGCAGTGAGGTAGTGTACAGTGGCTGGTAGATGCAGGTTAATATGTATGGGACATCTATTTTCTAAGTGATATTGTTTATCTGGTCAATTTTCTTCACACACCCATCACATACTGGGACAAGGTTCTCAATACAGTGGAAAACAGGAAGGAGAAGCGAGTTCCAGATTTAGTTTTGCACAAGTTATGTGGCAACTGACTTCATCCTCTTAGAATTTATTAGAGTGGATCTGGGTGTAATGATGTCTAGCCCGACAATACTGCCTGGAGCACATGTCCCAAAACCTTCAGAAACGGGTAGAGGAAGTTTTAATCATAATTTCCGTATTGCGATGAGAGCTGCTCACACTGAGAATTGATAGGAGCAGTGTCGGCCATCCCTGTGTCTGAAATATCTATGCGTCAGCCACCCCCTATCAGAAAAAGTTTTAGCTGGGCGCTTTTTACGGCCCGCTCAGCTCAGCCACTGAGCGGGAAATTAACCAGGCATGCACGTAACGCTCAGTCGGCAGTGGCCATTGGGGTGCAGGAATTGTCTTCTCCATCGGCATCTGCGCTCCGGTTGGTCGTTGCTGGCTGAGCGTTGTGTGCATGCAGGTGCTTTCCTTTTGAGTGGAGCGGGTCTAACAATGCTCAGATAAAACTATCTAATGTCTATGTCACAGCCTCAACAGCCAAACGAGCAGTCTTCTTCCTCGCTTGCACAATAGACCAAAATTGCACTGCATACTGCTTTAGAGGCTTGTTGGCATGTTTCGCACTCACTCTCTGCAGACAGCTAGGACTATTGGTAAGCGAGGGAAAAAAAAGCGTGAACACATATCATGCATGCCAAAAGAAAACATCAATGGGACTACACGAGACTGCATTAAAGTTGTCATTTGGGAGCGTTTTATACTGCACAGCCACTGGCTGAATCACATAAGTGTCACACTTGCCGAGCTTGAAGTACAGTCGTGATCTTTACGAGTGTGAACAAGCGATCGTCGACTATTCAGTACTGGGAGCATCATGCACCAGCGGACTTGCTCTCCTTTTAAAATGCCTTGCGAACCAAGCATGGTAAGTCATCTGATAAGGACAGGACGTCACCACGGACAGCACTGAGCAGTTGATAATCACCTGCTTACCTTCATATGGATCAAGTCTCTACTTGGCCAAAGTAGGCAGTATGTGTGCAGCAGAAACGGCTGTACTGAAATCTCAAAAGGATGAAAGATCAGAGCAGGCTTGGTGAGGTTTCACGTTGCAAGTATGCCCATGCAAATTTCACTTTCTAAAACATAAACACGCATTTCACATTGTCATCCAGGACAAGCTGCTATTACACAGCTGTATATATAAGGCAGCTTACCATCAACAATCTTCGCAGACTGCCATGGACCTGATCCTCGGCTTGGCTGATGATGCAGGAACGAATTGGCCTAGTCGATGCTAGCTTCCGTTCGGCAAGGGCTGCACTGAGTATAAAGGTGAAAAAAGTGTTGTAGATTATGTGAAACAAACAAAAGCAATCCTAGCACCCACAATTCGCTAGAGGCACTGAAAACAAAAATAAGAGTTTAGGTCAATTATTTTAGTGCAATATACTTCGGACACATACCATGACTGCAGGTAAGATATTTGCTGCCTTCAATATAGATCTGCTTGAAAATTTGCAAGCCAAATAACAAATATTTTATAAGCTGAAATATATTTTGCTGGAACTACAAAATCTGAAGACTATCTTTGCAAATATGGTGCTATCTAGTACATCAGAGATGAGTAGAATTGGATTACAGCGTCCCCCTTACAAAGATTGAAGCAAAACAAGTATAGAATTTGCCGTGCCACTACAGTAAAACCTCGTTAATTCGGATCTCATGGGACCGGCAAAAATGTCCGAATTAACCGAAAGTAGAAATATCGAAAGGACAAAGAAAGCTGCGCGAAAACGTTGCCCTGTGACACACCTTTATTTTGAGAAAAAATCTGCTATTACCGCCTGCTTTCTGGACGACACTTGGGCGAAGACGGCAACTTTCCTTAGCGCAGTCGAGTGCTCCACCGCAGTCGCACTGTCGGAGCTATGCATCCCGTGCGCTGACAATGTAGC
Organism: Ixodes scapularis; assembly: GCF_016920785.2. NCBI lineage: Eukaryota > Metazoa > Arthropoda > Arachnida > Ixodida > Ixodidae > Ixodes > Ixodes scapularis. Next base: position 10,250,921 of record NW_024609879.1, read on the forward strand.
ACAGCAAGGCCTCTTCTCGTTTCGGGTGCACCACCTTCCAAGGCCGCTTTCTTTTCGCGTTGAACTTCTCGCTCTCAAAAGCCCGTAGGATATCGGCCAAAATTTTTACGTACGTGGCCAAAGTGCTTCTCTTGACGTCGTAACTTTCCATAACTTGTCGAAAGACGCCGCCCTCCAAGGCCCTCAGTATTTCCACTTTCGTAGCTAAATTCTTAGCCTAGTACAGCTGCAACGGAAAACGAGTGGCACAACTGACCAGTAATCGGGGCGGCGAAATCGCGACACCCGGCGCCATTTTTCCCGAGCACCGATAGCGAGAGTGCCAGTCACGTTGCAATTTACAATGCGGGGGTGGCCAGCGAAAAATTGAGGGATAGGATAGTTGTTAAAATGGCGGGCTTTAGGATCCCCGCGTTGAGGCATAAAACGTGACTGTCACTCTCGCTATTGGCACGCTCGGGAACAATAGCCCCGCGTGTCGCGATTTTGCCATTCCGGTCGTCGGTCACTTGTGCTACCCTTTTTCCGTTGCAGCAATGCTTCTGCTGCTTCCTTGCCAGGAGAGTAACGCGCTGAAGCACGGCGATCCAAAGCAAAACTGGTGCGAAACACGGAGAACCGAAAAACCATGGGAAAACCGGAAAAATCACGTGCGCACTTCGGATGGATATCGGTTATACCTTTTGGAACAGACGGTAGATAGCGCCACCTGCCGAATTTACGATAGTGCGCCGCGTTCCCTCTGAATTAATGAGCGTTTGCTGCCATTGACTAATACATACGTTTGACGGGACCGAATCGGCAGTTAAAATTATCCAAATTTCCAAATTAGCGGGGGTTGAATTAACGAGGTTTTACTGTACAACAGAAACGACTCTACTGTGATCTCGTTGGGATCAGAGTTCGGAACAGGCATGAAGGATTTGGCACGAGAAATATGCCAATGTCATTATTCGTTTTTGCAACATTAAAATGACTCTGAAAGTGCGACCAGCTGCAGGGTGTATTAATGCAAATCTCGTGAGTGCTGAATTGTAGGCACAGTGCCCTGGTTGTGTTCATGTGCGATATATGACCAAATACCATAGAGACCAATACTGCAAACCTCATCGAAAACCAATGGGTGCGGTGGCGAACGGCGTGAGTGGCGCTGTTCACCTCTCTTGCCGTTCATTTGTGTTTGTGTGTTGCCACTTCCAATGGGAAGGCTTCAGCCATTATTGGGAACACTAAATAAACAAATAAAAATGCAAACACAACACACACAGCAATACTGGCAGCAAGTCGAGACGCACTTCCGTTGTAAACTCAGCATTCCGCTTACGAATGGGAAGCGCAATTTTCCTACAGGATTTCATTCCACGTGAATGGCATTCGAATTGCTAAAGGCCAGTCCATAAACACAGCCTGCGTTAAAAACAATCCTATCAGCAATAAGTTTCTATTATATTGCTCAATATGTAAAGAACCTTACCATGAACAGCCTTGGCAGTCTTCCATGAAGCCTGGCCTTCAGCAGAGGATGCTGTCATTCTGTGTCGTCTCAGGACACTCACATCAAAATGGCGAAAGTGAATGCCAACTTCTACTCGGTAAGGACTGCAGTAAGTATAAACATGAAAACACAGATTAGAATATACGATAAAAAATATCATAGACCAACGTGAAAAAAGTGCACAAAAAGACAAGGACAAAAGGACAGGAACACATAGGACGCAGACTGGTGCACACTCACAACTTGATCTATTGAACATAAAAGAAAAAGGATCAGAGAAATCAGAAAGGCTGTGTTCGGAGAATGCGAGCTTCAGAAACCAGGGCGTGAGCAAAAGATGTCAGGTAGACTGTTTTACAGACACTTTGGAAATAACAACAGCCTTTCCATGTAATAAGGTGGTGAGTTCATTCTGATTGAACATCCTGAAAAGTAACAAACAAAAAACAAGGAATAAAAAGAGAGGAATACATACACTACATACGAGTGTAGACTCCCAACTCACAAATTGGAGAAGAAAAAAAATAAAGAATGCGAAAGGAGCTTTAGCAAAAGTTCTAACAGGTCCAAGTGGAATGTGCTAACCCCCACCCATATGCATAAGACTGTAAACACAATTTTCTTGGCAGCTCAGGTAACGGACGGATGTGCGGACACATTGGTCGCCCATACTAAGAATAATAAAGGCCTCAAATAATCCCCTTGTATGGTTTTCACAGTATCTGCTAATTATTCACGTTTTCTCTAAAAGCCTCGTCCCACTAGAGCGACAAACACCGATTTTCGTCCGACGACACCACAAAGTTCCATGTCGCCGATGCTGTCCCACTGCAACGGCCAACGCCCGCGACAAATAATAGAGGCGGAGGGCACCGCGCTCTTCCAGACATTCTAGTTTACCAGTGAACAATACGGTGGAGGGAGGCAATCAAACAACCCCCCTTCCCCTTTCCGCCTCCACCCGCCGGCGGGCCGGCCCCCCCGCATGCCCGCCGCTGCCGCGGTTCCCCCCCCCCCCCCCCGCGCGCGCGCCCGCCGCTGCCCAAGCGCTGCCGCGGTTTCCCCCTCCCCCCCCCCCTCCATCTCCCCAAACGTTCCGCCGCTACTGATGGACCTCGAGCGAGTATGCAGCCTATTTGTGAGCGAAGAAAAACAGCCTCGCATTACCCCATTCGCGCACAATTAGTAATACTGGTAAAAGCAAGCGATCTAGACAATAACAAGGATTTTGAACGGAGGAAAGAATAATCTAGCCCTAACAGACAAAGAAAGGAACTTACTTTGGAACGACCGTACCATGATCTTGGCTGTTGAGCAGATTTGACGTAGTTCCACGGCTCACAGTCTCTTCCTTCTTGTTTAGACACATTTGAAACTAAGATAAACTCCACGCATCACGACTAATCGGTGAATTGACCTGAAGACAGAGATATGAAGTCCCACACGCCCGGCCAAACGTGCAAAAAAGGGCTGTGGATTGGATTGGATTGCATTGGTTGGCTCTAATGGATATCTAGCGACTTTACGGAAACTATCTTCAACACGCTTGCAATAAAACGACCAGCAATGCAAATTAAAAAAACATTAGTATACACAGTAATATTAACTTATTTAGCATGTAAACATTGCCACAATAATATAAATGCGTCCTGAACACGTAGCAAAAAATTAAATACGAAACTAACCGCACAATGTATCCAACCGACTTCAGCAGACGTATAATCTTTTAAAACAGCAAACGTTCTGTATGTCGGTTTGGCTTTGGTTGTTAACGCGTCCTGCTGGTAACGTACTGGTCGGTGGTTCCAATCCCACTAGAGAGGAAGTTTTCTATTTTTTTTTATCGCGTTTTTTTCTTGTTTTTATTATTTTAAATATTTGCTGTGTTTTTTGCAGTCGCCGGCCCCCTACTTTAGGGTAAAAGTCACGCAGAATGTGAAAATAGAAAGTGCGAGCCCAAATTTGGGTTGATGCAATGCACAAACCGTGGCCCTCCTGCTTGCCGGGATAAATCGCTCCCTCCGTGCTAATAGGTTGGTTGGTGTAGTACGCAAACAGCGCAAGTGTTTTCAACGAAGTAAAGAAGCTAATAATAATGGGAATATTGGGAGAAAAATGAGAAAATGTGTATGTAAATGGTCAAACTGCCACAGTGATGCAGCCGAAGTTTTTCTGAAGGCGGTCACTTTTAGCCACTATTAAAACAAAAATACCGCTATTTTAAGGCAGTTATTTACCTGAGCTCATAGCGCGCTACGTATTGAGCACATCTCTTGATTTTCTGACTTCCGGAAAGTAGTACTTAATTTTGTTCTGGCACATCAGGGATATCCATCGCCTGCCCCCTGGTTTTAATTATTGAGGTTGTGCTCCGCAATTTTACTTTTTTATTAGGCCTATAATGTTTTTATTCCTGAGATCGAAGAACAGTGCGGATAAATAAACTAGTTTTCAGAAACGGTATCGTTCGGTGTGATAACATTTATGTTTTGTAGCGCCAAGGGGTCACATTCACAAACCCGGCAGTGTAAACACCCACAACGCCTTTGTGTTTCCCGTTTTATCGTGTTAAAAAAAATGTTTTTATATTTACTTTTTTTAGGTGCGGTATGTCGTATAACATAAGCTATCGGGGACAGATCATCTGGCTATGTGAACATTTGAAATATTTCTGTTAGATGGTCGTAGCTACCACAGAAAATAGTCGATTCTTGCCTGAAATAGCATATTTTCACACTCAATTAAAATCACCAATAACATGATCTCAGGAAAGTTGTGTACATCTCGAAGCGTCATAAGCAAAACACACATCTCTTTCTTGTCCAGATTCTGCAATGTAATGCAAATTATTGTTTTTGTAACTCAAAGCGCGTGCTCAATCATGCCACGTGTTTGTTAATTGTGGTTGTTGTTCTTCACTCGGATTCTCCGCTATACCGTTTTTATTTTATTTTTCTTATCAGTGCCAAACACGCGCGTATACCACCGACCTTAAGTATAGTGCATCAAATTAAACTAGCTTCCTGAAAAGGTGTCGTTCGGTGTTGTGTAATTTATTCTTCATAGCGTAGGTGGTCAGAGTCTCGAATCCTAAACCGAAAATGTTCCACGCCGCATTATTTTTTCTCGCGTTTTCGCGATAAAACACGTCAGCCCTGCCATGCTGGGATCAAATACACCAGCGTCGGCAGTTATTTGCGAAGGATTGATCTACGCAAATATTTCCACTCGCTATTCATGAATTGCCACAGTTCGTCAAAATCTGGAGGACTTGACTGCATAGTAAAAACGGCAAAAAAAAGAAAAAAAAGATAAAACGATGTCGGTCAGTAAACGGAACTTCCATGGCGGGGCTCGCCAGCCTGAACAGCAAAGCGCCGATGCCGGCCAGTCACTGAACTTCCGTGTAAATACTGGCCATCAAAGACAGCAAAGTGCCGATGCCGGCCAGTTACTGAACTTCCATGTAAATACTGGCCATCAAAGACAGCAAAATACCAATGCCGGCCAGTTACTGGAACCTCCATAGAAAGACTGGCCAGGAAAGACAGCAAAAACCCGATGCCGGCCAGTCACTGTAACTTCTTCGGCGGAACTGGCCAGTGAGCAAGACGAAACCCCGACGCCGGCCGTGGCCGGTAGCTCACCGGCGCCAATGGCCGGGCGCCGCCATCCTGTTACCGCGACCGGCCGGCGTAGTCCCGATACCGGCCGACGCGGTGTGCTACCTGGGATACACTGGTTGTGAAATGAACTCTTTTTTTTTCTGTGCTAATGTAGTGAAGGATATCTGGCGCGCCAAAATAGATGTTTGAAGAACTATTTTGACCAACTGGGGATTTCATGACGCGTTGTTGACATACCAAAGTCGCGTGTAACCGAAATCTCGGTTGCACGGCTCCTTTTCCGCTGTAAGCCTCTATCAGATTACGGACACCTCGGCCGGGAATTAAACCAGCCACCTGGAGTACCTAAGACCGGCGCTTGTTTCGGAGCCATCGAGGTGGCAAAGCATTTGAAATAGCTTTCTAGGGATATAGATATTTGTTCCATGCATTTATATTGACCGTCCCGATTGCTGATGTCCTGTTAAGACAATAGCCAGCCTCGTTCGCGTCTAAACGAAATGTAAACCTTCGCCTCTTTGCGTACAACGATTGTAACGTTTTACTGTCTAGCATTTATTGATGTGGTATGCCCAAAACAACTTCTTGGGGATTCCTTTGACCTCCATTCCCCGATGGCTGTGATAACGGGCGCGGGTCGGAACGCTCGACCTCCTTCGTTGTGAGCTCCGACTGTTTCGAAAAGCGAAGTGCCCCCTCTCACTCTTTTCCGGATGCGAATGACTCGTGACAGGGGAGGAGGTTTCGTCTCTTCTTTTCCCGCTTTCGGGAGGGAGACTCGTCCGGCGACATCGAAAGGGGAAGGGTTTCGGTGACCTCCCCGATACTTCCTTGATCTTTTGCTTTCCGGAACGCCGTGTCTTAGCTTACCGGCGCAGGGTGGAATTTGGCATGGAGATATAGCTGAGTGTATTTAAGAGTGTCCATTGGACGCTCTTGGAATCTGCCCTTACCTGTGTCCTTTCTTCCGCAATTGAGGAGGAGATCAGACCGTGGCCCCCTAATCAGCTAACTTTAGAACTACGCGTATGGGGACAACCAATAACAATCACTGAGACGTCGGGTGAACTAACCGAACGCCGAGTCAGCGTTCGTCTGGAATTGGTGTTCTCCGGGGGAGGGGGGCTCTTTTGTTACCCCTCCGGCCTGCATGAACAATGCACGGTGCGTATGCCCAGCACAAAAGCCGAAAGGGGTCAAGCTCGCATTCTCTGGCGACTTTCTTCGGGAGAGATCTGACACTAAGAATAAACGGCACCTCGTCTATTGTTAATATTTTTGCGTTAAAACGTGAGCATGCCCACAAAGCCTGTGGGCATGTCCACGGACCTTTTGTTTGGTAAACACCGAGGTGTGGAGACAACAAACGGGTCAGAGCACCCCTTATAATTCGATCTCCTCGCCAATATTCAAGAGTGAGACAAGGAAGTCCATCATCGGCATCGACGGAGGAATTTATCGAAACGACCCGCGGTAATCGCGACCTGTTCCCACATTTGCTAGTTTTGTGGTTGCATTTTTATTAATCTGGGCGACTGCACTTAATTTTATTTTACTTTTTTAATTGTCTCTAGATATTCGCCAAAACGTGAGTGGGCCTTGACTAATCAACTTATGTTGGCAATTCATCCAAGCGTATTTTATGCACCCTTGTAGAGACGAAAATATCCATTATTTGAATTGAAATAAAAGTTTAATTTGTGCTTTAATTTTACTTTGATTTTCAATATAATTAGTATTGCAAAGGAACACTAGTACCGAAGCAACGTGATTCCTCGAAAGCACATTCCTACATTCGTTTTAGAGTTCATTTTATAGGAGATGCCTATTTTTTTAAACATTTCACATCATGTCAAATATGTTTGGGACACGTAAAGTCAAGAAAGCTTAATTAACTCGCTACCAATTGTTACAAATAAATCTGTATTTTTCTTGCTCTCTTGTTCTAACTGAACTGTGGCCATAAGTGGGCGGGAGATTCTTTTCACCAGTTGAAGGGGCACTCAAGTGGTTTTTGGGAAGCTACTTTTTGGTGCGATGGTGTTAAGGAAGTGTCAGTGAATGAGTATCTTCAAATTTAAGGAGGCAGAACCACCTATTAATCACGCAGGATCAATATATGTGCGGATTCCTTTCTCTTCCTGCGCCGACCAATGAAATTATCGTATGTTTGAAAATTTTTGGCGCCCTTTGTAAAGTTTCGCTAAAGAAACAATTTTCAGTACGTTAAGATATGTTGTGCATGATAATTTCACAAGACGTAAAATAGTTCTAGTTTAGAACACGCGATACTGCAATTATCGTTTCACAAACAAGGGAACACGTTTTCTCCTAGCCTTCCTCCGCGGGGGGTGAATTTCCCGTTCCCTCGGGATGCGCGGAAGCGCACCGTGTCGTGAACTCTCTCCCTCCGTGTTTTAGGGAAGTGTGTTCGTGGGCCCGTTCGCACACATGCGTCCATAGCGACCACAACAACTGGAACAACCGAAACGACCGTTGCCACCGACGGTTGCAAAGGTCTGCAACCGTCGATTGCCATAGCGACGGAGGGACGCACGCATGTGTCGTTCACGACGCAAGGAGTTGGAACGAGCCCAACTTTTCCCGCTGCGTTGGAAACAATTGCAGCGACAGACCAATCACAGGTCCAGGAGAACTGGTTGCGCGCGTTGCATGCCGGTGGTGCCGGTCGCCGAGCCGGCTCCTTCTATCTGCAAACATAGCGTCGGTGGTGATCGTCGACGCGAACGGCGTGGCCAAAGCTCATCGTTCCGCGTAAAAACGCTATATTTGACTGTGAATTGTCGTCCTGTGTCGCTATTATAACACAGCACGTACTAGAAGGGAAAATCCACCTACTCGTGCGACGATGTCGTGGCGGCACTCTCAAGACAGCAGAAACGCACGTGCCGTCGTGTTTGTTTACCTCGACTACAGTGGTGCTTTCTAAGCATTTGTTTCCTCGCACATCGACCGGATTTCTTATTTGGTGCATTTCATGCGTGTGCCCAAGTTTAAGGTATTAGTGGCGCGTACCGTATATAGGATGCGAATTTTCACGCGTTTTCATTACCGGAGAAAAGTGATTAGTGTTAGCAATCCTGAACGATCGCAACGTCTCTATGATCACGAAATCATATTTCTACGTTGCTATATCGCTTCTAAGATTACATCGTCTTTTATAATCTTAGAAAAGGCGTGTGGCGATATTTGTACTATTGGCAAAGTCGTGTATTAGAGTAGTGATCGTCCGAGACGGCGTACTGAATCGTTTTCTTTTCTTTTTTCTTTTCATCCACTGTACCCTGCAAGTCTATCACGAAAAAATAATAAAGCTTCAGGCTATAGAAAACTGTCTGTCTATATTCTGTTACGGCATTGAGTGGCAGTGCGTCCCCTTTTTAGAGGCGCCGCTGAAACAGCTGACGGCGGCATAGAAGCGGTCGCTGTGCTGACGACCCGCTGCGCTTGTTGCAGTGGTTGCAGGTGTGTGTACGCACGGCGCAGAGCGGTCGTTCCGGTCGCTCCGGTTGCAACGGACGCAGTCGTAGGTAACGCGCTCGTTGCACATGTGTGAACCAGCCTGCCGTCCTCTCGAGGCGAAAGTCAACGTGGCGACATCCTTTGACATCACGCACCAGAGGTTACGCTGCGATGCCAAATGTTGGTTTGCTTACGACTTGCCCCAACCGGAAATCAAAGAATACCCGAAAAGGTCTGCGTTTCGTCGTCCTCGAAACCCGAACACGATTCTGAAGCGCTGCTATCGTCCACATCGCACGTCGGAGTGGCGTCATAGAAAATCATCCTTAGGTCGGCTGTCCGCCGAAGAATTTCAACCTCTAACGGCGTCAGGTCCTCGAGCGTAAAGAACTCCTTCATGATCGAAGCTCGAATAACAAAGAGGTTCGACCGGTGCGGCTACCTTGGAATCACTGTGCGACGGAACATCGTCTAACGCCGTTGGCCCGAGATCGTTTTGATATGCGAGTGGTGACCAATGAGAGTGGTTTCGTTTTCGCATGGATCCGAGGTTTGGCGGCATTCAATTGCATTTTTATTAAAGATATATTCACCGTGTGACAATATTTTTTTGGTTTTAGGGATACGTAGGGTGTCTAGATTCAGTTGTCATCATCAAAACACGAACTCAAAAAACACTTGAATGCCCCTTTAAGCTATGTCTGCAATTAGAGCGCTGTAGAATGAGAAGTTAGCGCTTAATGTTATCTCTATCATAGCGCCGTAAAATCACTCGTGTCTTTCAAAAACGCAAATCATATAATCTGCTTCACCTTTACGTGGAAATATTATTTACCTCAGCAGTACGTTTCACCGCGGTTAAGTTATATTCATGGGTTGATAACTACAGCCTGTAAAACTAATGTTTTTTTTGTTTTTTTTTTATGATCCGTGTTTACCAGGGTTATCGGAAGAGTGGAATCCCCGTCCTGCACCAAAGGCATACACGGAAACCACAGACACTTAAGAACGCTGTACCAACACTAGGGTTACTTTCTGTACCAACTGCACATTGACTGAAACATTTTCACATTGATTGTAGCTCATTCAGTTAATTTACGCAGCCGACTGAAACTAACTGCATTTTCTATATACCAGAAACGTACTCTTTCAAATATGCTATTTAGTATCTCTAAATTCTAAATAGCTTCTGAGAAAATGACAACTGAAGCCGATGCTAAAGCATTAAAAAATTTTTTCCAACTCTCAGTGGCATAAAGTCACTGGTAAGCTTGAACTCGCTGTATATGAAAGACAGTATGTTGAGAATAATCGTTCCTACTGCTGAGAAGGAGATGGAGTGAGCTTCGACAGCATTATTTACACAATAATAAGTTAATTTAATTTTAATCAGGCGAGAAATATTTCTCCAATCTACAGAGGGTAACGATTCCTGCCGTTTATTTCACACGTTCAGTGTTGCTAGAACAGACTTTCAGTTTGAAGAAAAAGCTGAGATTCAAGATTAAAAGTTTCACTGCAAAAATCCGGAAAAAAATGTTCTGGCGTACCTTTACAGTTACTAGCAGCCAAACCTATTGGTTTGTTAAGCCAATTTTATGTCATATTAAAGTAAGAAAACAAATGGTGAACCTGAAGAGATATCAGCATTTTCTATAATAATTTGAACAAACTAGAAGGCGAAGTACTGGACTTCGGTGTCCTTTGTCTTTGCATTTAACGCTACCTTCTCTTGAACGATAATTGATATAAAAGTGAGGCAAAATTTTTTTTAATAACTACTTTTTCTCAGCTTCGCGCCTCCCAAACTCTCTATAGATTGTTTTCAGATAAGTTCGGCCGACCATGCGCGGTTCTAATTTTGAATTTTGGAAAAATAAAAAAAAAATAATAAAACAAAATATATATATATATATATGGTTGATTCAATGACGAAAAAAACAAAAACAAATTTTGTCTTGCGAAAAACATTTGATTTTATCTCGGAAAAAAAGTATTAAGCGGACTCAAACCGAAGCGGTTTTTGCGGATTTGGCAAATTTGCCATTTTGGGCAACTCCCCCAAAACAACTGCTGCGGCTACGGGTCCAGAAATATTTAATAACAAACTAAGCTTAGAAGAAATTGAGTCAAATTAATTTGCGTGGAGTATTGGCGCTGTGAGTTAGCAAAAACTACTCGCAAATACGGCACAATGCGCAATCATGCGGATGTTTTTTTTTTTCTCGCATCTATACATGCTAGGGTTTTCAAACGCTGCCAGCGTCTTGCCACATATATATATTTTTAATCGCTGCTCTAAATATTGGTTTCCTGGTTAACGGTAAGAAAATAATAAACGCTGAAATGGCGCCATTTTACTAAATGCGGATTATTTTACAAGTCATATGAAATATGTTTTAACTCTTCTATGATGTGTATGTACTAACAAAACCTTCAAAAGCATGTTGCCTCAGTTTTGTGACTTTGAAGTTATAAAGTGAGAAATCGGAGCAAATTGAGGCCACCTCAGTACGGCAAATAGGGCGTGTGCATATCCTTAGTTGACATGTTAATTATTATTACAGGGCGTACAAATGCACCGGAGTTGTCAGAGGGAAACACAGTGACGACATACATGCAGATGGTTATTTCAAAAGGTTAATTCTGGTTGCGTTTGAGTACTAGATTTGAAAAAGAATGAGCATGGGCCAGAGGCATCCAAAGAGGTTATCATGTCCCATACTTCGCAAGACCTGCTTTCAATAGCAAGTGAGCAACCTGCTACTATGCAGACTCCCTGTGTACGTCACGTAAAGAAACGTGGTGGCTTGCTACGACTTTGCACGCGAGTCAGACCAGTGACCCAACAAGTCTCTGCCCTCGGGCAGGGGGTGTCCACCAGCACCCGAGACCACTGGCTGCGTGGTGAAATAAACTGCTTTCTTTTTTTTTTGAGTGTTGAAATTTGGTATAACGCAGTGCTATACGATTTTAAGCTGTATTCCTACACCCCAACTTCTGTTCATTTAGCGCTGACTTTTGACTTTCTCTGTTATACTCCCCTCGTGTAACAAGGGATCAAAGTGATGAGTGTGTTTAAAATATCTTTATACATCGTTTGACATAAGGTCAGAGCGAAGTCGACGCCACGAGTCTACAGGGCCACTTAAACAACGCAACGAGTGCAACGTCACGCCGTTCTTTCCCTTTTTGTGCCATGTCCTTCCCGGCTCAAGTAATCGAGTTCGGCGACTTCGCATCAACTTACCGGTTAAGTGTACGCGTCTGTGGTTTACTGTATTCTAGCGTTTGACTGCGCTCTAACCTGAGAATAAATGAAGTATAGATAGAAGGCTACGTTTCGCGAAATCCTAGACAGAGACAAAAAAAAAAAAAAAAATTCAAGTGGCGTACACATTATAGTAAAGTTGACATCTGTGCTACTTGCTAGTCTAACATATTTAAGTATTTAGTGCACAAAGTAGAGAGAAGAACAGGACAAGGAATGGCGCTCTTTTCTGTCCGGTTCTTCTTCTCCCAACGTTGTTCGCTAAATACCTTAAAATGCGTACACATTGGTTCGAATATTTTTGATCCACTGCCTTAATGTTTCTGATAGTTTTTGCTCTTAGATTTTATTTTAATTTTTAAGCGAAGGCAGTGTTAGGACGTAGAGAAAAATACATTCTCTAAAACGTATGCCAATAAGAGGAACGTTACTTACCCTACAAAAACCCTCATGTGTTGCAGAGAACAGTGTGAAAAAAAAAACCTTCATTTCTGCCGCCAAGTGAAGGTGCCATGAGATATCCCGAAGACGCCGAACACCGTTCCCATGTCACGTTTGGAACAACGTACGATGGAATTTTCCCATCGTGAGGCATTCCGAGTCTGTGAATGACAAATGCCGCTGAGGACTGTGAAGTGTGAACAGCACAAAATTCACACTCACAAGCAGATGCATGGAGGGAAGAATATGTTAGTAAATACATTTCCACATTTCCACATGTCCATCGCACCAAAGCATAGAAGTTTGATATATTCTAAACAGATAGATATTGCTCTATTCTCATTAGGCACCAAGACGGCTGTCGTTACGCCGTGGTGCATGGTTAAAATGTTATCTCTGCCACCTTATTTTTTTTAAAAACTGTTTTATATATTTATATCTAACACATCGACATCAATCACGAACAATGAAAACAAACCTGTTTCACTTGAAATTTATCTCATCCCTTTTTTGCGTGCGGTCATCGTAGATCACACATCGCTTCTGGCCCTTTTCAGTGTTTGTGCGTGTTGCGCGTGATTCGCTGGCATTCCCAAGCTACGAATATGCGCGTGCTAGGCTGAGGAGTTCGCACGCTGTGCTGAGTACTCGTAAATATTGGAATGGTGGCAACGTACTGAAGCAGGCGACATGGTTAAATTTTAACGTTTCTAAAACCCAAGACAGAGGGTACAAAGAGGGGAGAAGCACAAGACGCGTGTAGGCCGACGCGCAGTTTCCGAACAAGTCCGCGCGAGGTGTGGGCACTGCGCGTGCGCAGAAACCAGAGTCGCGTGAAGTGGAGCGTCTGCGCATGCGCCCTGCCAATAGCAGTGCCACCGCAGCGCCGTGACGTCAGCACCGCGCATTGGTGTATGGAGCCTTTTCATGGCAGACGCCACCAGGCGGTGCTCCAGTCTTTGACGTCCCAGAGAACTTCCGGTTTACGAAAAGAATGATCAAAGCCCACCTTAGCACCGCTGCTCGAAATGTCGATGAAACGTTAAACCACCAATTCTCAAAAAAAAAAAAAAAAGAAAACGCCAAAAAGAGAAAACGCACAGGCGTGAGATCAGGTGAAAGTTTTCGAATGTGCTTGTAGACCAACTTGCGTCCTCCGATATGTTAAATTGTACTGTCGAAGGCCCTGGTTCAATATTCTCTGACTTTGTTGTCCGGTTAGAAGTAATGCTTCCTTGCAGCGGGAACGTGAGCAAGGTCGACAGGCTTGCAAAAAACGGAGGAACCGGAAGTTGCTTGGAACGTAAGCTTCAGTTTATGTTTGTAAACAACTAAAATGGTCTATAGGCATTAACACGATGAGAATGGTGGTCCCACCACTATTGGCAGATGCATCAACACTCGTCTCAGAGACCACTTTCTTAATGTAAAATGAGTATCCAGTGGCACTCTTCAGCCGATTGTAGACTAGAGCAGCATTTGTTCGAAATATGAGCCGAAGGTATCGGGAAATACAAGGACATATTTGGGAAGATAAATAATTTGATTCTGTAGGATGGCCGGGGATGATTTGACGCTTGCCTCGCATCCTCTGTGGTTATCCAAGATAGAAATACATTTTATTTTGCAGGTGTAAAGTAATCCACTCCTTTTCTTCTTAGTTTTTTTTTCGATTTGTACGAATACATGAAGCAATAAAACAGAGAATTTGGACGAAAACACAATTCCTTTCACTTAGCAAAAGAATAAAATACACCAAATATAATCATCACCCCTAAAGATGTCAAAGTTTTGAAAGGGGAAAGAAATGCGATGAGTGAAGGAAAGTTAAATTTACTATAAATGTAGGAGCTTTAAGAAGCACAAGTTTCACGACGAGGTATTAGTAGTCTGGCCATTTTTTTTTTTTTTGGTTTTAAGAGTTCGATTTTTGTCTCCCATTGATAATAAAGGTGTAAACATATCTTTGTTGACATTCCCCATGACTAAATAAAAGAGGTCCTCTCTTTTGCACCGTCCTTTGTGTTTTTATCCTTTGACGTGTTCGCATCTAATTCACCGACACGCTCGTTTTCAAGTGATATTTTACATCTTTCTTGTGTTCTTATTCGTTTTTCATTTATTTCGATAACTGAGCAGTTTGCTTACATCCTCATTTTTCTCTTCAGCATTAACAGACTCTTATTTCTCCCAGGTCTCTTCTTTTTCTGAAGGATATCTTTTTTTTTTTCATTTTCTCAGGAGTTTCGCATGCCAGGGAAGAGAAGGGCTTACGGCAAGGATCGTTCAATCATTAAATGTCTATTGCTGATTTAAAGAACCCTGCTGTTCGTCCTCGTTGCTACATGTTTTAATCTTCAGTGTTTTTTTTTTTTTTCATATCATCTTTATCAACCCGCTCTAAGTTAATTTTTATTTTGACTTTCGTTTTGATTTTCTTCCATGGTGTGCCTTCAGCTGGCTCATATAGGACATTTTGTTTTGGCTATTATTTTTGTGTAGCGATATTTTGGTTCAATATATTATAAATGTTATATTCTTTATACATCTAAACTCCTGAAATATTGTATGTACAATAGTTTTATTAGATCAAAAATGATTGTCTTGACCTATTTGTAATTGGTAAGTCCACAAATATAACTACAAGATTTTTATATTTTTTTCATAGAAGTCTGTCTTATAGGAATATCGACTATGCGACTCGCCGGTGCATTAAATTCGTCCGGTAGGGAAGTTTCTGCATACCGTTTCAATTAACCTAAAGGTGGGTTCTGGAATACTCAATTTCGTATAGAAAACAAGTATATAAACAATTAATATAAAAATACCACTTTTTATTCCTAGTTAATAATTGTTCTTATGCATCATTCAGAAAACTCTGCTTTTAAGAATGATTTACCAGTGAACAGAACTCTAAGGTAATATTTGTAAAAAGGCTTACATGTGTCCCATTTCGTGGGCAGCGGTGGAAACCATGGAGTATGTATTGGCGACATCTTCCACTATACCGAAACGGAATAGTTCTTCGCAGAGTCCGTTAAGGTATGCAAGACCTATGCAAAAAAGAAAAAAAAAAAGAAATAGAAAAAAAAAAACGCAGGTTTGCTTAAGTTTGTTTGCCAAGGCTCCGAGTCAGAACATATTTCAGCGATCATCTTAGTGAGATGTAAGAAGCAATAGGGGGTGTTTTTTTTTAATTTACAGATTTGTTTAAAAAAAACAGTGACAGCTACATTTACGCTCTATGTGCAGGTGAGTTATAAAGCAAGGGGGACGTAGGGGGGGGGGGGGGGGGGCTAATCGTAACAATCAGTCCTCTAATTAAGTATAATTTGTTAGTTAACTTTTAAAAGGGTGAAATTAGACATAAGGTTCCAATCAGAATCGTGCTGAGCATGATCGGAAACCACTAAATCAACTTTTTTTAGGAAGAAACAAGACAGGGGCAGCGTTTCACTGCGTTTTGAAAAAAAAGCACTTAATATGCACGCGTTTCTAGATTTCGGTTTCTTATCGGAGCGCATCTTTGCGCCCGCGGTCCTGCTCCCCAGTGGTCGCAGCGCGAAGCCACCCCCTCGGCTCCCTCTTAGGATGGGGGGAGGTTGGGCGCACGTGTGTTGTGCGTCGCAGCCACTGGAGAGGAGGAACGCGGGCGGAAGATGCGCTCCAATAAGAAGCCGACAACTAGAAGTGCGTGCAAATGGAGTGTTTTTATGGAACGCCGTAATACGATGCCCCTGCGTTATGCCCTTCTAAAAAGGGTGGATTTAGTTGTTTTCGATGATGCTCAGCAAGTTTCTAAGTGGAGCCTAATTAAAATTCACGAATTAAAGAAGGTAATTAACAAATCTTGCTTAACTAACCGACTGAACGCTACGATTAGCCCCCTGTACTATGTCCCCCTAGCCGTATTACTCACCTGCAGAAACCGCATAAGTGTAGGTTTTGCGGATATTTTCAATACTAATCTGTAAAGCTTAAAGAGCATTTCGTACTAAGGATACGTTGAACCATGTCCATCTGATGTTTTTTTTTTTTTTGAAAATCGTAAATTTTCACTGCTCGGGGAAAGAAACTAAAACAATGGCGTGAACTGAAACGCCTGGGTTGCGCATTAAATTCACACTTTCTGGACACTACTCGACGGCTATTCACATAGGAGAGTGCAGTTACCGTTGCAGTAATGTGCGACTGACGTGGTCTTAAGGCTGGTTCTCACAGTTCCGTTCGGTTGTTATCTAATGCGCTGACTCATTTTGTTCCACGGTACGCGTTACGCAGACTTGGTACAAGGTTGGGTCAGTTTTGCCAATAACACTTGAACATTTACGATCGTGCAACCAAAATCTCGGTTACACTACACCTTCACAATTAGCCTCCGTCAGATTGCGCACCTCAACCGAAATGCAAACCCGCATAGAGTTTTTTTTTTTTTTTACAAAAATATTAAACGCTTTAAATGATAACGTTATTTTCGCGCCAAACAACGCGCACATGAAGATATTTTTTTTCTCCAAGAAGTTCGACGCTGCCCAAACGGTGTACCTATTCAGGTGGGCGAAATAAGGCCGCATACATACTTATTACTCTGCCTGCACTTTCAGTAAAATACAGCCTCTCGAGCAGCGCATCTACTTCAGCAATAGGTACGGCCATCTACTAAGAATATGGCATGTAGGCCCAGGATTATGGAACAATCAATACATATTTCAAAGTGTTTTTCTACGGGAAAGAACCTAATTCTGTGTGGTGTCGTTGGAAGGTTGTTTGTTTAGTAGTTTTCTTGAGGACATCCCAGAAAAAAAGAAATGCGTCCCTGCATTAGAAATATATGCGTTTCAGGGCTTAAGGTGTCTCGCATAAAAAAAACAGTGGACACCCCACTACGTTCATATATTTTTTTTATAAAAGAGGTTTTCACAGGAATGTACCCGTGTGTAGTTTAGAGACAAATGTAGTTATGGCAAGTGGAATTGACGTATTTTGAACACGTAACAGGACGTCATCCCCTGAGCCAACTAGAAACGCTGAACCGTACCCCGGAAAAAAAACAGGGTTTCAATAAGGTCTCTATTAACCGCTTTCATTTGGCGCTTGACAAATACACCAGACAAAAACCCACAAGCAAAAAAACTAAAATGCATAAATTACTTCGCGGAGAAGGCGACCTATCCTGCTTTGGCTTACGACAGCACGAAGAAAGAACGAACGAAAATATCTCTATTGGCAACCTGGTCTGGATTACAGCACGCAGAAAGGGGATGGTTTGATCAAAATAATAATAATAATGTTGAGTATGTTTATACAGCCGGAAGTTAGTCAGCTTAATGGTCTTCTGGTGTCTCAGCTAGTCTGGGGTATTTAACGTGCACCACGCAGTAGTGAAGCACGACCGCACGCCGGTACGATGCTCATCCACATCGAAGCGGGTAGGGGTGGAGATTGATCCGAGGAATCTTAGGTTCTGCAGCGCGAGCTTACGCTCCACGTGCTCCCATCTGTTATGCGTATGATAAAAAAACATGCTAAAAAGGCCCTCCTTTCTTGACGCAATAAGATAAAGTGCCGGGGCAAATTCTTTTTCATCCCGAATTCCAGATAAAAAGAGCAAAGTTGCGCTGCAGCTTTTGTAAATTCACAGTGGTGCACGTTAGGACTTAAAGCATATCCCAATGCCTAACATTTAACATGACGCTACAAGCAGTAGCGCACCAAAATATTGATAAATCGTACCTCCCTCATTTTTCTGGAAAACAGTGGACTACTAAACATTTGGTTCTCTACTCCGCAGCGACGGAACTTCCAAATATTCAGTTTGCGTTGGCGTAAAAGTGATACCATTGAAAATATTAATTTCCATAGCCCACGCGCGATGGCAAAGACGACAACACTTTTCTTATTTGACAGCCGCACTTGATAGCTGATAAAATGATTTTAGTTTCTTCGCCACTGCTGAAATGCTTGCCTAATCATTATAAAATAAGGCTTCGACGCCTGGATATGTGACCAGTTTGATCTCTCTCTACTCTGGAGCCTGGATCTGTCTATATATTGTTATTAAGAGCATTTTTACAAAAAGCCTCTAAAAAAATTCTAAATAATAAGGGCGATATTGCGGAGCCTTGTTTCCCGGCAAACAATACATTTTTGGGCGTTGTTGTACGTCCGTTAATTTGGGCGATACATCCGGTGTCTGCCATTTGAAGAAAACACATAATAAATTCGCCCACATTTACACGTTTTACTATTTTATACCATACACACTGTTGTACGCGATTGAAGGTGAGATTGAGAAAAGTGTTGTAAGCGATTAAACGTTTTGTTTTATACAATACACAGTGCGTACGATGCTCCTACTGTATAAGTTGTCTTTTGCAAATTATCCGCATGCTTGTGCTTGACCAGTGTCAAGGGCCCGAGAAGAAGTCAAGCTGCCTACGGCAGCTTTTTCTTTTTCCTTTTGGGGCACCTATCATGATCGATGGAAATAAATAAAGTTATTGTTAAAGTTATTATGAAGGTTAAAGGTGTGAAGCAATGCCACCTGATCTAGATACTCTTCACACAGTTCTAATATAAATTTAGCAAATTAAATGTTCGTTACAGTACACCTTCCTTTAATGGATCAGGTCTGGTGCTCTCCGATTATTTCACAAATAACCTCCTGTAATAATCTGGCCAGGAATTTGAATCAATTCTTTACGATCCACTTTACTGGCCGCTATTGGTCGTTAGGTCTTTATAGTTTTGTATCTTTTCATTATCACCGACACTTGGGATAAGCGCAGTACGCTTTTATTTATAAATGAGGTTGGCGGTTTGACTTGCGTGCTTTAAGTACCATAGTAAGAAGGAAACCAACCATGGCGTTTTTGCAACGCTAATATATTTCCGCAGCCAAATCCTTCGGTCCTGGAGACCGTTTAGTCGGGAAATCCTGGATTGCGGGTGAAATTTCGGCCACGCCTAGTGGCCCTTTTAGCCCCTCCTTTATCTCGCCGTAAAGAATACGCATAACAGCCAGGTACTCTTGAAGCTTTCCGACATTTTTATGTCCCTTCTCTTGGAAGAGATTGGTGTAGCATTCAAGGGATGCTCTCTGAATGACTTCATAAACGCTACTCGAATGACAAATGCATTCTGTTTTTGTTTTTTTTGTTTTTTGGTTTCAAGTTTTCTTTTTTTTTACTTGTCCAGACTAAGACCTTAATGCTTTTTAGTGGGACGCTCATCGAAAGTATATATATCTTTCGGCACAAGCGCATGCAAAGTCACCTCTAGAGACCTTTTTTTTTTTTTTTTGGTGGCCGTTATGTTTAATTTTGATGTAGCTGAGCTGAGGCGATGCAGCAAATCACTTTATTTGCCGATGGAAAGGCGCAAGGCATCTATGGGTTTGTGCCAATAGTTATATTTTTCGTTGGCTATACGTTTTTATTGTTGTTATGCATAAAAAGTTTACTCCCGGTTTCGCCGGCCAACCCAACTACGTCTTATTTTACCAAGACAATCGTCACGCGAAAAGGGTCTATACTTCTACGCTCTCTGTGCGTGATATTGCCGCGCGCGCAGCTGGCCAAGTAGGCAGCGCGGCCGTGGACTAACGGTGGTCGTGCTTGCCTCCCGCGCGAAGAGGCGAAGAGCCAGGGTTCGATTACTGGAATTACTGGTATTTTATTTATTCTTTCAGTTTAATGTTCTGGTGAATTCAAGAACATTGTTGCTTATTCTAGGTCCGAATGCTCTGCGCGTCGAAAGTTCTACGCCGATTATTGCAGAAACTCACGCGTGTACATAAGGGGCTTCGCGTGACAAGCCAAAGCTAGTCTCGCCCAAGCGCTCGATCCTGCTGTTTCGCCGACGTCGACGCCCGCGACGCTATCCTTTCCCTGTTTTTGTTTTGAGCAGAAGTTCGCCCCATTAGACGTTTAGTTTCTTCAGTTATTCGCCGCCTCATCATTTGTCATTCGTGACAACATTGTTCTTTACTAACCTAATGTCGTTCAATAACCTTCCCTGATATTCGCATTCGAATTTACGGACTGTCTCAAAATCTTTCAGAAAAGAGATTATCGTCAATTTTCTTCCAGTGAACTAACCCTCGGAACGCTCGAACGCTCGAAGTTTTAACGAGCATTTTGAAGATTGATTAATTTTTCAGGTGCGCTTCCATCGCCCTCCTGTGTCATACTGATCAGTTTCTGTACGGTTTCATCGTTAACCTCATCCTCCGGAATGCTGTTCATAAACTTTCCCACATCCCAGTAAAACTTGGACTTTTTAAGCTGCCCACCAATAAAAATGGAAACTAAAGCGTTATAAAAAAGAGAACATATCGTATTTCTCATGTCCAGTCAATATTTCGATCGACACAGAAATTCTGTCAAGGTGAGAATCACTCGTCCAATGGAAATATGCAAAGCGCAAACTTACACTGGCTCTTTGATTGTTTGCCACATCATGAATACAAAATATGATATCAATGGTTTTAAATATTTTGCGTATTATCATACTGCTGAATATTGATGGCCCTAACTGTCGCTTCGTAAACGCAATTGAAGTCACACAACAGTACAACTTTCTTTCACATTCTAAGTAAGGCAGAATACTCTCAAGAAACACTTTTCTAGTGTTATTATAATTCGGCACATACACGTTAATAATTCTATTATTTACATTACTTACGTTACAGTCACAAATAATTATATTATAACTGTCTGATGAAACGCTTCCCACACTTGTATTTTCCAATTTTCTTAAAAATGTAAGCTTCCTTTGTTCATTCTAGTAAACCCAGGGAACACAGAATATGTCATTCGTGCATTCGCGTCACGTTATAACTTGTAATGTATGGTTACCGGAAGCTATGAGTGGATTCGGACGCGCTCCATTCAAAACAGACACTCGTGCTCCCCGGGCTCATCAAATATCAAGGCAACTTTAATCTTTTTCATTAGTGCAGTGTGTCATGGGCATCATTTCATAAGAAGTTTTTTACGCGTTCTGCTTTTTTTGTGGGTGCGTGTAGGTCCGAAAATTATTTGTGCTCTTCGTTTTCATGAAACGTCTTATTGTAACTGAAGTAATAGCGAAGATAGGAGGTTTATCGTGCTCTTTACGGTATCTATTGACTGTTGTCTGAAGTAGTGACGCTACATGCGATCTGCTCTATCCCTTGTTACTAAGATAAAACAGAGCACAAAACGTCGGAGGAAGAGACAAGTAGTAGTACAAAAGAACGCTGACTCCCAACTAATTTATTTATAAAGAGGAGGAAAGGAGGTAAAAGAAGCCACGAAAACAGAACCACGCGTGAAGTCAAGAAAATATTAAAAAAAAGAAAGGGAAGAAAATATGTATATACATGATAGAAAAAGAATAAAAAAAAAATAAAAAAGAGAGAATTAATGGAACGGGAAAAGAAAAAAAAAGTAGCAAACGACACTTTCACGCCTGGCCGGCCAAAGTTACATACTGTATGAAATGCGTTATTTCAGGAACGATGTTTTATATTTGTTTAGGAGACATTTTTAGCAGTCGTTTCAGGGAGTGAAGATATATGCTGAAAGAGACAAGTGTGCACGCAATTGTGTGCGACAGTTAGGTGTTTACCGAACTCCTGTGGGACAAACCGAGGAACATGAATTAGAACAGCGCGGTGGCGTCGCCTGAAACCTGTCACTTGGAGAGGAAAGATAGCCGGATGACCCTCCAGGCTTTCTCTTCCGGCAAGCAACTGAAAACGGGCGCGTTCCTTCATGGACACCCCAAGGCAAAACTCTACCAGATAGGCGAATTGGGGAACTTTCTAAGCGCCGCTTTTGAAATTAACAACGTGGCGGCACTTGGCGCATTCTATCTCAACCACGCGTGAGTGTTCACGCAACATAATGTGTCGTCGTGCGACTGCCTGACTTCCCTCGAAAAGTTATTTTTCAAAGAGACGGAGTGCGTGATCGTGTACCCCAATGTGACGGAGGCATCGCTTCGATTCCATTGACTGCCAACCTACGTGAACGACGAGGAGGCGAGGGGCGCCTTCCAGCCCTTTGGCAGGCGTAAGAACACCCATTGGGATAAATGGCGGGTGCCGGGTGGGGATTACGAGATCGAGACTTCGACCACTATTCTTTACGCTCATTCTTTACGATGGAGACGCCTGCCGCATAATGTGAGAGTCACCGGCTACTGGGTTCTTTTCTTTGTGGCGGCTTGACCGCTTCTTGGTCTCCGCCGTTAGCAGCTGGAACACAAAGGCCGTCAATGTAAGACACCCCGGTGCCGGGAGTGCCGTTAGGATGGACATGCAGAAGAGGACTACCTGTCAAGCTACACGAACAAGATTAAAGGGCTCATGATCTCAACTGCAAACATACCGATGATGAACCACAAGGTAATGGAGGCAACAAATGTAGACGACCTTACCATGCTTTCGGCCGCGGCAGCGGAGAAAACGGCGACCACGGAAGACACGCAAGCGAGTGTCGCCACTAAGGCCGGTGGACGGACGCCGCACAGGAAGCTGCTAATTCGTAAAAAATCTAAGTTGCCAGCTGATGTTTCCAGTCAGACGGTTGCACCAATAGGAGCTGAAACAACCAATTCGTCATCGAAGGCAAATGCTGCAGTGAGAACCTCTTCGCATGGGACCCGAATATCGGTGATTCAGAGAAAATTTGAAGGCAACAAGATAGTCCACGAAACAAAGCGCGAGACGGCAGAGGAAATGGGCGGCGCCCCGAAACACTTTCTCCCCTCTCCTCATCAAGGATTGGGGTGACCGGCCCTGCTCAACACCTACTAGAATAGGAAGGCCTCAGCGCTTGCGAGTAAGGATGCAAAGATGGCGGGCGGTACGGTCCATGCCCATTTTGGTATTTTGTTTGGAGGGGAGAAGAGAAAGTAGCCCTGCTCCCGCATTGCTGTTGGGCAGGCATCGTCCTCGGGCGCAGCCACTTATTCTTCCCGCGCCATGGCCTCAGTTTGCTTTTAATTTCTAGAGCATCGGCCCAGAGACGTCGCGGCGGAGACGCAGCTCCCATCATCAGAACCGCCACAGTCGCACCGGTACCGCCTGGAAGTACTCGGACCGGATTTCGGCCCATCTGCGGAGACCCTTGCTGGCCCAGGGGGAAGGCCACCCTAAGATTTCCTAAGACATTTCCTGTTGTTTTTAGAAGGGGGGAGATGTGTGGAGCAACTTGGGCATCCAAAGCGTGGACAAGTTGGCCCGCATGCCAAATCGTTCATAGTCATTTCCAGCGCGAGGGGTCCAAGTGCATATTTAGGTATTTAGCGCGCAAGGGAGAGAACAAAAAAAAAAGGGTTACTCAAAATTATGTTTACTGACAGAAAAAGAAAGAGAAAGAAAAAGAGAAAATGACCTACCGCGGAAACGTGCATCAATCACTATCCCCGTACATGATAGTGGCTCGCTCATCTAGGCCCGTGTGGGCCCTTCATTGTCTGCTGAAGGAATTATCTTTCGTTGTTTGACAGCGTTTCAGATTCTACACTAACGCAGTTCATATCCCCAAGAAGATGTGGAAGGCCTCCAGCAACTCGCGGGTCAATTTGTCGTCTTTCCTGCCCAAGATGCTTGTCTCGCCAAATACCTGTCTGCATGTGCACTCCCTAGAATGGATTGAAAGATGACCGCCAACTGTATCCCTTAAAGAGTAAACATGCTCACAGAGTCGATCATTGAGGCATCTGCCCGTTTGTCCTATATAGCTCTTGCCACACCAAAGCAGTCTCTTATATACGACGCCCCAGTCACATGGAAGAAATCATTTTGCATGCTTCTTCGCGCACTGCGCTTTGGGGTACCATTAGCGTGCGCATTCGTTTCAGGGCAACTTTTACTCTTTCTTGCGGTGGTGAAAAAACTACTTTGACTCCATAGCTGGTTGCAGTGTTTTTGTTACATTGTGAGACATCCTATGCAGGTACAGTATTAGAACTGACCTTGTTTTCTCTACACTGGTCTGATTCGCCTGGAAGCCTTTTGTTTTCTTCACCAGAGCATTTGCAACATCAGCCAATTGGGCTAACGAATAGACGGCTTTTGTTAGCCTCTCAGCTTGCCAACTGAATCTGGCTGCCATATAATGAATGCAGGACCGTTGTAATGCAGAGCGGTTAGAACTATGTCCCTCCTGATGTATTGTGTGTGAGCCGGACCATAGTCTAGGATACCTTCCTTGGATCGTAGGCAGTACGACCAACAAGCTCGGGTGACACCCAGTTACAGGGAAAAATCCAAGAACTGAAGTTCCCTTTCTTTGGGTACTTCAAAGGTGGACCGAAGGCCCCCTCCGTTCTGAGCAAAGGTCGCCATAATACCTGCGACTTGTATGTCCATACGTTCCACATCTTCAAGAATTTCCAGAAAGTCATCAATATAGCGGGCGACCATGTTCACTTTTTTGCTTTCAAACGCACTTTCTATGGCACAGACCACTTCCCCCATGCGGATGTCACAAAAGACTGTTGCGATGCAGGAGCCGATACATACTCTTGACTTCTGCAGATAGCACCAATCCCGCCACCCAACTATCATAGACATCAAGTAGAAATGTAACAGCTCCATAAAGCTCTCGATGGGTACCCCGCTGGAACTTCGGAATGCGAGCTCTCCTTTGGCTTTTTTACATATTATCACCGACGTCAAGAGCTGGCCATGTGGTAACGAATAAAATAGTTTCTCTACAGCAATACTGAATGCAGTTCAGGATTGATCCCACTTTTGAGTGGCAAGAGCTACGTAGTCTAAACGAGCAGATGCCTCATTGACTGACTCCGTGAGCATGATTAGTTCTTGAAGGCTACAGTGGGAGGACATCTCCCAATTCATTGTATGGAGTGCACATGCTCACCATCATTCGGCGAGAAAAACATCTTGGGGAGGAACATCGACAAATTGACCCACGAGGTGCTGGTGGCCTTCGATGTCTTCTGTGAGGACAGGAACTGTATAAGTCTGGACCCCTGACGCTGTCTCCGAGGAAAGAGAATTCCTTCAAAAGAAAATGAAGGGCCCACACGAGCCTGGAAGAACGAGCCACTATCATTCACGGTGCTGGTCGTAGGTGCAGGTGTCCGCTGTGGATCATTCTGTCGCCTTCTTTTTCTTTCGTTTCCTGTCAGTAATCATGGTGTTGTGAATGGCGCTATTTTCTGTCCTCTTCTTTTTCTCTCGACTTTGTGCGCTAAATACCTCAATCTGTTAGACTACCAACTAGCCCAAATGTCAACTTTACTGCGGTACAAGTGCATTTGGCCACGCGAGTGGCGGTCCGCTGCTGGCGAAGGGCCGTCGCAGCGTATGCGCGGGGGCTCTTGGGATCGAGGCGCTGGAGATAGCAGTCAATAAATTTCTGCGTATTGTTAAACCAGTGAGTTGTATCATTCTCTGAGACGGATAGTAGCAAGGAAATTCCTGCAGACTGACTTGGACATTCCGTCAAATTAAATGAAGATGCAATATCACTTGATTGGGTTGATGCAATGGGAAATATTGACGTTGCTTGCTCTGTAAGAGGGCACTGTAAGAGAGGAGGAATGAAGAGGAGATGGGAAGTGTCGGCGTCGTCACGTGACGTGAGGTTTGTAGCTCATGTGAAATAATCTCACATGGCCTCGGTTTTCCCACTAAATTTACCAGGGAAACGAAAGCGTCCTGTAAGTCGTGGCGTCAATTGTTTCTTTTATAAATTTAGTATGAAATACATGAGCGTCTACTTCTATGGCATAAGAGGCTTCCGATAAAAATAACTTATGTTGTAAAACAAGTTATCATTCCTAGAGTGGTCAGATGGGCAATCATAGCTTTTGGTTCAAGTGTAAGTTTTGCGCGAAGCGTCATAATTGCGTGCTTGTGCCACTGGTTGTCTTTCAAGAAGGTAAAAATTCAGGCACATCACCACATAAGGACAATTGCCACACAAACACGTTCTTTTTTTTAGAGGCGAGTTCATTCATCATTATGTTCACTTCATTGTTTATGGCGTAGTACACAAAGTGCCAGTGTTGATTTTACTAACCTTTAACACCAGCAAAAACATCTGCACCATTTTTGTTGGCGAGCTCCAACCTGTTGGAAATTGAATTGAATTAAAGCGTGAGTTTTATGAACTAAATTATATAAACATACCTGTTGTGCAAAGGCAATAGTCATTATTCAAGAATACAGTTGAATCAAATAATACTGTATAATCTACTCAGTGCAATGTATTTCCACAGTGGCTGTATAGCGCAGTTTCGACCAATTTTCTATTATGATTTTTTAAGCTTGGTTAGCAACATTTTTTTAATTCTTGATGTACAGGAACGCCATTCTCTCTTACATTCATAACAAAAAACAATACGTATTTTTACTTTATTTATTTTCAACATAAAAAAAATATTTCCTGATACAGAAAAAAATTGTCACCCGGATTATTCAAAAATTAGTCAAAATGTGAGCTGAGTAGAACAGAACAGGAGCGGACTAACTAGGTAGGTAAGATCTTATTGGTAAATAAGTAAGTGAATGGATTCTAGTGTTTATAAATAAGGAAAGTAATAAGTAGAGTTCCATGTTTACGGTGAACGCAGAGAAAACCAAAACAAAAAAATGAGCCACCGAGACGGTTTCAACAAAAAGAATCAATGAAAAAAAAGTGCGATGTCATTGAATCAGAATGACCCCAAGTTCATGGGAAGGAAATATTGATCTACAGTTTTTGCTTTGTGTAAACCCGGAAGAGGGCGCCACTAAACTCTCCCCTGGGGTGCCTGTTTCTTGGGGAAGCACGACTTTTGCCGACTTCCTTTCTCTTGTCGCTGCCAGGACTTTTTGGAAGCGTTCGTGTTACATCCATATTTTCTAGGGGTGCATGAATCCCATTCATTAAATTTGTTTTCTTTTTTTAACTTGGGCTCTGCTTAGCGGCGATGTTTGGGCGGCACCAAATTTTAACACCAAAAAACATCGAACATATAAACAAATATCCCCCCTTGCCAAGCAGAAAAAAACACCCCGCATTTTGAAGACAATTGAAGACCGTAGTAATACGGAATCTTTGTAAATTCAAGCACGTGGGGCTCTAAGGAGGTTTATTTGCACGACGAGATCCAGTATGGTAATGTGCTTTAACATAAATCTGGAGCATTAGTAATAATTCTTCCAGGAGACACTCCTGCCGAGACAAGCCGTTAGACACAAGTTTGGAGCGGGCGTGCAGTTTCACGCGAGCCGGGATTTGACCGCGTTGAGAAGCTGCACTCTCGTCGGTAACTACTGAAACTCCTCGGCGTGTTCGGCCAATGGTTAGTTTTGATGCAGAATGACGAAGATTCTTCGCACTTTACTTTTTCCTGTGTCGCCTCTAGTCAGTACCATTTAGATTTCGCGACAACTGGTATAACAAAAACAAACGAAAATCAAACAAACATCATATTACCATGATACCTCGTGAGAAGGTAAGTTCCAACCTTGATCTTAGTGTGACAAAAGCTCCCACTCTTCCCTTTTTTTGGGCAGTATACAACTCTTATTGGCGCTTTTTTAAAAAAAGTTTATATTCAGGTCTCCTGTGCGGACTTTACTTGACCCCGGACAATATGAGTTGCAATATTGAATTTGGCCTTGTGTTGGGGCTGCGATTTTACCAGCCTTAGTATTTTTTTTTTGATAAGAGACATGTAACGACAAGGACTTGTCATTGCACGACTTGTCGACAAGGACTTGTTGCAAAATGTTAAACTAAAGTTTAACATTTTGCTATCCGGACGATACCTTCATTCAAAATCTTACAGATAGAGTATTGATCCAATACAGGCTGTTCATACTCATATTTATAGCAATCGAACTTCTCTCACGACTGAGTCTATCCTTAAGTCCGTCAAGAAATTGTTTTGCAAAATCATACTAATATATACATGGGGACAGCTCGACACCATATGAATTGAAAGCACAAATGGATGTTTTGTTTACTCTCAAACATTTCTTAACGTTTAAAATCGCAAGTTCGCAGGTTTACGAGGAAGTGATGCTTCTTTATTTTATTTCACTTTTCAGATTATAAAAATTGTTACAAAATTTGCCAACCAGCTAATAGCACACACATTAGAATGTATAGCGTGTATAGTTAGCCAGAAGCAAGCGCAATAAATGATTAATAAGCAAACCACTTATCATGCGTTCGGACTGGCTATGTGCTTCATCAATACGAGTAGTTATATGTCCCGCGCCATCAAAGAAAATATATCCTGGCTGCCTATTTCTATCTGACCTTTATATGTATGGATGCTCAAAGAATTGCTTGAAAGTTTTTTCTTTCAATTGCAGCTTTCGTATGAACATCTAAAAAATACGAGTAGTCCAATCTAAGTTGATAAAATGTTACAATCTATCGACCTGTTACGTTTTCCGAGTATTCAAGATGCAATTTTTATTAGCTTGTCAAATATTTAATATGTTCGCTTCCCATTAGTTTGTCGTTGGCGTATCTCAAAATTAAAATTTCGTGTTAAACTAAATAAAGGTCTAAACATTTTCGAATACTTTCAAAATGTTCAAACTTGTTTTACGCTTTTATGACGTTATAATTATTATTATTTGCGATGTGATCATTAATAGCCAAACTAGCGGCCGGAACTACTCCGACCAAAAATAAGCCAACTCCCATGTATTAAACTCATACACATTATTAATTTTGCTCCGCGCTACTTTTCACTTACATTCAAATAATCCACATAATTTCTTTCTTGCATTCATGATAGTATATTTATGTAGTTTTTTTTACTAGAAACCATGTGAGACTATATTTCGGTGTGGCCAACTCATGTTCTATAAGGATCATACTTATTTCTTATATAATTTGTACAATATAATTATAGATGTAATGCAAATCACGTAGAATATAGTTCTTATATCATATTATGTTTAGTAGACTCCGCACGGCGCACAACAAACGAAGACAAAGTAGAACGGGTAACACAGGACAAGCAGTTACTCTCAACTAAAGTTTTATTGCAAATAAACGCCGAAGTAAAAAACAGCATTCCACGTCATCATGGTCAACTCAGCATGTGTATACATAACTGATCTTTTTACTATACAGAAGGACCGATGATCGGCTTACACATCGCTCAGTTCCTTCTTTTTTGATTGTGCAAGTCTCTAAAAGTTTCCTAGTCGCCTGATCTCCCCCCCTTCGAGCCATCGTGACGCGATGGAAGTTGGGTTGGCATCCATAATCTGCTCAATGAAGCAGCTTCTTTTGCCGCTTCATTGTACAGTTTGTGGATGCCAGCCCAACTTCCATCACGTCAAGATTGCTGGGATTGGGGGGGGGGGAGATGAAATGACTAGGGAAATTTTAGAAGTCTAGACGACCAAAAAAGAAGGGACTGGGCAATGTGTAAGGCAAACATCCGTCCTACATAACAAAGAGATCTGTCATCTGGACATGGGCTAAATTGGCCATGATGGTGTGGAATGCTGTTGTTTACTTCGGTGTTTATTTTGAATAAAATTTTCAGCTGAAAGTAAGCGCTTATTCTGTGTACCTCCTTCTACTTCGTTTCTTGTGGGCTGCGTCGAATCTACTAAGCATAATGCGACTAGCCCGCATCGCCGCCCTAATTCATTATATATGTTCTTATAGGTTTCTTTAACGTATTCATATATTTCACTAGTTTTCTTACCCTGTGACGAGCATCGCTGCGTCGCACGTCGCGTTCCAGTATTTCTTAGCAAACTGGGGTAATGTTTTTTGAGGTGAGGTATAGAATTTGAATGGATTAGCGCGGTTGGTTGGATCTGAAACTAAAATATGTCGCAGAAAGTCTGTCCCCTGAAAATAATAGAAGGCGCGATTAGATTTCATTCACACTGCTTTAAAATGTAAGAAATATGGTCATCAAATGAAACCCACCACGTCCTTAGTTATATTTACGATGAGCAGTTGTACTTTCGGGTTGCTTGCGTTTGAATATCTGATGTTCACCTTAAGCAAAAATGACAGCTTTTATTATATAATTTTATTTAGAAATTGAACTTAAAGATTTATTTAGCATAATCTTTTTTTGCTATTCTTTAAAGATCAGCCACGATCGAACGCTCAACCGCATACTTAGTATACACAGTATGTTTCCCGTGGTAAGGCACCGAGGAATCGATAAATGTGTTTACCTTTTTCGGCTAAGCTTTCACTACCTTCGGTCGGTTAGTAAATTAAAGCGTTCACATTTATTTTTGCTAGTTAATAACTGAATATTCAGAGTACATTGCTTTTCTTCCAAAGCGATCCATCCTTCATACTCCTGCAGAGGCAGGAGACCTGGACGGTTTGTTTAGAGCTAGACTCTCGCGTTTTAAGCCCTATAAATGTTTCCAGTACTGGATAAACAAAGGTAATAAATAAAAGATTGACCTGCCAGACACAATTTATAGTCTATGTTTTTTCTAATCCATTTATAATGAATAAAGTTTTTAAACCCTTTGCGGTCATATGGGCTATGAGGATATCATAACAATTTTGTACTGACAAGTCATTACCCTTTTTTGGTGTCATTGAAATATTCCCATCAAGACTACCATAGAGATGCATAGAGCAATAGCAATTTAACTAATCTATACAAATTTGGTTTCACGATATAACACCTGAGTAAGGTGAGAAAAAAAACACATTATTGCCGTCGTCGCCTAAACTGTGGTGAGCGGTGTACAATCTGCGGCAGTCTAAGCTGACCCAATTCAGTGTTTGCCGAATCAAACAAAGTCCTCTCTGGGGTGCCTCCGGCACGGTATACTATGAAGCGAACTTCAACATTGCAAGAAAAGAGCGGATCGTAGTTTATTCGAAGAAACTTTTCGACACCTTAACTTAATTTGGGCACCCCGCAGGACTTTTGTTGCGCCCCGGACTGAACGACGCCGGCACGCTGATTTTGCAGCACTCTGTTCAGTGCGCTAAATCATACATTGACTCCCAGGTAGAAAACTTGAATGGGAAAGCCAATTGGAAAATAATAATAATAATAAAAAAAATGGAAAATAAATCAGAACGCAGAATACATACCTTTGCCAAAGAAGTGGCGATATATGTTACAAGCTGTGTATCGTTATCAAAGTTTTCGTAAAAGTACTTGTCGACGACAATTAGTGTTTCAATCAAAAATGGGTCTGGAACTTGTACTTGTCTCGGAGTGCCTGTAAAAGTTGAAATGAGTTACACCAAATGTTGTATACACGATTGGCACTCCTAAAGCGCAAACTGCAGATCGTGAAACTGGGCCAGACAAGTCAGTGTGGAGTAGTATGTTTATCTGTGAAAACCAAAAACACAGCGCAATTTTATTCTATATTACGCTTGGCGCTACTTCGATTTCTGGAAGAGTAAAATATGGTAAGTTGCATCACTGAGTTTAGTATTATCAATGTTAACAAAGTGCTTAGAAACCTGGTAGCCGTTTTAGGTGTTTATCTTAATATGTCTATCGAAGATATGGTTTCTTTTATCAGCTGCCTAGTATATACATCCACTGGTTTCGATGTACTTGTCGGTGAATAGGTAGAAGCGTAAAATATTGGAGAAATCTACTTTTCAAGACTCCGAATATACCAGATATGCGATATTTGGTTTACGTTGCTTTTTTCTCGCAACATTTGTATCTAGTTAATTGTTATGCAAAATTCTTCTTTTTTAAATGACCCTCCGTCCGACGGAAACTGCATAACAATATTGACTTTGAAGCAACATACATTTGTATACAGCCTTCAGTCCGAAGTTGGTAGCATTGTAAGTAGTGTACGCGAAATTAAAAAAAAAACACAAAAAATCAAGTCTTCGTTTAAGATCTTTAATGGGACAGCGCCATGCGAATATGTAGAGATATATCAATGAAAAAAATATTTTACATTGTTTAACTTTTTTAGATAATGATGCTGTCGAATTTAGCACACCTCAAGCACATTTAGACCCCATTAGGTGTGTAACATTCTAAGTCCTAGAGAGTCATTTAATTATTTCATAAAATTAACTTACTAAAATTATGTCTATTAGATCGCTCTTCCAGTTGAATGTTCCTTGTTTCTGCAACATGTGGAGAAATTATTTATTTTAATATGAACACTAGATGGTTAAACAAATTAATATGGCTGGGAACTTGATAGATTAACCCACCGATTAATGAAGTATTGTCGTAATCGCGAATATTTTTTTCTAACTGGTTAATCGATTAAATTATGAGAAACATCGAAAGTATAAATTCAACGCTTTCAATAAGCAGACGTGGCCGAGTGCACCAGTAGCAAGGCAAACCTTACGTGAAGTATTGTACTAAAGTGAATGGTACGGGCGAGATTGGTAACTTTAATCAAGTGGAGAAGGCTAACGTGACCCAGTCACTTTAACGCCGCGCGAGTGTCCCTTTACCGCAGCAGAGGCTATTGTGAACAACCAAAGCAGCTCGCCATTGCCGGAGAATATCAAGGAACAACCTCTTTGAATCTGCGGCGGAATTAATATTCTGTGACTATGGGTGCCTTTTGACTCTTTTCAGCTGCACATTAAGGTTGGTGTAGGGTCCGAAAATGTACTTTACTACGTTTATCTCATATTGAGCAAAGGTTAAGCAAAAATGTATGTTTTTATTTTGTTTCGTCATTATATATGCCAATAAAGAGAACATTTAATCGACTACAATTATGCAAATGAAGGGTGGCGTTTAATCGGGTAGGACTTTTAAATGACGCCCGGCCCTATAAATGAATAAAAATCCGATTAGGTGTTTGGAGCTGTGTGCTTTCCGTCTCGTTTTCTCTAGCTCATGGGTTAAAATGCCAGTAATGAATGAGCTTGCAGGCACACTTGCTGTAGCTTCAATATGTGATAGAGCGTCACTACTCAGGTATTTATCATTCACATGTTTTATATTATTTTCGACGACATTTATGAGGATAGAGATAATACAAAATATTAGGCTTGCATTATTTAGTGTCACAGTCACACAGTCTTTATATTATTCATAGAGACTCAAGAAACGCAAATGCATCTATGTTACCGAAAATTGCTGCTGTTCGAGAAGCAAGTATTTGCACAACCGGTCTGGAAAACGCCTGGTCTAGTGCCTTTTTTTGTCAACCCAGGCTTTCTGAGTTAATTGGCGGGGGGAGGGGGGCGTTGTGGAAGTGTATAAACAAAGGGCAGGTTGTAATTTATTCTGCAATTTAATCTTAAATATTTTGACTCTTGGATTTTTGGTTCGACTTTGTTTACCCTTAAGGCTGAGCCACACGTAAGCGATTTCGCAAGTGACGAGACGAGCGACGGCGACAGCGACAAGATGCGGAGGTTTCTCACTGTCGCTCGTCGCGGGGCTTGGTCTCTGAATTTCTAGAAAACGTCGTTCATCGCCTTGGTCACTTGTTTCCGTTGCTTTCATACGGTTTGCATTGTCACGCGATTGACCGAGCGACAGCGAAGGGGGTCAGCGCCGTTCGTCTCATCGCTTGCCAAACAGCCTACATGTGGTTTATACTTTATACATTTCTCAGGTGTAAAGTGACGCCAACAATAAGGATGCAAAATGCACATCGAAAAAGCTCTTTTCTCTTGAAATGATCCGAATATTTGTATTGTTCCCCCCGCATACCAGCACATTTTTATCTTGTTTTTGAAAACGGTTCCCGCAGTTCAATATGACGCTGCTTAAAAAGTCACTCGTTCCTTCAGGTCTGCCTCAATGATATGTTCTTGGGCAGCTGCTGCTAATCTTATAAGTAGTAACATGGGTCGAAGATGTTTAGCAAATATCAAAATTAAAAGTTTTTTTTTTTCAATTGTGCTGCCGGTGGTGTGTTCGAAAGTATGAGAGAAGCATTAGGTGTCCGGAATATTGCTTAGATAAACATCCTCTTTTCTATTTTATTGCCTGGCTCGAAGTTCACGCGACAGCTCAACCTACGATAGCTCGGCGCTGCGCAGCTCGAATTATTTTTGTAGGCACAGTGAGCCCAGTGCATTCTACAGCCTGTGTGACTCTGACACCAAAGTGAATAAACGTCCTAGTTGGCTCATAGTTTTCAAAACATAATAGCTCCGAAAACACAAAATAGAAGGAGAAAAAGTGAACAGACACAAGGTGCCTTGTGTTTGTTCACTTCGTCTTCGCCCCCTTCTGTGTTTTAAGTTATATTACTATTTTGAAAACCGTGACGCGGTTGGCTCTACTACAACGGAAATACATCTTCAGAGATAGAGACATGAGATGCTCAGAAGAAAATATATGATCGTTTACAGAAGTTGACAAACTGGTGGGACGAATGCCAAACGGAAATCAACAAAAATATTTGTGTATATGATAACACAACGCGAAACAAAGTAGCAGCACTGTTAACCTATACTGCTGGAAGACGCCGTTAAAACATTGACAGGAGTACAAATACCTATAGTATTGGCCGATTCAAGGAGGTAGGGCGAGGAAAAGAAAGGTCGGAGAGGAGGAAATGGCCGGAACGCTGACGAAAGGAGGAGAAATCCCCCTCGCCTCACCAGCGTTACGTCCGCTTCCTTCTCACCCCCTCCCTTTCCCCCGCCCAACGTTCTTAACCTGCAATATACTACAGGCATTTTTCGTTAATCAAATCTGAACTGGAATTTGCACATCGAAAATGTTTCCAATCAATGGCTAAAACAAAATTTGGACACGTAGCCGGAAGTTAGATTGGCCAGACCAGTACATAAATTAACGCCAAGTAAGTAACTGATATTACCAAATATTGAATATAGAAGCCCAGTTTAAAGCTATTCACGCAACAAAATATTTACGAAATAGAACGCACACAAAGTAAAGCTGCCCGATTTATCTTTAATCGCTGTCAATCCACAGACTTTGTCTCCGTAATAAAGTCCGATGCGAACCTTCTGCACATAAGTGCCAGTATAATGTTGAGCAGAATAACGATAAATATCTGCAAGTTTATTACTTTATTGACGTTCAAAAATATGTTTCATATAAAAACTTCAACGACCCAGCTAAACAAAATATAATACTTTTTTTTCACCGTATCGCTTTAATACTGACTCGGTTAAAATATTGGTTTGATATGTCGATCAATGGAACTGGGTAACCGCGAATGCTGTAAATAGTCAAATGTGTGCGGCTTTTTATAACTTTTTTTAAACTTAGTTGTGCGTGTTCTTTCTAAAAATGCCTACAAACCTGCTTTGGTCTCACGACTTCCAGTGTGGTAATATATATATAAAAAATAAGTCTGATTGGTATATTCCACGCTTGCTTTCTGAGCTATGCCTGGAGTAGCCATTCCTGCACTAGAATAAATTAAATGTTGAATATCTTCGTAAAACATGAGCTCACATATATATGCGTGGGTCCCCTAACTCTACTTTCGTGCAGTAATCCTCCCTCCAAAAAAGAGCGGCGCGATCATTCACCAACGAACTTCTTCAAAGTAGATAAAACTGAATTTTGTTAAGCACTTACAAACCTGAAGTTTTGTGCTTAATCTCAAACAGGCAATTTTGTTTTTCGACAGGTGAAAATAATCGAATGCCATATTTTCTCTAAACGTGCTACACTATTAAGAAAATCAATTATATATGTCGCTGAAGCACCCAGCTCTCCTGCGCAAAATGGAGACTCTATTATTTAGACGTTGCGGTGACATGCGAGACGCATCTAAAGAAAAATAAATTGATTTCATATCTTACATTATTTCGCTAGATAAAAAATATAATAATATTTTAATATTATTATTATTTAGGTGTCCAAAAACAACCAAGATTGTCTTCACTTTCGAACCATCTTCAACAGGCAATCGAGAAAAAAAAAAAACATTAAAAAAGAAGAGACTTTTACCAAGCAACAAATCAAACAAATAAAGAGGCAGATAAGTGCTCATTCAATCTGCTGCGGGACAATGTAGTTGATAACGAAATGTCCAGGGGAGGTTAACCGGTGGTTTTATACATTGGCAGGATCCGAGGAAGTGGTGAAGTTTTACACCGCGAGTGAACATAAAAACAAACAAAATGTCTCGTTGCACGTAA
The DNA here is from genome assembly GCF_016920785.2 of Ixodes scapularis. Lineage (NCBI taxonomy): Eukaryota > Metazoa > Arthropoda > Arachnida > Ixodida > Ixodidae > Ixodes > Ixodes scapularis. The sequence continues at coordinate 10,287,299 of NW_024609879.1, forward strand.
AGGAACATAAAGATTAACTTTCCCCAGAGGCTGCGCAGTATAATTGCCCCAATCATACGTTTATGCAGAAATAAAAAGCCACGAACAGTTCTTCTGGGATACAAAAGTGGAAGTGGAATTTTTTAAATATATATTAACAGTTATAAAGCGGTGCTAAAAGAATCTATGATATACAATCCGAATAACATTTTTTGAAGATTTTCTATGCTCACTGACTGCACATTATATATCAAGTTTCATGTGACAGACGTAAATTAAAGTAGTGACCCTTATAAATAATTAAAATACACATAAAGGGGCGGAGTTTCATGAATACTTCGTAAATCGAGATACTATTCATAGCATTTTATAGGCATTGCACGCGATAGAACATATTTGGTTTCTAAAAGTTTAACCACTATCAACACAAACGCCAATAAAATTTTGTAATTGACACCTGCTCTATTGGCCTTCCTCGTCACGATTATATATAAAATAAACAACAGTATGCCATTGGCAGAAAGGTAACACCTTTGTTGTTTGGGGGTTGAGAGACAGTTGATTTAGCTTATACCACTAGTGAATTAAAGACACAATTTTGTAGTATATTACTGTCTAAAATCGTGCGAAGGCTCATGAACAACGTAATATCAGCAACAAAAAGTAGCAGTTTATAATAACTTACAGAATGCATTACACTACTAATAAATATCCAAATCAAGAGGGGCCGATTATTTATCCCTGTGTAACAGCCGATGTCGAATGAATATGCCGGAGAAACTGCCAGCGACTCCAACGGTGTTCGACATTTTAGGACGTAATAACAATTCATGACCGACTCTTTCATACACTTTTCAACATATCAAAATATATGTATATACCTGTCCTCTGTTTAAAATAGGCGCAGCATAATCTAAAAAAGTACACACTACGTCATCCTGTGTATTCCGGTACTCTTTTTGGCTAATTCGAAACACGCCGGAATTTCATCTTGGCTGGACTAGTATTGGCCGCCCGAACAAAAAGAGAAAAGAGAAGGGTCAGGAGCGTTTATTTCGAATTTTAAGAACGTCACGTGTGTTATACATTTTACTACGAATATCAAAGACTCGTGGACAAACGAAGTTAGAATACTTCGACCTCTCGGCGCTGCGACCCACCTTTTTTATTTTTTTTTTGTATAAGTGTCTGCAAGGCAAAATTGAATTTCCTGATCTAATGTTATCTTTTAACATTCATGCTTCGAGATGAGCTTTTCGAATCTCTGTGACGTTTGATGAGAATCAAGGTATCCAAGCTAGCCTCATATCTCGCATTCAAGTCTTCTATAACAACCGTGCTGTAGCAGAGTGTGATATTGTTGACCTCTGCTTTATTGCGTTTAAATCGTTCTTTACTAATACCTAATACACATATTGTGCATTATTACCGCGGCTTCAGCTGTTCACGATTACATAAAATAAAAAAATTATTAAATGAATAAAACTAATTATTATTGGTCTCTTTCGGTAACACACATTGAAACCTGTTTTTCTTATGTACAGGCTGGAGTCCGTTAGCGAAACGACTCCATTAAAACGCTTTCGCTATTTAGACTTACAGTTAAATGCTCGAGACACACAATGTCATTCAATTGGACGCACACAAGAAAACACATCAGTGAAGTGATATATTTTGTTAATCTTGAATATACTTAAAACAACAAAGTCTACATGAAGGGACATTTTCTGCCTCAAATATGTGGAGGTTAGCACGTCAAATATATATTAATTTTAGTGGGTCGACCTACTCTCTTATACTGGAGGCTATAATTGTTTTAAATCTAGCGCTTAGTAGTGCGAAGAATATTTTTAACCAGTATTACCATGTTTTTAGCCAGTTTTGTTGAGTGTGTGTTAACTTCCTAATCTGGGTTGCATAACGCAAATGGGTAAACAAGACCTTATCATGCACTTTTCGGCGCGGTCATAATCATTTAGTAAACTAGATATCTAAATTGCTTTCGCTACGTAACTAAAATAACAGTCGCTTAATACTTAACATGAAGCTTCATGCCAACGTACTAGAGTTGCTGTCCTTAACGACATAAGCGAGTCTTAACAGACTTGTAGTATGCGTATGTGAGTCCTAGACACGCGAAAGGTGAAAAGATAGTTGCTCGAGAACTCAAAGAAAGATAGTTCGGTGGCGTCGCCTTATGGTCCTTCTCTGCTACGGTACATCCAGAACTTGCTCAAAATGGTTGTGATCATCTCAACAATAGTTAAAACAAATATATCGGACAGAGTGTTTCAGAAGTCCAGTTGAAGCTAGAAATCATAGGACGCTTTTGGTCACGATATGTCGTCGATGGTTTCAGTCAAAGCTAGACGTAAGGTGAGTACGTTGTAAGTCTTTCAACTACCCCAAGTACTCAAAATACCATACTAGTGCAGATAGGGTAACATTTTATGCACGCATAATTCAGTAAGTGCTTGATTATTTTTGTTACTTGAGAGTGACCTAACCAATAAAATGTCAAATTGCAAAAAAAAAAGCACGATAAACCCATTTATATTTTAAGACACGCACCCCAAGATGTCTGAAGCACATGTGTTAAGGTTATACGCACGGATATTAAGATACATAAATGAATTGATTCGGCCCATTACCAACGTAGTCATGTCCACGGTCGGCTGGTGCATCCACTTCAAAAATCTTGTGTGCGATAGACCCGTCTTCAGATCGAGCCATAAGGGAAGAGGAAGTATCCTCAGAGTGTCGCTGATGACACCACTCTGGAAAAGGAATTAGGCAAATATATATTGTGTTTAGTGTTGCTTCATAAAACGTCTAAAATAATGCAAATTTGTAAAAAAAGAACACAAAAACAATACCTTATGATTAACAAAAATAAATGTAAGTGTTTTTCTTCGAAGGTGGTAACATTTTAGCGATAATCATGAGGGTACCAATAGTTCAAAGAATAAACCATCTAGGACGGGGATGAAAACAGGACTTCTTTCAGAATCCTGTTTCTGTCCCGGTCCTAGATGTTTTAGCTTTTCAAGTATTCGTTACTCTTCACCACTACGCTCGTTTTCAATCATTCCTTAGGGTGTTACGTTGATACTTGCCCGGCGATTGGCGTTCCAGACGCACTGAAATACCATTTACTCTGCAAGCTTAAAGCGGACTTTTTCAACTACTTAGTGAGTTCAAGAATTAAAAAATAGGCAAAATATACCTATTAAGCGAGTTTCATTTACTTCGTTGAAGCAGAAATATCTAAAATAAATAATTAATGGCGAATAGTACCCAACAATATTGAAAAAAGATTCGGCTTTATTTAAATATTTATTATACATTGCTGCACTCGTTTGAAAGACCCATAAATAGTGAAAAATACAAAATGGTAACTTACATAATATATGCTGTCTATCGCACATAAAAGAGGCAGGTGATAGATCGGTGTTCAAACACGCACTTCCTTCTAAGCGCGCACAGGTACATTCGTTAGCAGAGTTTTCTCTTCTAGCAACATACGTACGGCATTCTCGAATTTGACCTGGGCGCTAAAGGAAAAACGGTGCCGGGAAGTACATTTAAACAACCTGTGAACTTAACATGCAATGATTACCTATCGATATTTATACAAACATTATTAGCAGTCCTCACTAACAGATGATGTACAACGCACTGAAAGATACAACTTTCCCAGTTCCTTTCTGCGGTTACACTTACAATCCATGACGCTGTTAGCACGAACCAGCCAGCGCCGTGTTTTTTCTAGTCTTAGACTTGAAGAACTGTCAATAACACAATAGTTCTAAAAAACAACGGCTACTCCCAGCGTTTCATCAACAGTATCCACAAGAAGCTACGCCACCTCATATGTGCAAGCTCCCGGCTCATTCCAGCCGTGTCTGCCTGTCGTACGTGAGGTACGTCAGGGAGACCATCGGATGTGTCCTTTGCAAACATAGGACCGCGGTGACTCACGAGCCGGTTTCCACCCGTCCGTCACCGACTCCATCTCCCCAAAAAGAGACAGGGAAAGGAGATGTCTCGATGCCTCGTCTACCGCATCCCGTACGTGGACTGCCCTGCTATCCTACGTGGAGGAAACCAAATATTTCCCGAAACAGCCAGAAATACGACGTGAAAAAGTCTTCGTTCAAGGTAAGTGCCCTCGCCGAACACGAAGCAAAATGAGGTCGCTGCGAGTGTTTCGACAAAAGCGAAATCCCCTGCATAGGGCGGCACTGACGGAAACGTCTGCACCTGGAATCCTGCTCCTTCCAGACAACAAAAGAAAACATTAACATAACTTCGGAAACTCTCTTAGGACTCTGCCACATCATAAAAAAAACCAGCACTCAGCCAACCTACATCAGCAGCACTTTTTCTCTCCACCTGACGGTCACCCGTGAACAAGGGACAGTTACGTTCCAAAAACTTCGGAAATTTTCTTTTCCTTAAAACTGTGCTGAAAGTTTTTATTCTTCGTCAACGTACTTCGTTATAGCACCAAAACTTGGACTAAGAACAGATATCTTCGCACGCTAACGGAAGCACTACTGGTTATGTATATATATATATATATATATATATATATATATATATATATATGTATACCTTTTGAAATGCAACTCACATTTAAGAGTGGTGGAAATTTAAAAAACAAAAAGGAAAGATATGAACTCGTTAGTACATTGCTTCGTGATAATGATGCGACTCTGTTCTCCTGCCCAACATATATTAAGGTTCATAAACAAAGAAATGTGCTTTTTTTAAGGTAAGAACAATGGACGCAGCGGAGGACAGAGAAGATAACTTTTTTTAAATAAGTGAGACACTAATTGTGTTAAGTTCGGCAATCTTCTGGATTGATTTGGTACTTCCGGAGGTTTTCAAACACTCTCGTGTGCTATGAAGATCACGTAATAGAATACGAGTAAACTTGAAAAAAACAAACAGTGCACACGAGTAGTCGGTATTCTTTTGGTAGATTTTCGAAAATTGCTGATGTTCAACAACAAACATAACAGAACAACAAAACATATAAACAAGTTAATTTCGGAGTGTGTAGACAACGAGTGAAAACTGGATAAATGAGTCGTGTAATTAAAGGCGCCACCAGTGGGAGAAAGGTGTGTATGTGAACTGCTGTCACCTGTTAATCCAGGTCAACAAACAAATTTAAGTGACGCAGAAAGGATTGGATCAACAAAAACTTCACAAATATACTTGCTAAAGTAGAGTGGAAGCCGTATGATCGAACGCGTTTTTGTCATTGAACGCCATTTCAACAAATGCGTGTTCGTCGAACGCTGTTTCATCGAAGCACTGCCGTCGAACATTGCCCAGTTGAGCAATCGGAATCCTGGATATAGGAAATAGTTTTTTCTTATCACCGGGATAATAGCAGTGTTGTAATAATAATTATAATTTATAAACGTCTTTCCAGAGTGAGAACGGCAGGGCGTGTTTTTCGTACGCCCTAACTCCTGCACGCGCTCCACACCTTCCGCCGTGCTTTCGCTGCGCGCGCTAGATGTGCACCAGATGCCAAAGCGTTCTCGCAGTTTGGAAGGTCGCTCTGGAGGTAGCAAAACTGAAGCCTCTCCTGCTGCCCTTAACTTGTCAGTGGCTATGATAATAGGAAACTTTATTGTGTGCTTTTTTAGTTTCGATATTCATTTTGTAGTCATTGACGACTTCTGCTGTTGATATGGCCAATAAATACGGAAGCACATAGTCGCCTGTCTATAAAACCGTGATCATCGGGTGCAATGACGAACGTATGCAACTTCAAGGGTGTTTCACCGTCGTCAAAGAAAGGTATCCTGCTACAAGGACAGAGCGTCCTAGAAGCAGATAACTGTCTTTATGTCGCATAACATAAAGTTTATCTCCCTTTTGTTCATGTTTTGTAATCGGCACAATCTTGAACGAGCCGGGGTCTTGACCTCTATCTTTGGAAAAAAACTGTTTTCCTTGAATTGAATGGAAGCAAAAGTAAACGTACTAATACAAACTTAAAAAGCGGAGTGGAAAAAATCCGTACCCTATGTTTGGGAAATGCCTTTCGGACGTAAACAAATGGGGAACGAAGAGAGAACAAGGAGTATAGAGTAGAACAACCGCAAATCATATCAGAAAACAGTAAGTGGCATATCCGCTCAAGAATTGGTGAAGGAGCGACCAGGGTAGTAGTTTTAATTTCGGAGATTCGACCAGTGTCATTGCAATTTGAGAAACCAGTGTAAAATGTCTAGAAATACTGTAAAGCTCCAGCATGCAATAAAGCGAAATGCAATGAAACACAGTCAAGCGATTTGTTGAAACGACGTTCAGTCAAAGTTCGAGAAGATGTCCACTTATTCGATGAGTTGGCGTTCGATGAAATGTCCGGTACCAGCATTATATGTTGATCGCCAGTGTGTAAATTTTGTCTGCATACTTTGGCAATTGATAATACGTGATTGTGCTAATTCACTCATATCAGCGACATAAATATTAATAATGCCAAGTGTGATAAAGAGGCCAACACACATTACCGAGTCAGCCTCTGATCGTTCGACGTCCGAACATTCTAGTCCGAATCTTTGAGATATCGAGTGTGATAAATAAGAAGCACAGCGTGGTCTTGCCGACTCACTCACGCGCTCTCGGGCTAGTGAGATGTCACGCCCACGCCCCGATGCTCGCTACTTTCTGGACGCTTGTTTTTTCATTTCTTAACGGAAGAAGTTCGCCGATTGATTATTTATTTTTCCTGCTACAGTTGTCGATTTTGTTTCATATATGACCTTCCTGGTGGAGGTGCGAGGAACGAAGACGTCTATTGGTGAAACAACCAAGAAATAAGTTGACGAACCCAGAGATGTTTCCCCAGGGCCAGCCGACCGAGAACCTTGCAGCTAAATTCCCCGTCGTTTTCCTCTCCGTCGTACCTCGCACACCGACGCTCTTCCGTGACGAAGTTCACGAACCCATTTACGACTGGCTACGGCAGTACGGATGGGTGGCACAGACTGACCAATGGACACCAGATCAAAGCGTCCAAAACATTACTTCTCACTGGATGGAACGGCCCGTCTTTACTTCTAAGATCAAGAAACGTCAGTCACCCCCTGGGAACGTGCAAACAGCAGTTACGCCACTGCTTTGCAAGCCAGTAGCGTCGGAATTCCGTCAAAGAGCTACTTCAGATGAGAATTCAAGAACCGAATGAAAGCGTTTCCAGTTTCGTCGAAGGCGTCCTCCCACTATTCAACCGCGCGTATCCTCAAGAGCCAGGAGCGAAGAAGCTCAACATTCTCCCGCGAGGAGTAAACGAAAACATCTTCGGGGCCTCGCGCGAAACTCACCTGAGATCGTCGAGGCATTCGTGACAGAGCCACACAGATCCAGCGGGCCCTCCAAGTGCGAGCTACCTACTACCAGCGACTGCCCGACGACCCGGCACCCCTGTGGCCTATAGCCTTGACGCCGGAACTGGCCTCCTCCCGGACATTGAAGAGATGATCCGCGTCGTCATCAGGGAGGAGCACAGAAGATTGCTGCTCGCTGCAAATCGCCCGGCTTCCCTCTTCATCGCTTAAGAAGTATAAAAGGAAGTCTAGCGAGCCGTTCAACCGAATACTCAGATCAACGCAGTAACAGCACATGAAGAAACGCCGCCAGTGACGTACGCCGCAATCGACAGGAGGCCACCAGTGGTGCCGCGTCAGTACTCGGCGCCGCCTCGACGGGACACCGCGACGGAAGACAACGTTCGACGCCTGCACGACCGGGCCCAGTACCCTCGCCCGGAACCACCTGCACCGAGAGAGACCGACATGTGGCAAACAGCCGACCGTCAGCCGCTATGCTGCCACTGCAGGGAAATCGACCACATCTGCCGCCATTGCCCCTATCGACAAGTAAGGCTGCGCGGCTTTCGCTCGAAGGACACACGCCCACGCTACGCTGAGAGACTGCGGGAAATCGACGAGTACCTTTGGTGACTTCAGTCTCCCCGTCTGCCCCTCGCGGCGGGTCCCGGTGGCCATCACCAGGACGTCCAGCGTCGCCAATGCACAGGCCCCACCGCGAAAGCCTCTCGCCCCTCGCCTCTCGTCTGGGAAACTAAGCGCGGCAACCCGTGCAGGTGTGGCCGAAGACCAGCGACGCAACGAATCTCCACGAACGTTGAAGGGTGCATATTCTAAAAACGCTAGGCAAAGTAACAACGATTCTGGAAAGATGCCAAACAATTTCAACGTCATCTTCAGTGGTCACGAAACATTGGTCATTGTGGAGCTCAACGTGGACTACTCCATTTTGCGTGGAAAGTTCTCACGCTGCCCAGGGAAATTTGCAATGCCGTGGGTTGGCCCGCAAATTTGAACCGCCAGAGGACACCTGATCACGCCCATCGGAAGGTGTACTGCGCAAGTCGAAATCTACGATAAGATGTGCCTCGTGAAATTCATTGTACTATAAGACTGTGCAAGATACGTCATACTCGGGATGGACTTTATGCGTCAATACGGAGCAGTCATCGACTTAGTTCGAACCGTTTGACGCTACGAGTGCCTGTCCTGGCTCCGGAGGAAGCCAGAACGACGCCAGCCTCTGTCTCAATTATCACCGACGACATGGACCTGACGACGCGTTCAAGTGTTTTCGTACCCGTCGTGACCGACACAACTACCTGCGCCGAAGTTTATATCGAAGGCAACGTTCGCTTCTAGGAAGAGGAACAGCCGCCGCAAGCGGCGTAACAGAAGTTACAGAACCACAGAATGGATGCAATGTGATCCACGTTACAAACTTCCAAGAGAATACGCAGCATCTCACTAAAGGAGCCTCTTTAGGTCATGTTGAGGAACTCCACGAAATCGCCGATGTCATCGCCTTTAATGTAGAAACATTGCCATCTCGCCAGGACACCCAGCCGCTATCGCAACTCAACATTAGCCCGGTGCTCCCCTATCTCGTATCGCTGACGGCTGAGAGACCTTCTTGCCTACTTTAGTGACTGCTAGTCAAGTCGTCAAAGGCGTGCCAAACAGCGTTTGCGAGGCATCGCATCGTTACCAACAATGACACGCTCCCCGTGAATCAACCGCCGTACCGGGTCTCGCTCTAAAATTGAAGTCATAAAGTAGAGTTAAGGAATTTCTAAACGACACCTTTATCCAGGCTTTAAGCAGTCCGTGGCCTCGTCAGTTATACTGGTTAAGAAGAAAGACGGATCGCATAAGTTGTGCGTGGACTACCGTCAGCTCAACGCAGTGAAGAGGAAGGACGACTGCCCGATTCCCCGCATCGACGACACACTCGAACGGCTGTGCCACTCCCGGTACGGTTCGTCGATGACCCTTTACCCTGAGAAGACTGGCGCCGTAAAAGCGTGTTCACCCCCATCAGACAAAAAGGCAGTAAAGAGACTTCTTGGACCTGTTCTATACTGCTGACGCTTTGTACGGGATTTCGCAAAAAGGTCTTCGCCGCTGACTTATCTCATGAAGGACGCCGTGAACCTCGAATGGGGCGAAAAACGACAGGCATTTTAGGAGCTAAAGTGAAGACTCTAGTCGCTCCCGATCCTCTGCCACTTGCATCAGTCAGTGAAAACACAAGTTCACACGCTCGGAAGCAAAACAGGACTCGGTGCGTTACTTCTTCAACAGCAAGAGGGAGCCGAGCGAGTGATCGCCTGCACTAGCCGCACGCTGTTGAAGGCGGAGCGAAATTACTTCACGACTGAGAAGGAATGTCTCGTCGTTACCTGGGAAATAACGAAACTCTGCCAGTACTTGTACTAGTGCACGTTCCGAGTGGTCACAGACCACCACTCGTTGTGTTCACTCGCCAACATTAAATACCCACTAGGACGCCTCGCTCGATAGAAAATACGGCTGCAGGATTTTGAGGTGACCATAGTCTAAAAAGTCAGTGGACAGCACCGTTCGAGTTAGCTCCCACCGGCTCCAACGTCGACGATGACGAGATATTTCTTGGAGCAGTAAATGCCAATTAAATTTTAAAACTTCAGTGACACGATCTTCTGCTGCGCGCTCTGATCAAGCAATTCAGAGTACGAGATAGTACAGTTCCCAGTATCTTCTGAAAGGCATTACTAATCTTACCCATTCTACAGCCCGTGCTCTGGAAAAAGAACTTCGGAGACAGACACTCGACGTGGTTTTTGGTGATTCCTTCAGGTGCTAGAGAGTATAGGCCTTCCAAGCCTGTCATGACAAGCCGACGTCCAGACACCTCGGTTACGGCGGGACTCGATTGAATTCGCAAATAGTGCTGCTGGCACAAGCTTTCGAATAAAGTTCTCCAGCACACAAGATTGTATCTTGAGTGCAAACGCCGCAAAAAACGTGTAACAAACTCATCAGGACCCCTGTGAACGAATGCGCCGTCAATTGCTCTTTTTCAGCAGATCAAAATGAAGATACTAGGACCTTTCCCAGCGTCGGCGTCATGGAACCGCTCCATAATTGTACCCACAGATTACCTGACACGGTATGCCGAGAAAAAAGCCTTTGCCTTTGGCACTGCTGCAAAGGCCGCCAACTGCTTCGTAGAATCCGTCGTTCTCCGGCACTGAACCCTCAAAGTCCAGATAACTGACCGAGGGTCAGCGTTCATGGTCCAGCTGACTCAGCAGATTCTTCGGCTGAGCCACACTATCCATCGTCGAGCTACTGTACAATCCGCACACCAAAGGACTGAGACAACGGCTCCACAAGACCATTGCCGAAATCATCTCGATGTAAGGGGACATAGAGCGCAACATATGGAACGAGGTTTGACCCTACGTCACGTTCGCCTACAACACCGCGGTTCAAGAAACCACCCGAGTGACCCCATTTCAGCTGGTGCAAGGTACAAAGGTGACGACGAAGCTCGACACGATGCTGCTCCACTGCCCCGCAGATGGCATCATTAACGACGCCCAGGTGTCACCCAGCGGGCGGAAGAGGTGCGCCTTCGCATTCAGACCCAGTAACATCTGGACGCCGCCGGGTACAGCCTTCGTCGTCGCGACGCCCACTTCGAGCCCGGAGACAGGGTGTGTGTGTGGACGCCCATTCGCTGGCCGCGGCCTCAGCGAGAAATCGTTATAACGGTACTTTAGATCCTACAACGTTATTCACCGCCTTGGCGACTTGAATTATGAGGTTATTCCCAGCAGAAACCGACCATCAGGATGCCGGGAGTAACCACTCGAAGTAGTGCACGCGTTGCCTCTTCTTTTACTACCTTCTGTTGTGTTCTCTTCCTGCCCCAGTCTCAGGTTTACAATCATGTTCAACTTACACCAGCTCGCCTGCACTCTGACTATTTTTTAGTGCACGCCGTTCGCCTCAAGCCATAATATGCACGACAGGACTGAGGAATCCTCTTGATTCAGAAGGCCCCGTACCTTACCATCTACTGTCATTTGATGTAGCCATGTGTTGATTTTTTAAGGCTGAATCGAGATGATGCGCTCGTTTTAAGGGAGAGTAATGCCACGTGAATAGCCGGAAAGTCATTCCATAATTTTAAAATATTCGGGTTTACGCTTACCCCAAATGTTCGACGCTCGAAGATTCTAAGTCGAGATACCAGAAGTAATTGATAGGGAGGCGAACACGACTTTGCCAAGTTAGTCGCCCGAGTGTTCGACGCTCGAGCATTCTAGCCTGAATGTTCTAGGCAGTGATTGTAATGATAAGAATCCCAGCGTGGGGGTTGCCGACTGTTTATCGCACTCTCGCGGTAGCGAGCTGTCACGTCGAGGCCCCTACGCTCAGTTCTGCTTTTTCAACGCTCGACCTTTCTTTTTGTTTCGGGAAACATTCGTCGGTGAAAGCTTCATTTTCAGTTTTATATTTGCCTACTATTTTCCGTCCGCGAGAATAAAGTTATGTTAGAAAGTAAAAAATGAAAGCCCTGTAATGCCGAATTAGAGCGCAGCTCTTGAGGAGAAGGAGGGAAGGGTATGAGGGTCACGTGTTCTGGGGGGGTCACGTGACCTGGGGTTATGGTCATGTGACCTTGGGGGTGTCATGTGACTCGCCTGAGGTCACGTGACCTTGGTGGAATAACGCGGCCTTGGGGCGGGGGGTCACGTGACCCCTCCTCCGAAGTCACGTGACCCCCTCCACAAGTTGACGTGGGAGTCAAGTGACATCGGGGGGTCACGTGGCCTGGAAGTGTCACGTTACCTCGGGGGGTCACGTGGCCGCCCCTTAGAGCGCAGCTCTTACCGCTCATTCACACTGGAAGCAGATCCGCGTTCCCAACGCGGTTGCGAACGCGATTGTATAAATATCCAGTGCAATTGCACGCGCACTCGATGATATCGAGTGCGCGTCCAATTATACTGAATCTTTATACAACCGCGTTCGCAACCGCTTTGCGAACGTGGATCCGCTTCCAGTGTGAATGAGCGGTAAGACGGCCGTTTCCAGCTTAAGCGGCGTCGCCGTCGGCGTAACCGTGCGTTGCATTATGGGTAAATTTCACCACTAAATCTAGCGGAAAGATTTCCCAGCTATATTTAGCGGAAAAATTGCCCCGCTAAATCTACCGGAAAAATTTCCCCGCTATATCTACCGGAAAAATTACCCCGCTAAATCTAGCGGTAAAATTTCCACGCTAAACCTAGCGGGAAAATTTTCCCGCTAAATTTATCGGAAAAATTTCCCCGCTAAATCTAACAAAAAAATGTCCCCACTGAATCTAGCGAAAAAATTCCTCCGCTAAATCTAGCGGAAAAATTTCCCCAATAAATCTAGCGAAAAATCGGAAAAATTTCCCCGCTATATCTATCGAAAAATTTCCCCGCTAAATCTAACGGTAAAATATCCCCGCTAAATCTAGCGGAAAATTTCCCCGCTAAATCTAGCGGGAAAACTTCCCCGCTAAATCTAGTGGAAAAATAACCCCGCTAAATGTAGCGGAAAAATTTCCCCGCTAAATCTAGCAGAAAAATTTCCCGCTAAATCTAACGAACGAATGTCCTCACTGAATCTTGCGAAAAGATTCCTCCGCTAAATCTACCAGAAAAATTTCCCCGCTAAATCTAGCGGAAAAGCGGAAAAATATCCCCGCTAAATCTAGCGGAAAAATTTCCCCGCTAAATCTAACCGTAAAACGTCCCCGCTAAATCTAGCAGAAAATTTTCCCCCTGAATCTAGCGGAAAAATTACCCCGCTAAATGTAGCGGTAAAATTCACCCGCTAAATCTAGCGGAAAAGTTCCCCCGCTAAATCTAGCGGAAAAATTTTCCCGCTGTCTAGCAGAAAAATTTCCCCTCTAAATCTAGCTGAAAAATTTCCCTGCTAAATTTTAGCGGAAAATTTTTCGCTGAATCTAGTGGAAATATTTCCCCATTGCATTTAGCGGAAAAGTTTCCCCTCTAAATCTAGCGGAAAAATTTCTCTGGAGTGTCACGTGAACTGGGGAGTCACGTGGCCCCCCGCCGAGGTCACGTGACCCCCAGAGAAATTTTTAGCGGGAAAATTTAGCGGGGAAATTTTTTCGCTAAATCTAGCGGGGAAAATTTTCTCTAGATTTAGAGGGAAAGTTACCCATAATGCACCGCGCGGTTACGCCTACGGCGACGCGAACGGCGACGCCGCTCAAGCCGGAAACGGGCGCCTAACAGCTGCGCTCTAAAGGTCGCATTTCAATATATAAGTTATCTTACATTTTGATAACGGTGAAAAACACATGACTCTCATGAATTCCATGTAAAAAATTAAATGTGTTATTGATGATACGTAAAAGCACTTTTGCCAATATATTTCGCTCTAACTGTTTAGAGCGAAATATATAATATACACAAACACTTAATCAACCTTAAGAAAATAGATAAGGGATACGGACGGCAACTAAAGGAATTATTACCAGACGTTAAACATAGCATATATTTTAAGACCAAGTATTTTTAATGACTGTTGTTAATAGATTTCGAGTATATCTAAGCAGTTCTTATGAGTTGTGAATGCGAAAGCATGAATGTCATTCTTCCGTGTCCTTAGCTGGTCTGCGGTATACTGGCGTGGACGGCCAGGTGTCGCTACTGCCGAGGTTGCGGCCTCCGGCGACGTAGATGCTTCAGGCGTCGCCATGTTCCGCGGCGCCCAGAGAAGCAAAAGCGGCTGCAGCTTCCCCCCCCCCCCCTTCTCCGGCAACACCTGACACGAGCGGCCGAGCGCGCGCTCTCGTGAAGCGACCGCCAATGGCTGCCTAGGAGCCGTTTCGCTCAGCCAATGGGAAAATGGGCATTCCTTTCATGTTCTTTCGTGGTTACATACGGCGCCGGCTCCGCTTCGTGGGGTGGTTAACGCTTTCGCATTAAAAACTAAATTTTAGTTCAATAGGTAAATTTAATTTCAGACTTCGAAGTTTTATTTTGTATTGATAGCGCACAAATCTGGTGGTTTCAAAAATCAATCGCTTGACAGTGTTGAATAGAATAACTGCATGTCATCAAGCTTCGGTTCATGCATGATTTCCTTATGTTTCGATCTGGATGAATGCTGAGTACTACCGATTGTTAGTAGTAGGACTTTTCTGTAAAAAAACACGGTTCTCTTTATTCCACAGAACCGGTAGGTTGAGAATATATCAGTTTGAGTTTTGAGGAGGGCATGTGAAATATCTCTAATATTAGATGTGGCCAATTTCATAACGAAGACTGCTTGTTCAAAGTTGTGCACCATTGAAATCACTCTTAGAAGTATCTTACCACTTCCACAGCTCCATTCTCCTCCTTCACCTCAACCGCCGCCATTTTCTCTTTGTCGTGGTACAGGTTACGTTCCATATATTTTCCGTTCATCTGAAAAACACCCAACGGGAACTGAATGAGGTATGACAAATTTTCAGAAACGTTATATTGTAAACAATTTAATTTTTAAAAAGACCTTTTTTTCGCGAATTTCACGAATCGCTTACGATTCGCGAAAAATAGGTGCCGCGAACAATTCCAGTAAAATGTAAACACATTGGAATCTCTAATCAGATCCCACCGCGTCGCCAAAAGTAGAACCCGCGAATAATTTATTTTTGTTCTTTCACCGTGTCTCTCTCACGCACTTACGAATTCTACGCCAGAGCGCAAACACCCTCAGGTGTTTCGCGGGCAGAAAAATGAAAAGGACATCTTTTCATCCGTCATTTCGCTGACAAGCGCGCCTACTACCAAACAACGAAGTCGACGGCAGGGATGTTACACTGGCATAATATACTTCGTTTCAGCTTCGGTCCGAGCGCGGCCGATGTTATGAGCCGAAGGGCCAATCAAACACCTCAAAAAGCGCAGCGTCATGGCGTGCTCTCTGCACTTGATAAGACTAGCCGGCGGAGGAGCACGCACAGAGAGACGGCGAATACCGGCTGGTCCTATTAACTGCAGAGCACGCCACGACTTTGTGCCTCTTTCGCTGTTGGATTGGCCCTTCGGCTGATAACATCGGCCGCGCTCGGACCGAAGCTGAAATCGAAGTATAGTCGAATATTGTAGAACACCAAACAGTTTTTGGTGGCGCCAAGTATTGTCATTGAAGATTGAACTGTTAGATGAAATGTGGTTTTAAAAAGAGCATAATTTATGTCACAATGGACAAATTAATGTAATACAAAGCAAAATATTTATTCGATTACATTTTGTAACAGTAAATTTTGAAAAAAACTGATGTCTGAAAAGTTTGTTAGACAAAAGTAAAATCGCATTACTTCTGGTGATTTTCTTTCTTTTTTTAAAAAAAATCCGAGTTGTCACCTAAAAATATAAATTTCTATGTCAATAAACGCGAAAGTTTTTTTTTTATCATTTAATAACATCATGTCAAATAAGAAACACCAATCTATTGTTAAGTATGTGAAGTGTGCCTTCCCTAAAGTTTATTAGCACGTGTCACGGATCGGGAGTCGCAATATAGAAGCTGAAGAACCGGGCATATGTTGATTATGTATTTTCCTGTATGAACGTAACCTTTGTTTAAACAGTCGTATGTTCATACCTGATGTAAAGTTTTATAGCGTTGGTATCTTATACTAAAATGAAGCATGTAACGTTATTAAGAAAATGACATTCCACGGATACAATGATAAAAAAAATGGGCTCTCCACGCGAAGATAAATTACATAACTGCGCTAACACCTTCCGACAAAAAAACGTGTTTGAGGTTATAAAATAAAATGTATGCTGTAAATCTAAGCAAAATAATATTTCGAAACCAAGAAAAAAAATCCTCTTTATGTATATGGTTGAACATTCCCTCGGACAAGCAATGAGCTTGAGCATTCTCAAGTTGCACAACACGCACGAAGAAACCCTCAGGGCGTTGTCGGTCCTCATAGTTCGGCCTAATATAGGCACATTTAAGATTGCACGGTTAAAGTTTGAACAAAATGCTTTTTCGCAAACGATTTAACGCCTACGAAGTTCCTTTTGATATGCACAGCGGGCCGTAATTGATATAAAATATGTCATAAGGAAAAAACGGTTAAGTGCAGGTGAGCTGGTGGAAGCTATTCATGATGATTGAAACCGTTTTTCAAACAACAGACTCCGGTTTCAGTCATCATGCGTGCCATAAGAGGCGTTTTTTTTATCGTGGTATGCGATGCACCCCGAATTATAAGTTATTTAGGAAATGCATGTAACAATTTGTCATATATGATACTGATTTATTCGGGACGTTTTGATTAAAATGCTTTATTTTGCAAAAACATGCCCATTCCCGAAATTAGCTGGCACCTGTAATCTATGTCAAAGGAATTTTGACAAGTGCACCGAGGATTAAAATAAAACTGAAATAATAAACTTAGGGATGGACAGAACAGCACATCTTACGACTTTCAATACAAATAGCTTCCTGCGTTGTAAGTCGAAAGATGTGCGGTCATGTTTGTCCATATATTTACTCTTTCAATTTTATTTAATTTCGCTGACGCGCTCCCGTCAAAATAAATACCCCGAGAACTTACTGCCCGATGTACAAGTCGTTTAAATAAAAAAATAATGGTGGTCACTACATTTGGCATTGCCGGATGACCAGTTTCTGACCAAATATAGCATAAGCATATGAGATTATAAGTAAAGTTTCTGAATTTACTCTAAACGGACAAAACTATACGACTAGTGTTTCGGTTTACAATCAAGCAATGGGGCTCATTTCTCGTAGGTGATGCCATTTATACCTACGTATTTGCCGGGTTTTTCTGGCTGCTATTGTTTTGCTGCATATTTCCGAAAATCGCTTCGAACTTCGGAATCAAAGGTCTGTAAGCCTTGAAACTTTTTTCATCTTAACTCAAAATCTGGCGCTACATTTGGACAAAGACCGGGCGCTCATAGTTGCAGAGTTTATTTTTGGAGTGAGAGAGCACGGTTTTCGTTTGCATTGAGAAAACCGGTTTTAGCTTCCTAAGTACGTTTTTGATTTGTGAGTTCCTCTAGGAGTCAGTTGCATATGTCGCCTCTGCTTAGTTTCACCTCATTTGTTATACATAATAAATGTGGCCGCGATGTCCTTCTATATTTGAAATAAGTAAGCATTATTTTAGCTAGGTAGTTTTTGCATATTGTGTAAATTGCGAACGCTGTTCGAACTTCCGCGGCAGTTGATAGAGAACAAAAATTATACAGTACAGAAATAACTGGCACCCCCGATTGTTTACAGCAGTGGTTCTCAAATGGGGGTCTTCGGACCTTTTGGGGTCCGCGAAGGCATTCTGGGGGTCCGTGAAGCCCTGCCTTATTAGTTAAGCTCGGCACTAAAAGTTTTATCTCTTTTGAGCTTGATATGAAGCGTTCCAATTTTCGGGAGAGTTTTCTCGTCCTGCATGTGAATTAGAAAATTCTACTTCATACTAACCCTTAGTCATACCCATTTAATAAATCATTAGCATAATTAACCTATGCCTTTCCCTTTCCCTCGCCAGGAACGGGGTCCTCCATCATCTCCGCCGATCCACAAGGGGTCCGCGAAACATCGTTGGTTCTTTACCACTGGTTTACAGCAATGAGCTCTACAGGTGGCCTACAGGGTGCGGCTGTGAGGGCTAACACATTTGACCGGCCTTGCGCATATCGACTTCCAAACTTGCATACCTAAATTGGGCACGCGAACCACTGTTTAAAGTCTGGGGGGTCCCAGGAGGTTTCAGACCCCCCACCGATTTTAACGGATGGTCTGGGACCCTCCTCCACAGCCCAGCATTACTGAAATCATAATCATATTTTGGAATAAAATAGTTTGTTTTCAGGAATGTGACATTTGGGGATTAGCAATTTGAGGGTTGCAGGTACAACGTGGGCAGAGCAAGCAGTGGGGTTTATTTTATGTGCATCTAATCAGTGTTGGAGGTAACACGTTACTAGTAACAACGTTATTGGTAACGCGTTACATTTTTCGCGACCGCAGCAACGTACACGTTAGTATTCTGAACGACTAACGAGTAAAGTATTTCCGTTACTTTTACCTTGTCGGCTGTCGAATTTCGTTACCCGTTACTCTTTACTTTTGACCAAAAATGGTGAAATCCTGTACGAGCTTGTTTCAAAATCCTGCACCAGCTTATCGCTGCACGGAACCAGCATCCGTCATAGTAAAGTTAAAAAAAACCCAAAAAACTCGCTTCTCGAAGGCGAAAGAAACCTTCGGCTACCAGCTAATTCCGTTCATCTTTTTTTTTTTGTCTTAGTGTCACCACTTACAAGGCTTGAACGAACGACTGCGTTACAGCCTCCTCTTCCCGCCCCCTCTGCTTTGTGCAGCAGACGTGGACAGCGGGGGGGGGGGGGGGGGGGGGGGGGAGCCGTGGGGAGACGTTTGTTTACAACAGTGGACAACTTGTGGCGAAGCAATTTTGTCATTTCTCTGATTTCAAAACAAAAAAAAGAAAAACACCTTTGTGGAATATTTTACCCTCGCGCTCCCCCTCGCCGCTTGAAAGCTCCTGACCCACTTTTGAACACAGAAGAATCTTTTGCTTGATTAGTCTTTAATTTCCCAAGGTTATGATAAAAAAATAAAAAAAAAGTTTTAAACCTGGAAAGAAAACTTACAAACACGAACCTTTTTTTTCACAGAAAAATTAAGAGCTACTGCTCGTAAGAGACAGCAAGTGATATATCCAGCATGCTGGTAACCGGTGTCCTGTTCCAGATAGTGAAGTAAATCAGTCTCTGGTAATAGAATGAACCGGACTATTACTAAAAGCGGCTTACAGGTGAGGGGTGTTGGTTGGCTGGTTGTGTTCCACCAGTCCTCGTTCGCATGCTGTAGTTTATAAAAGCTGATTGACTAACATCTTGGACTCATTCGGCGCGTGAGATGGGCAAGAATAACGAAAGTCCGTCACCATGGCCAGCAGGTCGGAATGAAATGTATCAACTAAAGGAGACAAAATCAGGTAATTTACAGTTTCAGTGCCTAATCTGCACGCCGAAAATTAAGCTGCCTCGCGCATCAAAACACTATGAAACCACTCTGTAAATTTTTATCTTTATCCAAGCTTGTTAAGGTGGCTTATCATACATCTCTGCCAAACATATGTCTCTGCCACATACATCTCTGCCAAACATAGAAAAGTAACGTAAAAGTAACGTAAGAGTAACGTCCGTTATTTTTGAAAAGTAACGGTACCGTTATATCGTTACGTTTGTAAAAGAGTAACGTAGCTCGATAACGGGTTACTTTTTACCAAACTAACGAGTAACGCTATTTCGTTACTTTTTTTACGTAACGGGCACAACACTGCATCTAATACATCTCGTCAGAACACCCCCCTCCCCCCCCCCCCCCACACACACACACACGCACACACACTTGTCTTGAAGGGACCCTCCTCAACTTACGGGAGACTTTAAGCACTGACCCGAACGCAGTTTCGGTTGGAGATTTACGTTTATTAGTTAAGGTCTGAGGTAGTGAAATATTAAAGATAAATCACTCGGAGCCCGTGCATTTTCCTTGTCCCATTCACGCCTATTTAACAGGAATCAGCGACCATCTTGTCATCGACCTAACACTCTCTCTCGCTGTTCCTCGAAAATCACATTATTGCAAATACATTCGTGACTACGCGAGGGCCGACTATGTGTCTATCAACGCATGCCTCGAAGACTTTTACCAATCATTCTCTGTTAATCTCGAGGAAAGAACCGTCAATGAAAATTGGACGCTCTATAAAAATAAGCTATCCCACTTAGTTGAGCGCTTCATCCCATTGACCCGCATCATATCAGATAACTGTCACCCATGGTATAACAAAACGGTGCATAGTCATGCTAACAAGAAAAAGCGACTTTATAAACGAGCGAAATCTGTCAACAATGCAGCCTCGTGGGATGCATATCATGCGTGTGCTAGAACATACAAAACCGCCATTGCTGATGCTAAAATTAAGTTTTATACTCACGACCTCCCCAACATTTTAACAAATAAACCCAAAAAGTTCTGGAAAGTGGTCAACCCAGCTCTGTCTCTTCCATTGCAGTTCATTAACGACAACGGCATCCCACTTTCAGACGAAGATAGCGCTCTTTACCTTAACAATTTCTTCACATCAATCTTTACTAAAGAAGACTTGCTAAACGTTCCCGACTCATGCCCATTAACTCACCCCCAGATGAATCCTATCATAATTGACCACGCAGGTGTATTGAAAGCAATAGAAAACCTAAAGGTTTCCTCGAGCTCTGGAGATGACCAAATTAATTCGAAGGTATTAATAAACACTAAACATATTTCCTCTGTTTTTCTCTGTGACATTTTCTCACAATCGCTCACGCTTTCCATAATTCCACGTGACTGGAAAATGGCTAACGTAATACCTGTTCACAAAACTGGTGATCGCCAACTAATAAGTAATTACCGTCCCATCTCTCTCACCAGTGTTCCATCTAAGCTCATGGAGCATATACTTTACTCAAATATAATAAACTTTCTTGACTCTCATAACCTTCTTTTTAAACATCAGCACGGATTTCGTAAATCTTACTCTTGTGAAACCCAGCTAACCGCCTTCCTTACTGATATTTACTCAAGCTTTGATTCGAATATTCAGACCGACGCCATTTTCATTGACTTCTCCAAAGCATTTGATAAAGTACCCCACCAACGTCTTTTAACAAAGCTTAACGATATTAATATTCATCCCTCTGTTGTTAAGTGGATTTCTGAATTCCTAATTAACCGTAAGCAATATTCCTCCGTTAACAACGTAAAATCTCCCACCTCTACCGTAACGTCAGGTGTCCCCCAGGGAACCGTACTGGGCCCCCTTCTGTTCCTAATCTATATTAATGATCTCCACCTTAATATCGCTTCTTCTGTGCGGCTGTTCGCCGACGATTGTGTCATTTACCGACCCATTCTTTCAAACCATGATCACCATGCTCTCCAGGAAGACCTAGAGTCTGTAATCCATTGGTGTGAAAAATGGCAGATGACATTAAACTTCAATAAATGTAGATCCCTATCAATTTCCCGCAGTTCGCGTGCCACACCATTTTCGTATTACCTCTCTAACACTCAAGTAATAGCATGCTCATCTTATAAGTACCTGGGTGTTCATCTCACCTCTGACCTATCATGGACTACTCACATAACTTCTGTTGTTTCTGATACTAACCGTTCTCTCGGATACTTGCGCCGTAACCTTAAACTTGCTACACCCTCCGTAAAACGACTAGCGTATACTACTCTTATAAGATCGAAATTAGAATACGCCTCATCTATATGGTCCCCATGGCAGTCCTACCTTGCAAATAATCTAGAATCCGTCCAAAACAGAGCCCTTCGTTTTATTTATAACAACTACTCACCATATACCAGCATATCAGGATTACGCCAATCAGCTAACCTTCATTCACTTTCCCTTCGCCGCCGAGTATCACGCCTTTCTCTCCTCCATCGAATTTTCTATCACAATAGCCACCTTAAAGAATCACTGCTATCACCTCCCCATCGTATTTTCCCGCGTCTAGATCACCTATGTAAATTACGTCCAATTCGATCATCAACTGTTTCTCACCAGACTTCCACACTACCATTGGCCATCGAGGATTGGAATTCACTACCTCATAACATCGTTTGTATTAATGATACTACTAAATTTGTTGAAGCCATTACCCTCTTTTTATCTAACCTACCTAGCTAGCTTACAGTGTTATAATTGTGTTTACTGTTCTATTTGTTTTTGTTCTATTGCCACCCCCTTGTATAATGCCCCACGGGCCCTCAAGGAAAATAAATGATGATGATGATGATTTGTCATCTGCACACTGGTTTATGAGCTCGCATTCGAATGGCTTCCGAAGGGCGAAAACGCTAAAAACCAGGAGCAGAACTAGCAATGGGGAAAATAATCGAGGCAATAATAATTTTAACAAAATATATTAGCAATGACCACCTGGGATTATGCTCCTAAACCACTGTGCAAAAGACGAAAATCTAGTGCAGGACATAGTAAATTCACGACCACCGTTTTTGCTATTTGTTTAATGTTTTGGCACCTCTGCCTTCAGCTCTAAAACAAATACACATTGCACTCCTTGCGAAACTACGTTCGCGTACGCCAATTCAGGTTTGTACACATTTGAAATTTTAATTTTGCGAGGGGTGCCAACTGTCTATGAGGAAACAGCTTGAAATTGAACACTTATAGACCAAATGTGTTAGTGCTGAATGACGCAATATCTAAAACAAAATCTACGGGAAGTACTTGCGTACTCGGGTATTGAAGAAGACTTCCGTACGTAATTTTTAATTAACAGTTTTCTTGGTATCCAAATAAATGTAGTGACACGCGTTCCTTCTAGTTAGACAAACGGTGCATTAATCAAGATTACGGGTGTCTTGTCAAAGATAACCCTGATTCTGAATCATTCACTGTATGTCACACAACACAGACTTAGGTGCATCAAGTATTTTTCTCATCGCTTAGAGCTGATGTACACGAACATTAAAGTTAGATTAATATGGTTTATGACATGCATTCAATGCTGCTTTTTGAAGTACAGTTCATGAGAAGAATGTGGACACTATTCTAATTGCTGAAAGAGATATTTAACCCTGATAGTGGAGTCCTATTCTTCAAACTTTTATATTTATCTGGTCTATAAGGACTCTGCAGCCAAGAGATGTCAAAGTTGATGTAAAAATAAACATGATAATATTTCTCACGAATCTGAACATTCTGGTGCCAAAACTCAAGAAAGTGCCCAAATTGGACCTCATTGACTGGTTATTCAGTTGTTCACCTGTATCTTTCGGCCTCAATCACCGAGCAGGGACTAGAGTTAAGCTTCATTACTTGCGGTTTTGTATTCATATGGCTGATTTGGCCTATGCATGTTACGTTATCGCTCCTAAGGTAAATTAGTGAAAAGTCCATTTGTGGCTTTCCTCCGGTTAGTGAGGGCGAATGCAAAGTACCGAAGCCATGTCTGGCCTCCTGGAGCAAAACACTATTCAACACAATTTATGTGCTTTGATATGCCAAACTTGAATCAAGCTAGCTTTTTCCTTCCGCGGTGTTTGGGGGAGCGGAACGGGATGGGCAAAAGGATGTCATAAAACGAATTTAGGAGGGAATTTGCAACAAATATTTTCAGAGCTCTATTTACTACTCGAAACGAATATGTCGTAAGCGCCAGCGGGAGCCCGCGGAAAAGTGGCCGCTATAGTCACGTGACTGGCTGCTATAGTGACGTGGTGCTTGCGCTCTTTCGAGAGCTTCATATGGGATCTCAAAGTTAATTAATACACTTCGTTTGAAATGCAACAAAAGATCGCAAGCAACACGTGATAGACCTGTGCGCAGGTCAGAAATTGACGGTGGTGGTGCGCCGCAGTGTACCCTTCCGGTAGCGGCGTGGACAGAGGCGTTCAGCAGACGCTCCACACCCAAAATGTGGCGGCGACGCCGGGGTTCCGGTGATTTCACTGGCGGCGCTGAACGACTCCGGCGTAAAGCAGGGGACAAACATAAGCGGTGAAAACGGGCACCAGCATCTATGGCAACAGGTCCTGGAGTCTGTACGTCGCTGTAACGTGCGCACCTCGCGGCGCGGTGCCGCTCCGATCTGGTCGGCCGGATGTTAACGCGCGGTGCGCCTAGCCGCTAGCGCCGGAGAAGCAAATATGGCGACCGTTTGTTTGATCGGTTCGTTTGGGCTTTGGTGCTGCGTGCGTCGCAAACTTTCTCGTGAGAACAGTGTAGTCGCCTGCGAAGTTATTTGCACTCCCGGGGGTGACACGGAAGGTGTTGTGAAATCACCATCTCAACTAGCAACAGACCAATCTTCACGAACGACAACGACGGAGGCGAGAAGCGGCGGTTTGACTCCCAGTGAGATTGGTTTGGTGCTGGTGGCTTGAGTTGAAGGTGGGGAAACTGTTTGCCGGCGCGTTACTGCCACAGCCGATGGAGGAGGTAACACAAGGGGCATAGAAAGGAATGCCTACACGATGCACTTTGTACAGGAAAGACCTTTGGCGATGTCAGGTTTGTCGAGCCAGCCATTCGATGCCACCGGGAAACGAAGAAACGTGTTTTGTGGTTCAGAAGTTCTCTGCTGCGTGAGTACTTTGGAGTGCGTTGGAGGTATTTACTCTCATGCATGATGTTTGTTATGATGCACGGGAATAACGCTTCGCAACTGTTCAGTTGACTGTCACTGCCATAACACCTGATAATTATTGCATTCGGTGTGACTTCCTTGGCATAAAGTCAATGAAGCCTCTCCGTGTACTTTCGAACAGAAGCGCCAAGACTCTCATGAAAACCGGTCGTGTCTCATACAAGCGATTTGCGCTAGCCTTTTTTGTCCAATCTGGGCCTCTTCGGACCCCTGAATGCCTTCGTGGCGGCGTTCTGGGGTCCGTATACCTTTTGCGGTGCATTTTCTTCAAGACTGACCCGCCCTGCGCCTCCAGTTGTCTCAGCGAAGTTGGACACGTTGCCATCAATTTTGAAATATATGTTTATGCAGTCTACACAATTATTAATTAAAACGATTTTTATTTTTTTTTATTTGAAGTTGATCGGGTAAAACCAAAAAGCAAACACGACGGTGGCAGTGCTGTGAACATAAGTTTTTCGGTCATGTTTTCTTCGACATTATTGCTCTAAGAGTGATATAATGGTAGCACATGAACGTTTATGCCTTCTTTTTTTTACTTTTAATCTGAATATTTTAGTTTACATTTTGACCATAAATAATGTGTTAGGGGCGAAGTTTCTTACGGTCTAGCCTTCTCCGTCCGTCAGTCCGTCCGTGCTCACATAAAAAAAAAAAAAAATTTGCGCAGTCGACAGGATTCGGACCTGTGCGGGGAGACCCCAATGAATTTCTAGTCCATCGCCTTAACCACTCGGCCACGACTTCGGGACGAGTACAGGGTTCTAAGCAACTCAAGAGCTGGGGTTTCTGTCATGAATGGAACATTCCATGTAGCCGCTCAACGTCTGCACAGGAGAGGGCGCTGCGGTCAAATGCGTATATAATCGCGTTAAACGTTGCATGCATTGGCTCAACGTTTATAGACTAGAGGGCGCTGCGGTCAAATGTTCAAATGCCTATATAACCACGTTCTATACCACCCATCTTCTTTCTGACATGGACCGTTGACTTAAGCGGTGGAGATGCGTTCCCTTGGCTTCGAGCGGATCCGAGCTGATCCGCTCGAACAACCAGTGGCTCTGCATTTCACCGACCATAAAGCAGTAATAATGAAGTCGAAACGCAACCCGGAACTCAGCACTACCTATGAGCAATAGAAAAAAACCAGCACCATCAGCACTACCTATGAACAACAAAACCAGTATCGTCAGCAACACCAGAGCTTCGCCCCAATCAACATCATTCACCACGTGGAGATGCGGTCATTTTTGTTTTAATGCGACGTACTGCCAGTCACTCTACGATCGGTGCCAATGGTGGCACAGCAACTATGTACCGATCGCGCGACGGTCTTTTGCGTGCATGTGTCTTGGATACACATACATCTCCCTGTGTAGCCAGGTAGTGCGCCATGCGTAGCGCCGCGCTACGTCCAATTTCGTCGCTCATGTGTTACATGCTTAAGGCAGGGGAAGCAGCGATAAAAAGGGTCGCCGCGCGGCAGCGCACTGCTGTATCCATAGCAACCGGTGCAGGCGTCCCTACGTAACTTTCGCGCGGCGCCGCGGCGCTCGGATCTGGTCGATACAGATAAAGCTGTTCGGTGCGCGTGTGGTGCGCCTAGCGGCGAGTGGCGAGTGGCGCCCTGCGCCCAGTTTCAGCGCTCGCGTGTTCCATGCTTAACTTTCTGCGGCGGTGGCGCAGAGCGGCGGCGCACAGGCCTACCACGTGACTAGCGGCGGCTCCAGCGGGCACCAACTACAAATTCCTTCGCGCTGTAAATATAGCTTTAAACATTTTCTTTGTTTTATATTGAATGATTACATCCTTTCCCCATGTAGGCTGCTTAAAAACTGTTGTCGCCCTTGCTTTTTTTTTCTTTTTTTTTTATGGCAGTGCATAAAATTAAGCATGCGTCTTCTTAAGCGAACTCTGTTACCTAAGCGCTGCGCGTGGAGTGCATCGCCTGCAAAGTGGGGTTATTTTTTTTAAAGACGTGCAATTATGATTCACGGCTCTATTTCAATTGTAAGAAATGTTTAAAATACAATGCTTACCGGAGTTACAACTGGCTCCTTGCCACTGAGGTCTGTTAGAACCAAGTTTTCCGAGAGTATTCAACTTTTTTCTAAATTAAGTCTTAAGCCTTCTTTAATGTGGATCACTTTTTCACTCGAAAGGCCTCTGCTTTCAAGAAGCTTCGGATAAGCAACTTCAAAGTTTCGGGATTCACCTGTAAAAACAACAATAAAGCTGAACTTAATAGTGAAATACAAAACCTCTTTACCGTCCTACAGCAATAGTGACATAAATATTCCCGCGAATATATTTAATACATGGTATTCGGGTAACTTCGCGCCGCCATGATATGTTGCAGGGGACACTTCCGGTTAGGATATTGTTTGCACGTGTTTAAAGGGCAACATCACTGCTCGTGATTTTCGCATTTAAATCTTTCATTTGATATGCTTACGCATCTACTGGGCTTTTGAGTACTGTTAGGCTTAGCAGTTGACAGAACAACTTAACTGTGGAAGATCCTCACGAAAGAAAAGATGTCACGAGCCTCCGCCTTCGGGCTCGAGAGGTCTTCAACGCGCGCCACGATTTCACGCTGAGTACTCTATTACGCATCTTGGCTTAATTTTAAAATAAAAAAAAGCACACATCCGACTCTTTTGGACAGCGAAGAATTTTGATCGAACGAATTACAATTTAATTCTTATGCAAAAAAATATTGAATCGAAGGTTAAGTAATATTCGCCACTTTAGAGCATACGGACGTCGAATAATAGAACTTTATTGCATGAACTGAACCCAGACGTTTATGACACAGACCAACATGGTACTGCATAAAATATTTAAGAAATAAAATACTAGTTTTCGTTTTTGCTTTTGTTTTTTAGAGAAGAATCATTTTATGTCGTTAATTTGTTGGTGTATTTAAGCTTGTGAACAGATGGTTTACGCGATATTTCTGAACAAACTCCAGCAATATCCACCGTAAAACTACGAAAACAACGTCAATGATAGGAGATTGTGTGCGCTACGTGGAACTGAAACCCAAGTTCAGTTCCACGTCAATTTCAGACACGTCACTGTTGAAGTTAGAGAACTTAATTTTTCTATCCAGTATGCAATAAAGCGTCTCTTCGTGGCACGATTCAAGCCTGACCTGAAACATGACATAATACCACTGGTGCCATCCATTCGATTTTATCACTCGCTCACGTCGCCAAACAAAACAATTAAATTAAAAAAATATTGTTTGAAACAATGGGGCATATCTAGGGCTCCGTTTTTTCGGAGTTTATTTTTCGTGAAATTCGGAGGGTGTTTTTCGGAGTTTAAATTTTAGAGAAAAGTCGGTGTTTAGCGGAGTTTATTTTTCACCATATCCCCAGTTCTCCGAAATTCGGAGATTAATTTCGCAGTGTTTTTTATTGAAAATAATAAATAATAACCGGATGCAAACGTACGCGAGATAAAAAATAAAACGCGCTTGCATCAATTAAGATTTCTTTAGTTGAATTTGACTTTGGTGGTCATTGACAGTACTAATTTGTCCCATCACAAAAGTCGCACACAAATGTTGCTTTGATAAACGTCGATACCTTAATATCAATAAACTGCCAGAGAGAGCCGCAAGGAAGCTTGTAGTCATCCCATCAATCTATCCCGCTGCGGCGCGAGGTGGATGTAATAGAGAAGATTCAACCGCCCTTCTTCCCTACTTTATGCAATCTCAATGGTCCATTGCTTTCACTGTTACCCCCAAAAACATACCATCTCTTTTCTCTAAATCCCAAATCCCATGGCCCAAAGTGGAAACCAAAAGAGTGGCTTTTGTCTTGACACGAATGGTACGATGACCTGTTTCCCTGAACCATGCCTTGACGACACAAGCCGTAAGACCCCCTTTTGGCAACGGTCCGAGGCTTGAAAGATAATTATGGTGTCCTTTTCCCAGGACCATTGAGCCTGCGCTGCCGAAAATGTAAAAAAAAAAAAAAAAGAAGCAGAAAAAAAATTTATCGGGGGGGGGGGGGGGGGGGAGGGGAGGGGGGAGGGGGGGTGGCATGGGCACATAACAATTCGGAGTTTATCGGATAAATCCGAATCGCCAAAAATTTTGCCGGCGGGTGTTTTTCGGAGTTTTTCGGATTTATTCGAAAACAGAGAGCCCTAGATATATATCAGAGAGTGTCGCGTAATCGTAACAAATCGGACGCGAAACTAGTTTTCTAAGCTTATCGCCTGGGTTCTAGAATATGAAAAAAAAAGCCTGTCAACATCCCCGTCAAAGACTGTCCCCCCCCCCCCCCAATGAATATCATTCACGAGATTTCCGCAGGAGATAGACATTGTAACAATCGCGCTATCTCCCCTATACTCCGCGACATCTTTTCTTGGCAATGCAGTAGAATGTACAGGCCCGCGTCCCCTCTCCCATTTTTAGTGTACGCAGGCTCTCCTCCTCTCCTCGGAAATGGGGGAGGAGAAGAGCCTGCGTACGCTCAAAATGGGAGAGGGGACGCGGGCCTGTACCTTCCACTGCATTGCCAAGAAAAGTTGTCGCGAAGTATAGTCGTCGAAAGCACGCCACTTGATTTTTTTGCCTGAAACAAGCGCCATAATCATACACATGGCGACGGCTTTGTCCCCAGTCAGGAACCTCTCTACTCGTCGTCGAAAACGCACCACTCGCTTTATCCCGGTCCCGATTCAAGCACGAGTGGCACAATCCTTCACAGAATTCTTCAACTACGTCCGAGAGGCGTAGCTTACTTCCGCTTTGGCCAGTTCGAAGACTCACGGCGATGCCGCGCTGTTGACGAAGCGATGTTGTGCTCGCACACTCTTTCCCGTAGGGGCTGATTTATGGGTCAGGCCTGGAGGGGGGGGGGGGGGGGGGGGGAAGGGGGGGGGGGGGTTAGGTATTTGGCTAGAGGAGGCGAGGAAGGATCAGGAGTTTGATGCGATATGACGTTACAGTTGAAACGTTGCCCAGATTTATTTTGCTGACCCAATGTTTGCTATGTCACCAAAAATTAAACTTTTGGCTGGTGTATATCAAGATTTTTTTAGAACAAAGCTGACCTTGCAGAGCTTAAACGGGGGGGGGGGGGGGCGTGTAACTTTCTGGACACAGTTTGTCCTTCATATAGGTGTGCACGTCGACGTTTGTGTTGAGATAGCATTCCATTTTAATTTGATTTGGTTCGCCAAATTTTACCGATTAACCGGTAAAACATTAACTGATACTGATGCATTCGACCAATAAAAGGTCAGTTAATTAATCAATTGCCCAGCGCTCATGATATACAATATATGCGCAGAGTATACGTATAAAACATCTGCTATTTGTAGAAGCCAATGTTTGATAAATATATAATTTTGTCGCAGCTGTTTAAACACCTGCAACTCGCATTGCTCCTCTGAGCCTTTCAAGTTCGCATTAACCCTTTCAGGACGGCTTTTTGTTTCTAAAAACTTGCTAAAAATCCTGAAATTTTTTACTTCTGCAAATGGTTCAGAAAGGTTTATAAACCAGAGCCACGTGTCAAATTTTCGTGAAAAAGGCATGATTTAATATTAGCATAGCAGAATAACAAAAGGTGGGCTTCACTTCACACACAAGGTGGGCTTCACTGCACAACAAAAAAACGTGTATAACAAAACAGGGAATAAAAACTGTCTCACAGCTTTCCACAAAAACAGGCAGCTTCTGTGCAAGAAAGAACTAGAGTTTCATAGAAAATTAAACGTCTGCGCTTGTGTGAAACACACGGAAACATTGTATTACGCACAAGGCCACGCTGCAATCAGGGCACCATGTCCTTGTTTCTTTTCGAGCTGACTTGGTCTTCGTGCAAATGACACACCGTCTTGTCGGGTTCGTTTTTTTCTCTGTTGGCGGTAAGTAGTCCGGGAAATGTCGTGCTGTAAGCCTTGTCAAGGAGTGGTCAGAGGCACTACCTCTTCTCCGTGGGCCCACATTGTCACAGTTTTGCTGTATCACTCCCTCCACTAAGCTCAGTCTAAACTCGAGACGACTGATAGAATTTCCGCTCTTCGTGTATAATGCAAATGCATTATAAATCACCATGTCCACTAAATGGCGAAACAACTTTTTGTAATAGGTCTTTTGGCCATCTCGTGCACTAGGGTAGTAAGAGAGGTTTTGGTCGCTTTTATCCACCCCGCCCATGGTGTTGTTGTAGTCCATGACGATGATCGGCTTTGAAATCACTTCGCCTTTCCGATTGGTGACATCAGTGCTCCCTGCTGAATGTACAGAGCTCAGGAAAGTCACAGGCTTCTTGTCTTTCCACTGGAGGCATAGACACTTGCCTCTTTGAAACGCCTCTATCTCACCTTTCTGAAGTCGTTTTGTGTCAAAGTTCGGCATCTCCTTTCGATGGTGTCTGGCTGTGCCGTAGACATCAGTCTTGCGTGCGATGAGCTTGTCAACAAGCTCCGGGGAGTTGTAGTAATTGTCTACTGTAACACAATATCCTTCGTCCAACAGCGGACCCATGAGTGATGTGACCACACGCGTTCCCATGGCTTCGTCTTCGTTACCACAGACAGATCCTTTTCCAGTGTACAACATAATATTCCAAATGTATCCACTGGAGGCTTCACATAAAACGAAGAACTTTAGGCCAAAACGAGCACGTTTCAAGGGCATAAATTGTTTCCAGGAAAGTCTTCCTTTGAAACGGAGCAGGCTTTCATCGACGTACACGTCCCGCTCTGGCGTGTAGAGTGCCTGAAATTTGTCAACGAGCCTAGTCAGGACAGGCCATAGCTTCCGAAGTTTCGGATAAAGGTGCTGATCGTCCGGTGACTCGTTGTCCGTGAAGTGCAGAAACTTTATCAGGAGGAAGAACCTATCTCTGCTCATTGTGTCGCCAAAAATTGGTGTGCGGAGGATCTCTCGCGTCGACCAGTAGAACTTCACTTCAGGCTTGTCGATCACTCCTTGCAAAATGATTAGTGCAAGAAACACCAGCAGCTCTCTTCTATCGGTCGGCTTCCAAGCTGTTCTGTGACCAGCCGTGCGCTGGTGCGACCGAAGAAACTGCGTCGCG
The DNA here is from genome assembly GCF_016920785.2 of Ixodes scapularis. Taxonomy (NCBI): domain Eukaryota; kingdom Metazoa; phylum Arthropoda; class Arachnida; order Ixodida; family Ixodidae; genus Ixodes; species Ixodes scapularis. The sequence goes on from NW_024609879.1 coordinate 10,319,003, forward strand.
CGGCGGTTGGTTTCGGCGACGATGAGATCAACGAGCTCTTCATCAAAAAACTGAAGGAAATACTCCACAACTCCGCCACCCTCGTCTAGTTGGACGTTGATACGAGGAGAGCCAGTGAAAGGAAATTGAGGGGGTGCACGAGGGATATTATTCATGTCAATTTTCGACCAAACACGTGAAGAGTTTATGTCGTCAGTGCTCTCGTCTTCACTTTCATCGGAAGTGAGGTAGTCTATCCAAGACTCACCGGAGTCAGAGTCCAGTTCCACATCGCTTCCACTTGAAGAAGACGAAAAAGTTTCCGAGTCCACAGTTTTTCTTCATTTTTGGCCCACGTGAGGAATTGTCGACTCGTCCTACGTGGGCTGCCATTTTTAAAGCAAAAGGTAGCCAGCGCAACAACAAAAGCCCCTGTTAAAAAAAAAATTCTTTCTACGGGCTCCTTACGCCTTCTGGTGCCTTTTCCAGCAAGTGCAGGGCAACGGACGAGCTCAAGACGTCTTTAGGTTCATATCACCAGCGAAACTATTTTGGACGAGCTGGGCTCGTCTTCCGTATTTTTCGCAAGTAAATGACTGACGAGCTGAGCTCGTCTCCCGTACGGAAAGGGGGTGCTATAAATTAACCAGAGCTTACCGGGTGGAACCAGCTGATAAGACGAAGGGAGGAGTAGATGAGAAAAAACTACCCACCGCTGAACTACCAACTAGCTAACGTATAGTCATCTTCTTCTGTTAATTTTGTTCCTCTCTTCTGCCGTTTCTTAATCATTTTTGTTCCTTTCCTCTTATATCTACTGAGCAAGTGTGCTGCTGGAACAGTTTTTTTCTATGTTGCAAGGTGATTGAAGGGAAGCTCACGCAAGGATCTTATTTTCCTTCTCTAGCAAGCAATCTCTTTGGCAATCTCATTTTTCTGGTATCCGAGGATGTGAACTTGCTCGAGGTTTGCATTGCATTTGCATGATAGACAATGAGCAGCTGGGCGCCCGGGTGCCGTCAAGTTTTTAAGGTTGGCTGCAGGTTGTCGTGCTCGGTCGTTTATACATCACTCCGATTGACCGATACAGCAGCTTCGGGATTCAAAACAGTGCAAAATACGAAGGACCAGACAAAAAACTAACACGGACGCAGCGCTGCGTCCGTGTTAGTTTTTTGTCTGGTCCTTTGTCTTTTTGCGCTGTTTTTAAACCCAAAACAATGCTGCGCCCATGTTTATTTTGCGTCCTGTCCTTCGTCTTTTTGCGTTGTTTTTAATCCCGAAGTATGACCAACTCGCCCGAGCCTCAACTTTAGCATCAATACAGCAGCTCCCACATGTCACACCTATGTTGTAAATGGCTTTATTTGTGCACAGAACATAGTTTGTTTTATGTCTGCGTCCACATGGATTTTTATTATTCGTCTGTGCCTTGTTGATCTTCCTTCACATTCAATAAGCGTTATTGGGCGCCGAGCATAACGTTCACATTTTGCCGCCTCGCGTCCTTTTTTTTAGTTGAATGGACGACCCTATAAATATATAGAGCCACCTCGAAGGTTTTTTTTTTTATTTTGTTTGGGTGTTTTGATTACAATCATCCGTCCTCTTGACGGCGCGGCAGATTTTCTCTCATATAGAGGTCAGTATTGGTATTGAATACCCAGCTTTGTGAGGCCTAGGAATGTATTTTTTAAGGCTTTGCTTGAGTTGGTATGGACAGGTTTTTTTAGTCATGCTGAAAGGACTGTGATGGCCACTCCTTGCTTGACACCTTCCTATGTTAAACTGGTACTACCAGAAATGAATAACCAACATCCTCAGCTCACTGCCCTTGTAACTATTGCTGTAGGTAACAGACACAGACTTTCAACATTTTTCGGTCGTGGCGCAAATGTAGTAGCTATATTTTCTCTTTTAATTTTTTCTGCAAGAAGTCTCGCCTTGAGCACAATATTATATGAAGCACTAAAGTGATTATTCTGGCAGGTCACGTGGATTATCTTATATTGTCATATAAACGAAAGCAGCACTCATTAAAACTAGAACTGTCGAGATGCTGCATATTAGGCAAAAAAGTGTATGATTTTGTTTTCTCACTTACAACAGCCAGAAATACTGGTTTAAACAAGTATGCATAATTCTTGCATCAACATTTGATGTTGGAGAATGTTTAACTTTGCGAATTCTGGAAATGGGCCGACGCGGGTGCAAACAGACCCGCAACATTATATCCATATACAAGTTATGTGATTTTAATAGGAAAGTAATAATTTGGAAAGAGGCATGCCGAGTAGAATAATGCTGTCTGTACAGGGTGAGTTATACAGCGAGGGGTCATCATAATATAAAATTGTCGTCGAGAAAAGTAAAATATTTACGACAAATTTGGCCATTAGCTTCTGAAATTAGTCAAAACAAATATATGGTTTCAATTAGAGATTCGCTGAACGCATGTGCATTTAAGCGACGCGTGTTCTTTTCGTCGCTCACCCGTGAACAAGAGACCAAACTGGTCCCGAAACGTCGGGTAAATGTTTATAAAATTTCTGGTTAGAGTCTATTTTTCGCATGATGTCTACTACCAGCCAGGCAAAGGGTGCCCAACGCTTACCTTCAGGTCACCTACAACTGTGGGTGCCCTGAAATTTGCACTCGTGCAGCAGGCGCAACGCGGGCATTCCGAAGCCGTGGTTGGAAAGATTCCCGTCCTTGTTTTCGAACAGCCGGCTTTGCGCCTGATGCACACGTACCCAAGAATTCATCAAGTGCTTAAATCTTTTCTAAAGTTGCCTGGATTACTTGTAGGTGACGCTGAGGATGTCTGTTTATTTGAAACCATATATTTATGTACACTAATTGAAAAAGTTTATTAACTAAGACTAGGACATTATTTGACTTATTGTGACAATGCGCCCACTACATTATGTCCTTCTGGCCGTATAGATCATCTGCACAAACCGCATTATTTTATCTTTCGCGCCTCCTTTTTAAGATAAAATTAGATAAATAAAAACAACGCGAAAATGAACAAAAGGATAAGAAGAAAACTCAGACAAACAGAGCGCTGACAAACGACATCCGTTTTCTTTCACAGCGAAATTAATTGCGCAAAAAGAAAAAAACAACTATACAGGACATTTTTACATCACAGTAAATATCACATTGGCAGTCATGGTCCCGACCTATGTGACATAGATCGTGACAATGACTGCAAATGACCGCGACCATAACCATGACAAATCACAGTCACAGTTACGGTAACATAAACGTGCCAGTCTGAATAATAAGAACTACATTCACCATCAGAAAAAGGAATTGATCCTACACTATCACAAGCGACAGGTTCATAATGTCTAATAAAAAAGCGTCATAAAATTTTCTAGCGGTCTTATTGAGATGTTTGGCAAGTATTTGAATATTATTTAACTAAGGAATGCAGCCACATCAATTACAATGTACGGCGAGATGTAGTGACTCTGCTGCGCTCTGTAAAGAGGCTGCCAACGAGACCGGGCTTTTACGCATCTGCCTGGCTAACCTATCTAAATATTTGTACAGGCCAGAGGTGTTTTGTAGACCTTGTAAATTTTGTAACCCGCCCCATATTTACAACGGTGCTTTACCACATATAACACGCGTTGTAGTCCTGCTTTTTCTGTTGCGGTACATAAGCGATACAGTTTGTACGGTGCGGAGAAGACAAGAGCTCCATCAAACGTATTTAAACACGTATTAATCCTGTCCGAAATGGTATGTATTTACAGAGTGTTCCATGTAACTTGCACCAAACGTTACAAACTAAAAAAAAATACAGAGAGTTCTGCGACAGTGAAATCAACTGTATGTTGATTGAATACGTTTTGTGAAAGTGCACAATTTTTCTTTGTGCGCCTAGTGTTTTAGTTAATTAAGACTATGTAGTTATTTTCTTCAAATATTCATTTAGGAGCTAAGGTGTGAATAGGAAAGTTGTAGAGCGCACAGAGAAATACCCAATCAAGGTTTTCCTCAGCTGCAATTGCTGCAATCTCGACGCTCACGCGCTTCGCGATTGCAGCGCTCTTAGACGTGCTCCGAAGAAACGAAGTCTACCGTATAACTGCTGCTCTGTTCGAGACAGGGCCTCGTGTTAGCGTAGGCCCCGAGATCGGCGCATTGATTGTGCGAAAAGAGCGCGCGCTAGTTCTCCCCACGATGACTGGCGCACGAAAGCCAAAGTTGTTCTTCGCTGATCGTAGAAGTTCATTGTCATGGGGAAGATCCAAGATCATTGCACCGCCCTAGTATTAAATAATTGTTTTAGTCCTCAGACCACATCATACCGAGGGAAGATATTGCTTATTTTCTGGAAGAGGCGGGGGGAGGGGGGGGGGGGGGGGGGCTTGGATGTCGTAGCTCGATTTCCGTCTCTCACGTCGTCGCGGTTAAGCGGATGTCTTCGTGCGAGTAATTTATTTTACTTGTGTCGTGCTGGCTATCAACTTGTGCCAAGGCGTCCATTTGTTCTCCAACACGCCAACGATGCCTTTTTCGAATGAGGAAAAGGCGAATCTGGTCTTTGCCTTGAAAGCGGAGGGGGGCGGTTAAAAAAAGACTGCCAGGGTACATCTAACATGGAACAGTAGACCTCGACCAAACCCATCAACAATCACCAGAAACTACGATAAATTGAATCAGACTGGATGCTTCACGAAGAAGCGGCAGAAAGACCGTGCTTTAAGTGATATACCGTGCTTTAAGCACAGACATATTGGCTTACATCACAGCCCACCCTCACGCTAGCGTGCGTGACGTGAGCGCTCAGGTAGCTGTACTAAAACCGTCCGTCTGCAGGATTCTGAAGGAATCTAAGCTTCCCCCTCTCACGTTCAGCTATATCAGAATTTGCAGGCTAGTGACTTTCAAAGCAGTGTTGACTTCGCTAAACGAATGACGATCAAATCTGAAGAAGAACCAGAGTTTTTCAACAACGTGCTGTGGGCTTTTTGAAGCAAACTTTTAGCGAAACAACCAAGTAAACCTCCGCAACGCCCATTACTGGAGCGAGAAAAATCCCCACTGGCTGGCGCAGTCGTGACATCACTACCAGTTGTCCCTTAACGTCAAGTGTGGAATCACCCACAGCAGCATCGCTTGTCTCGTCTTTTTTGGCCTGACGCCAACTGAAAACACCCGTAAGAACGAGATCCTTGCAGGTGAGTGGATGATTTTCGCTGTAGTCTTCCATTTGCGCGCCTTCTACACCTGCTGTTTTAGCACGACGGTGCCGCCGCTCACAGCTGTAGCTAGCCTCGAGCCTGGCTCAACGGAGCCTTGCAAGAACAGTGTGTCGGGAAGTACGGGTCTGTAGCCTGGCCTACTACGTCACCGAACGTGACCCCCCTCGATGTCTTCTTGTGGAGGTACGTGAAAGACCGTGTCTACAGCACCAAGCCCACAACGCCAAGCGCATTGAAGGTAAGAATTACGCAAATTTGACGCGATATTCCTGGGTGTATTATTAGGAGTGCAACAGCGGATGTATTAAAAAATATGTGAGTGCTGCATCCCTTCAGGTGGGCATTAATTCAGGCACATTCTTTAGGCAGCCAACAGTGTTTAAAAAAAGTGTTTTGAACCGTTGTCAGTTTAACGTTAAAGGTGGAGCCTCCTTCATGACGCGGTCTTGATGCCATTATGACTAAATCTCCGCGTGAGAACGATGTCAACATCAAGGACAGCGCTGCTTCTTTGTCTTTTTAGTAAGGCGAGCCTTATATGTCGCATCGTTCAGTCAACCTCCAGAAAGTGTTTGAGCGAAAATACATCGACGACACGATAACGACGAAAACACGCCCAAACTGTATAAAAACTGCGTCGTCAGAGACCGTGCTGTCTTCGGAGGTTCGCTATCACGTTTACGTCGGTGCGCGGGCTTTCGCTTCCAAGTCGTCTTGGGGAAAACATAATAAATAGTCCCCGTGACTTTTTCCGGTGAGACGCGTTGCGCTTCGGGTGAGACGCGTTGCATCCAGTGAACACGTTATCGCGGGTAGAACTCGCGCACGCTCTCTTTCTACCCTTTCCACAATGCTGCAGCAGGTGCTGAAGCATATCTCGGGGCCCACACAAACACAAAGCCCTGTCTCGTACAGGGTGACAGTGATAAGGTGGGCTCCGTTTTCTTCAGAGCACGTATCAGAGCGCTGCAATCGCGACGCGCGGGCACCTTGGTTTCTTTTTTTTTTTTTTTAATTTTGCGGGCTTTCTTTTCACGTTAACAAAGACAAGCGCGCAATGTATACCATCTAGAAACATCCTCATTGAGTGTACCTCAGTGGGCTCTACAGGTTTCCAAACCACACCTTGGCTCTTAAACGAGTAATTATAAATTAGCTAAATATTACTAATAAACTCAAACACTAGTCTCACCAAAAAAATCGTGGACTTCCCAAAAAGTACAGCTAAATTAACTCTCGCCGAACGCTCCTTTCTTTTTTCTTTTTGGCAAAGTGTGGTAAAAGTTATCGGAGACACTTTGTATACACTCCGCAATCGAAAAAAAAGGAATACAAAAACGTTTGTTATCTGGGGTAATACACCACAATACATAAGTTGCGTCTGCACTGCAGTCAGTGTGATTTACACAATCTCTTTTTCCTGTGCAAGTATTTATATAGACGCTTTACAGCAGCTGTGCATGGGCGCCGCCATAAGCGACTTTCCGTGTTTGCTTCTACATTTTGCGTTTGCTTCACTTCGTCATTACAACAGCAGGGAAGGTTATTGCCGTGTTAGTTTCTTTTTTGTCGTTCTCCCAAGCATCGGCCTTTGCGGAGGTTCGTCAACGCCCGCTTCAATGGCTACGCATATCCGTAAGACAAGACGCCCGCTTCAATGGCTACGCATATCCGTAAGACAAGAGAAGGTCAGCGATGGCGGCTGTAATCTAACACATGTGCAAAGAGTCTATAGTACAACCGGGCAGATGTATAAGCGACCGACCTCGTAAGCACTCTCTTTTATGACAGCGCTGCATCGGGACTTCTCGCTGTAGATTGTAATGGATATGGCTGTACCCCGCAGTTATATAATATTGAAACACTGTCTGCATATCACAGAAAGACAGCCCGAGTAATTTAGGTTGCTTTTTGAAGCTGTCTTATGTGGCAGTGTAGGATTCTGAACGTGAGGTTTGTGTCGGTGTTGAATCAATTAACCCTTCTGATGGTGACTAATCTCTTTTTAATCAGACTGACACATTTATGTGACCGTGACTGTAATAAAATAAATCTCTGTACAGTTTTTTTAAATATTTTCCTTCTTTTTTGTTTTAATCTATTTTGTTCTGAAAGAAAACGACAGCTTCGTTAGTCACGGCTGTATTTGTTTTTCTTCTTCTCGTCCTTGTATAGAAAACACCCCGTATAGACCTTCGTCCGCAAGTGCTCTTTTTAGCCTCGACCGCAAGGAACAAAAGCGACAAATAATCTCGAACCCAGGCGCTCACGGGGAGGGGAGGGGGTGGGGGGGGGGGGGGGGGGAGGGGCTGCGTCGGCCTGCGTCGGCTGCTTCCAGCCGCGGGCTTCTTCGCTGGTGTGCCGACTGCTGTTTCACCGGCATCGGTCCTGTTTACCGCAGTATGTGAGTATAGCGCCGTAATAGGAGAGCCGTTTGTCCATACGCCACTTTGCCGCTGTTGATTTCCATCTAGCCCAGCCAGATAACATCTTGCGACGATTTGACCACGCCGCGAGTGACGAAGAAAAAGCAAACATGGCGACGGTTTGTACGATTGTTTTGGTGGCTCCGGTGTTGCGTGTCTTCAACGCCCTCGCGAGAAGATTCCCCTGGCCTTCGAAGTTATTGCAAGCTCCACGAGTGGCACGAAAGATGTGGAATCATCTTCTGAACTACAAATAAGCAGGCCTTCACGAGCAACGACGATGCCGAGCAGGCGCTCGGCACCGTTGTGTCGTCAGATGCTCTACAACGCCGAGGTACTTTCATTTATCATTTGGAATGGCTTCAAGAGTGGGAAATTAATCTATTTCGCGGATTGTTAACGCCGAGGTAAGTGCCCTCCGTTGCAGTGCCGTTGTCGCGCAAAGTGCAGAGAAACCGGGTGGCGATGGCGGCGGTGCTCTTTGATCGCTTTGATCTTGCGCCGTCGGGTTCATGGAGTCCGGAGTAAACGTACGTACGTGCGTCTGCTGGATCGGTGTTTTGGACTTCCTCAAAACTCTTTCTCACGGGCATTTTCCTGGTGAAGCTTAGTAGCTCATTACACCTCGTCGTCGACTGCGCTCATTTGACTACGACGCACGAGTTTGCGTGATGTGAATTTCACTGCCTAAGATATTTGGCGTGCTGTAACGAGGGCTAATAAAATATCACCGCGAACTTTTGAACAAACGAGTCGAAGTTTCGTCTGTTATCATAACTGATCGCCTGTCACAAGATTAATCAGTTGCGTTCCTAGACCCTGCCCCAACAGGCACCCTGCTTTGTTGCCCGATAGTAAGTGTCTCCTGGTACCTCGTAGAATTACAGCTCCCACTTCAAGTAAGTACCAACCTTTAGAACTGGCAATTAATAGTTTCGAACCTAGACGCTCGCAGCGTGTGTGTGTGGGGGGGGGGGGGGGGGAGGGACGGGGGACGCGTGTTAACATACTCGAAGCCTTCGTTTACGCCGCTTCGCGGCGGCAGACAAGGCGGCACATTACAAAAGAAAGCTAATTCCAGCTGCCAATGTAACTGGACCCATTCGCTAATATGAACGCCGCCATTCGCTAGTCATTCGATGAAACATCGTAGTCTCGTTTTCATTCGCTAAAACGTCGTTCGATCAAGTGAACGCCTCCCACTTATTTCGGCTCGGCAGAGCCGCGCTGCCGCAGAAAGGCAAGTAGATCGCGAAAATCGGTCTCAAACGTGCCACGAATGTAATGTCGTATACAAGGAGCCAACAATCAAGCATTTGAAAGCTACAAGAAAGCGGTAGCGAAATATTTATTACGCAATGAACCCGGACTGAAACGCGGATGTCAAGGGTCAGCAGACTCCGAGAACATCTAAGACAAGAAAAGTTTTCTCTTGTTTTCTTGATGAAGATGAGTTCTCGAATGTTCACGACATCTTATCTGTTGAAGAACGGGCCGCGGAGGCTTCTGGTGAAGATATCTTTCACGATATGGCGGTGCATTCGGACAGCCTGCCGGATTCAGCTCCCCAAAGTAACGCCGCCAACGCAGCCCCCGCCCCCCTTCCTGCCTGCCAGTTCTTTCCGCGTGGTGGCGCGAGCGTAGATAAACATGGCAGCGCCCTGTAATTGGCGCGGACACTGGTCTATATCAGGCGTGGAAAATTCTAATCAGTGAAAGCTTGTAGTTTGCGATAGGAGTAGGCAAGAATGCAGCTCGCTTCAGTGATAAGGCTTTTCTCTTTGGAAAAAAAATAATTAAGTGTTGCTTAAACATGACCTATAACCCTACAGAAATAGCAGACTGGCGTCTTTATCTAGCTAGCATAAAATAACACACGATTAATGAAAATTCTCGGATATTGCGTCTTTATTTTAGTAGCCGAACCGATTAAAATGATTGAGGAAACTGATTTTTTTTCAGCAACGATATGCGCATGAAAACGAAATTCTCAATAAATGGTTAACCAGAGGACCGGGAATCAATAGTAAACTAAAGTATAGACTACCGTATTCTGCCCTACTTGGGGTAAGGCTTCGAAAGACACAGAATGGACTATCTTTAGACAAGTATAGTGTCATAATATTAATAAATTTGAAAGATCTCAAATTCAAATTCCATCTAATTTTATCATAACACCTCGAGTGAACGATATGCCATAAAGATATTTGTAAAGCACACAATTAGACAGCCATTTCACTATCTTGCCACGTGCTGGTCAGTGGAACAATCCAGCGCCGCAGACCCAGTACTACTTTCTTAAAAGAACATAAAGTGCACGGTACCTTTACTTAGTTTCACTAAATTTCCAATTTATGATGTTGGTGTTAGAGTTAAGCCTGTCGACTGCTTAGAAGTCTCTGTAGTATCACTAAAAAGGCTTAGCGTGTAATCAACAACACTTATTTTGTGAAATTTGTATGCGGCAAACATTCTAAAAAACTTTATATCCTTTCAACATAACTGAAGCGTAACAAAATGGTAGTCTCCTTCCATAATTGAAATAAAAACAGACACTTGGGAAACACGGAGTTCAAAGTGTATCGAAAGATATTGTGGATGGTGTAATTACTGTAAGAAACAATAGCGTTTCATTATCCGGTTATTGAAAACCTTGCTCACTTAACATTAATGAACTTCGCTGACACTTCCTGGATAGGGAAACGTTAGAGCAGATTTTTCTACGCCACCCACCAAAAGCCGTCGCCGATAATTGAACACGAGTATCAGCTGAACGCCGACGCAGCCTTTCTGCCCAATCTGTTTTGTGCTGGCCATCAGTAAGTGATGAGGAAAAATCAGTACGACGACCATGTTATCAGGAGTTGTTGACCGTCGTCTCATCTTTACTGCTCGTCTTCATTGATTCGATTATCAAAACTTGCTTTTTCAGGTGTGTCAATACTAGAAAAGTGGTACTTGCATCTTCGAACAGATTTTGAACAGCTTAGGTTTTAATTTAGGCGCTCATTTGTTGAGTACACTCCAACATGCTAGCTAGCACGCAAGGGTTAGTTTACAAAGCATCGTGTGAATATGTTTGACTAAGTTACGTCGAGCTAAAGCTGTGCATTGACGAACATTTGCGGGTCGTATGCTGTGCGACAAGTTACACCTTGGATGGGTTGGCAATAAAACCTCATAGAAATCACGGTTGTGTCAGTAACACACATTTGTTTCTTCATGTAAATAACCGCATTACTACGACATTGAACCTGAGATTACAGAAAGTGTCATACAATATTTAAAAACACTCCAAATGCTGTCTGCATAACAAACTTTAGTACATTTTGTCATGGTGTATAATATTTTGTACTCAGTTCCAACAAACCATTTGGGGCACAAAGCTTAATGGTGGTTCTGTAAAATTGCTTTGACAAATACGGAAGCACGCATATGCACTAGTATATATGATATTAGCTTAACTTAAAACAGTTCTAAATAAAGTGGTTTGTCAGGAACAAACCAAGGAGTTGTACTAAAAAATTATACATACCTCTCGCAGTGGCATTTTGGATTAAAGCCAACAAAGCGCATAGGAAATTATACCGCATCATTTTCTTCTCTAGAAGGTGTTAGCTGTTTTACCATGAGCTTTTATAGAAAATGAACATCCTGTTAGTTCAATACATTGACCCCTTCAGTATTGACATTTTTATTTTCTGGTGCTAAAGGACACCGGAAAATTAAGCAAAAAGGTTGAAATAGCGCATAGATTCTTCTTTAACGGTCAACGGCGGTTGTTGCGTTCTTGAAAGTTTTTTTTTACAATAGATTTGGATTTAGTTGTAGTGTGGTTTTATTTGAAATCGAACATGCGTGTCGAAGTGCGTGCTTTTATTCGCTTAAAAATATGTATTTAGTCCAATTTTGCTTATAAACTAAACCACTCCGGTTATTTTATTTTGTTTTAATATCTCCACAAATATTTTGGAATAAAGCTAGGTAAAACGTTTCGTTTAGGTTTTTTTTCAGTTCTGGCACCTCTGATAAAAGAGTAAAAGAGAATCACTCACAGTAATTATTTTTGTTATCATAAGTTTCACGGCCGTTTGACCAAAGCGCTTTAACGTATTTCATGCAAAAAATTTAAAAGAAGGAAAAACACACATTTTTGACCTTTTGCTGCAAAAATCTGGAGCCTTGCATCTTTGGATTCATTGTAACTTTTGCCTACTAAAAACCATATGCCTTTACGCCTATACATATGCTATCGACAGTTATCATTTTAGTTAAATTTATTTAAGGAAATAATAACTATACATTTTTAAATTTTATCATAACGTTGATGTAGCCATACTTCGAGAATATATTATCTAAAAAAGAACTCTTTTATTTCTGCAGAAATCTTTTTGAGCAGGTAATCGAAATTACCCCTTTTTCGTTGTATTTTAGTTCATGTGCGAAAACACGCATTCACCCGAATCGGCTGTAGGATGGTTTCGCAAGTTGGCTTTAGTGCAAGGCCTTTAGCCTTAGAGTGCTAAGGGAACTGGTTCGGAAGTGTTTTAGAGGTGAAGCAGCCACAGACTGAGTGAGCTAAAACATGTATTTTTTTGTTTTTTTATCAAATAATATCCTGCCTTGGCCGAGATTTTTTTTTTGTTATGCTTAAGGAACTACAAGGGTTGATTAGGTGATTAGATAAGGAGATGACTACCATATCTTATGTAATCCATCAATAAAATGGGAAATCCTTTCTTCTGTTGCGACGAGCCCATGGGTTGCAATGCGCCTACTCCTGCGTCCTTAGTTTGTCTCTTTTTTTTAATTGTGGTGGAGATGGGCCCACGTGCCCCCAATACCAGAGCACGTCTGCCCCTACTCCGGCGCTGTTCTGACGGCACTGGAAAACCATGTTTTTTAATGATGATGATGCTGATGATGGTGATCACAATGATGGTGATGATTATGATGATGATTATCACTATTATTATTATTATTATTAATATTATTATTATTATTGTTATTATTTAAGTTAGGACACATGAATCGGGGTGCATATTTACATATCTTTGTTTATCTCAGACTAGCATTTATATTAGTTGTCTTCCACCATCGTGTTTGTATTTTTTTTTATGTGTTCTGTTCATTACCAAAGAGCGCTTGGACTGAATCCTAACGGTTCTTATAACCAGATGATACATTCGTACGGTAGACCTGTTGTTTTCGTTAGCACTTCAGACTCCCATCTGCTCCAGCTCCTTATAGTCGAAGTTGTATAAGGTTTTAGCAATGTGTGACGTTCATAGATATGATCGGGTCTCAATACGAAGGCCGACATAAAATATTATATGTCAGAATAAACGTTTTCTTATTATGAAACAACTCAACATGACTATACTAAGGTCAGCTTTGTAAAAGTTGAATGGAAAACAGTTTTTGCTTTGTCTTCTTATCCCTCAGCGAGAACAGAAACAAAAATAAATTGATACAGCACACGTGCACGCATGATGTTTGCTTTGAGCTGATCTTTATTCATTTTAGACGGAGTGAATAAAACATTGTAATATCCATTTTGAATCTCAAAAATATCAGGTCGGTCTCCTGAATAGACCTTATCAACGATATTCTAATTACAAATTCCTTTCAGCAATTCTTAATTACTTTCACGGCATGTTTAAGTGCGGAATCTAGATGAAGCAACCAGGATTATCCTTGTCCAGTTCTTGGTGGCTATGTTCATTATCTAAAGGCTAACCTTCCCCGTACTGTAAAAGTGGCACACATTTTTCACACCAAAGTGGGTCTGCAGTCCAGTCCATTTCCACAGCAGATGCTTTTATCATTCGCGGATTAATCGAGAGTTACTGTAACGCTTACAGAAGTAAACATCAGGGCCCGTTTGCTCGAAGCACTAACCATGGCTAAAGTTAGCCGCAGTACCTAGGAGAGGGACTTTGAAATCACGTGATTGGCCCGGTAGGGATTCGGGGAAACATGGCGGTGCCCCGGTGAATAACCGCCGCTCGCTTTAAAACTAATAGGGAGTTTTAGCGAGTCGTTTTTCACGCACACGGTTCCGAAATCACGAACGGTACAGCTGGTCCGTTCCGCGAAACCGTACGTCAAATTTAACATACTTTAGCGAATCGTGAAAGTGGCGACCGTGTAAACGATGATGATGATCTTGCTTAACGGTGGTGCCATCTTCTAGTAAACAATTGAAACACTCTGCCTCTATCTGCCGGCCGATAGAGGCACCCTAACGGAGCTGAGGATCGAACCGCCACCTACACCGTCTTCCAAGGAGCGGCCGTCCCCGATGCATGGTGGAGTCTACGCCAGTGGCGGTTCGTGTTTCCGGCGTAAGACTGATGTAAACAAGAAGGCCGATGTAACATTTGCCGGTCGGAATTTCAGGAACTGCGAAGCTAGATAGAGTAAAACATGTCTGAACGACCGTAAAGGTATATGGTGTGTCTCCGTCATCTGAACTTGAACGATAGTTCACGTTGTGTGCGATCGAATCAAATCATTTCGTCTGCTCGCTGTCGCCATGGCAGCTAGTCTGCCCGCAGATCGCTAAAATTTACTAGCATGCGCAGTTTACAGCATTCACGATCGCTTACGATTTTGAGCAGTCCTCGAAATGATTTGGTTCAACCTCTCAAATGAAGCGGACTAACAGGACGGCAAATCGCCTCCCGCTGTCCCTAGGCCCAAAGCTCGTATGGGTCGGCGAAGGCGGTCGCCGAACCGACCGCCATCTTTTTTTTACCCGAGTCGTGAACGGTGCTGGCTGCGTTCCGGTGACGACTCCAGCCGCCGGAATGGGAGAAACGAACGAGAAGAGCCTCCCGACTCCCCGAACGACTCGCGCGCGCATGCGCAGTGGCGTCGCGGATGCGTTCGAGGGCGAACCGTTCGTGTGGAAACAACCTGCTAAAACTCCATAATATGTCGTTGTAGCTGCAATATCGGGCGCGTTAGTCAGCAACGAATGGTGCAGGAGGCTTTGGCTTTGCCTTAACTCACCTTAATCGCAATGCATGAGCAATGACCTCGCCGCATTTTTTAGGTAGTCTTTCGATTCTAGCCATTCCTTAGCCTAAATGAACGCGATAATTGTCGGCATGGCAATATGTTTGGAAAGTGGATTGTCTTGACTTAATCGGCGGGTATTGACAGCACACAAAAGCAGACAGAGACGCAACGTTATTTATGCACGAATGCTTCACAGATCATTGTTTCCTGGAGGACGCAATGATTCACCGCAGAGCGCCCGCGACGGCAGCCGCACTGGATATTTGCAAAGAGATTTTCTTTTCCTTAAAGGTACATTAACCCTCTGTTATTCAGTCTCTCGTATGTTTTCCCCAGGCAGCTACTGAGTGCAGTGGGCCTGTGATCTAAACGGAGTATAGTGTCTTTGCCGTGTTCCAGAAGTGGTATAATGCGAGTCTGCTTTCATGCCTGAAGAAGGCATGCTTTTCCCAGAGCTAAGAAAAAAGTAGGAGGCTTGTGAGCGAGGGTTGTGACAACCTTAGAAGCATAGCATAGTGCAGTGCGCCTGGCCCCGGTACAGACATCTTTATCTACATTGAGAGCTTGTTCTACTTCACACATTGTGAAGGGCCCATTTTATGGCTTTGAGTTAACAACTCCCCTCCACAAAAAAAACAAAAACAAAAAACAACGTAATAAAGCAACTTGCGCGAAATTTAACTGGTTAAATTCGGCACTATCAGAGCCACATAAACTAGGAAAATGCTGAGCAAGAAGATTAGCTGCATCTTCGATGTGCCCCAGAGGCAGATCAAGTACCTATATGATAAAAACCCGATAGTCATCTATGATTTTCCGTACAAGACTCCAAACCATTTTACCCTTAACAGAGCTACTTATGGAGTAAATATATTTTAACCAAGACGGCTTTTTTGCCGGGTTCCTTGTCCAGCGTGCTCGCGCTTTTCGTTCGTTAAATTCAATCTTGTTTTCCAGAATGGGGTAGCTACGGAAAACATCCCACGCTCTATTTTGTCTTTTAAGGGTGGTTGAACAATGTTTGTTCCGCCATGGCTTGTGATTTTTTTTTTGGTAAATTGCCCGAAGTACGTAGGGTAAAGTGCGCAGCAGCATTGAATACTTTGCTGAGAACCATGTGTTGTAGCCTCATTCGGGGACGGAATGGCCAATCTGAAGTATCAAAAGTAGCAGCTAGGCTGAAACCTTCAGTCCGCTATCCATAGTTTCCACCTAGACATATGGAGTGATATATGATATATTTATTTCATCTCGGCGGGAGCCGCGGCGCCGCAGGAAGGAAATCGCACTTTCCTTGAAGGCAAGTGGCTTCAATTCTGAAGATGATAGAGCTGTATAATACAAATTGGTAGTGGGAATGATGACGATGATGATGGGATGATAAACAGTCTGAATAAGAGCGTCGGGCCTAGCTGCAGTCTTCGCGACACTGGTCTTGGCAGGGCGTCCTTACACTGCTGACTTCTAGCTGGCCAGGCTCGAGCGCCTGGTGAGGGCTCCCTACTTGCCCAACGCGCAGACGATCCGGCCGAATTTCCGAACACGCAGGGAGTCCAGCAGCCCTGTAGTGGAAATCCGAAAGTTGGCACCAGTGTTGGCCGGGCGGTGGTCTTCGCGGAAGCAAGCCTTGATGTTTTTCAGCTTGCGGTCGTGCTTGTAACCGAGCACCTTGAGCACCCTGTCGGTCGAAGACATTGTGGGTGACAATGGTCCTCTCGGCTCTCTGACGACGGAAAAAAAAAAAACACACCTTATGCCCAGCTGGCTTTCTCTTCATCATTGATACGATTCTGAATGACCAGCTGGCTTCCTATTCTTCTTGCATACGTCCCTGAAATGTTGGACATACGTCTCTGAACTCTGAGGACATCGATAACACTATGTAAAAGAACTGGAAAGTGGTTATGCCCAAATAACCTTTCTAAAACTTTCCAAGTAAGAAAGCTCTGGTGGCAATAAAATATATAAATCGATTCGGGTGAAAGAGTTGTGCGCTGCCCAAAAATTTGGGGTTTTGTTAGTTAAAAGACAAAGTTAAAGACATTAAAATCCGCTCACTGATTTTCGCGCGGAAATCAATTTGTGCAGTGTCCTACATGGAGTGCTGAGCATTAAAATCGTCTAAGATTAAAAGGTTGTGGAAGTTGAGTAACAAACTTCTTGGAGGTCATGGATGTGTAGGGTAGTGTATGATAGAATGTGCAGTGAAACAACAGTAATGAGACGGTCCGTACCCTTCAATGCCTGAACTATTAGACGTTGCAAATAAAGTAACAAATAAACGTAATCTATATTGTGAAGGAGACTCCGACAGTTTCACTGCATGAAACTAAACTGAACCATCACACAGCTTAATGAATATCATTTTCAAAACGTGGGATGTACAGCTGTAACTAAGCGAACAAATGCTAAGTTACATTTGTTTGAGAGTGACACGAGGAGGTTGTTTTTCTTCTGGTCCCCTTTTCCGGTGGTAGGTTTTGTACTTCCCTTCGAAGGTGGCTCTGATTCTGTGGAGTCGGTATATGACTCCATGGCCTTCTTTTCCAGCTGCGAAGTAAAAGGAAAGGACCCCTTTGCGCTCTGAGAGCGAGTGGCGTCAAGTAGAAGAAGAGGCGATGGAGTGAATCCTCCTGTCTAGGCCAAAACAGGATCCCAGTCTACGAGAAGTGGGGACCGAGGTGCGTGTTGCCTCACCCGGGGGCCCCCAAGGGTCCAACAATTCCTGGGCAAGGCTCAACCACCTGGAGGCCATCTTCCCCGGACACGGGAAAGCGACGCACATCCAGACGTGGCCGGGTGAATCCGTATGTCTCAGACTACGTAGTGACACCACTCTCCAAACCCCTACAAGTGTAGGTGACCCTGAGGGGAGACCGTGAGATCTATCGATGCATTACAATTACATACAGTAGTGTCCACTCTCAGACACTGCTGCATTTCAAAGAAAAATAAGTTCCTGAATAACATCGGGCAACTGCGTTGGCCTAAGAATTGACTCTAGATTAGCAAAAATGATCTTTCTGAATTTAATACATTTATCGTGATAAATAGCTATATATGAAACAACATTATGCTCTTTTTAGAAGAGACAAGTAGGAACGCGAAGGGTAATTATATGGAAAAAAAACGTAATATTTGGTCGTCTTTTGTTTGAAAACATTGATTTTACGGTTATCAGTACATTTTTAAGAGTGGTCAAAATCACAAGCGAAAAATAAATGTTCATAGAATCGTTAATATTAACAGATATCATATGTTCAAAAATACAAGCTTATCATATTTCTAAAATGTTTATTGACAGAATTTTCTGTTTCCTAACTGTGTAGGAGGGGACCTTTACTCAATAAGAAAAATGTCAACAAATAATTCTGCAAACTTACTTCCACGTTGCAGTGGAATGTCAAAACGCAACCTTTAGTTTCGTTGCAAAAGGTCTCCAATTCGATAGTATGTTGAACTTGTTGCGTCATTCGCTAATGTGAGAATGTTTAATAGTGCTATATTTTTTTATTTAAAGTGCCCAAAAACAAAACAACGGTCTGTAGTTTGGTGCACATCCGCAAAAGCACCACAAAAAACAAATATATACATGATCACATTGAAAGCGCTAATTAGATTAGGTACAAAAACAAACAAAAAATATAAATTAAAAAAATGCCGAATTTGTCAACAGGCAAAGGAACCCAGGCTGGTGCACAGATGTCGAGATCCGCCTTGCATCTTTGTAACGAGTCTGGATTCTAGAAAGGGGTTGAATGTTGCAGGGGCAGTAAATATTTGAAAATATTAAATGCCTGGTACAGCGAAAATATACATAAAAAGTTTCTTTACAGGTGATTTGAGCCCAGCGATTAACGCTGTTCTCAAGCTTATGTGTAAAAAATGAAGTTACGAGCCTCCCTTTTTCATACAAAAGTGAAAGAGGATATTTTTAGCAGATATTCAGTCACAATAAATTCGACGTTATAAATACCTGTCATACACAGTACAAAGTAATTTTTTGAACATGTTCAATATTCATGCCAAATATTTAGGGACAAATTTCATATCACAGATGCAAATTTCATGGAGATAAAAAGATTAATCAAGCTATAAGGGTTCCTAAAATTCAAATACAGCCGTGAAACAACTCCCAAGATTCTCATCGCGCTACCTACAATATATTTACATTTAATGTTTTATTTATTTTTTTTGCTGGTTGCCAACCTCCTCTCGGAGGTTATGGCAGGAGGGTTAAAATAGTTCATTGCAAAAGAAGGTATTGAAAAAACAACGGAAATACAAAGTGCTCAGTAGAAATATATACAGGAATACAACAATAATCCTTTTCACGAACAACATTAAAAAATAATATAAAATTATTCAGCTGATATCAAATTTAATTGTGCTTCACAACGTCTATTATATTCCTTGAAGATGCGTTAGAAAAATGACAATTTAAAAGAGCTAATTCGATACACAAAGAGAGCAAGAGCCTTAATATGACAATTTCTCGCGGCACGAACCTGTCGACAAGTTAAATACTTTGTAGTGTTCATGTTAAATTCAAAGTTCAACATACTGTGTAATAATTATTGTATCGCTCTACGACGAGTAGTCGATAACAAATCAATTTGAGCAATTTCGTACAGTGGGGAGTCCAATTCGTTTATATTTGTATCGCTCTGTCTAAAGGTACGTCGGACGTATCCAGAATTTGAAGCCTAAAGATATGCAGTTAAAACAATTTCCTTACTTAGAGCCACCATCAGAAAGTGGTCCCGACTTTTAAGTGTCATGTTTTAACAAAGTTTATATTTACTGAACACACTTCGCCGAGTTGTTTCCTGTGCATGTTGAACACGCGAGGTATTTGCGGTATTAATATTAGGCTTCATAGTACCCGCCATACTAATCATGTGATACAGGCTGTTCATTGTAAATAGATGATGAACAAGCAAAGGTATATTACCTCAGCACGATGAATGCGCTTATTGTGACTTATGTAAAAAGAAACATCACTGGATTTCCTCTGAAGTTTCGCGAAAACAAGAATTGCGGGAAGTGCACACTATTTCACTAAAAAAGAGAAGTAGTGAGATTAGGACTGCCTGCCTTTAAATATTACGCGTATTTAAAGATATTCTATAATATGTTATCTGTACCAAATCAGTTTCTACAGAACAGTCAAAATGGTTTCTTCTGTGTTATCATCATATCATCAAAGTAAAGGAAAACAAATATCTTATGTTTTTATTATTTTAGGTTTTATAAAATATTATCTTCAGAAGCACGTATATGTATATAAGCTATAACGAAAGTTTGTTTTCACGAATAAAACACACATAAAAAACGGTCCTTCTTTGTACTAAACATGAGTTGAGTAATGCGTTTCCCTTCCTATATGATCTTTCCGCTGTGAGACACGTGTTGTTTACGCAGGTACAGGACTGCACACGTCGAAAAGAAACCGGATAGAAAGATACGGGCCTACATTGGCGTACACAAATCTGTGGATAACCTTTATATTCGCCATTCCAACACATATTTACTCCCAAAGTATACAGCAATCAAACCTCCCCTTTCCTGCAATGACCTTATGCAGCTCAGTGTCTGTTAAATGTAGCAGGGCCGTTCTGAAAATACAAAACAATGATGAAGTTCAGGATAGAAAGGTCTAAAAGCTGAACTCCATGGCACGAATATGCTGCGAATGACCGACCAATTTCGCCCGACGGCTTTTGCTCTGCGCGTGGAATGAATACAGTGGCTGCTACGTCGCGCGCAAAGCGAGCGGGCCCTCGGGCGGCGTTCGGCAGTTATTCGTCACACAATTCGTTCCATGGAGGTCAGCCTTAACCTTCACATGTCCGGCTTCCTTTAGTTGTTGATTTGGTCTTTCGCTGACATCTAGATATGTTCGGTTATACTTGGGTACCAGTCATATTATTTCTCGCAGAACTGTTTAATGCTTATGGATAAACTTGCAGTACGAAAATTAAAAAAAAAAAGTATAAAAGGTTAATGCTTTACTTTCAGTGGATGTTTGGCTGCCTTACGCAAAATGCCAAGGACTGTGGAGCATGCTATGCCTGTACGTACACGCGCACGCGCTAATGCCGTCGACAGTGGCAGTTGAAAAAAGTAATCGCATGGCACGTGCGTTCGCCATTGCCTTATTCTATTATTTAGTTCAGAACTTTTATATTGATAAGACGAGCGCTTGCAGAGCGTGTACCTACGTGCCCGGTGTTCACATAATTTGGTGAAAGGCCTATCCCTTATAGCCGTTCGTTTAAGATATTTTGCATGAATGAGTGTTATGGTTCTTCCCACCACTGGAAATAACGTTCGTTGTCGGGGTGGAAGGGTGTAGGGCATAGTAGTTCCGTTGTCGACATGGACAAATGCATGAAAGTGAAATCCCGCTGCAGCGGGTTTCTCAAGATTCAACCCTGGGTTCCGTGCGTTTGAAGTGGGCTTGTTATCATTAAGCCGCGCGAAAGCTTTGAGAGTGTGCTTTCTCGACATTTGATAAACACAGCGCGTATGAGTCCCGTGTAACATCCGATAAATGCCTCAGTTGCAGTGACGTGGAGTTGAAAATTGTTGTAACTCTAAATCACTTATAATTCTTGCCTCATACACTAGGCTAAGCGACGCCACCAAAGGAATGCGGAGAGTAAGTTCGGCTGCTTCTTTTGAAGGGGTTCTGGTGACGTCAGAACGCCGAGCTCTGTCTAGTCTTGAATGAAGGATAGTGGGTAGACCTCGAGGCAGCTTCCTTCGAGGTCTACCCACTATCCTTTCAATCAAAGCCAATTAAAGCTCGGCGTCGTTCTGACATCAACGCAACTTCTGCACCAAAGTAGACGACTTGCTCTCCGCATAGCTCACGTTTGTGCAATGCAGCCTCCACTTTCCGGCATACCCAATATTTTTTTTTTTGTTTCAGTCGCAAGATAATATTAAACCAAAGATAATTGCAGGTTGAATATTTCGCTTGGTAACGTTAATTACAAGGTTTCAACAATGTTTAGTCCAGCAATTACAAAACGTTATTAACGAAATAGTAGTAAAGACCTAGACTTGTGGCATCATAGAAGGACCTAACTTAACAAACGTCCACAGAGCGAGGAATGCAATTGAGCTAAGTGACGACGACCTCGATCAAGTTGCCATGCTTCAGATCGATATGGACAGGGCATTTTAGCGTGTGCAGCGTCCTGTGAAGTATAGAATACGGGAAAATGTCGAGGTAGGCAAAGTCCTACCAAGTTTTGATCAAATGGCATATGCTGCATGTACCACACAGCTTATAATCAATTGGGATCCAATTGCGCGAATTCGTGTGTAATCATCCGACAAGGAAGGGTGTCAGTTGTTGCAATTTTTATGTAGTGCCTATTTAGAGACGTTTTTGTAAAATGGTATTCGAAAATTGTTGCATAACTCGACTTTCACTCCAAAACATTGAAGTCAATTTAATGTCTTGCGCGGTCAATGTAGCCATACTTTGTAAAGATAGAAAGAGTGTATCCAAATCCGTGCGTGAAGTTGAAGGTTATTGTGAACTGGGGGGGGGGGGGGGGGAGGGTGCGGCTGCAAATTGACACAAGTTGGCCTTTGGCACGGTACATGGGCCGCTTAGCGAGCCGTGCTTCAAGAGGTAAATTTCGTTACTTTGCCAGCCAAGTACATCGGCGTACCGTTGGAGTACTAAAAATATCCAACGGGCACTGGTCGACAGTATTTCAGGAAACACGTGATAACGCTAGTAAATAGAACGGATGAGAATTGTCACTTTTTACGCGGGTCAGTGTCAGCAATATATTTCTCGTTGGGAGTTTCTGATATGTGCTACAACTTTTGCAGTACTCGAGGGTAAATTTGCAGAAGTCACATCGTGTATTAGCGCTGTGTCCATCTGGCGGTCGAAGTGGCAAAGAGTATCCGACGACAACTTGTTTCGTCGCGTTAGTAAAGAGGACTTTCGTTATCCCACGTATTTGAAGAGCACCTTTTTCCATGTTATACACTTTTCAGAGATCCTATAACTCCCTTTCTTCGTGGTGTAATTCAGAGCAGACTGCAAAATGAAAGAAACTTGTTTATTCTTGTTTCTTTTTGTCGCGACCAATGTTTAATCAAAAATGATTGGTGCAAGTTGTTTTCTACGCGCGTTTTTTACTTGATTACTTGTCAACTCTGACACGTAAGTTTCTAACGGACAACGTTATCGAAAATGTATTTTCGGTACCGACATGTCATTCCATGTACCAGGCAGGTTCAGGGCGTGACTTTTTATCCAAAGTAGAAATATGTCAATTCAACCTTCCATATATATATGGGTGGTTTCATCTCAAATCGTGCAGGCTTAAAGGGTCGAATTTTTAATTTCAATCAAAAAATATATGTTATGGCGCCGTTTCTAAAACCTCAGTCGACACAAACCGCAAGTTCGTCGGATTTTTTGTTCTCGACTTATGAATTTTTAAAGAGGCCGCGGCGAAAAGCAGTGTTTTTCACAACCGTCGTGGGTCGGATGTTTCGCTTGATCTCCCGCCATGGATTTTCAGTCCACATTATATTATCCTTTTTGAAGCCCTCTGTGGACACATTTAAAAGGCTCCAATACCATGAAATAATTTTGGCCTTTTGCTTTTTTTTCTGTAAAAATGTCAAAAACGCCTCCTCGGTCAATTGTTGACGAACTTTGACAATTAATTACTGGCGATCTACTTGGGTTACAGCGATATTTCTTATGTCAACGGAGAGCCCAAACCACGCTCTTTATACTTATTATAAAATGCCTTGGCTGTATAAAATATCCTTTGCGGAACGTTTACGTTAATATTATGCAAAAACCAAAAAGTACCATTTTGAAATTGATTTTCTCAAAAAAGCCATTTTTTTATTTTTTTATTTTTTGTTAAAGTGTAGATATGATAGTTGTCTACCCGAAAATCAAGCTTAGAAAGTGTATATTTTGTTTCCATGTTTTATATTTAGGCCTCAATATCAGAAAAAGACGTCTTTGTTTTGCAAGACCTAAGTTGGACATAGCGACCCATGCGTCTCTATGAATTGTGAAAAAGTTTTCTTGAATTTTCTTCTCAATTTTGTAATCAATTATAAACGGATTTTGTGGTATTGAATATTTATGTATGTTTTGATAAGAGCGGGAACCATGAGATACATACCTAACCAAATCAGCAGGCCTAGTAGACTTTCAAAAACCAAACGGCACAGACGTTGTATTGTTTCGATTTATAAACCTTTCAAAGTAAACTAGCACGACTAGCGATTAGCTGTCATTTTGCTAAGACAAAGAACGTCACCACATCGTCGATATATTATATACAATTCTTTACGAAACCAAACACTGGGGCTTGTTCACCGCACATCGCACAGGTCACCAGGGAATGTCCTTTCACTTCCGTAATACACAAAAGTGGTGACACAGAAACGGTCCGAGACACACAGAGAGTGTGTCATGGAGAGGGGTAGGAAAGAAAAATAAATAAATAAGAATTAAATTGCCCAACTCCGATTTTAACGAAAATTGCGTTAAAAAATAAATAAAGTATTTAGGTTCGAGCGGTGGCAAGGCGATTGGTCCACGCCTGGTGGAGAGTCAGACAAAGAAGTCAAGAAGTCAACCAACTCCCCCGGGCATTCCCTAAACGGGACGCAACCAAATGAGTGCGAACACGCTCTCTACATCACCGCCAGGCCGCTACGCCATGACGAAATAAACCCAACAACTGAACAGTGCTAACAAACAGTTAGTAAGAAAACATTGAAAAAAAAAAAGAAAAACGTTCAACGCATGGACGTATGTAGCCATATTTCTAGACCGTGCTTTCGGAGTGTGAAGCGTGCACGCAACAGGATTGTCGTAGGATATTGCGCACGTTCTTTTCCAATTGCCATGGGTTATCAAAACCATTTATTAAAAAAGAAAAACACTATATTCATACTAGCCGTTTGTTTTGAGGATGCGGCAAAGATGGTGCGAAATCTGAAAAAGGGCAAAAATTCCGCACAGGCCGTTTAAAGGGCACATAGAATGCGATCAGTTAGTCAGTGTGACATGTTTTGAAGTAATGGTTATTTGTGTTGTACTATGGAGCGCGAGCCTATCAGTCACAAAGCTAACATTGTGGATTTTGAATACTGGATGTTTAAAGGTGCAGGCGAACATGCAGTTTGTTTTAGCTTCTATGCGGTTCGTTGTATTCCTGTAAATATTGACTGCACCGCCAAACACGTAGTATTTCTACTACTCCCGCTATCAGCGACCGCCTAGCTCTCGTGGCTCTCGAGAGGCTTGGCGATTAGGATTCCGTTGCCGGCGCGCCCCAATCGTTATCTTTGTGCAGTGTACGATTCATACCGAAACCATTGATTATACTCTAAAAGTATGAACAAAATGAATCCCAGGTATTAGTTTTGTCTTCGACATATCGTATATATAGTGCGGAAAAATATGTTAAACTTGGAGGGTCTCCAATGACCATATCGAAATAAATGTGTCAGCGTGCAGTGGAGTAATATTCAAGCGTGATTAACAGTAATGATCCCACGTTAGACAAAGTTATTTTTATATAAAAAAAACATCCGCAGCGAAGAGAAAAAAAAAGTTAACGCAATATTTACCCCCGAGTTGTGCTTGGAATTCTAAGCAAATTTGATTCCTTACACGCGTTGGTTCCAAAATAATTATTTTAATTCACCTTTAAGATCAACCGCAAAATATGATTGCTCTTGTAAGCAATCACTGCTCAGAAGGAACACAGAGGAAAAGGACACTTATTCTCGGCGCGCTACAATTAGCTGCCAAAATGGGCTGAAGAGAAGAGCGCGGGGAGGCTGATCCGCTTTCGGCGCACTCGTTCCTTCAGCGCCCATGTAAATAGCGTTTGGCGGCGTAAATATGAAGTTTCATGGGAATCGCCTTTTTCAGTTGCAAACGAAGCGTTTTGTCAAGCTATTTCCTCGCGCACAAAATTTAATAAACATAAAATCGGTACTTTAAAATAATTAGCACAAGTTATTAACTACCAGGACAAGTCGACGTACGTGGCGCTGCGCGTTTACGAACACACTAAGGGGAGGTATGATAAGGCTTTTCCCACATTCCAATATTTTGGGTGTGCTTCAGCAAAGTGCTACTGCTGGGAAATAACTTTTTTGTTTAGAGTGACTCCGTGATATATCGTAATTTCGAGCTCAAAGTCTTCAAATCCACAAATGTCGGAAAAGCATAAATAAAATAGATGATATAGCGGTTCTCAACGAGCGGGCGAAACCCCATCTGCACAATCATTCATATCCGGCGAAATAGTTTGGAAGTGAAGTTTCAATTCGAAAGCCCACCTTACGAACGACTGCTGCCTGCCAGTCTTATCCATATGGCAAGAAGAGCACCTACCAGGCACTCTCGCGTTCCCGCTGTGTTTACACCCCTGGAGACACGGGTTGTTTTGTCGTTAGTAGGTCAATCGCTCTCTTGCACACATTTTTGTTTTCTGGTGCCAAATGCACGTGACCACTATCATCACCATATCGGATTTGATTTTTTTGTAGTCTACATTGGACATACGCCTACGCAATGTCTGTGCATCATTTGGACGCCCGCTTTTAGAGCGCAGCTCATAGTCGCCCGTCTCCGGTTTCAGCGGCGTCGCCGTCGTCGTCGGCGTCGGCGTAACCGCGCGGTGCATTATGGGAAATGTCCCATAATGCACCGGGCGTGACCCTTGTGACGTCACTCGTAACGTCACGTGTGACGTTAAGTGCGGTGCGTTATGGGACATATTGCCGCGCGCCAAGTAGGCAGCGCGGCCGTAGCCTAACGGTTATCGCGCTTGCCTCCCACGCGAAGGGCCAGGTTCGATTCCTGGCCGCGGCTACGCATTTTTGTTTACACTGTAATGTGATGTTCTGGTGAATTCGAGAACCGTCTAGCTGATTCGAGGTTAGAATGTTCTACACGTCGAACCTTCTACATCGAATGCTCCAAAAGCCAACCCGTGTACAAAAGCGGCTCCGCCTGGCAAGCAGGAGTCAGTTTCGCCCCAGCGTTCGACTGTGCTGCTACGCCGACTTCGACGCCCGCGACGCTCTGTTATTATATTTGTACCCTTTTAGTTTTGGCACAAGTTCGCCACATTAAACGCTTATTTCTTTCTGTTTATTTATTGTTCTTTTGGTCACCACCCGTGATAGTTTGGTGGAGGTGCGGGGTACCGCATGCCCGTGCAGCGTTCCCCTCCAAGGGCCCGTAGTGCAAGTCCGATTCCCGGCTAGGTGAGAAGACCACTCACCGCAGAACCTGAAACTCGGACCAGCCGCCGCACCAAGGGAGAGAATCCTGAGTACGGTTTGCTCCTGGACAAGCCCAAGCCACAGAAGACGACGATGGCCAACCAGTCGCAAGCCCCCGCCGCTTCTCCCGTCATCTACATGCCCGTCGCACCGCGGACGGCTGCCTCCTTCCACGGTGAACTCTACGAAGACGTCGAAGACTGGATTGACCAGTATGAACGCGTTGCCCGCCACAATGGCTGGACCGACGAGCAGCGCCTGCACAACGTCTACTTCTCGCTTGAGGGGACCGCCAAGCACTGGTACGAGAACCATGAGTCCTCTTTGACGTAGTGGGACATTTTCAAGACCGATCTGAAGGCTACGTTCGTCAACCACCACCGCCGAGAGAGAGCCGAGGACCTACTGCGAACTAGGACCCAGGGCCCCAATGAAAGCGTCACGAGCTTTGTGGAAGACGTGCTCCGTCTGAGCTCCCGCGCCGACCCTCAGGCCACCGAGGGAAAGAAACTGCGCATTTTGATGCGGGGCGTGAAAGACGCCACCTTCGGAGGCCTCGTCCGCAACCCACCGGCAACCGTCGACGCCTTCGTCAGCGAGGCGACAAACATCGAGCGCGCCCTCCAAGCGCGGGCTTCCCACTACCAGCGGCAGCCAAGCGTCACTGCAACCGCGCTGCTTAGCGGCGAAAACGCGCCTGGTACGGACATCCGCCAAATTATCCGGGAGGTTGTCCGGAAGGAACTGCGAAGGTTGCTGCCAACCACCAGCAGTCCGCCAACCATTTCCATTGCCGAGGCTGTCCGAGAAGAAGTGCATCGGGCGCTCCAATTAGAGGTTCCCGTCACCACGGTGGCACCAGAGGAACCGACGTTGAGCTACGCCGCCATGGCCCGACGACCGCCGCAAGCTTCCCGCCAAGCCACGGCGCCGCCCCGAAGAGACGCCCCAACGCCGCAGTACCCCCGACGACAAGAAGATCAGGCGCACGTTCCCCCAGAGCGACCTGCGCCGAGGAAGACAGACGACGGGAGGACGGCCGACCGACGCCCGCTGTGTTACCACTGCGGGGAAGCTGACCATGTGTACCGCCGATGCCCATACCGACGACTCGGGCTGCGCGGGTTCCACCCAAGCGACCCGCGCCCCCGGTATGGTGAACGCCCTCGGGAGATCGACGAGTACCTGCGAGGACCCCAGTCCCCCGAGCCTGCTTCCCGCCGAGAGTTCCGCTCGCCGTCACCGCGACGTCCAGCTTCGCCGATGCACCGACCCGGACGTGAAAGCCTGTCACCCCTCCCTCCTCGCCGGGGAAACTAGGCGCGGCAACCCCTGGAGGTGGAGTTGCCGAAGACGACCGACGCCCCTGCGACGGTGTCCAATAACCTAAACGTCGTCACCGACGGCCACGAAGCATCAGCGCTCGTGGATACCGGAGCAGACTACTCAGTCTTGAGTGGGAGGCTCTCACGCCGCCTTCGAAAAGTCACCACGCCGTGGGATGGACCACAAATACAAACCGCCGGAGGGCACCTCATCACACCAGTCGGGAGATGCACTGCTCGCGTCGAGATCCACGGTGAGACGTGCCCTGTGAAGTTCGTCGTTCTGCAACACTGTTCAAGGAACGTTATCCTCGGAATGGAATTCTCTGCGAGTATGGCGCCGTCATCGACCTCGGGGCAAACCAGCTGACGCTGCGAAAGCCTGTTTTACCGCCGGTGGAGACCAACACGACGTCAACCGCGATCCGAGTTATCGCCGACCATGTGAACTTACCGCCGCGGTCGAGTGTTTTCGTCACCGTCATAACCGACGCAGCCATGCACGGTGAAGCTCTTCTGGAAGGCAGCGTCCAACTGCTCCTTGAGAAAGCAATTGGCGTCGCACGAGGTGTAACGGATCTCCAAGAAGGACGCACAACTGTTATAGTGGCAAACTTCCGAGAGGAGCCGCAGCACCTAACGAAGGGTACCGCTGTGGGCCACATTGAGGAGCTTTAGGCGCCAGTCGTGGTCACCGCAATCTCCGTAGAAACCTCGTCGTCACAGCAGAACAGCACGCCGCCGCCGCCGATCGACATTGACCCCGAGCTCCCAGCTCCTAAGCGCCGGCAACTGGTTGATCTCCTCGGTGAATACCGTGACTGTTTTGCCACGTCTTCGAAAGTTCGCCAAACTCCAATGGCGAAACATCGCGTTATTTCCGACGACGACGCACTCCCTGTCCACCAGTCGCCGTATTGAGCCTCCTTAAAGGAAAGAAAGGTGATTCAGGATCAAGTCCAAGAAATGCTCGACGACGACATCATTCAACACTCAAGAAGTCCATGGGCGTCCCCAGTCGTCCTTGTAAAGAAGAAGGACGGAACCCTGCAGTTCTGCGTGGACTATCGTCGACTGAACGCTGTGACGAAGAAGGACGTCTATCCGCTCCCCCGCATCGACGATACGTTTGACCGACTGCGCCACTCCCGATATTTTTCGTCGATGGATCTGAAGAGTGGCTACTGGCAGATTGAAGTCCACGAACGCGACCGGGAGAAAACTGCCTTCGTCACTCCCGACGGACCGTACGAATTCAAAGTGATGCCGTTCGGGCTTTGTACTGCGCCAGCCACCTTCCAGCGTGTCATGGACACCATGCTGGCAGGTCTGAAATGGCAGAGCTGCCTCGTCTACCTCGACGACGTCGTGGTATTTTAACGAGATTACGACGAGCACCTGAAACGACTTCGAGCCGTGCTTCAAGCCATCAAGACCGCCGGCCTGTCACTCAAGCCAACAAAGTGTCGATTCGCCTATGGTGAACTTAAGTTCCTTAGCTACGTCGTCAGCAACAAAGGTGTTCTCCCTGACCCTGAGAAGACCCGCGCCGTGGCTGCATTTACGCCGCCGTCTGATAAGACGGCCGTGAGAAGATTCCTCGGACTTTGTGCCTACTACAGACGATTTGTTCGGGACTTCGCCAAGCTGTCCGCACCGCTGACGCACCTCACGAAAGACGGCGTAAAGTTAGAACGAAAAGACGAACACCAGTGGTCATTCGATGAGCTGAAACGAAGACTCCAGACGCCCCTATTCTTGGCCACTTCGACCAGTTCGCTGATGTAGAGATCCACACGGACGCCCGTAACACCGGACTTGGCGCGGTGCTTGTTCAAAGGCAGGACGGGGCAGAGCGAGTCATCGCATACGCGAGTTGGACGCTGTCTAAGGCGGAGAGGAACTACTCTACAACTGAAAAGGAGTGCCTTGCTGTCGTCTGGGCGATAACAAAGTTTCGCCCATATCTGTATGGAAGTCCTTTTCGCGTGATCACGGACCACCACTCGCTCTGCTGGCTCGCGAACCTGAAAGACCCCTCCGGACGCCTCGCCCGGTGGAGCCTACGACTGCAGGAATTCGACATGACCGTTGTGTACAAGTCCGGCCGGAAGCACCATGACGCCGACTGCCTGTCAAGAGCTCCTGTCGAGGCCGGTTCTGCCTGTATCGAAGACGACGACGATGAGTATTTCCTCGGCGCTTTGGACGTCAGCGACATGGCAGCACTCCAACGAGACGACCCTGAACTGCGAGCGCTCATCGAGCACTTAGAGGGACAAGCGAGTTCGATTCCCCGTGCTTTCTTAAGAATCCTGCATACATTCTCCATGCGGCGAGGGGTGCTGTACAAGAAGAACTTCGTCAACAACAACACAGCATGGCTGTTGGTTGTTCCTGCCAGCCTTCGAGACGAAATATTCTAAGGATGCCATGACGACCCAAATGCTGGACACCTTGGCTACAGCAGGACGCTCGCCATGATTCGAGAAAAGTACTACTGCCCGAGGCTACCGAAGACCGTTCACCTATACATTCGATCATGCCACGAGTGTCAGCGACGCAAGAAACCGCCAACGAAGCCGTCAGGACTTCTGCATCCGATTTCTCCCCCGTCTATGCCGTTCCAGCAGATCGGAATGGATTTACTTGGCCCTTTCCCATCGTCAACGTCGGGAAACCGCTGGATTATCGTCGCCACCGATTATCTCACAAGGTACGCCGAGACGAAAGCCCTTCCAGCAGGCACGGCTGTTGAAGTCGCCAAGTTTTTCATTCAGTCCATTGTCCTCCGGCACGGTGCCCCTGAAGTCCTCATCACAGACCGTGGATCTTCGTTCATGGCCCAGCTGACGCAAGAGATCCTTCGTCTTAGTGGCACTGGCCATCGTCGAACCACTGCATACCACCCGCAGACCAACGGGCTGACCGAACGATTTAACAAGACAATCGCCGATATGATCTCTATGTACGTCGACGTAGAGCACAAGACGTGGGACGAGGTGTTGCCCTACGTCACGTTCGCCTACAATACGGCGGTTCAGGAGACCACTGGATTCACCCCTTTCCAGCTGGTACACGGTCGGAAGTAACAACCATGCTGGACGCAATGCTGCCCCACGAGCCATCTGACAATGAGAGCGACGACGCCCAGGCGGTTGCTCAACGCGCCGAAGAAGCCCGTCAGCTCGCCCGACTCATGATTCAAGACCAGCAACGCGTCGACGCGGGCCGCTACATCCTTCGTCGCAGGGACGTTCACTTCCAGCCCGGAGACAGGGTGTGGGTGTGGACGCCCATCCGTCGCCGCGGCCTCAGTGAGAAACTGCTGAAAAGGTACTTTGGACCATACAAGGTACTTCGTCGCCTCGGCGAGCTGAACTACGAGGTGATGCCCGACAGAACAAGAACATCATCACGCCGCCCACCACGACCTGAAGTCGTCCACGTCGTGCGCCTGAAGCCATACGACGCTCGATAGGACTGTGGATCTTATATGTTTCAAATGACTCTTTAGTTTGCGGTTCCTTTTATGTGCTTTGTCTTGTTTTGTGTTGCATCGGGGCGCTGCACTTTTTAAGGGGGGAGTAATGCCGCGCGCCAAGTAGGCAGCGCGGCCGTAGCCTAACGGTTATCGCGCTTGCCTCCCATGCGAAGGGCCAGGGTTCGATTCCTGGCCGCGGCTATGCATTTTTGTTTACACTGTAATGTGATGTTCTGGTGAATTCTAGAACCGTCTAGCTGACTGAGGTTAGAATGTTCTACGCGTCGAACCTTCTACATCGAATGCTCCAGAAGCCAACGCGTGTACAAAAGCGGCTCCGCCTGGCAAGCAGGAGTCAGTTTCGCCCCAGCGTTCGACTGTGCTGCTTCGCCTCGCCGACTTCGACGCCCGCGACGCTCTGTTATTATCTTTGTACCCTTTTAGTTTTGGCACAAGTACGCCACATTAAACGTTTATTTCTTTCTGTTTATTTATTGTTCTTTTGGTCACCACCAGTGACAATATTTCATGAGGCATCGCGCGGGGAGGAGGAGGACGAGGGGGAGGGGAGGGGGAGGACGAAAAAGGAAAGGAAGGAGGAGAGGAAGGAGAGGAGGAAGAAGGGGAGGGGAAGGAGACAGGGAGGAGAAAGAAGAGGGAGAGGAGAAGGAAAGAGGGGAGGAGAAGGAAGGAGGAGGAGGAGAGGAGGGAGGGCGAGGAAAGGAGGGAGGGCGAGGAGAGGAGGGGAGGAGCTTTGTCCTTTATTTTTTAACGTGCAACTTTCTTTGGCCAGTTTGGCATTTTGTGAAGCCCAAAGTGAACCCTAAATAAAAGTGTGTCCGCGAGGCCGGACACTGATTGTTTGACAGGTGGAAGAGGAGGAGTAAGGTCCTCGACGCTCTTTGGTTGACGGGTATGTCATGCGAACAGAGGGGTAGGCGAGGAGGAGCTCGACCAGCTGTGTGCACGGAGGGAAAGGTGCTCGAAAAAAATAGACGGCTCCGGAAGCTTGCCAGGTTTATGAGCCCGATTAGTGGTAGTATCGTTTAATTCTAGAAACAACTATGAGGTGTACACATGGTACGCGGTAAACTATCAGAAGAAGAGCGCTGTGAGCTTAGGCGTCTGGTGTCTGGAAACTCAGAATATCTCTGGACGTTGGGGATGCTAATACGTTCCACTCTTGCAACAGATGCCTTGCAATTTGCCATAATTTTAGTCATACCTTATACCACAAAGAAAATATTGTTTTTACCTTACTTGATAGTTCTCAAAATATATTTTGTTAAAAAAACTACTATAATTGTTTTAATCCCTTTGAGTTCAAATTTAAGTCCGGTTCACACATACATCGCAGATCCAAGCCAACACTAGGAGCGTCATTGATTCGTGGCTGACTTGCACGAAACTTAGCACTGATGCAACGCTGTATGAGCGCTGTATCATTAACATACTAATATTTGTATGGCACGAAGTCAGCGCTTCATTAGCAAGATCAGGGCGTTTTTTGAGCCATTACTAAAAACCCAAGGATAATGAAGCGCTGTATGTGTGCACGAACATGAATGATGAATATGCGGACTCAGCAATTACCAAATTTGAGTGTCTGAGCCGTCATTTAGAAAAGCGCGTTTTGACACGCCCGTGCTACATTGAGCTATACCAAGCCTGCTAAATCGTTGTGAAATATGTTATTCTTTGCTAATTCCATTATTGTTTTTAATTAAGTATGTGTAGGTGTATTTATTTGTGTTACGAATTTTACATCCGCACTTGGGCCTTCAGGATCTTATACAATGGCTACTTTTCGAATATAATATATAAGTGTTTCAGAAAAGAGATTGAGCAATCACTAAATGTAGGACAATTAAAGAGATGAATTCTTTCCATGAACAAACGGCCAGCCAAAGTAGTCGTCAGGAATGGCAAAAACCTAACAATCAGCTATATAACTAACTAAAATGTACTATTTAACTTTTAATTAGTGAAATGAACACAGCTCTAGGGTTGCAGTTATACATATGATGAGCATTGTTGTAAAAAGAAAATCAACCCGTTTTTGAAAGCTATAAGGCATGTGCAGTACTCTACATACTTAAGGAACCCTAAATTTGGACGCGTGTCTTGGTTACGGTTTTCTATCGGAGCACGTATTTGTGCAACCGGTACTGTGCCCCCTTGGCGGAGTGGCGCAGCTGCCACCTTGCCTCCCACGTATTACAGAAAGAAGCAGGTCTGTGCAATGAAGTCATGAGCCTAGCCTCCGCAAGGCTATATGTTCTGAAGCTACCTATCATTCAACCTCCTCTGCTTCCAGTCTGTCAAATGCTTAGAAAATCGGAATATGTGGGAACGCGGCAACTAACCTATTCCCGGTCGGTTTAGACAGCGAGGTCATTCTGGTAATTTTTACGGACGAAAAACGAAGCAGCAGAGTGGCCGAGTGCGCGAAGGGGCGATGGGGTTTTTATGACGTCTGCTGCTCATTTTATAAACCAGTACTTGTCGACTGCAGCAAGAACATGCAAAGTGGGACTGATGATACTAAAAACGCGCTCTTTTCATACATTCGCGTCGTGGGAACATATACCCAAAACGCTGCGCAATCTGAGCTTTGAATACTCGACCGGGAGGCGTCAGCTGAGAATCAGATAGACCGAAAGCTCGAACGATAAGGTAAATTAGGGCCCTGACCGTTTTCTTTCGCCCTTTATGAATCTAGACAGCGCACGTATACACGACACACCTAGAGGACGTTTTGAGATATCTACGTATGTCTCAAGCTTCTGTTCATTTGCGCTAACTCTTATATATTGATTCCATCGGATAATATTAGTCCAGTAACGTGACCGAAGGATCGTTTGTTCTGAAGCGCAATCTCGTTGCTGTTTTATTTTCTACGGGTAGAATAATTTTTAAAGTTGTTCAGGCATTTGCAATTTTAACTAGAACATCATTCGTCATGCATCTGAAATATATACCAAATGCTTATAACTTTGCACCGGCGCAAAAATAGGAGATGTAAAAAGAATATCCTGGGAGACTCTTATCACTCTTCGTGCTTCGACCGCTTTGACTTATTGGAACCCGCAAAGAGATTTTTTTGTGGAGTCGCTTTACTTCCCCGATTCAGCGCCTGCATCTATGGGTGCGGCGCGGATGACATCTAGAAAGGTTGAAAATATGTATCAAACAGATTAATAATTTTGAAGGCAAGGCTTTACTAGGCGAAAGGACTGCACTCCAGTGTTGCGGAGTTGCCACTCCGGAGTTGGAATGATTCCGGAATCATTCCGCATTTTCGCGACCCTGGAATGGAATGGGAATGGAATGGCGACATCGCTCAGGGAAATCGAATGGGAATGGAATTAGGTGCCTTTTGCCCAGAATGGAATGGGCCAGGTTCTTTATATATATATATATATATATATATATATATATATATATATATATATATATTTACATTTAGCTACACCGAGCCAGTCAGGGAGTCGGTTCTTCAAATAAAATGAGCGGGAAACTTCGAACCCGCGTAAGGCCCTAACAGACTTATACGCAAAAAATGCAATACAAAAAACAAGCGTCAAAGCGAAGAACAGAGAGGGGGGGGGGGGGGGGGGTGGCGCCTTTCACCAGTGAAGTTGAACACTTATCCGAATGCGTCTGCGCCTGTAATATTGCACGGCACATGGGTAAGTCATCAGCCGACGTGAACGTGACCCGCTGCTCTGGTGATCTGATACCCAGGAAGGAGGCCAGACGTGGCTTCGCTGTGCGGACCCAGACTTCGTACACCTGCGACTCGTCTCGAGCGCGCTGTTTCTCGAAGAGCTCGCACATGTGCCGGCCATCTCAGGTCGCAATCCACGAGGTCACTCTTTGAGTGATGCTAGGCGGAACTTGAAGAGTGCCAATCACACGTTAAAGGTGGAGAGTCGGCAGGAAGGACCGTCACAACAGGGAAGTCACCGTATCGATTTTTCAACCGTAACAGAAGATAAGACACGTGCTTCAGGATGCTTCAGGCGGTCAACTTTAACCGAAAATTTCAAATGGAACTGCCTGTGTGGTCTTCAACGAGGTCACCTACAACGAAACTGCGTATTGTCCTTTCATACAGCAGCGTTGGTAAAGTTTCATGTTCAAGGCAACAACTACAGATTCAAGAATACTAGTTCATCCCACCATGACGTCTAGTGATCAGTGCTGACAGGGGCGCCCTTATTGGACAGGGAAGTGGTGGTGTTTTGAAGGAATTAATTTAGAGGTCGAAGTCTTTTCGCATCACTAGTCAGTCAGAAAGGATGCCAGGAAAGGGACCGCGGTCAATCCTTGATGGAACGTTTTTTAAACCCATTGAGAACTCTTCGTCCGGAACCACTACCTTCAAAGCGAAGTGCCCAGCCTGCGGGAAAGTAATTTCGAGACCAAAAAAAAAAAACAAAAAAACTTCCCCTTCACATTTAAAGGGATACTGAATCAAAATCTGGATTCCCCAAGACACGCGGCAAAAGCGTACAACGGGATGCTACAAACACCCAAACATCACTCATACAGCGATATCTCGAACGGATGTCAACATTTTTTCTAAAAAGTAGGCGCATTTGGCAGGAATGTTGACGTCATGTTTCTCCGAGAAGGAGAGGGAACGGCCTCGCGGCTTCTCCGCCTCGCCGCCTTCAGGGAGCGAAGTGAAGAGGGTAAAAAACTATAGGTATCTTCACGTCACGTGCCTCGTCGGCCTGGTTCAATCTCGACCTCTTTTACAAAAATACGGCCGTCCATTCGAGATATAGCCTTACGAGTAGTGTTGTAAAGATTGTGGCGTCCCGCCTTTTTCGGTTACCATCCCTTTAAAGCCTCATCTCAGTTGGCGTCTCAAAGAAATTTGAAAAATGTATTGCATTATCAGTATTTATATTTCAGCCTTCCCTAAAATGTATTCTGTATTTGTATTTACAAAGATTTTTGCCTCTTTTTAAAATGTATTTCCCATACGTATCGCGGTACATTTTTACAGCGACATTTGAGACTTGACTTGAGTATCAGTAGATCTCAGCAACTATTTTCATCTATCCTAGTATTTGTATTTCCAAATACATTTTTGAATATTTCTGCCGAACTCTGCAACGTAATGCAGCTGTCAAGTGACACTTTTAACTTTTAGGAATTAGAGGAATGGAATGGAAGGATTCAGCCATTCCAGGAGTGGGAATGGGCCCAGTGTCCCCATTCCTAGGAGTTGAAAGGAATGGAATTATCGAAAACTCTAATTCCCCGGAATGGAATTGGAATGGAATGGGGGTGCCCATTCCGCAACACTGCTGCACTCACTACTGAATCCAAGCACCAAAGGGTGGTTGCTTTGACCAATTATTGTAAGCATCGGATCTG
This sequence comes from Ixodes scapularis, assembly GCF_016920785.2. Classification (NCBI taxonomy): domain Eukaryota; kingdom Metazoa; phylum Arthropoda; class Arachnida; order Ixodida; family Ixodidae; genus Ixodes; species Ixodes scapularis. Next base: position 10,356,174 of record NW_024609879.1, read on the forward strand.
CACAGTCCAAATATCGGTGAGTAAAAGCTAACATCTGTGTCAGCCTGGAGCTGAGCTGGTTGTTTTGACATGCTTCCTTCAATATTAGCTGAACGTAGAGGAAAAGCGAAGGAGAGAAGAAAACAGTGTGTCTTTGTTTTCTCCTGTTTGCTTTTCCTCTACATTCAGCTGGTATTCAAGGAAGCTAACATCCAATTGCATGCGAAAGTAAATCGAAAACAGGCACTTCGACAGAAGGCTCAAGGTGCACCTAAGCACTTATGAGTTGTGAATGCAAAAGCACGCACGCCGCTCTTCGCTCCCTTCTTTAATCTATGCCGTACAACGCGCTGACATTGGGTATGGAACGGTGGAAAGGCTGCCTCGCGGACTCGCAGCGCCATCGGGAGAGCAATCGTTCAGACTGTCGTGTGCCTTGCGGCGCGAGGAAGGAACAGAGAGCAACGTAGATCTCAGCAAAACGAACCCCTTGTTTCATTCCATGCGCCGTATATATTGTAGGGATGTCGCGAACCACCTTAGGTTCGATTTCGAAAGGTTTCGATATTTGCGAAGCGAACTGAGGTTCGATTTCGAAAAATTTCGATATTTTCGTACCGACCGAGGTTCGATTTCGAAAAATTCGCAACTTTTGTCCACAGCGGAGTTTCGAATTCGAAAATTTCGAAGCTTTCACGGTTTCTAAAATTTCGAATTCGAATATTTCGAATATTTTTTTACTTCAGGTTCGATAAATTCGAAGTTTTCGAAATTCTTTGTAAAAAATTCGAAAACTTCGAACGCTTCGAATTTTTATAGACATGAAGTTCGAACAAATCGAAGATTTCGAATTTCTGTTGGCATAAAGTTCGAAAAGTTCGAAAGTTTCGATTCTCTTTTAACCCTAAATTAAAAAAAAAAAAAAAAAAAAAAACCTGAAGATTTTGAATTTTTTTTAATCCAAGTTTTCAAAGTTTGAAGTCCGATTTTCAACTTTTTCTACAGTTTCAGTTTCAAATAACGTTTTCACGACTCACTTGTTTTCACAAAATCAAGTTTAGAAAAGTTAGGGTGTGATATCTAGATTCTGCGAAGTTGGTAAGGCAATTAAATGAGACGACGAGTGACCCGGACGTGCTAGAATATTTATTTGCCAGTGCAGAATTGTGACCGCCAGCCCCCGGGGGGGGGGGGGGGGGGGGGTCTTTATCACGCAGTAGTGATTGCACGAACACACTGTTTTACGAGACTCATCTAGTTCGAAACGGCCAGAGGCGAGCAGGAGGTTGAGGCTCAGAGAAACCTTGAAGCGACCTGGCAAACTATAGCTCGCCACCCCTTGCACGCTGGTAGTAATCCGATCAGGTGAAGTTTATAATTGTACTGGAGGTTTATTTTCTGGGACGGAGGAATCGCCTCGCAAAAAGCACAAAAGCCGACACAACTCGAGGTCGAGGAGCGTTCTACCATGCAAGTGGCGTCGGAAGAGGAAAAACGTGGGGAAAGAGGGTAGCGCGGGGGGGGGGGGGGGGGGGGGGGGGCTTCAGCCTCCTTCTCCTTCTTGCAGGTATTTCGGACTGTTAAAGAAAACAATACGGGGAAAGAGGGCGTGGTCGAGCTTATTTTAATCTGAAATTATTTATGCATATCTATAGCTACTGTCGCTCTTCACTGCATAAAAGGTTGCGTAGATGGTCATTGTTAGAAACTCGTTGTCAGAAGGCACTGCTCGTCACATGCTTAGTGGTTCGGAAGTTCAAAGCTGTCTTTTCGACCTAAACACCTGTGCCGATAGTAAAAAAAAAAAAAAAAAAAGAATAAATGCGGGAATAAAAAGCAGGAGAAAAAAAAAACTAAAAAATGTGTACAGGCTAAAAGAAACACGTCCCAGGAACGTGAAGCGAAAAAAAAAAAGTTTTCTTTTAATGACGTGCCGAACTTGAACACTACTAGACATCTTCTGCCATGAGTTAATTTATTCCTTAACGTGAAAAAACAATAAATATATTATTTTGTATTCTGCAGATGGCAATGATATGTACTGTCTGTGGTGTTAATTTAATTGCGATACCTCAAACAACTTAGACGAAAATAAATATCAAGTTTAGGTCATTATTGCATGCAGATACATGTTTGGACATTTCTTCGAAACTCACGTTGAATAACAATAATCACATCTTAAGACGGCACTTACCTACGCTATACATAGATCATTCTTAAAAAAAAGTATAACATATCTACCATAAATAGCTCCAGCTGCAGCGTGCTTCAAATCTGGCACAAACGATAATCGTCAAAAACCCGTCGTCCGTCCTCGCCCCTTCGGGGATTTATTTCTTTAAACCTAAGCATGCCAGAACATTGAAATAAATGACATTGTCTTTCGTAAGGAACGCAGCACCGCGTGTAAAAGTTCCAGAAAAAAAATTACGAATGTACCCCACTACTTGAAATCAAATGAAACCGTCCGCCGGTCTTTCGAAGTTCGACGAACGTCGAACTTTTACCCTATAAGTTCGAAGTTCGTCGAACTTCTGACTTTTCAGAATTCGAAAGTTCGAAACTTTTCAAATTTTCTTGATAAATAAGTTCGAAAGTTCGAAATTTATCGAATTTTTTTGTCAGTCAAGGTCGAAAGTTCGACAAGCATCGAACCTTGCAGCGCAATAAGTTCGAAAGTTCGAAAAAGATCGATTTTTTAGCGTAATAAGTTCGACGGTTCGAAAAGCGTCAAACTTCTTAGCTTAACGAGTTCGAAGATTCGACCTGCGTCGAATTTTACGATATAGACAATTCGAAAAATCGAAATCTTTCGAACCTTTCGAACCGCTTGATTCGATCATCGAAACTTCGATTCGAAAAAAGTTCGCGGCATCCCTAATATATTGCCACGCGTCGTACAACCGATAAGAGGCGAGCGAACGCGGTGATCCGTGATAACGCAAAAGCGTAATAACACAGTCAGGATGGCCCCACACAAACTTACGCGCAGTGGCGAATGGGAGCATCGTCGACGCGCGCCAGCCAATGGGACCGAAGTGTAAAATGTGCCGTTGGCTAGCTTTGCGTGTGGTTTCATTAAGCTGCCGTTTCGCATGGTTCCAAAGCTGATGACATCGTCTCGCTCGATGAGACAGTTAATGCTTTCGCATTAACAACCTTCGACACAGCCCGACCCCGTCTTCAGTATTATACGAAGGCTCAACACTTGCTCAAGAGTCAGGCGGTGACCTGTGTTATAGTCTGCGCCTTGCTAGTTTGGCTGACTCCAAATATTGACTCTTCGCCAGTTGCAGTTTGTCTGCTCTCTAACTTCTTAGAACCTACCGACTTATAGAGAACTTTAGAGCCTACCGTACACCCGGCCGTTTCCAGGGGCACTTTCGCTCTGATTTTAATTATGACTAGGCTCCAACACGATCGCGTGATGCCACCGCCTGTAAGGGGGTGTGGAGAAGGTCAGTTGCGTGCCTCGGGCCCGGGGGTGGAGGGGGGGGCGGGGGGGGGGGGGGGGGGGGGGCAGGTCCGATGGCGCAAATATCCACTCCGATAGAAAACTGATGTGTATGAACGTGTCCAATTCAAAGGATTTTTCATAGCGCTGTAGAATTCCGCATCTGTCATTGAGTTTTATAAAATTATTTGATTTAGTGAATTTTTATTATGCATAGCAGGTTTCTATTTGAAAACAAACATTTCTCACACTTTAAAAGTAAATTAATAAGTATTAATCAATTACATTTATAGTTTTAAACGTTTTTTTTGCGACCTCTATGGTCTGACGCGGAGCACAGTTTGTTTCCGGAATGAGTTCATTTTTGTCAGCCAACCTATATTTAGGGATTTCTGTAACAAAGTTATTTAAAACACTCTATATAAAAATATTTCCGCAATCGGTTGGTACAGAACATTTTTGTAAGTAGTAAAAGCCTGCTTACTTAACAAAGGCTCGAAATGCAGCAATCGAACAGCGAGAAAAGTGTCCGTTATTTCTGCCGCCATCGATTGGAGCCATTAAGTACTCATCGGACGGCTTACACAGAGTCCACGTATTTCCGGGATCAGGCCATTGCGGAATCTCACCATCATGAGGCATTCCCAGACTGCACATAATGAGAAAATAATTGAATTAGTCATACCTTACTTGGAAATACACACATTTGTTCAAAGTAAATAACACTGTTATATCATGACACACTGTCAAGTATCTCCTCGCTTTTACGTTTAAAAAATGCGTAGGCACTTTTAAAGTACGCAACGATTGGAAGCATGCTCGTGTGATACCGATTCATAAAGTATGCATGCATTCTCGTGTATAATTGATTACTTTTGTACTTGTTATAATCTAAGACTCCGGAGCTGACGAGACAATATGGAGACATGTAGCGGTTTCAGAACACAGCAGTCTTCTTCTTTATTTTTCACGCGACTCCTTCTGTCGCGAGGACCCACTCCGTAAATAAGAAACATCTCGCGACATCGACTAATACAACATTCCTTTTCCCTTAACACTGAAAGCGCTGCACCGGCTTCCGGACGCGAGTGGAGCGTCGTTGGGGTGCACTCTCACAGACTTCACTCGAGGTCTCCGGTGGCTGTTGTAGGCTGCAATCACCATGATCCTTCGACTTGGTTGATGGGCCTGGTGATGACCATAGAGGAGCCAGCGTGACATCGTTGATGTCTGCCGGCCGCTTACGTAGTTGGTCAGCATAGCGTGTTATCACTTTGGACGGAGTTTCAACGGTGGCCATGCGTGCTCCCACTGTCGCCGTGACTTTTCCAGGAATCCACTTGTTTCCTGCCCCATAGTTTCTGACGTACACCGGGTCCCCGGTTTAAATCGTCCAGTCTGCGTCTTGTGCAGATGCTGTGGAGTGTGATGGGAAACATGTGTCAAGTCGCGAGCGAATTTGATAACCTAGCAGCAGTTCTGATGGTGACTTTCCCGAGCTTGATGGTGTGCGTCTATAATTAAAAGAAGCCTTGCCAGGCTGGTTGTAATGTCGTCGTCTTGTATTTTCTTCAACCCATCTTTTATACTTCTTACCGCGCGTTCCGCCAGACCATTTGACTGTGGGTGAAATGGTGCGGTTCTGATGTGCGTTATGTTGTTCTTCGACGTGAACTTCAAGAACTCGGCTCTGCTGAAAGGTGTACCATTTTCCGAGACCAAAGTGCGGGGTATCCCGAACTGGCTAAACACGTCTCGCAAACACGACACAGTATTGGCGCTTGTGGCCGGTTTCATGGGAACGGCCTCGATCCACATACTGTGTGCGTCGGGGCCTAGAAAATCAACATGTACTCTGGACCAGTTTTCGTGTGTTTCAGGCCAGTTTACTGGTGCCTTTGACGCTGGCATGGGCAACATTTTGACACAGGCGTCACAGGTCGCTGACGTGTGCTCTATTGCCTTGTACAGGCCAGGCCACCAAAATCGAGATCTTGCTATCGCTTTCACAGCCGACACTCCCAGATGACTCTCGTGCAGTAGTTGTAGGAGGCGCCCCCTAGCCTCCCCAGGCACGATGACACGATGGCCCCAGTATACCAGGGCATGTGCCACCGACAGCTCTAGTTTCCTTCCGTAAAACGGTTAAAGGTTCGAGTCTAGGCTCTTCTCACATTTGGGCCATCCATTTATGATGTAATTCTTGACCTGCGCTAGCACTGAGTCTGTAGCTGTCAGTTGTTTCAGCTCCCTGGTTGTCACGACACCCTGCTCTAACTGCTCCATAGCAAGCACATATTCGGGAAGCTCACATTCAGCACCTGTTTTCGTTTCTGCTGTTGCTACTGCCGGTAGCGGTAGTCTGCTCAGGGCGTTCGCATTCAACATTTCTTGGCCAGGCTTGTATTGTAGCTTGTGGCGGTAGCTTCCCAAAAGCAGCGCCCATCGTTGAATTCGTGCGGCAGCCATGGCGGGAGTCGGGCGGTCGGATCTCAGCAACCCCAGCAGCGGCTGATGATCCGTGACCAGGGTGAACTCGTGTCCAAAGAGGTAGTCTCTAAAATTTGTTACGCTGAAGACTAGAGCGAGAGCCTCTCGTTCTAATTGAGAATAATTTTTTTCGGCGGCTGATAGAGTTCTTGATTGAAATTCGATGGGTTTGTCTTCTCCACTTTCTTGGTGAAAAAGAACTGCTCTGATGCCGTACGGTAAGGCGTCTCACTCTAGTCGCAGTTCTTTCGCTGGATCAAAATGTGTTAGCACCTTTGCCGAGCTGAAAGCTTCTTTTGCTTTTTGGAACACCGCATCCTGTGCTTCACCCCGCGTCCAGCGAGCTCCCTTTTCCATAGAAATAATGGAAACAGCGCGCAAACGACAAGGACGGGAGGAAAAGGAGTACACAGGACGAGCGCTGAACTGACAACTGAATATTTATTGAAAAAGACCCAACGAAGAAAACACACACAAAAAACACACTCGCATTAACACGTGTCCATGAAAGTAATCTCCTTCTTATGTAAATACACAGAAGTTTGACTCACGCAGTTCTGTTCCCCCTCCTTCTTTATTCCATACGCTTCTAAAATTTCCCTGGCTGTTTTATCTGCTCCCCTCCCCATGATTGTGATCTTATTGAAATCAGGATGACATTTGCATGTTCCGCAGTGCAGGGGCAAATGCCCTCCTGCTGTTGAACTAAGCGACCAGTCATGTTCGCGTGCCCTTTCATTTATGCAACGGCCCGTTTGCCCGATGTAAACTCTTCCACAGCTTAACGGAATCCCGTACACCACTCCGATCGCACAATTCACGTACTTCTTTCTGTGGTTTACAGTGCATTGGTTCCCACCCCCCCTCCTCTCGGCTACTTTAGAACAAAGGTGTGCCAGCTTACGAGGCGCCGAAAACACGACAGGGACATCAAACCTCCCCGCCACCTTTTTCAGGTTGTGGGAAATTCTGTGCTGATACGGGATAACCTGAGGTCTCTTGCTAGGTCTATCCAGCCGCTGATGAGGTCCCCCTTTAATCTTCTTTAACAGCGTTTCCGCTACCGCCAGCAAAACAGAAGAAGGGTATCCCCCTGCTGCAAGCCGCACTGTCTGCTGTTCAAAGCTCTCTGCCATAGAATGGGGACAGGACTTATCAAGGGCAGCCTGCATACACGAAGACGCTATGCTTCGTTTGACGAGCTTTGAGTGGGCGGAGTCCAAGGGCAGAAGTCGCTTTTTCGTACGAAGATGGTAGGCCCAACATACGTGACTTCCTGTGAACTGTAGTTTTAAATCTTAATACTGGAGGCAGAACCCATCTTGGAGTTCATGAGAGTTTTTGTGGGTGTTTTCTTCGTTGGGTCTTTTTCAATAAATATTCAGTTGTCAGTTCAGCGCTCGTCCTGTGTACTCCTTTTCCTCCCGTCCTTGTCGTTTGCGCGCTGTTTCCATTATTTCTAAGCATGAACCAACTCGCCCACATCGCTACTCTGATCCCTTTTCCAGCAATCTGTAGAGGCTTGTCAACAAGGTTGACATGTTTGGAACAAATCTGGCGTAAAACGTCAGCATATTCCCAAAAAAAACGCAGATGGCTTACGTTCTTGGGCCGCGGTGCTTGCATGATGGCTTCCACTTTCATTTCTAGTGGACGGAGGCCCTGTCCGTCAATACGGTGTCCAAGGTACGTAACCTCCTGTTCTTTGAACCTGCACTTCTCTTTCCGGAGTTTCACGCCGTGATCCCTGAAACGTTGTAGAAGTGCTCTCATCTGTAAGACATTGTCATCAGCTCGTTCGGACAATATCACGTCGTCCAAATATGCCTGCACGCCTTTTAGTCCTCGAAGCATGGTCTCCATCGTCCGCTGAAATATCGCCGGTGCCGATGATATTCCGAAAGGCAAGCGGTTGTAGCAGAAGAGCCCACGGTGTGTGTTGATCACAGCCATGTTCCTCGATGCATCGTCAAGGACTACTTGGTTGTAGGCATCCCGTAGGTCCAAGGTGCTAAAACAATCGCCGCCGTTCAGACATGCGAACAGATCCTCGATGCGTGGGAGGGGGTACTGCTCGACTTCACACGCAGGGTTTAGGGTGGCCTTGAAGTCTCCGCAGATGCGCACCGAGCCGTCCTTCTTTAGCACCGGGACGATTGGTGTAGCCCCAAAAGCAGCGCCCATCGTTCTGTGTGCTTCTCTTCTTGTGTCCTCGTTGTTTTGGCGCCTCACTTAGAGAATGGTGTAGCCCATTCTGAGTGTGTGACCGGCGAAATAATTCCGACTTCCAACAATCGGTCACGTTCTGCTGAAACCTTATCTTTCAGACCATAAGGAAGCGGTCTTGCCTTGCAAAACTTCGGTGTGGTACCCTCCTTTAGGTGCAGTCGAGCAGGTGGTCCCGTGATCAGCCCGATGCCCGGAGTAAACAGATCTTGAAACTTGTAGAGAACCGTCTCCAGATTTTCCACGTTGACTGGTCTGCTACTCAGCGACACGACATTGCCTGTAAGGCTTAACGCAGAGGTGCCGGCCATGTTCAGCTTGAAAATTAAATCACGTCCACACAAACATGGAGCGCACCAGTTCAACACAGTCAAACTGCACTCTACTAGGGTGCCTCGGTACGAGACTTGCATGTGCAGCTCACCCAGCACGGGTATTCTTCCCAGGTAGCAGGACAGTTTCACCTGCGATGCTTGAAGCTTAGGCCAGCGTTCCCGGTGCTGAGTGTAGACCTCCCGCGAGATGACACAGACGGGTGATCCAGTGCCAACTTCCATCAGCAGATCGACTCCGCCCCAAGATAACTTGCGCCGCGCCGCTGGAACCAGATCCACAGTTTTGGTCTTCAAGCTCCATATCTGCATGTCTACGGTTTCCGTTTCCTCCGACGAGCTCTCTGCTGGTTCCAGTGCTTTTTTCACGTACATGCGGCCTGGAATATGACCTCTGTGGTCCAGGATGTTTACAGTTCCGAGCCCAGTGACCACATTTTCCGCAGTGGAAACATGTCGTTCCTTTGTACTGGCAGGGGTTACCTTCGTGCTCTCGGCTTTCACAGTGCTCACAAACCCTTCTGCGCTGTCGTCGTGGCCGAAAATTTTCGGACCTCTTTCCTTGGACCTTCATCCTGAAGACTTCCGAGGGTTCATCCCGAGTCATTCTTTTGACGTCCAATTCAGCAGCTTCAGCCGGTACGGATAGCGCCTCTGCATCTGCTAATGTCAGCACCCTTTTTGACAGCAGTTGCTTCTGAAGCTTCTTTGACTGAACGCCACAGACGATCTGTCTCTCAGCATTCTGTCCAACATCGTAGAAAAATTGCATTATCCGCTATTCTGCAAATTTCCACTATGAATTCGTGAATCGACTCTCCCCCTTTTTGACAACGATTGAAAAACCTAAAGCTCTCAGATATTTCGTTTGGCTTCAGATCGTAGTGCGCATCTAGAGCTGCTACCACCTCAGCATACATTAGCGCATTAGTTTTTTGGGGAGCCACTCTACCAGAGAGTACTCGAACTGTTTTCGTACCTAGTGCCGCTACGAGCAATGCTCGTCTCTTCGCGTCGTTTGTAACCTCATTTCCCTCGAAGTAGGTCTTTACCTTGATAAGGTACGTACTCCATTTGTCCTCGTCTTCGTCAAACTCTGGCAGCTGGTGATTCGTCTTTCAAAAACCCGCAGACTGGTGCGCTCTTAGAATGGACAAAGGATTCTCTTCGCTGTGGGTGTCTTCATTGTCCTGGCTCGTCGCCACTGTTATAATCTAAGACTCCGGAGCTGACGAGACAATATGGAGACGTGTAGCGGTTTCAGAAAACAGCAGTCTTCTTCTTTACTTTTCACGCGACTCCTTCTGTCGCGAGGACCCACTCCGTAAATAAGAAACATCTCGCGACATCGAGTAATACGACAGTACTAATCATATTAGTTATTAATCATATTAGGTTTTAAAACCAGCACAATTTTCCAAGATCACAAAGAGGCAACGCGAAGGTTTTGTTTAATTCACTAAGAATATTCATGAAAACATACATTCGAGGAAAAAAGGCTCATACCAGGCTATGATGTAAAAGCACAAAGGCAGCACGCCGACATCGGGCTAGCGCCGGGGAAATATTGCTCACAATATTGGCCCAGTTTCATATTTTGCAAAACGGCCCAGCACGGGCTCAATATCGGTCAACGATTGCTCTAAAAATGGGTCAGAATCGGCGATAAAATTCGAGTTCTGGGCAGAGATTGGCGAATATCGGTTAACATGGCCGCGACGGTGTCATCAGACTTGCACCAAGCCGACGTTACCATGAACCGATCAGTTGGGAAACTGCTATTGAGCCTGCTATGAAAAAGTGGCACAAATTCGTACTCGAGAACTAAGCTAATAGCGATCGCAACGCCGCCATTTCTCCCGCAAAGGCCACTCGAGGAACTGAAGGAGACTTCTATTTCGGCTTTAATCGGCCATTTTTGCTCCGATACCGATACGGAGGAAGGGGCTTCAAGGGTGCCACCCCTGATTCTCAAGCGGACGCGCCGCGAATTAACTGCCGAAGTTGAGATGCGCCTAGGTCGGGACGCCCTACCTGAAATCACCGCTGAGACATGGTTGTATAAAAACAGTATTAATTGTGCCGAAAACCTGGTAAACTACAGATTTTAGAAAACATCACGCGCGCCCCGTTTTGTACTAACCTCCAACAAACATTACTACAAAACGTGTTCTTTTCCCGTTTGTTCGTACAGAAAAACCAGTTCTAGCGCTGATTGCCGGGCACGCCCTCGGCGCGGCCCGTGGCGACAGCGGCGGCCGCCGCGATTGGCCGGCGTGATTGACCGATTCAGTATCGTTTTAGAAACGGTCAAGAATCCCTAATACCGGCCCATATAGCCGGTTCAGACCCTACAAATTATTGGTATCGTTTTAGAAACGGTCAAGAATTTCTAATAACCGTCGATATAGCCGGTTCAAACCCGACAAATTACCGGAAAACGGCGCTGGATACTGTATTTCAGCAATGCGTTGGCCGACCCAAGTGTCCTTCCGCCGACATCGGCTACATTACAGTAATACTGGCCCGATCTTTACGATCCAGCGCTTATATCGACCTATCAAAATGATATTGGCCACATTTATCCGATCCGAAGCCAATACTGGCGCAATACTGTGTGCTGATTGGGAAATTAATGCAAATGTGCCGCGAGGTGCACCAAGAGAAACTATAATAATCCCTGCTCAGGAGGAACAAGAAGGGCAAAGGGCGCAACACCACTGCTAGCATGTGTCACTCACTTGCCGCGCATTCACAGGTTGTCGCAGCTGTGGTCTTCAGTACGTTGATCTTAGGTCCACCACTATCACTGCCTTGCGTTGAAAAACCTTGATTTTCGGCACGGTTAGAGAGGCTGCTGAATGAAAAAAGGCGCCTCTACAAGACTTCCAAGCTTCCCAAAGACGCATTGTAAGGATACAACCATGGTGAGCTAACATCTAAATTAAAATCATGAGCGCAAAAGAAATAAATAATGATGATTTTTGTAAAATTATGAGGACCAACAGCTAGAAGCTCTGGACTGTTATTAATCTCCTCCCCCCCAAAAAAAAAAGAAAAAAGAAAAATTAATTAAGGATCTTTCCCTTGCAGTGATGCGCCCGGAAATGAGATAAGCACTAATGAGACATAAGAGCAGTTCGGTCGGTATTTCAGGGACGTTTTTTTCAGGGGTCCTGTTTCCACTCCTAGTCTTTGATCTAAACCTTCTTTTTTACGACAAAAAGACCTCCTTAACCATCTACGCGTATAATATTGTAAATCTGACTGACGACCTGCTTTCAAACTCGGCACCAGGGGCTGACAAAATAACATCGAGGCTTTTCAAACTTGGTAAAAATGGGTGTTCAACTCGCCTTTCCTTGATTTGCCAACAATCGCTTGACTCTGGTGAAATACCCGACGACTGGAAGCATGCGCATGTAAATCCGATTTATAAAAGTGGTTTGAAGTATGAGTTATTTTACTATCGACCAATATATTTGACAAGTGTGCCCAATAATCTCGTGGACCATATAGTGTGTTAAAACATAATGAAACACAGTACGCACGCTCAACTACTTGTGTGTAGGCCAGCAGGAATTCAGAATGTCACAGTTTTGCAAAACACAGCCTTTTAAGTTTACTAATGACATACATTAAAACATGCATTCCGGCACAAAAACCCACACCCTCTCCATAAGTTTCTGGAAAGCATTTGACAAAGTGTTTCATCATCATCTCAGGTTAAAGATTCGTGCATTGAAAATAGGCCCTTTGTGTTTTAGTTTTTTTCAACTGTTATTTTACCCGCACAGAAAGCGTTTATTATAGTGGTGAAGACTCACCACAACTAAATGTCAAATCAGGTGTATTTAAGGGTACTGTGATCAATCCGTTGCTGTTTATTATTGATGTGAATGAATTGCCAACTTGTATTCCGTTTACAATAAGATTTTATGCCGACGTCCGCGTGGTCTATCAAAAAATGGAAAGGCTGGATGATTGTGCGCTTTCGCAGGATGACCAACCTTACATGTCTCGAACCGTGATGTGAAGAGTTGCAGGTGTAAACTAATGTTCAGAAAACAAACTTTCTCTAGTTTTATACCAAACGTACATCTACACAGTTCAATACGTATATTTAAAATCTTCCGACATACAAATACCTCGGGGTCCACTTCACCTCCAACCTTTTATGAAAGCCTCATATAAATTACAGTATTGCAAAGGCTAACAAACCCTCGATTTCGTGAGGTGATCATAGGTCGGCATTTTAGGCAGTCCTCACTCAAACTCACGATCACCATTTTTTCCTCAATCAGAACTCACGCCCACTCACGATCACGATTTATTCAAAATAGGGTCATCACCCGGACTCACCCTCACGGTTCAACGCAAAACCAAAACTCACTCGCCGTCATCATCACGGTCGCCACGCTCACAGATCATCACGGTCATCACGCTCACAGGTCATCACGAATCATCAGGCTCACAGGTCATCACACTCACAGATCCTCATGGTCCTCACACTCACAGGTCACCACACTCACAGATCCTCACGGTCCTCATACTCACAGGTCATCACGATCCTCACGGCTCTCACACTCACAGCTCCTCACGGTCCTCCCACTCACAGGTCATCATGCTCATCACACTCACAGGTCCTTGCAGTCCTCACACTCACAGCTCCTCACGGTCCTCACACTCGCAGGTCCTCGCGGTCGCCACACTCGCAGGTCCTCCCGGTCCTCACACTCACACAGGTCCTCACGGTCCTCACGGTCCTCACACAGGTCTTCACGCTCATCACACTCACAGGTCCTCACACTCACAGGTCATCACACTTGCCGGTTGCTTTCTTTGTGCTTTTCTTTTGTTTCTCTCAAGCCGTTGGTTTGTCTTCGCGTGAGTCGTGCGGCGGGGAAACAACCCCAAAACGGTGAACTTCTGAGCCACTAATCCAATTTGAAGGAAATGTACTATGTTAATGTTTATGCTCCGCACATTTCTACCAAATTTCGTAAACCTGGATGAATTGCAAAAGAAACTAAATGCAAGCTGACGAAAGTGGGTGTGTTTAACTTTCGCCTACTGTCAAGGGCGGCGGAAAAACACAAACGCGCCTTCCGACAGGTTACACAGACAACGTCGCAGTGATTAGAGCATCGCCTCGCTGTGCATTCCTCGCTCATTTATACACAGATAAGGAATTACTACATATATTACCCCCGTTTCTTTTTTTGTGCCACCCACACGTACTTCTACGGAAGTTTATGCAGAATGTATACATAGTAAACATATGCATCGACCTTTTTTTTTTTTCTGGGGGGGGGGGGGGAGAGAGCGGTAATATTATACCTTGTCTCACCCTATGATGGACTAAAGGCCAAAGCCACGGGCCGCCAGGTCCAATCACGTTCCACGCTATACTGTGACACGCTTAACACTGATTAGGGCTGGACGAATAATGCTCGAAACCAAAAGCGCCCCATTATTGCTATAGCTTTGACGCTGCAAGAGAGCCTAGATTTCGTGGCTTTCTTTGCGATGTAAAATTGTTGAGTCATTCTGCGCTCCTCGATTCGAATCACTGTCCACCCGTCCCCTCATCAGTGATCCGACACGCGGGCACCAACACGTGCATCGAAGCGAAAGACCACGCAATTTCTAAGTGGCTCGTGATTGGATCTGGCGGTCCGTAGTTTTTGCCTTTAGTCCATCGTTCCTATAGCTTTTTTTTATAGGTAGGGTGGTTTCACATGACGACGGTTTGAAATCTCACCATAATCCCTTTTGACATGTGTGCCAGTCGTATGCTATTCTATGAACAGAGGCCGCGGTGGCCGAGTTTTCTTCTCACTCGAGTTGCTTCTGCTTTTGTTGATCGACCGTGCTTGCCGGAATAGGCTACAATTTAGGGAATCATTGGCCGACATTGTTTTTCAGTCATCTCGGCCTTTATAAAATACTGTCAGCATTTATTATCTTGATACATGCAGCCGTCCTTGAATTGATTTCGTTTGGATTGGTTTGACTTTGGCATGACTTTGCTTGGTTTGGTTCGGGGGTTTGGGGCCGTCCCTATGTGGCTCTTTGTCGCGCTCTCGATGATGTAGGGCGCGCCACTTTCCATGCGGCAAGCCGCGTCATTCTTAACACGCAGTTTTATAATGGACAATCAGTTCGTCGAACAAGGTTTCATAGACAGACTGTTTCAGCGACACTGCAATGTTTCATCGGAAGATCGTTTCTTCGACATTCGCTTCATCGATATGTTATCCGAAGATCGTTTCTTCGACATTCGATGCTCGACAGAGCTTACTACTCAGCCACCATATTACTACATTTCGTCGACACTTTTTTTTTGTTTTGTTTTACTCGTACGTCTAGACGACATTTCTCTTTCTCTCTTCTTCATCGACGCGGCGTTGGCCCCTTGACATCGTGCGTTCTTCGCGTGTTCGCAGCGCACTACGGTGTCCGCTTCGGACAGGGCGCAGGTGGCGGAAGCGCAAATGCTCCTCACTCTTTGTACGCATGGAGTGCAGTGTGCTGTGCGTGGTGTTGGCTGTACGCTTTCGTTGCTTACGTTGCTGGAGTGGTGCGTGCGGTGCGACGGCCTTTTGCACACGTATGGCCGTTATGGCGCGTACTTGGCCTGTCTAGCAGATATTTGTTTACGTAAGGAGCGTGCCCTATATGGAAGCTGAGGCTCGGCGCTCGGTAGCCAGACGGCTGGACGTAATTGCTGCTTTCCGTCTTGCTTCTGGCCGCGTGCACACTCAAAGCTCGCGAGATGCTGAATCATTTTAAACTTTTTCTAAAAGGAGTGTTTCTCGACGCAGTGGTGGCTTAGTATACCGCTAATTTTTTGTAGAATCATGTGAGGCTTATTTTGTGCCCAGCAATGCACGCGAAATACGAAAACTGACCGTTTTGCATTCTCGTCTAGCAAGTGTTCCGAAATAGGTAGTGACGTAGAGATTAATCTGTCGGTTTCGGTAGTCTTTAATAGAGCACAATATAGCTCCTACGGAGCAGAGTAACGCAATCCTTTGATCCACGTGTTTCGCCGAAAACATGGCCCACGGAGCAGCGCGGCGCGAGTCACGTGGTACTCGGGGTTCCAGGAGGCAGCCCGCCCTATGGGAGAATACATGGAGATCGACTCCACACGGCTGATTAAAAAATAAACGCCAACTTCACACTTTTCGAAACTAGTCTGTCGTGAAGTTGGTAAAGCACTAAACATTTTATCAAAGTTTTTATAATATCGGATACGTGTGAAAATTTTGAGAAGGCAATTTTCAAGGCAATGGCGTTTGAAGCAGACGATTTTTGTACGCAGCGGAGATGGACTTTCTGGGTTGGCCGTAGCGGGTCACGTGGACGGTGCGACGTCACCGCGTCGTCTGCTGGATAATGCCGCTCAGGCAATTTTTTTTAAATTATGTCCTTACATGGCACGCAACTTAGCGCAAATTATTCTAAACTGCTCTTTTATCATGTCAAAAACTATTGACGTTCCGCACATCTCCACAATATTGAGGAAACAATGATTTTTTCACGTTCCCCTTGCATTTCTGACCGGAGTTGGAGACCCCGGGCGTTCGCCGCTAGTCGCCGAGAGATGGCGTTCTAGATTGCGCTACTCTGCCCCGAAGGAGCTATATAGTGCTCTAGTCTTTAGACGTCCAATGAACGAGGTATTTGTATTGTTGTAGAGTCGGGGCATGAGGAGTTTCAGCGAATATAGGGGGCGCTCCGATCGATCCAACATGGCGGAAAACGGGGATAGATTTGCGACGCCCGTAGACCGGTAGCGTATAAATTAAACAAAGCGTGTCGTTCTCTGTTTGCTTACGTGTGCGTGACGATCATCGCTTCAACCAAGACCTACCGTGATGCTACAAATGAAGTGTTCAAGCCAGTCGAAGGCAAGAAATCTTGCCATAGTCAAGATATGTGTGCAAGTGTTCGACGTAAGCTCTCGCGCTGGTGCAGCTGTCATCAAGTTGAACCGAATGTACGCGGGTCCAAAGAAAGGTGCATATCAACAATGTTGGCGCGTTGAAACTATGACGCGTACTTTATCTAAAACTAAATTTATCGGTCTGTGGCTACAAACATTTTCGTTGATGTTGCTTAGATGAAGTAACCATTCAGGCCTCGCATTAAACGGTGTTGCCAACTCTTCGGTTCTAGTTACTTGTGCTAAAAAGCGGTTGGATGGAAAGTATGACAACTACAGCATACAAGGGACGATTGAGGTCTTTATCCTGCGTTCTATGTACGGAAACATAAGTATCGTTGGTGTTATATTGTGATCAGCTGGTCGCCGATCGTCCTATTTTTATGCATAATGTAAACAAGCCCCCGGAAGCGGCAATCTCATTTCGATGTGCTTGTGCACCCCTACGAGCCTCCTTATGGGTTTTGTGGAAAGCTTTATCGTAATAGAAATAGTCTCATCGGCCGTTCGAGTTGTATGTACCACGGTGATATCTGCTGTGTGTGATGTGCAAAATAAACAAGTCTGTATTAAATGCCAGAAGGAGAACAAAGGTAAAGCTTTTTTAACTTTTTTTTTTTTCTTTTTGTAAAACAGGGCAAAGCTTCTAAAACAAGAGCAACCTAAGCTGATATTTGAGTGTGCTCAAGAATGGATGGCAAAAGGTGCTTATGCTAAGTGGTAGATGTACACAGTTGATTTTTTTTTTTGGCCTCTTCATTGTAAATTGGAAGATATGTATCAGCAGAAGGCACGTGTTTTTTTGAAAATGTATTTTATTAGGGCAAAAATTGGTGTTCATATACAACCGAAGAGTTCGCAACACCATTTAATGTGAGGCCTGAATGGTTACATCATCTAAGCAACGTCAACGAAAATGTTTGTAGCCGCAGACCGGTAAATATACGTTTAGATAAAATATGCGTCATAGTTTCAGCCTCAAACGCTAAACATTATTGATATGTACCTTTCTTGGTGACAACTGCACCAACGTGAGAGAGCCCACGTCGCCGAAAACTTGCACACATATCATGACTATGGTATGGCAAGATTTCTTGCTTGGAGTGAAGATCATCTCGCTACGACTAGCTACGACTACCCACTGCAGCGATGCAGGCGTCGAAACGGTGCAACGCAGTCAGTCGCCGTCACCCGACTCTGCTCGTTTGACAATCACGGCTTTCCGCCCAGGTGCTTTGTTTGTACTTGGCATTAAGTGTTATTTTCTGTGCTTGTGTCTGTGCTCAGTGGCTGGATATGGGCCTCAAGAGCAGTTCTTCAGGCTCAATAGCATTCGCCGAAGAACTTGTGAAGAAAATGCCACCCAGGAAAAAAAGCGCGAAGACACAACGCACCAGCTTGGCGGACTATGCATTGGGCGCGGAAACCAGGCCCTGCGGATTATAAACCAAATGCAAACTACCTAAAAAAAAAAAAATATCGGCTCAAATTGGCTTCTGCGGACTATACGCCTGGACACTGCTTGTTATTATGCATTGTATATTCGCTATAGTTTGTTGCGGCTTGAGACGGCCTTCCTGTAATGATGGAGAGGGGTCAACTGTGAACCTTGATATAAACATATTTAGGCACATCTAGACGCGTTGTTCCATGAAGCCAGATGGTCAGGGAAAAGGTCTGCCATTACCTAATTTGCCAACAGCACACCAATGGTCACAATCAAAACTCACCGAGTCAATGGGCAGTTTTCCATCGCAATATTTATCGCCGTGTAATCACCCATTTGGACCATTAAAAACCTTGAGGGTGTAGCCACGAGCACACCCATTCTGGATCTGCAAAGCGTATGCTGTAGACATGCATCATCACATGAGCATGTTTCTTATCAATCTTAAACGTAAAACGCTAGTTATGCAACGAAATTTCCATATCATCACATTTTTAGCAAACTGAATGGTCCCACCTGTTACACTTTTAGCTTTGGAAGTAAACCAGTTCACAATACCACCAGTGGCATACATCATGCCAAGCGTGTGGCAGCAAAATGTCTTAACTAGGGAAGCAAACCTAATCGATCGTGTTGAATAAAGCACCTAGATACGGGAGAAATTATAGATCAATCAAAGAAGGTCACTCGAAAGGGAAGTTTTCTCGCCGAACGAACATTACTTTTTATTGGGCGTTCCGCAATCTAAGGCCGAAGTCATTCACTCCGTGATCGGTACAGAAGCATTTGCTTAGTAGTCGGTCGTGCGTCATAAAAACAACAACAAAAACAAAGGTGGATTAGAAACGCGATAGATTCGCCTTTGCACGGAGTACTTAAACTTAAAATCGTGTCAACATAAAGCGACTATGGTCCACGATGCTAGCAGGTATCTTAAAATTTACCCGTGTAGTCGTCGCACCCGTGCACCAATCGAAGGCGTTGCTGCAAGCCTCTCCGCCGTCAACTTTGAGTCGCTGTTGAGTCTGAAGAACTGCTTTATGAGGTCCATATCCAACCGCTGAGCACATACGCAAGCACAGGAAATAATACTCGGTTCCAAGTACAAACGAAGAATCCGGGGCGGAAAGCCCTGAATGCCAAACGATCTGCGTCGGGCGACGGCGACTGACTGCGTAGTACACAGGTTGCACTCCTTCGACGTCTGCATTGCTCCGGCGGGTCGTCGTAGCTAGTCGTAGTAGATCGTGTCAGCTCTGTTGCTCGTACCGGAACACTGGAGCCACGTAATATTTTTGCTGCCGAAGTTTATAACCCTACGTTCGCGGCCAACGGATTTACACAAAGCCAACGCCCAGCGAACCTATCCCCCTCTTTCTCTTTCGGCGACCGGCCGCCAGGGCGGTGACACCATCGCTGAAACTCCTCAATCGTCTACGTCGTCTTCTTCGCCATAGGGCAGCTGACCTATTCTACGTGCGCGAGCCCTCGCTGGAAGCGTAATCCTATTTATATAGTGCTCATTCGTGTGTACTGTAGTGAATATTTCAGGCCCAACAGATCAATAGTTTAATGTTATCAACCAGGAAAACGCAATATCTGTAAACACCCCCGACAAAGAAAGAAAAAAAGAGAGCGTCGTTCACTTTGACCAATAGACCGATCTCACCAACTGCCTGGAGCGTGCCTGACGCAACCATAGTTGTACTACAGTGTACTATAATACTTGGGTAGTGTTGGGACCGAAGGGGCTCGCCTGAAGCGCGTGGTATTGATCGCGACAGGTCCGGCGCCTTATCCGGAAGGTGTGCGCATGCGCGGCTGCACGCGCGAAAATATGAATCTTTGGTGCCGCTTTGGTGGAGTGCACGTAGGATTTCTGATACAGCTACGACCTGCCAGCGGTCGTACCGCGGCATCAATTACGCTGCGGCACGATCGTTAGCAACATGATGCTTCAATGTATTGGACGGTACAGGCTACATTGCGCTTCCTTTACATAAAAACAATTGCGACTTTAAAGAAGCGGTTTCGGTTTGTCGGATGGTGAGTATTTTAAATGAAATGGCCATTTCCTTGGTCGCAAATGCCGAACATTAGATATTTGAAAGGGATATCTAAAACTCGGAAGCGGTTTTTTTTTTCCTATCTTATTTTATAACGGAACGAAACGGCACATACTAAAGTTCGAGATTGTTTTAGTATGTTTTTAATACCCCAGGTTAACTTCTCTGTCTTCTTTTCTGCCCGTCTTCTTTTTCTTGACCTTAATCAGCTCGCTTCACTTGTCACTCATTCTCGTGTCCATTTATGCGACGAACCACCCAAGCGACGGTCGCAAAGGGGTGAGAATCTTCTATTTCTTCGTGACTGCCACGACCATCCGAGAATCACCCGACGTTCACTTGTAAGAAATGGCTTATAACTTGTAAGCCGTGACAATTTTTATCACGCGTTTTAACATTTAACTTAAGTCCAAAAACTCAGACAATGTGGGCTGAACAAGTAATGCTTTATAAGATTCAAAGAAAACAAGAAACTATTTCACATCATTTTGAGCAGAAAACATCAGCACACGTAGATCTGGCAAGGAAAATGTTGTAATAGTTTACAGCACGGCATTGAAATAATGGCTACAATGTGCAGCGCATACATGGTTACAATATGCAGCGCATTATCCTCTTGAGGGTAAACCATCTGAAACCTACAAGCTCAGAACAATACATTTAACCGACAGCTGCTTTCTGACAACCAGGTAAGTCTCGCCTGAGCTGGGTATTCGAAGGGAAACACCCATGGTTCCACAGGGGGCGTATCTGGTTCACGCAGACGTTCAGGGTGTTTTTGTTTTATTCTTTACAGAACTTTACATATATTACAAAAAAAGGACGTGGCAGATATGTGGATGCCGTCTTTCGTTATATCTGTAGGGTTCGGTGGACAATGAATGGGTGAATAACCGTTGCAATGTTTAATAATGAACCAAGATCTGTTAGTTAACTTGTTTATTAACGGCTTAATTGGCCATGGTGCAATTGCAGTTTTAAAAGGAGTCATTATTAAAGGCAAATACAATTTCGACAATTCGCGAAAAGGCAACGAGGTTCACAAAATTAATCGTAAAAGTTTGCCTTTCTTCGCTTGATTCAGAAACCGCGTTATGAAAATAATACGTAGAATAGTAACTTAGTCGTCTTGATGTGTGGCGCCGGCGAGTCCACCGAAGAAACGCTGTCGAGTTAGTGACGAGGGGACAGAAACAACTGTGTCATTCTTCTACGCATCAATGTCAGCACAACCTCATTTGCGCTTTCAGCGTGCAGTTTTTTTAATTAAGTGAAGAAAGGCAAAATTTTAGCGATGAATATCTCAGGACAGAACGAGCGGGTTGGTAGAGATAATTAAGCTTGAGGAAGAAACGAAAATGTACGGACAAGCACAACAAAAACGAACGCCTTGTTACTTTCGCTCAAAGCTCGTTGTTCGTTCGCGAACTTTTTAAATTACGTTGGCCTTTAATGATGGCTTCCTTTAAAGCTGCAATTGCAACATTGTCCATCAAACATTGCATTAACCCTTTGCCTACCGCAAAAATTAAAAAAAAAAAGATTTGAAAATACCGATTTTTTTTTACGTGCCTTATACTCTGTTTCACCTTGTGTTGTACCGCAGGAAAGGCTACAAGCGCGAGCTCCTTGCTCTGGGGCACATCTTGGCGGCACGAGCTCCCGTGCACCAAGGGCAGCTGCCAGCCATAGAGTTATTATAATGTACGCTAGAGGTTCAACTGGCGCTAGTGTCTATGCGACTTCCGTGACGCAAATTGAAGCAGACAGCAACCAGTCTACTTTTCCAGTCTTCCTGTGTATTCCTATGGGAAAGCGCGCGTGCATTTTGTCTCTTCGCCGGAAAATAACACGGAACACTTTGGTTATTTGGGTCGTACCGAATAGTATGTACCTTGATTAACACTGTAAAAGTGTAATTGCTTTAGTTAGCGCATTTTTCTTCATCAGTGACCGATGTTTAACTTCGCTACATTTCAGTCCCAAACGTGTGTTCCGCAGCAGGTGTGTAAAAACAAGCGACGATTCGAAGCAAAATTACAATCGAAAGGAATGTAGAGTGTGTTCAAGGCTCGCCAGCAATCCGGTGACGCTTATATTGAGCATAGTTGTAACCCGAGACTGGAATACGGACAAGGGACAAAACACAGAACGACAGGGACGAAGTCTCAAACGCAGCTACAAACTTTATTTCACAGGACAAACATATATGTCACTCGCCACCCTCGTCCCCCTCTTTTTCCCTTCCTTTCCCAAAACTCCACCCCTTCCCTCTTCCTTTTCCCAAGCCCCCGTACATTCCAGTCAAAAACAATTTTGATGACGCCAACTCCAAGTTGCCGACAGATCCCGTGTCAACAGCCCACACCGCGACATCCCGAGGTCACTCCGGCTCTCCCAAACACAGTCGCAAAGACGCCGACAGAACCCTTGTCCCCCCACACACACCGTGAAACCCCGAGGTCATCCCGGTTCTCTCAAACCAGTCAGCCGCAAAAATTTTTCGGCTTCCGAACTTAAGTGGACGGATGTGTGACTGATGCATTCGGGAGACGTCTTTATTCTAATGGTCTCTCTCACTAATCTTTTCATGTCGTTGTTTTCTTTTTCTACAATCTTTACGTCTCCCCAGGCTGGAGTGCAGTCGGCACATTCATTCAAATGTTTAGCTATTTCCGAATTCGTATCATTGTTTTTTACATTTCTTTTATGTTCCGATAATCTGTCATTCACACATCTTTTGGTTTGACCTACATAAATGACACCACATTTCATTGGTATCTCGTACACTACACCGATCACGCATACTGTAGACTTCTCTCTGTGCGCCCTTTTACACTGGTTGGGTGTTCTCAAAAATGGGGTCAACGGTCCAATCTGAAATCCCTCTCAAAAACTACGTCGGCGCCGAACTTCTTTGCGCACGCCTTTAAGTTGTGTGAGATGTCATGGTGGTACGGGATAACCGCCCAACGACCCCGCCGGGGCTCTAGACTTCCTTTATTTCCCGAAACTATCTTTTTTATCTGTCCAATTATGCTATCACCCGAAAACCCAGCATTCCTCAGTCGACACATCTGCTTCTCCACTGCCTTACTAACGTAGTGGGTGCAAGATCGGTTTAAGGCATTGCCTAATAATGATCTAATAATGCCGCATTTAACTGTCCTGGAGTGGCAACTCGAGCGCGGCAGGATAGGTTTCGGCATGAGTTTTCCGTACTCCCAGCATATACCATTTTTCACGTGAATCTGCAAATCCAGAAACTGCAAGCTCCCAGCTTTCTCTCTTTCTAGCGTAAATTCCAATTCTGGTGCGGACTTCCTGACTATTCTTTCCAAATCTCTTCCCAGCTTTTCTTCTGCCGTACACACTAAAATATCATCGACGTAACGTCGGACAAAACCTACGTTCTCTGGCGTTCCTCCTAGAAAACTCAACACACTGGAATCTAGACTGTTTAAATAAATCTCCGACAGAATCGGCGCCACCGCTGACCCGATACATACACCCTCTTTTTGAATATATTTTCGTCCACTGTACTCAACCACTGTTGATTGCAAGTAATAGTCTAAAATACGTAAAAAACTGTCAACCGAAATTCCTGCTCCAGACTGAAATCTTACAAGATTTAGCTCCAGGTGGTCTTTGACCCGTTCCATCAGGAGATTTTTCTCCAAGGAATAGTATAAGTTTTTTATGTCCATTGAAAAAACAAACCGACGCTCATGGTGATGTTCCCCCAAAGTTTCGATTAGTTCCGCAGTGTTCCTGAGCGATAACGCGTTCGCCAACGGCACAAAAGAAAACCCCTTCTGGATGAACCCCGATACAACTTTCTGCCACGTTCCATTTTCATTGATTACAGCACGTAATGGCATTTCCGGCTTGTGATCCTTCAGAAAAAATTTGATGCCCAATTCTGAACGCTGTGCGCCTCTGATTCTAGTGACTAATTGGTCGAATTCATACTCCTTAAGTTCTTTGCAAATACCTCCCCTCAGTCGTGTCAAGTTTTTGTCAGATTCATTAAATAGGCCTCTCATGGTGCACTCCGCCTTCTCTCTAAACATTTGAAACGGAAGCACAGCAAAACTTCCCGACTTATCCGTTTGCAACGACTGTAAAGATTTTTCTTTCAACTCTCTCTCAACCACCCGGACCTCCCGAAAGTTTCTCTTTTCAATTGGATAATCGTCTTTCATTAGGTTTTCCATCCGGTCAAGTGCCTGATCAACAAAAGCAGGTCTTTCATCAACATCAATCGCCCTGGAGATTGTAGAAAAATAAAACAACGACATGAAAAGATTAGTGAGAGAGACCATTAGAATAAAGACGTCTCCCGAATGCATCAGTCACACGTCCGTCCACTTAAGTTCGGAAGCCGAAAAATTTTTGCGGCTGACTGGTTTGAGAGAACCGGGATGACCTCGGGGTTTCACGGTGTGTGTGGGGGGACAAGGGTTCTGTCGGCGTCTTTGCGACTGTGTTTGGGAGAGCCGGAGTGACCTCGGGATGTCGCGGTGTGGGCTGTTGACACGGGATCTGTCGGCAACTTGGAGTTGGCGCCATCAAAATTGTTTTTGACTGGAATGTACGGGGGCTTGGGAAAAGGAAGAGGGAATGGGTGGAGTTTTGGGAAAAGGAAGGGAAAAAGAGGGGGACGAGGGTGGCGAGTGACATATATGTTTGTCCTGTGAAATAAAGTTTGTAGCTGCGTTTGAGACTTCGTCCCTGTCGTTATGTGTTTTGTCCCTTGTCCGTATCCCCAGTCTCGGGTTACAACTATGCTCAATTTACACCAGCTAGCCTGCACCCTCACCATTGCTTCTTTACTTGTTCCTGAGGCAGGCATCGTCCCATTTTCTTCGACCCAGTTGTGGCACTCGTCACCAGTGGCAGTGTATGTGCAAACGTTGCTGACTTTGTGCAAGTTGGGCCATCGTTTGGCTGAATTAGAAGCAGATGTGTGTTTCTTCGGGATCTGCCTAAGAAAGAAGCATGTAGACCCGACTACGTTTGGACACCTTTCGTCGACCGGCATCCCGTGGAGATACAAGAAAAGGCTGCTCAAGGCTTACAGGAACTGCACAAGCGACTTAATTGGCAACATCCGAGTTGTGTGTGACCAGTTGTGGGGCAACGTCCTGGGACAGGACTTCAGAAAGGCGAAGGACTACAAAGATTGGACTGGACTCAGGCAGATTGACTTCGAGAGACTCTGGTACGTGAAAAGAAGGCTTGTACTTGAAGGCATAGGTGCACGCAAATCGAACACGGGATTCGCCCCCAAGAAGAGCAACATTGGCCAGGGCAGCGCAGCGGAACATGGGATTGTCAATCCATGTGAGGCTGTGTTATCGGAACGTGCAAAAACGCTGTTGATGAAGGGTCCTAAGTTTTGTGTCAATGTCAAGCCAGCGCGCCTTGATGTTTTTTCGAATATCCAGACGGTCTCCAGGGCGATTGATGTTGATGAAAGACCTGCTTTTGTTGATCAGGCACTTGACCGGATGGAAAACCTAATGAAAGACGATTATCCAATTGAAAAGAGAAACTTTCGGGAGGTCCGGGTGGTTGAGAGAGAGTTGAAAGAAAAATCTTTACAGTTGTTGCAAACGGATAAGTCGGGAAGTTTTGCTGTGCTTCCTTTTCAAATGTTTAGAGAGAAGGCGGAGTGCACCATGAGAGGCCTATTTAATGAATCTGACAAAAACTTGACACGACTGAGGGGAGGTATTTGCAAAGAACTTAAGGAGTATGAATTCGACCAATTAGTCACTAGAATCAGAGGCGCACAGCGTTCAGAATTGGGCATCAAATTTTTTCTGAAGGATCACAAGCCGGAAATGCCATTACGTGCTGTAATCAATGAAAATGGAACGTGGCAGAAAGTTGTATCGGGGTTCATCCAGAAGGGGTTTTCTTTTGTGCCGTTGGCGAACGCGTTATCGCTCAGGAACACTGCGGAACTAATCGAAATTTTGGGGGAACATCACCATGAGCGTCGGTTTGTTTTCTCAATGGACATAAAAAACTTATACTATTCCTTGGAGAAAAATCTCCTGATGGAACGGGTCAAAGACCACCTGGAGCTAAATCTTGTAAGATTTCAGTCTGGAGCAGGAATTTCGGTTGACAGTTTTTTACGTATTTTAGACTATTACTTGCAATCAACAGTGGTTGAGTACAGTGGACGAAAATATATTCAAAAAGAGGGTGTATGTATCGGGTCAGCGGTGGCGCCGATTCTGTCGGAGATTTATTTAAACAGTCTAGATTCCAGTGTGTTGAGTTTTCTAGGAGGAACGCCAGAGAACGTAGGTTTTGTCCGACGTTACGTCGATGATATTTTAGTGTGTACGGCAGAAGAAAAGCTGGGAAGAGATTTGGAAAGAATAGTCAGGAAGTCCGCACCAGAATTGGAATTTACGCTAGAAAGAGAGAAAGCTGGGAGCTTGCAGTTTCTGGATTTGCAGATTCACGTGAAAAATGGTATATGCTGGGAGTACGGAAAACTCATGCCGAAACCTATCCTGCCGCGCTCGAGTTGCCACTCCAGGACAGTTAAATGCGGCATTATTAGATCATTATTAGGCAATGCCTTAAACCGATCTTGCACCCACTACGTTAGTAAGGCAGTGGAGAAGCAGATGTGTCGACTGAGGAATGCTGGGTTTTCGGGTGATAGCATAATTGGACAGATAAAAAAGATAGTTTCGGGAAATAAAGGAAGTCTAGAGCCCCGGCGGGGTCGTTGGGCGGTTATCCCGTACCACCATGACATCTCACACAACTTAAAGGCGTGCGCAAAGAAGTTCGGCGCCGACGTAGTTTTTGAGAGGGATTTCAGATTGGACCGGTTGACCCCATTTTTGAGAACACCCAACCAGTGTAAAAGGGCGCACAGAGAGAAGTCTACAGTATGCGCGATCGGTGTAGTGTACGAGATACCAATGAAATGTGGTGTCATTTATGTAGGTCAAACCAAAAGATGTGTGAATGACAGATTATCGGAACATAAAAGAAATGTAAAAAACAATGATACGAATTCGGAAATAGCTAAACATTTGAATGAATGTGCCGACTGCACTCCAGCCTGGGGAGACGTAAAGATTGTAGAAAAAGAAAACAACGACATGAAAAGATTAGTGAGAGAGACCATTAGAATAAAGACGTCTCCCGAATGCATCAGTCACACGTCCGTCCACTTAAGTTCGGAAGCCGAAAAATTTTTGCGGCTGACTGGTTTGAGAGAACCGGGATGACCTCGGGGTTTCACGGTGTGTGTGGGGGGACAAGGGTTCTGTCGGCGTCTTTGCGACTGTGTTTGGGAGAGCCGGAGTGACCTCGGGATGTCGCGGTGTAGGCTGTTGACACGGGATCTGTCGGCAACTTGGAGTTGGCGCCATCAAAATTGTTTTTGACTGGAATGTACGGGGGCTTGGGAAAAGGAAGAGGGAAGGGGTGGAGTTTTGGGAAAAGGAAGGGAAAAAGAGGGGGACGAGGGTGGCGAGTGACATATATGTTTGTCCTGTGAAATAAAGTTTGTAGCTGCGTTTGAGACTTCGTCCCTGTCGTTCTGTGTTTTGTCCCTTGTCCGTATCCCCAGTCTCGGGTTACAACTGTGCTCAATTTACACCAGCTAGCCTGCACCCTC
Source organism: Ixodes scapularis (assembly GCF_016920785.2). Lineage (NCBI taxonomy): Eukaryota > Metazoa > Arthropoda > Arachnida > Ixodida > Ixodidae > Ixodes > Ixodes scapularis. The sequence continues at coordinate 10,383,782 of NW_024609879.1, forward strand.
ACCATTGCTTCTTGACGCTTATATATTGATAATATGCCAGTCATGTCACTATATAAAAATGACCCCGTCGTGCATGAGCGGATAAAAACATTCAAAACGTAGAGAATAAAGTTCGAGGGCTATAAAAGTTGTCTCTTCGTATTGCTTTCTCTGCCAGGCTGCTTTTATCGGGCACTTGTTCTCAAAGATTTCGAGCGTGCGAGTGATATTTTGAACGTAGAACAAGCAGCTTCGCTCAGAGCAGAAAGAATAAAACGGTATTTACTTATTTAAAATAGGAATAGATTACGTGGCCTTCAATTAATTTTGATCGAATATGCACGTGTAGTTACTGATCCGGTGTTACTGCGTAGTTCTTGCCGTCTTTCTTAATTTCCAGATGTTCTTCGTTCGTTTGGCACGTATATCCCCCACGCTGAAAAGCGCCGACGTCGTGTTCGCGCTAACAGTGTCCGACAGTGCACATAAATACACGTACGAAGCTGTTTTAGCACCGTCTTTAATGCGATGAATTTGAAAGAAAAACACCGTAACTGACCAATTATTTCGTCGGCCTGACTGAGAAATGTTCCAAGCTAACTAGTACGTACGAATTATTCGGGATATTTGCTCCTATGATCGAGCGCAAAGAGAAAATGCACTCACTTTTTCCCTTAGAAATGCATTACCGGAAGTCAATTTTCGACTGGTTGCTGTCTGCTTCAATTTGCGTCAGCACACTAGCGCCACTTGAACCTCTAGCGTACATTATAATAACTCTATGCTGCCAACGCTATAAGCTCGCGCTCCTAGCTTTCGCTACATGCACCGTTAAAAAAAAAAAAAAAAAAAAAAAAAAAAAAACGCGGGCTGCGCGAGCCGGATAACTTGACTACAGCGCCGCCACGAACTGTCAATACACGCGTCCTCACGAGCTCCCGTTGCCGAGCCGCTCCGGTCCCAACACTACCCAAGTATTCTAGTACACTGTAGCTTTACTTCACAGGAGGCAGCGGTAGTGCACGAGACGGCTCGTGATCGACACGCGCAATGTGGCGTTTACCCTCGTGCGGAAAGACCACCATTGCGACAGAGAAGGCGTTGCGAAACTGGCGGTGAGGTCGGTCTATTATCCCAAGCCCGGTTCATACATCTGCTTTTCGAGCGACAGAAACGACAAAAACAACACGAACGACATGACACCGGGACGATTATGTTCTTATTACAGAGCGTGACAGATAATGCAAAGAGCAGTTTTATCAAGCAATCATGTGTCACGATTGTCCCGGTGTCATGTCGTTCGTGTCGTTTCTGTCGTTCCTGTAGCTTGGAACGCAGATGTGTGAACCGGCCTTTACGAGCCTACTCCGATGGTACGCTTGAGCGTCACGGAAAATCGGTCTTCTCGCCTTTTCCAGGTGTCGCCACGGGTAGGAATACTAGCGGGGTATTAAGTGATTTGTTCGGCACACAAGCGTCAGTACAGGTTATAACTTTGTCAACATTTCCTGAATCCTATTCTAATTGTAAAATAACAAGGTGTCTTCCCGGGCACAATTTCCGCCCCTATCAAAATCGAACTGGCGGTGTTTTTAAATACAATATTTAGCATTGTTTTGCGCATTTAGTTCCCGGAAATTAGCAGCACATTCGAAAAGTTGAAGTTGACTGTTTTTTTTTTTTTTCGTAACTCGCGGAAATGATGACAAACGGTTCCTCTAGTCATTTAGTTGCACATTCACAAGATATATTATAATTTATGTAGCATAATTATCAAACCCGCGGCCTTTCTGTAACCATCGGTTCGAGACAGATTCTCTGTCGCTCGGTTAACAAGTGTTCATTCAACGCAGTAGTTGCGTTTCAACGACCCGCTGATAAATCTTGCCCTTTGCTACATCATTGTAAAAATTCATTACGGACTTGAATTATCGCAATATGTGTCATATGCCTTCCAACGATAAGAAGTGTTTCAGAATTGAATTGTAAAAAGTTGGTTATCAGATATATTACTTTTGTTTTACAAGAAATTCTTGCCTCACTCCGAGTACCTATGCATTCAACCATAATAACGTAAAAAAGAAACATGAATAAACAGCGGCCAAGCGGAGCACAGCGTCATGCACGAAGCCCGAGAAGCCCGGGCAATTGGCGCCTCGGAGTCGCGTCCAGCCGGCGCGCCGGCAACCCCGCCGTGACCGGGTTGCGGCCACGGCAGGTGCCGCGACGTTGCGGCCACCGCGCGCCTCCGTTATCGAAGGCAAACGTTACACGGCGAATTCTACGAATCCCGATGAGCCAGTAGATTTATTGGAGTGAAGCACGTGACAGCGTCTCACAGGCGTCCATTCTAGATACTCTAACTCACAGGCGTCCATTCTAGACGCTCCAATTCCCCACTCAGTCGTAGCTTCCACAGTTTGCTAAGTGTGCCCATAGGCAACCAGCAATGCAGCTTGGCACTAGACGTTGCGTCATCTAGCGACTGAAAAATAAAACAAATTGGGTAGACCAAGACGGCCCGGGTCGCGAGGACTGCGGGCGGGCGCATTTAGAAACCGCGTGTGAACGTGGAAGTTTGGATCGGCGTGAGCCTTTTTGGAGCTGTTTTTTTTTTTTTGAAAAAATAAGTGTCAACTTCACGTCTCTATGACCTTTCCGGGTTCCTGTGACATCTCCCCTAAGCCTAGAGTTTTCCCCCAAAAATAAACGTCGCTACTGCTGCGTGAAAGACTGCCACAGTCGCGAAGGTTACCCAAGCGTCAGACTTTACCGCTTCCCTTTAAAGGGACCATGAAGGCAATTTAATTTTTTTTTCAGAAAAGGTGTTTCCGCAACCATTGGGGTCTTGGCATGTCACACAATTTTTCCTAGAAGGATGTGACTCTTATTTCTGTACCTGCAAATAAATTTGCGAAACCGAAACAAACATTCAGATTTCTTCCCTTTTTCGCCTCTGGAAAGAGAAGTGACGTCAGGGAGCACTGTCGGCATCGGTAGGATTTAGTGCACACTCAGTGTGGTTCCCGTGGTTCGCTCTAGTGCACGGAGGTCTGTGAAGAAAAGCTGAAAGAAATAGACGACAACGCCGCGCTCGCAAACGAGTTTGGTCTCCCGTTCAGCGACCTCACGCCGACTGAACGGGAGATGCTGCTAAGGACGCAGAACTCTGGATTGGCGACCGATGCAGCAATGCTGCGCATTGCTGCGTCGGTCGGCAGTTTACGCAAACTAACGTCGCCCGATCGACCGCACGTCTTTAGCCAACCTTTCGCGCAACCTACTGTTGCACATAAACGCGGCATGATTGGTGAGACACCAGTTCGCAAAGCGAACACGAGACGACGCACGAAACCAAAGCCAAAAGTCCGCCGCCCCCGGCGCTCGAACCTCTTTTTCTTTTTTTTTTTCCATGGTCGCTCGATGCTTGTTACGCGCTCGAGTTAGCAGTGCGGGATGCGTTCAACCAGTGACAAACGGAGGGATCGCTTCAGATTACGCTTTTATACACGGTATGAAACCTATTAATTCCCAACTACAACTTCAAAATATTATCCAACGTTCAAATAAACTTTTTTCATCACATCTCACCACCGAAATCGAAACCAAGAGCGCGCCTATCATTGGAACCAATCGCCAAACGAGGAGCCCGTTGTCGTCACGCATCGGCGCACTTTAGTTCACCTTTCTGCCGCCGCCTCGGTGGGGTCTCAGGCATCGTTCCCCGCGCTATTATTACCGCGCCTGTTTGCTCGATTGGTGCGGCACCCAAACTTCTGTTCGGGCTAGAACTTGGTCAACAGTACCTGAGACGTGACTGACATCCATTTCAATCGTCGAATAAAACTTCGAAACTGCCTTCATAGTCCCTTTAAGATCTTGGGAAGCGACATGGCGACAAAGTGGGTTACTGGAGTGCGATGCATCAAGTAAGTGAATTTTACATTAATTGTTAAAGTGAACGAAAATAGATGTGCAGGCTTGGAAAGTGGTCTGACAGACTCCTTTTGCAAAATACCGTATTTATACAAGTTGTTTTACGAGTCTCTGAGACAGCTATTAGAGAAATACAGTAGAAAAATTCGGGCCGATTGTTGCTTCGCTTTGACGTCGAGAATCAGGCGATCAGGTCTTCAAGCGAGATGCCCTTCGACCTGTTCCGGCACTCGTAGTTGTAGGCGTGCATTTGGTTGCCACCGCGCGCGCCGTTCGGCACGCGCGGTCGCAACCAAGACCTTTTAAGCATGCAAGTTTTCAAATAGTGGATTTTCGTAGAACAAATTTTTGTTTGTTTCGGCTACCAAATTTAATGCTGAGTCTGGTAACAAATGTGACGGCGTGAAGAAAACAGGATGCACATTTTTTTTTCTAGGAAAAGCTCGTGCGAATCGTAAATATCCTTCTCACACGCACACTTTTTTGCCTGTCGCCTTTTTACACCAGGCTTGTGCACTGTTCTCTAGCACGCAGAGTTTGGTTCTAATTGCCCACATTTTATTCTAGTGTCGTGGGGGCGTCGGGAGAAGAGGACGGTCGAGCGAGGCGCGAGCGGGGTCCAGCCGGCGAGGAAAGAGGAAGAGCCTGCTGCACGAGGCTGGAGCCGGGCAGGAACGATAGAGCCGTTCTGGCTGGTCCGGCTCATGTCGGTCCCCGGAGCATTCCACCAGCGAACTTCGGATCAGGACCGTCGGGAACGGCGAGCCTGGCCTTGTCGGCCTCGGCCATGACGGTCCAGGAGTGGTTCCGCAGCGAAACTCTGACTGTGATAGCCCGGAACAGCTAGCGTACGCAGTGCGTGGGAAGGACGATCCGCAGAGGTGAACACGGACTGCGACTGCGATCTATGAACGACAGGTGACAACTAGCCTGGTCGGCGCGTCCGGACTGCCGGCTCTCGAAGACGGGCAACCGGGAAGTACAGTAAACCCATTCGCTGCCTTCTCGTTGTGTTGTGTCACTTCCTGGGAGACGAGCGAAGCACAGACCTATCGGGCAGCGATTATTATAGAGCGACCCCGCAAGTGCACGAAGACAGTTCAAACTGGTGTCCAAATGACAACTCCAGATTATGCTCTAAGCACTTCGACCTATCAAGGCTCCCGATGGTCTTAAAAAACCGCATAAAATAAACAGGGACATGGCGCGCACGTGCACACGGGGACTGCTGAAATCGGGGTCGCCGCCGCTCGCCACGGCCCGACGGGCAGACTGGCCGACCCATTAACACACACACCTCCGCTTGTGGCGCTGAATGCAGCACTCTCGTGGCGCCGCCTGGCCATTGCCGGCTGGCTGTCATGCACTTGCGCCATCTTGCCCCAAACGACACTTAAAAGCATGATATCGCACAATGTGAAAGACCTCATTGAAGCTTCGATCGATCATGACACCGCCTTTATTGCACTTCCTGAGTGATAACTCATTTGCGAAAGGTACGTTGAGGTGCGCGGAAAAATAAAATTCCGGGTGCTGATGAGGGTAATGCGAGTCATTTAATTTTATTGCAGCCGTGCGAACATTATAGTTGACGCAATCATAAAATTCTGCGCCCACTGACACCAACGTGACAACAGGAGCCGAAATGCACATGAGCTTTTCTATGCCACAGAGAGAGGAGAGCTAACCGTTTGGAGCGCTTCCCCAACTCCGACGTTACCGCGCCGCCTCGAGGCGCCATCAGACCGTTGGCGTCTCGCGCGCCATCTGCCGGGAAGCGAAGAGCGAACGCCGAGGAAAGGCGAAAGCGACCCCCCCCCCCCATACCCCCTCTGCCCTCTACAGCTGGTTGAGAGATTGCGGAGAGCGCTGGCAAGGAGGAGCCTGCAAGAACAAGCACCTCCCTCCCCCCTCCTCCGCCCTCCACAGGAACCGGCGCGCCAGCGCGATCCAAACCAACGCTTCTTTTTGCGCCTGTAGGTCGTGCGGCTGCGGATCTGACGCATTTCGTGAAGTTTTGTCTGTTTCCGGGCGCGCTTTCTGAGTCAGAACCGTGCGCTTTGGTTTGGACGGGCGAAACTTCGGCACGAGCGCACAAGCAAAGTGCAACTGCGACAGACTGGCCGGCCAGACGGCGAGAGAAAGAGAGAGAGAGAGAGAGATCGCGTTGTCATGTTGGAAGAGAATAAAAGGGGGGGGGGGGGGGAGGAGAGGGCAGCCAGACGGCGAGAAACGCGGAGCCGGAACTTGCTTGCCCTCCACCGATTGGCCGGGACACAGGAGCGCCCTATACGTCACCGCGCGTTTTTGTGCGCGTTGAGAAAGAAGTTGAAATCAACCAACTTTCTTGTGCGCGCCCGGAAGGAGCGAAGAAGCGGCGCGACGTCACGAAAATACGTCACATCCGCAGCCGCACGACCTACAGGCGCAAAAAGAAGCGTTGGTTTCGATCGCGCTTTACATGGCGAAGGAGCAGGCGAGCGACACCCAAACCAACTCTGAAGCCCTGAACCCCACGCAGTAGTTGCGAAGCGGTAGTCTCCTCGCCCACTAAGACGGCCCGGGAGCTCACGTGACCAACCCAGCTAAGATAATACTAGCGCTCACCGCGACTCATCATGGCCACGGTCCTCAGGCTCACGTCATCACGCGGACTAATGCGATCACCGGACTCATATCCACCCTAAGACTCACGTCTTGATTCAGGCTCATGCTCATGAGCCTCGAAACTCACAATTACACTCAAGAGACCTCAAAACTCACTCATGAGTACTTCACTTAGCGCTCAAGCTCACACTCACAATCAAGAGTTTTAAGAACTCACAATCACACTCACGATCAAACTCATGCTCATGAGTTCGCAGGGCTCACACTCGCACTCACACTCATTAGTTCCCAGAACTCGCGATCACACTCACGGTCAGACTCACGCTCGTCAGTTCTCAGGACTCACACTCACACTCGCACTCATGAGTTCACGTAACTTATGATCACACTCACACTCACACTCACAATTTTCCGAGACTCGCGGCCTCACTCACGATCACCTCAAATCTGACGGTGAGCGTGAGTGATCGTGAGTGATCGCACTCATGAGTGAGAATGCCGAGGTATGGTGCTAAGCCATCTTTTTTTTTTTTTTTTTTATTGCCTGTTTAGACAAGGACACAAACACAGTCATGTGGATAAAAACACATGCACGACGGATGGCCGACGAGCATGAGGGTTAAAAATTTCTCACATTTTTAGCACATTCAGAACTGACACACAGTCAGGTGGGCACTTCAGCGTGGCATAAACTGAGTTCAGTCTGCGGACCGTTTCCACGAAATACATCCACACAGGACGTGCATCAACATCCGCGTGCCGCACAGCCATTCTGCTTTGCCAAATCGCGTGCAAACCCAAAACCATAATAAAATCAACAGGAGTTTCACCATCTTTGTCAACAGGAAGGAATCTAATGCCTTGTGGCGTTAACGGTAACTCTTTTTTGATCGTCCTCTGAAGGACATCCCAGAACAGAAAAGCGTCCCAGCAGTCTAAAAATACGTGCTCTATGGTATCATATTTCTTGCACAGAAAACAATGAACACCCCATGGAACAAAAATGTTTTTCTGCTCGAGCCAAACTTTCACGGGGAGGGTGTTTGTGTGTAAGTAAAAGAAAAAAGTTTTTATACCAGGCGGGATTGCCATCTTTTTAACCCGAGATAACACGTCTTGCCCAGGACTTGACTGGAAAATGGACCGATACAAACGGACGGGGAAAACAGTTTCAATGATATCACGCGTTAAACGCTTACGCGTGACACCCGACAAGTATTCAAGAGAGAAACGAACGGACAAAAAACGGAACGCCTCCACCACTTCTCTAAGAAAAATACCAATGTTGCGCTGTTTCCGACAACACGATGAAACGACAAACAAAGGAATTTCATCTGACAGTCTAGTCTGAATTACAGCTCGAAGAAATGGATTTGATTGGTCCCTGAGAAACATGAAGCGCGACACAACCAGCCTGACAAAAATGTGTGACAATGAAACCCGCCATCTTTGACGTGACGAAACAAATTGTCCCTACAAATCCTTTACCATCTAGACCGCCAGATGAACTCAGCGAAAACGCGGTGCAGCTTTTGCACATTTACACGCGCGCACGCCAAGACTTGAAGCACATACCAAATTTTTGCAATTAAAAAGATGTTACAGACGGTGGCGCGCGTAAATATAGACAACTCCCACCCACCCCACTTATTACACCTATCGCGTGTTTCCTTGACAACATTTGACCAGTACACCTTCGAGCTTTTATAATGCTGCAACGGTACTCCTAGATACTGCGTAGGCGTTGACATAAAATTTATATCTTCAAATACATGAGGCTTCGTGGCCCACGTTCCATGCCAAAGCCCGCAACACTTTTCCCAATTTACTGCCGCACCGGTCAGGTCGCAGTAATATTTTAGGTCACGAACGGCTTGTACGATACTTGCTTTGTCTCTACAAAAAATTGCGACATCATCTGCATATGAAAGTAGTTTGACTTCGTTTCCGTGGAGCGAAAAACCATTAATTAATCTATTCTTCAATATAGTTCTACAAAAGGGTTCTAAATAAATACAAAATAACAAGGGCGACAAGGGGCAGCCTTGCTTGACGGACGACTGTACGCTGATGCGCGCAGACGGCTTCCCATTAACTATGATTTGCGTAGTACACTCGGTGTACGCCATCTTGACAAAGCTAGTTATAACTTCACCCACTCCTACATAGTCTAAGATTTTGTACATTACACTGTGCTGAACCCGGTCGAAAGCTTTTTCCAGGTCAATCTGGAGCATAGCTACCTGGTCCGCCTCCTCGTCGCACAGCTCTAATAAACTTCTAGCAATATGCACGTTTGTTAAAATGGATCTACCTTTAATAGCACAAGTCTGATGCTCCCCAACTATTTCAGTAATAACATTGTGTAACCTACCGGCTAGAACTTTTATCAAAATTTTGTAATCAACGTTACTAAGCGCAATCGGTCTATAATTTTTAACGTTCCTTAGCTTTTGGGCGTCATCATTCTTGGGTATGAGTACGGTATGAGTGTTTAGAAAAGACGGCGGTAATTTGTTTATCATGTATGCCTCACGTATGACTTGATAAAGCTGCTCAGAAATTTCGCTTTTATATTTTTTATACAGTGCCGCTGTCAAACCATCAGGTCCCGGAGATTATTTCGTTGGCAGTTCCTCGATGGCGCGCTCGATTTCGGCGACGCTTATCGGTTCTTCTAATCTTTCTTTCATCTCGTCGTTTACACGCGGCATCAGCGACAGATAGTCGCCGAGTTGCGAGTCATTGCCACCGTCCTGCAGCTTCAACATTGCGCTGTAGTAATCGACGAACGCCTTTTCTATAACATCGGGACGACTACTTACAAGACCACCATATTCTATTTCGACAATGCTTTTCTTTTTTACATACTGAGCTTCGCTACTTAATGCCCGTTTGGTTGTTGCTCACCTAAAACATACTTTTCTGCTCGCGCTCGTACAAGTGCCCCTTTATATTTTTCAGTTTCGAAATCCGCGATATTGGTCTTTACGCATTTAAGCTCCTGTGTGAGCGCGCCGGGGTTCTCACATTCAAGGCGATGTATTCGTTGAAGATCTTCCATGAGTAGCTTTTCCTCCGCTTTCTTCCAGTACGCGAGAATACCGGAGCGTTCTATCGCACATAATTTAAATTCACACTTAAACCATTCCCATCTCTCACTCGCGCTTTCACTTACTCCAGCCATCTTACTAAATAATTCCTCAACGGTCTCATTAAACACGTCGTCCTCGAGAAGGCTATTATTAAGCTTCCACATCTCCCACCGCAAGTTAGTTTCCTTTTTTCCCCTCCCACCGAGAACAAATGAAACCAATCCATGGTCCGAAAAGAAAACTGGGGCAACATTGTAACCATCATGCCCTGACAAGAGACCAATAGACACGTATGCCCTATCGAGGCGAGCGTGACAAGAGGATTGGTAATGCGTGTAACGCAAACTCGTGTTGTTCCTTTGAAAAGTCGCGACATCAACTAAACTGAAATTTATTGTCAAATCTTCCAGCACCTTCGTGCTGTTATCGTAATACCGTATTGTACTAGATCTGTCTCGCGCGTCACAAACACAGTTGAAATCACCTATCATTAGAATTCTACTTTGACAATCTAAATATGAGCTCATACTCTGAAAAAATATTTTCCTTTCACTTGAAGCGTTTGGCGCGTACACATTGATTATTCGATACTCCAGGTTATTAACATTGCAGTCACAAATAACGAATCGACCTGCACTGTCGGCAATCACATTTTGTACTTGTGCGTTTAACGACTTCCTTAAAAACAACATGCAACCTCCTGACAGACCATTTGCGCGTGACACGCAAACCTCAAAACACGGTAAAAAAGGCGCCAGCAGGCGTACGGTCTCTTCATCACTGTGAACTTTTGTCTCCTGAATCGCGAGGACATCAATGTCTTTATCAATAAGAAGCCTCTGAACCTGGTATTGCTTACGACGCGAGGCGAAACCTCGCACGTTCAGCGTTCCTACCTTCAGGATATCGGCAACTTTAGGCGTCCTCGCAATTCAGGGACTCACCTCGTCTAGAAACCCAGAGGCGCTGCACCTGTACAACATCAACCAGCCGGCTTCTCCGGTCCCCTGGGATCGGACGCAGTGCTGGGAGGAAGTCGTATTGGCCTTTTCTTTTGCAGGGTTGTCTTCACAGGAGGTTCTGCCGCGCTCGAGTCTCCCCCGATCTTTTGGGCGTCAGTCTCTTGTTCCCGAGGCCGCTTCATCGTTTGCGCGTTGACACTAGCGTCCGCCATGTCAACCTCGTTCACCGGCAGCACTGCAGTTGCCGTCGTCGACTTATCGCCCGGTGATGCTGCCTTCGTTGTCACACTTCCCTTGCTCCCTGTCGCTGAGTCAGGTTTTGCCGCAAACACAACGGCCGACTGGGTAACCACGGGCTTCGGCTGTCCCCCCGATGCGACTTGGTCAGGTTCCTTTGTAGCCTTTTCCACGGACACCTCGGCGGACGGACCCACTCCTTCGACCGCCTCTTCCGCGTCTGCCTCGTCCATGTGGTGTTCACTATTGGCCTCCCCTCCTCCAGGACCCGCAGCAGCTGCGTACGTTTTCACGCAATGCTCGGCGTCATGGCCAAACCGGTAGCAGCTGCCGCACTTGGGCACCCGACATTCACGGCGGATGTGGCCCGTCCGTTCACAACGCAAGCAGAGTGGAGCCCTGCCCGGCACCACGACGAGTACCATCCCGCCGGCGATGCGTATCTGATGGGGCAGCTTATCTAAACTCAGCCGAGGCTTGAGCCGGATGACAGCGGTGCGAGTCATAGACCCGCAGTTCACAACTCCCTGAACTCTCCACTTTTCGGTCCCTACCTCGCTCACATGTCCGTAGGGCGCGAAAGCCGCCCTTACCTCGTTGTCCGGCACGTGGTAAAGCAGCCAGTGCAGCTTGATTCGAATGTCACGGTTTCCCGGGTCAATGCTGACGCAGCGATGGCCTTTAACGACGAGGTCTCCCGCCGCAAGGATCTTCCGCTTGCCGTCGAGTGACTTGAAGGTCACGGCCCAGACGTGGTTCATTTGGTATGCCCCCAAGGCGAGAGCCTCGGGGAGCAGTCCCAGGTGGCCCAGGGTGTCGCGGAAGTCCTCGACGCGATACGGACGGCCACGAACATCAGCATGAAGAAACGCGGTGTTAAGCACCGTAGGCCCAGTTGGCAGGGGAGGCAAAATTATCTTGTATTCCTGACTTGCAGAATCGTTCCTGTCACCGCGGCCCGGCTGGGCCGTTATCGCCGCTCCGACGGAGCTCATGATTCGTCGTCCGTACCCAACGAGTGCCGGAAGAAGAATCCTGTGCTAAGCCATCGCTTCTGAGCTCGATTTCAAGACGCGTTTTATACGAGATGCTTCGGCTGCAAATGCAGTTAAGCCTTCAGTATGTTATGAAAGCACTCGTACAGTCGGGGACAAACGTCTCCAGGACACGCGAGCTGTGACTGAAACGAATTGCTCTGCCATCTGCCGGCGGGTCGCCTGGTTTCGAGATCACAGAAAAGCGCATGCGCGTCCTACTGTGCATGCCGACATGTGCGCTTTCCCGCTCTTCTGCGGCGCGGCGCCCAATTCGGAATCGAGCGCGTGGTACCGCCTCGGAGATAGCGCTTACTGACATGGCACCTATAAAGCAAGAAGTCACGGCAGCTCAATTGAGCGATAAGCTCAACTGGTTATAAAGCAAGGTGCGCTGACACGGCGAATCGCGGCGTAATGCCCCAGGCGGTATCTCGAGTTTCGGAATGTGTAACAGACGCTCGTCAACCACCAGCGCTATCTCCGAGGCGGTACCACGCGCCCGATTCCAAGTTAGGCGCTGTGCCGCAGAAGAGCGCGAAAACACACATGTTTGCCGGCAGAGTAAGACGCGCATGCGCTTTTCTGTGATCTCGAAACCAGGCGACCCGCCGGCAGATGGCAGAGCAATGCGTTTCAGCCGCAGCTCGCACGTCTTGGGGACTTTTGTCCCCTACTGTACATCACTCGCCGTACTTCAGATCTACTCACCTGCCATGTAGAGTACTTTCGCGTCGTAGAACGATCGTTTCGTTCGCGCGTTTCCGGCCGAGTAGACCTGGTACACCTTGTCGTCTTCAACGACACCGCTAAAGTCCCTTACATCGTCGGAACTCACAACAGGCTGGGTCTTCTCGAGTAGAAATTCTACTAAAACTTAAGACATTGTAGAGCCCGGGCAGGATCGACAGGTTGGAGTAAGCGGGCAAACAAAACGAGTCGAGAGCGATCGTTCATGAAAGCTCAGCAAAGCCTCTATGGGCGAAGCGAAGTGGCGTGTTTGGCGTTTCGGCGGGCTTCTGATCAAGTTTGTCGGTCGGCTGCGTGTCATATCTCTAACATCAGCGGTTTTATGGGCTCACGTCCCGAAATCGTTTTCTTGTGCATAGATTATTCTTCGTATTCATAGATTTGACGAAATAGTGGTATCCGAACGAACTTTACGTCCTTTGACCGTTCGTCTTTCTGCACGTCAAAGAATTTTGACGTACAGTCAGAGACAATCGATGTACCATCAGAATCGCCACCAAGACATCTTGATGGCATTTCGCGGCGGCCGACTGCCACTAGGAAACCATCAGAAAGCCGACAAGCGCAGTCTGACTGGAGCTTGACTGTCGGTCAGACTAACTTGTTGGCCAATCACTCATGCTTGACGTACAGTCAGGCACAGTCAGCGGTCCACTAGAAAACACTGACTGCCAAACAGGGTTACATTGATGAATTTTTCCTTCGGGGAGGACCTCGGGTTCCTTCGGGAGGACCTCGGGAGGTCCTCGGGTCCCTTCGGGAGGACCTCGGGAGGTCCTCGAGTTCCTACGGGAGGACCTCGGGTACCTTCGGTGACCTCGGGGAGGGGGGGTCACGTGACCCCCCCCTCCGAGGTTTCGTGACCACGTGACCCCCCTTCTGAGGTCACGAGTCCCCCCTCCCGAGGTCACTTGACCCCCATCCCGAGGTCACGCGACCCCCCTCCCGCGAGGTCACGTGACCCCTCGAGGTCATTTGACCCCATCCCCGAGGTCACGTGACCCCCTTCGGAGATCTCGTGACCCCCTTTCGAGATAACGTGACCCCCCTCCCCCAAGTTCACGTGACCCCCCCAGGTCACGTGACCCCCCCGACGTCACGTGACCCCTTATGTCTCGTGACCCCTCTGGGTCACGAGACACGAGACCCCCCTCCCCTCGAGGTGACGTGACCCCTCCCTCCGAAGTCAGGTGACCCCCCGGAGGAGATTGAAGTATGAGGGGAGGAGGAGGAGAAGAAGGAGGAGGAGGAGGGGTATACTCTCCCCTTAGTACCCTTCTCTCCTCCTCCTCAAGAGCTGCGCCCTAATTCGGCATACAAGCAGCTGTAAACGGCTTTCAATTTTTTTTCTCTCAAAGCTGAGGTCCGCCACCAGGGGGCTGACGCAGTCGCCCGCGCCTCGCTCTGGCTCCCGATTTGTTCTGCCAAACCGCGGATTGACAACGGTATACAGTCTAAGCACTGTCACCAGTGTCTGTATAACGACGAAAGGAACCACTCGACACCTGGGTAAGCCGCACTGGACCCCTGCTGCCCAATTATCACGACCCGAGATTTGCGGCCTCGCCGACTCCGCTAGGCCTACATTGTAGGCCTAGCCACATCGTTTCGAACCAGCGCCGGCACCTCGAGCCCGAGATGAACGACGCGCCCCCTCCACATGTATCGCCGAGCACCGACATGGATACTGACCCTGACAGCGGGCGAACCGTCACGCCAGACAACCCATGGATTACTGTTCTAAAGAAACGCGCTAAGAAGATCACTGCTACCGCCACGACGACAAGCCAAGCCGCCGGCCAACCCCAGGTACACCAAGCGCCGGCTCCCAAGCCCTCGCCCCGGGAGCCTCCGCCACGCCTACCGCCTACCAACTATACGGTCATCTTCCGCCCACGCGCCGGCCTCAACGTTGCTACCCTGACCACTGCTGCACTGACTGAAGCTCTGTCAACCAAATGTGAGCTGCCGCTTCCGACTTTCTACCGAGCCGTCACTCTTTTGGTACAACCTACTCCCAATGTACTCGTCGCAAGCACCGCAGATCCCGAGCTGGCCGTAAGGCTGAGCGAGATACAGCAACTGCAAATTTCAACTTCGACCTACGAGTTTTCTACGTATATGAAGCCGCCACCGGGAACCTGTCGCGGGGTCATCCATGGCCTTGACTCTTCGATAAACAAGGACAACCTAGGCGCCTACCTCCAAGGCAACTACCCCACCCTCCTCCACGCGCGCATCATGGGCAACACCCGCTCCGCGCTTCTCACCTTCCAAGGGACTCGGGTGCCATTCTACGTGAAGGGGGGCAGTATGCTTCTGCGCTGCCGACCTTTTCGCTGCTCCGTGCAAGTGTGCCACGTCTGTGGTGAATTGGGGCACCGCATGGACGTGTGCCCTAACCCTGACAGCCCAAAATGCCTCCACTGCGGACAGCCGACCCCGTCAGCAGACCATGTGTGTATTCCTAAATGCCGATTGTGCTCCCAACCCCATACAACGGCGGGTAAAGACTGTCCACGCCGCTTCTTCCCCAACTCGCCGACCAGCAAGACGTTCACGCAAGCCGCCGACAAGGTAAGCTGGTGTGCTCCTGCCTCTCGCGCTCCCACTGCTCAACTCCCTCCCCAACGCGACGCACAAAACTATCCCCTATCCCAACTCGCGCCACTCCCCGCCACCATTCCCACGGCACTCCTCGGCCTGCTCAAAAACCTACAACAACAAAATGCCGACCTCCTACGCCGGGTAGAAGCCCTTGAGGCAGAGCGAGCCCCCCAGTTCCAACCACCCCCGCACGTACCCGTGGTTACCCCTCTCATCACACGAGCCGACGTAGAGGAAATCATAGACGCACAATTTACGGCCCGCAGCATCCCACAAGTTCAGCAACAGGTACAGCAGTCTACAGAATACCTAAGCAAAATGATAACCGACTCCACCAAAAGCATCTTCGAACTGCTCTCAGAACGCATTTCCTTGCTTGAACGCGCCCTTCTCTCGGATCACCCCCCTCAAACCAAGAAGTCTAAACCGGATGGCCAATAGACCCACCACGCAAGTGCCCCTCACCATCTCTACCAATGGAACTGCCGATCATTTAAAAGCAAAAAAGCAGCCCTCGAACTATACGTTTCCCAAAACCCGCCGGATGTCATTGCATTGCAAGAGACTGACACTCCATGCCCCAGCCTTCGTGGTTATGATACTTACACTAATCCCCCTCGCCAGCGCACGGCAATCGTCATCGCCCGATCACTGACAGCCCAGGTAATTCCGATTACATCACCAATCGACCACGTCCTCGTCGAAATCCTTCCCCATAAGCCCCAAGCACCAAGCCTCTACATCCTGAACGTCTACAGCCCGCCCACACAACCCCTATCCGCAATCGAAGCCCTCCTCAGCGCGGCGGTGCGGCACACTCGCAACAACCCATGCTTACTCTTGGGCGATTTTAATGCACCTCACGTTACATGGGGTTATACCCACGCCTCCAAAAAAGGCACGGCTCTGCTACAAGCAACACAGCACCACCACTTCACCCTGCAGAACGATTTGACTCTGCCAACACGTCTGGGCACTACCGTGACCCGAGACACCATACCGGATTTGACATTCAGTCGCAACGCCACCGACTTTGTATGGTATCTGCGGCCAGATACTTTAGGCAGTGGCCACTACATCATTGCTCTCACTGTCCCACTCATGAGTATCCGTCGCAAGACGGGCACGGCGCAGCTCACTGACTGGCAAGCCTTCCGCGAAGCTCCACTTCCAAGCATACTTCCGACCGATAACTTGGAACAATGGACGCAACAACTCATTGGTCTACAAAACTTTCACACCAAGACAATCACGCTCACGCAGGAGCTACCGGCAGTAGACAACCATCTCGACCATCTCTGGACGGCACGGCGTAGCCTACTAAACCGATGGCGCCGAAATAAACACAATCGCAAGCTAAAGGGTCGCATTGCCCAGATTACTGAAGAGGCTCTTAAATACGCCACACAACTGCAAGCCCAAAACTGGCGCGGCTTCTGTGACCAAATGAATGGCACTCTTACAATCAAGAAAGCCTGGCACATCCTACGTCACCTCCTGGGAAATACCCCTACCAAAACTGCCATTTCGCAAAACATAGCCCGACTAATGCACAACCACTCTCAACCGCCTGATCAACTCCTCTCTCAGATCCGCCACAAGTTATTCGAACATGCATCATCTCTGACAACTACCTCGCACCCGGACTACACCGGTACGCCCAATCCTCAACTTAATGGCCCTTTTACTAAGGACGAACTCACGCAAGCACTCACCCGGCTAACCCGCACAACAGCACCGGGACACGATTTAATAACATAACAAGCTACTTCGTAACCTTAACGACGACCACTTAGAATCCCTACTTGCCTGTTACAACCACCACTGGACTAACGGCACTATACCGCCTCAATGGCGCCACGCAGATATCACTCTACTTCCCAAGCCTCACAAACCTATCACTCTTGACAACTTACGACCGATCTCCCTCACATCCTGTGTGGGCAAACTTTTTGAACATCTGGTGACTCGCCGTCTAACGGACTTCCTAGAAGACACCAATCAGTTACCTCACACCATGCTCGGGTTCCGCACTCACCTATCAGCGCAAGACGTCCACCTCCAACTCAAAGAACGGATTCTCGACTGCCTCTGCAAAGTACATCCCAGTTCCGTCCTTGCTCTCGATATACAAGGCGCGTTCGATAACGTCACTCACACAGCCATTCTCGGCCAGCTTCAAACCACGGGCTGCGGGTCAGCCACATATAACTACGTGAGAGCCTTTTTGTCAGAACGAACTGCCACTCTCCACATTGGCCCTTACCAGACAGAGACCTTTCACACACCGGCAAAGGGTACTCCCCAAGGCTCAGTAGTCTCACCACTACTTTTCAATAGAGCGCTCATGGGACTCCCGACTTTGCTTGAACAAATTCCCCACGTGTCGCACGCCTTATACGCAGACGACCTCACCATATGGTCCAACACAGGCTCTCCCGGACAACAGCAAGACAGTCTTCAACAGGCAATCGACACTACGCTCCAATATCTCCAAACCTGTGGTCTCTGCTGCGCCCCATCAAAATCCGCCTTACTCGTCCGCCGCCCACCAAACCCTACCCCAGACCCTTCCCTTTCTCTCAACGGGCAAGCCATCCCCACCGTCAAGACCCTCCGCATCCTAGGAGTTCACTACCACCACGACGGCTCCGGGGCCGCGTATCTCCCCAAACTTATACAGACAGTCTCCCAACTTACACACCTAATTCAACGAATATGCTCTCACCGACACGGACTCAAGGAAACAGATAACTGCCGCATCCTTCAAGCAATGCTGATCAGCCGCATCACCTACGGGGCACCCTATCTTACTTTAAAACCACAAGAACATGCCAAGATTGATGTCATAATCCGCAAATCTTATAAGACAGCCCTCGGCCTGCCTACCTTCACTTCTACCGACCGCTTATTGAAACTGGGTCTACACAACACCCTCTCGGAGATTATTGAAGCCCATCTCCAAAACCAACTGCAGCGCCTACAACTCACGCCCGCCGGTCGTCATTTGCTCAAAACGCTAGGCCGGAAGGTGGTACAAACTCCGGACTCGCCACAACGCATACCTCCGTCAATGCGACGCAACATCCATGTCCTTCCCATTCCGCGTCATATGCACCCTACATACAACGCCGGCCGTCGTCAGCATCGCACTCGCCTCCTCATCAGAAAATACGGCAGCGACCCGACCACCCTCTATACAGACGCCTCTCCCTATCCTCAACGACCAGCTCACGTCGCTACTGTTGCCCGCATCGACAATGCCTTCCTCACCTCAGCAACCGTCTGCACAGCGTCTACTACCACGGCCGAAGACGCAGCCATTGCCCTCGCAATGACCCAAGCCACGAGTCCCAGCATAACAATAATGTCTGACTCACAAGCTGCCTGCCGTCGCTTTGCACTCGGACGAGTCTCAGCTCTTACCCTGGCCATCCTTACTCAATGCCCCACCCTCGCTCATGCCCGCATAGTGTGGACACCCAGCCACACTGCCCTCCCTTGGAACGAGGTGGCACACGCCACCGCCCGAGCTCTCCTTCACCGGGCATTCCCAGAAGAGGCCAACAACGCAGCCAGCATTGCCAACTCCCTTACGCCCCTCTCCCAAACAGACGCTGACATCCTCTACCACTACAGAGCAACCCGACGCACCTATCCCCCTCCCCACCCTTCCCTTTCTACCGCTGACGCCCGCATCTGGCGCCGACTTCAAACCAACACGTATTACAATCACCTCCATCTCCTGCTAACTACCCACTGAACTGCCCCCAATGCGATGAGCCCAGCACCACAGCTCATCTCGTCTGGACGTGCCCCACCAACCCTCCACCACCCAGATCCCCTACCCTTGAGCAGTGGGAGTGCGTGTTGCAGAGCTGCCAGCTCAAAGACCAGGAGGCCCTGATCTCTCGGGCGAGGATGGCAGCCGCGGCACGCGGCCTACCGGAATAGGATGGCCGCCCACAGCTCCTAACTCTTTTCTCCCCTACCCCGTTCCTGTTGTTTCAATAAACGCTTTCTCTCTCTCTCTCTCTCTCTCAAAGCTACTGACGGCCGACTAACGTAGCGATCGGCCAGGCTCAAGATGGCGAGTGCCTCGAGCACCTCCCGCGTTTGTTTTTCTTTAAAGCGGCCAATGATTGATGCTTCTTCTAAGGATGGTGTGCACGTACAGGTCTTGCAGTGCACCGGAATGTGACCTTCTACAGTGGATGTTACAGAAAGTTCCTGCTCCCGTAGCCGGTCATTCAGACACTGTCCAACATAGTATCTTCCACAGGAGAGACGAACGCTATATACAACGCCCGATGAACAGGGAACATAAGGCCGCACATGTGTTTTGTGGCACGTGTTTTTTTTTTACATTTTTCCGCTTTTTCACGAAGCGTACAACAAATTCCTCGCATTTTTTATGGGCTTATAGTACTACGGGCACACCATACCTACTTGCCACTTGTTTTAGATTATGTGATATTTTGTGTAGGTATGGCATAACCACCACCCGGTTTTTGTCAACGAAGCGCCTAGTTTTTTCCCCCTCTTTTACATTTTTTACCAGCGTTCCTATTACTTCAATGAAGACTTGATTCGGGAACCCTGAGGATTTTAGTCTATAGATTTGATATCTTATTTTAGAAGGTTCTGCGCCACTGATTTTAATAAGGAAGTGGTAATAAGGATGTTAATAAATAAATCACTTCCTTGTGTCCGTGTTTTGTGTTCCTTCCTCGTTTGTCCTCCTCTCTTTGTGCGCAAATTTTAACCATGTTCAACGCCTACCAGCTCGCCTAGCTTACTATTCTACTATTGGCTAATTAACATTATCGTGGTAATTAACTTTTTAATTACTAGTTTGATGGGTCAGGTTTTAACTGCATATTTGACGTCAGTTATAACAAAGAGCAACGAAATGTCAGTGGTTTTTGAGGTATTGACACATCCGTTGTCGAGTATTTTTTGCCAGATTCCGAAACACGATGGCGGTTAAGCGCCAAAACCTTCATGCATGCAAAGAAATGTGACGT
The DNA here is from genome assembly GCF_016920785.2 of Ixodes scapularis. NCBI lineage: Eukaryota > Metazoa > Arthropoda > Arachnida > Ixodida > Ixodidae > Ixodes > Ixodes scapularis. Next base: position 10,404,016 of record NW_024609879.1, read on the forward strand.
AAACGTTTCGAGCAACTTGTCGAGATCTCATATTTTACACAATATAGGGCTATAAAAAACAAGAATAACAGACTTCCGGAATCATGTGAAGTTATAACGCATTTATGTTTAGTATACTTGCCTAGGCAAGCTTTCTTGCACCCGGTAAACATCTGCGTGCTCTTCGAAAAAAACAAAGGTATTCACAAAGATTAAACAACAAGAATCGGAAAATATAATTAAAAATAAACATCGCTAGATTGAACTGAAACAACTCAGATATATTTCACACTGCTAAAAGACGTGTCACTAATTAAATATGCGCATAAGACATGCCAGTTCGGAAGATTTTGTTCAATTTACTATATATTGAATATCGATCTCGACGCCAACATTTAAAAAAACGCTAGATGTTGCTGAAAGTTGTCCGTCCTTGTCCGTGCTTTTTGTTTATTCTTTCTGTAACAAGTTATCAAAACCAACGCGCTCACGTTCAGCTCTGTTCAACTACGCAGAATTTTAAGCTCTGAACACTGGTATTCCATGCCAAAGAACTGCAGGTGTTTGAATATTTCTGGAAGGCTTATTTTTATTATCAATATATCTTAAGGGTTTACCTTCAAACATTTATCAAGTTTTGCAACATGTTTACAATTGTCTAAGAATAATTATAATAATCTTTATTGGCTCAGGAGTGCCGTGGCACCGCAGAAAGGTAGCAGATCGTACCTTGGAGGCCCGCGGGGCCGCGTGAGTGATGGTGATTATGTAATGATGTAATATACGAGGTGAAGCAATGGTGATTATGATATGATATGCACAATTAAGTGCTTCAGGCCTATCAGCGGTCTTCGTGACGGTCGTCTTCATCGGGCCGCTATCGGTTACTGACATCTAGCAGACCTGTCTCGAGCGTTTGGAAACGGCTTCCTACGTTCCCGGCTTGCAGACGAGCCGGTTGAAGTTCCGGCGACGCCGGGAGTCCAGCACCTCCATGGTGGGGCTCCAGGGCTTGGCGCTGGGGTTGGCCGGGCGGCGGTCTTTGCCTGTCGACTGAAGGCATGGTGTGTGCCACTGGTCTCGCTGGCTCTCTAACGATGGAAAAGACGCGACTTACGGTATCTCTGTTAACGTCATTTTCATACAATTGTGAGACACACATTAACCCTCTTGAAAGCATTCATTGCAAAACATCCAGTAATGCAGAGCACAGCACTTAACTAAACTTATGAGCGCACGCTACCGACTTTATCTTAGCTATAATATTCTTTGCAGTTTAAATTTATTTGAACCCTTCACGGTAATTAAAGCGTCTAAAACTCACAGCCTAATAAACACAGAAAAGGACTTTTACGGAAACTGATCATCCATTGCCCGGAAGTACTTGCAAGTCTTGCATCTTTATACCCCTAAGAGCTTGCGTAAGGGTGCAAGGTTGTTACGTCGGCATAACATGCACAAAACGTTTGCTTTGGGGAAAAAGAAAGGTTAAAATTTCGGTATAATTATTGCTTTAGAAACATTCGGATGGCCTTTGTCTGGACATTTTATGAGCTCTTTGATCACTTGTGATTAGGCTGCGTACTTTCCGGTTTTCACAAAAAAAAGAACAACGTAAATATCCACTGGTGTCGAAAATAAAAATCGGTGAAACCGGGAAAACACAGTTATCGTTTTCATATTTTCAAGGAAGCACGGTTTTTTTTTTTTTCACCGAAACGTTTTTTATACTTCACAGTTTAACCGAAAACACAGCTAAACACGCCAGTGCAGCTACTTCAAGACAGAAAGTAAGATATCAGCCTACTGCAGCGCAAGCAACGTGCACTACACAGCTGTCAGGACTGTGCTGTAGCCATCTGTCCCCAGCCATCAAGATCTTGAGCACACAAGTCATATCCGCCAAAGTAACGAAATCAAGAAAGCATCTCAAGTGGTTGTGATACGCAAGCGAGTGATGCAGACTTCCCACTTCTGCCAAGCCATTCAACTTCCGGAACAATTCCTGTTCAAACGTCACCTGGATCTTCACACGGCCAACACCAAGAAAGCGTCAGCCAATCGAGGATGCTCCAGCGGACTACAAAAAGCAAGTCCACAAAGAGCGTAAAGTCCCATCGGTTTTGAGATCGAGTGAAACGCCAAAATTACAGAACCTGGGAAACGTGCTACACACGATAGCAACGCTGCCTCGTAATTTTCTTGTTTTCCTTGATTCTCCATTGGCACATGCTGCAATCACAATCATAGAGATCGCTTTTCCTCTGATAAGTTCCTGGTGCAGGTATAGAAGGTCTGTAACAAGTCTTTCATTTTTTAATGAAATGCTCGGGGTCTCCGCAACCGTATTTCAGACTTTCGTGAATTAACCCTCAAATATAAATTCGCCGTAATAGCAATATCCGAATCGCGTGTTACTCGAACATTACGCTTGTCCGGTTATGAATTATTCCACTCCAGTCGTGAAAGAAGTCCCAGCAGGCTATTATTGACGATCCGTAAAGTCCTTACATGTGTGGTACACGGCAAAAATCCCCATTCTATCAATGAACACGCGACAGCAACAATTAGCGAGGGCACTACGGTTCTAACAGTAATAGCTTCATACATTGAACCAAGAGCCAGATTTGAGAAAGACATTCAAGACCTGATAATTAAGGCAAACCCATCTCCACATATTTTCACTGGGGATTTTAACGCCCACCATATTTTATGGGGCGGGTGAGAAGGCACAGTACGAGGAAAAAATATAATAAACACCCTATTGAAAATTTCATCATGCTACGTAATTTGGGACACTGACTGCCAGTCAGCAGCCTTGGTGGAACGTGATGGACCATCAGACGTCATCTGATGGTCCATCAGATGACGTCTGACTGCCACTGCCAAGGGATTTTCATCAACAAGGGCAGCATTTATATAAGAGTAAAGCTATACGCACTCATAAATATCGCCAAATGCCTCGACAAAACAAAATGTTCGAGAAAAAAAAAAAAGCAGCACACTGTGCATCGAACCCGCGACCATATGCGTACAAATCAGACACCTTAACCGCTATGCTACGCCACCGTTAGAGGAACTCGACTTGACTATTCGTCTTATACGAAATGCATTGGCTGCAAATGCAGTTAAGCCGTCAGCATGTTATGCAAAGCACTCGTACATCACTCGCCGTACTTCTGTTCTACTCACCTGCCATGTAGAGTACTTTCGCGTCGTAGAACGATCCTTTTGTTCGCGCATCACCGGCCCAGTAGACCTGGTACACCCCGTCGTCTTCAACTACACCGCTAAAGTCCCTTACATCGTCGGAACTCACAACAGGCTGGGTCTTGTCGAGTAGAAATTCTACTAAAACATAAGACATTGTAGAGCCCGGGCAGGATCGACAGGTTGGAGCAAGCGGGCAAAGAAAACGAGTCGAGAGCGATCGTTCATGATAGCTCGGCGAAGCCTCAATGGGCGAAGCGAAGTGCGAAGTGTCGTGTTCGGCGCTTCGGCGGGCTTGTGATCAAGGTTGTCGGTCGGTTGCGTGTCATATCTCTAACGTCAGCGGTTTTATGGGCTCACGTCCCAAAATAGTTTTCTCGTGCATAGATTACTTTTTGTATTCATAGATTTGACGAAATAGTGGTATCCGAACGAACTTCACGTCCTTTGACCGTACGTCTGTCTGCACGTCAAAGCTTTCTGACGTACAGTCAGAGACAATCGATGTACAGTCAGAATCACCACCAAGACATCCTGATGGCATTTCGCGGCGGCCGACTGCCACCAGGAAACCATCAGAAAGCCGACAAGCGGGGTCTGACTGGAGTTTGACTGTCGGTCAGAGTAACTTGTTGGCCAATCAAACATGATAGACGTACAGTCAGGCACAGTCAGCGGTCCACTAGAAAACATTGACTGCCAAACAGGGTTACATTGATGGATTTTTCCTTCGGGCATTGCTCACCAACACAACCTAACTATATTGAATGACGGAAGTCCAACATTTGTTAAAGGTACAAAACTGAGCAGCCGTTTAGATATCATTCTGGCCTCGTCTTCCATTTCGTCCCAATCTCGCTGGTTTGCAGACATCGAAATCATGGCAGTGATCACTTTCCAACTTACACATTGATACGCGGATTAAATGGAATTCTCCGTAAAAAACACCTTACATATAATAACTGGAATATGTTCAGCGAAAGAGTTGAAATAGCATGTGACAAGATAACCTCAATTGAAGATTTTTCGAAGATTATTAGGAAAACAACATTGGAGGCTATAAAAGATTTAAGAATGCAGATCATCCCAAAAGCTGTAGATGAGGAGTCCAAACTAATTCGAGCCGTCCGTCGACGAGCCGAACGAAGGGCAAGAAAAACAAAACATAGAGAAGATGAAATAAAGTCCAGATAAGCACAAAGAAAGGTGAAATTCCATCTCAATAAGTTTTCAGTAAAACGATGGATTTACAACAGCGCTAGACTGGATCCCGGGAAGCCTGTAACGCGAATATGGCATTCGACGCCAAGTTGAGGTTCCCGACCGTAGCCAACTAACCCATTTAGTTCAAACGCTTTACATCGCCAAGTTACTCAAAAGGAAGTAGCAAAAGAGTATTGCTTGCAGATTACTCACGACTCATCAATATTATACTTGGCTATTCCTATAGCTAGTCATCAGACTGTATCAGTGCAAAGCGATGTTATCGACGCTTCGTTTACTTTAATATAACTGAAAGAGGCACTCTCTTGAGCAAACAAGAACTAATCTGTTGGTTCAGATGGTGTCCGCTATTCTGGATTTGCACATCTTGGTAGCGCAGCTAGAACATTCTTACTCGATGTCTATATCGCTTTGAGGGAATCTGGTAGAATACCGAAAGAGTGGAAAACTTCTCGAGGGATTCCCACACTTAAACCAGCCAAAACCCTTTCGGAGATTAGCTCATATCGACCAATCGCTTTATTGAGCTGTGTCGGGAAAGTCATAAAAAATGATACTGTTGGCACTCGAATGGGACCTCGAGAACAGAAAAAAATACTTCCTACGTGCATGTCAGGATTCCGCCGAGGAGGGAGCAGTGCCGACAATGTCTTAGATCTAGTGTTCACTGCTGAACAAGCAAACGCGATCAAATTGAATACAATCGACGTCTTTATTGACATAAAAGCTGCCATTAATTCAGTCTATCATAACGTCATCCTTACAGATATGAGAAAAATTGGGTCAGTACAGGACTATGTACATGGGTCTCCGGTTACCTGAAAGCTAGGCACATCTTTATTTTCACTAAAGATGGGGACGGCGATCTCTATGAAGTTACAAGAGGAGTGCCCCTGTGTGGTGTCCTGAGTCCCTCTTTCTTCAACATATCTCTAATTCATATTGTCAAACTGCTTCCGAAACATGTACATACGTCCTTTTGCCCATTTAGTGAAAAACCCGAGACTGAGGTAATGACAGACGACGACAAGGTTTGTCGTCCTTGTCGTCGTCTGTCATTACCTCAGTCTCGGGTTTTTCACTGAAATGTTTAATATACACCAGCTCATTTGCGCCCTTACGTTCAGCTTATTAATACTTCAAGATGCAAGTTTTCTTCCTCCTTCGTCTCTTCATTCACTCACCTTCCCTAGGATTTACGCCCACTCGCTGTGGGTTCTCTGCAAGATCGGCTACCGGATGTCTCAGATGAAGCGGAACTTTCCTACAACGGCATCTGTCTCAGGTACAAGTTTGTGGACCCTGAGCGCTTTCACCACCTGGACACCCTGAAAGTTGGATGGCATCGGAAGAGGAAGATCCTCAACGACTACCGAAACTGCACCAGAGATAAACCTACGAACTGTGAGTCAACTCGCGGATCAGTTGTGAACCGCTTTCATTGGAGAACATTGTCGACCTTAGACTTTATTTACTCAGTGGTAAGCTGTAAATTTGAAATACTGTTATACAACTTTCCGGTCCCTGAGGCAGAAGATAAGAACAAGCAAGTCACCGAAACCTGGGTTCATGTCAACGGTTACCGCGTTGAATACTGCCCTTGTAAATCCTTTTGGCGTACACCTCACCAAGTCAACTGAGAACAGTCTAGCCAATGGTCCGAAGTTTTGCGTGAATATGAAGCCCTCTCGTTTGGATATTTTTTCTGCAATTAATGTCATGTATGACGCGGTGTCACAATCAGCTGAGAAAAGTGCTCTTGTGTTAACGGCATTTATGAGAATGTTGTCCTTAGTAGATGCTTCGTACAGGACAGATGTTAGAAACTTAAGGATGGTGACCCGGGTTAAGAAAGAGTTGGAAGAGAAAAAGGTGAAGCTTCTCGAAACAGACAAATCGGGGCTGTTTGCTGTTCTGCCTTCCAATAAGTTTAAGGAGAAATGTAACCTGGCTGTTTCTGGGTTATTTCGTTCTTTTGATAGGGTTTGGGCTGACACAAGAAAGAAATAGTAAGGACTTTTAAGGACAGTGACTTTACGCCCTTGGCTGTCAGACTGAATGGTAACATGAAAGATACGTTTGCCATTAAGTTCTTTTTGAAAGACCACAAGCTTGATCTTCCTCTGAGAGTAGTTATCAACGAAGATGGCACGTGGCAAAAAACTGTCTCCACGTTCCCTCAGAATGGTCTTTCGTGCCTAGATATCAAAAGCCCGTTAGCATTAGGCTTTTCCATGGATTTGATATCAGTTATTCAAACGTTTCATGGTAAAGTTTGCACAATTTTTCCATGGATATCAAGGATTTGTATTATGCACTGCAACCAGCCATTTTGCTTTCTATGGTCCGCTCGTTTCTATAGGAGAATTTAATTCGGTTTCAGTCCCAGTCTTGTATAGAGATAAATGATTTTCTAAGGATACTCGAGCTATACCTAAAGTCGAGAGTGGTAAGCTATGATGAGCGGAAATACATTCAACGTCAAGGAGTATGTATTGGTTCGGCTGTCGCCCCGGCCCTTTCAGAAATATACCCCCGGAGCTTAGACCTAACATTGCATAAGATGATCAAACATTGTCCCCCGAGCTCAGTACTTATTAGAATAGACGTAAATGACATTTTGGTATGTGTCCGTGACTCAACCCTTGCTGGTTCCATTGAGAATACCGTGTACAGAGAGGCACCGGAATTGCAGTTTTCTATAGAAAAGCAAGTCGACAACGTACTTCAGTATTTAGACCTCCAGCTCAGATTGGTCCCCGGTTTATGTTGGTCGTATGGCGAAGAAAATTTGGCTAAACCAGTACTTCCCTTTGATAGTTGCCATTCAAAGCATGTCAAGGCAGGATTGGTTCAAAACATGATTAACAACGCGGATCAAAAGTCTTGTTGGCACTCCATTATGACGTTGATTCAAGTTGTGTCTTCCCGGCTACATGTTGCAAAGTATCCTCAAGAATTCATTTCCAAGCAGCTTTCGTACATTGTTGCAAAAGGCAAAAAAATTAGGAAAATGCCCGAGCACAAAAGCTTTGTAGTCGTACCATTTTTTCATAAAATCTAACACAATTTAAATCAGTCGGTGATAAGTTTGGTTTACGCATGGCGTTTAGCACAGATTGCAGTGTGAAACGGTTAGCTCCGATCGCTTCCGCCCAGAAAGGTTGTTTAAAAAAACACAGGGAAAAGTGTGTTGCATGTATTTCAGGTATCGTCTACAATATCCCCTTTGATTGTGGTTTATGCTATATAGGTCAAATGAAGCGTTGTATTAATGATAGACTAGGTGAACATAAACGTTGTGTAAAAAACAAGGATCCGTATTCCGGGGTGTCCAAGCATATTCAGGAGTGTAGGAATTGCGTGCCTTTATGAAACTCTATAACCACAATTGTAACAAAAAAAAAAAACGACCACAAGCGCCTGTTGAAAGAGTCAATCGCAAGAACGAAGCATGGGAATGCAGTGAACAAGCCTTCTTCGTCTTTAGATACGGAATGAAAGCGATTTCTAAATCTCAAATAATATTGGAAACTTTTTTTGTGTGTGCGTCGTTTTATAGCTGACTTTCTCAGTGAAAGGTCCAGTGCAATCTGTAAATATCCCAGCGTTTTCTTTTTTTTTTGATGTGTCACCTTTGGTGCTGTCAGTTCTTTTGTTGGTTTGACCCCATTCTTAGAGGTCCGGTGTCGTGTCTTTTGTGGAGAGAGGTGATATAAAGTAGGTTTCCCTTTCCTTCCTTTTTTTTTCAACCCTATATAAAGGGTTCTTTCCTCAATAAAGGTTTAGCTGTGTGTGAGACGTTCTCCTTCCCTTCCTTGACGTCGTCTTTCATTACCTCAGTCTCGGGTTTTTCACTAAAATGTTTAATATACATCAGCTAAGTTGCACCCTTACGTTCTGCTCATTAATCCTTTTACGCCGATGCGATTTGCTTTTGTGCCTCTAGCAAATCGTTATATATAAACAACGCACGCATTCAGAAGGCAATCAATATAACCGTAAAACATCTACATTCACATGGAATGCAAATCTCACCAGCCAAATCCGCTGCTGTCACCGTAACGAGAAAGGATACAAGCAGATATCCAATTCTAATAGAGGGGAAACCAATTCAATACGTTCTTAGGAGTAACCCTTGATCGATCTTTGTCGTGGTCCCCACACATCAGGCACATTAAGCAAAAGTTGAAGTTTTTTACACAAATTCTTAAAATGATAAGTGGAACGAGATGAGAATGTTCTGTAACAGCAATTTCGACCCTTTGCAACGCTCCTTTTTGTCTGACTATTACGCTACACTATTTCAGAAATTCATGGTATCTCCAAGTAATCAATGAAAAACCTCGAACCTGTTCAAGCACAGGCTCTAAAAGTTTGCCTAGGACTACCAAAATGCACATTAAACATTGGTACTCTTGTTGAGACTAGAGCGATTTCGCCCGGTATTCTCAGAACCCATGAAACTATTCGAGTTCACTTATGACACCAAGCGCGCAGCCAAGCACATCATCTGGTGAATATTAAGGAGGTTAAACCTTCTTCTCGATTTTCGCAGGCCCCTTCGCGAAGTTTTAGCTAATTCGGAACATCGAATTAGCTAAAGCTCCGGTGCAAGCACCGCGCACGTGCATTTCTATCGACATTAAATTGACAACCCGACGTGTCACGCAAAAAGCACAACTCCAACACCTGTTATGACGCAGGCAACACTTGAGTATATACATCATGACTATCTCTCATCTCGGCACATATATACGAGTGGGTTAACTAACTTTTGATCATCATTCATTGGAGCCTACATTCCGTCAACTAGCACCGAAATCGAAACAAATCCGAGCAGCTAATGCCTACATCAGCACTCAAACACCTCCAAAACTGGAGAATATTGCTATGCTCTAAGTCCCGTCTCAATGCTCTCGTGTAAACAAAGAAAGTGTAACGTGAATGTTCAACTGATTTATGACATTGTACAAACATTTTATGATGTGATGTGTTAGGGACATGAAATTGTCTAGAGTGGGTGCCGGGGCATAGTGGTATATCTGGCAAAATCTGTGCCGGGAAAGCTGATGGGGACGCCCACGAAGCCGATGATTGCTGTGCAATTCCTAGGTCAAGGGCTGATGCAAATGATATAGTTCGAAAAATTGGGAGAGAGATATCATCCAGATTATGAACCGATCCATGCTACTATAATGCATACTTCCAAAATATTGGCCCAGATTTAAAGTTCCGAATGCTGAGAAATATAATATGACGAACAGAAACTGTGCTGCATCGATTTCACCTGAATGTGGCATTTACTAGAAAATACCTTGATATTGCCACCCGCAGAGCCGAGAAGGCAACGCTCGGTCACAGTCTTCTAGAAGATTCCCGGTCATTCTCGCAGCAGACGTAACTTTCCTTCTGCTTTGTTATTCTCGAAAGTGCCAGTTCATCCTCGCCCCGAGCGCGCGACGCTCGAACCTTCTTTGCCGAACTTTCGAGATAGTGACGCAGGGTAGATAAGCGGCTCCCGCGCGACCTTGTCGAGTCAGTCTCAGTCTCGCTAGCGCTCTGTGGTGCCGCCGAATCGCCGCCCGCTTTTCTGCTGCCTCGACGCTCTTCCGTTACTTCTTTTTGTTTGGCACAAGTTCGCCCATTAAACCTTTATTTTCAGTTTACTCTTTGCTTTCTCGTCGCCTTAATTCGTGACATTTCTGGTGGAGGTGCGGGGTACAAAACCCGTGCGGCGTATCCCTAGAAGAACTCGGTCAACAAGCCCCATTTCCCAACGACCTTCCGTTGAAGACTCAGAGCATCGTGCCAGCCGCCGTCTTCAAGGGCAAGCTCCTGAACTCGGACCCCCGCCGCGGAAATCAAAGAAGAAGACCGCGACGATGACCGCTCCGCCCGTCGTTGTCCTGCCCGTCGCACCCCGATCGCCGACAACTTTCCATGGCGAAATCTATGAAGACGTCGAGGACTGGATCCTTCACTATGAGCGCGTCGCCCGCCACAACGGATGGAACGCCGAGCAGCGCCTCCAGAACCTCTACTTCTCGCTGGAAGGCACCGCGAGGCACTGGTTCGAAAACCACGAGGCTTCGCTTACATCGTGGGATATCTGCGCTGCCGAGTTGAGGCGAACATTCTCGAACCAACACCGGCGACAGAATGCGGAGGACCTGCTCCAGACGCGGACACAAGCCCCCGACGAAAGCGTGACAAGCTACGTTGAAGACGTGCTACGACTCTGTACGCGCGCCGACCCTCAAACCATCGAGGAGAAGAAGTTGCGCTTCCTCATGAGGGGCGTCAAGAGTGAAATCTTCGGTGGCCTTGTCCGCAGCCCCCCGACGACGGTAGATGGCTTCGTGACCGAGGCAACGAACATCGAGCGAGCGCTGTTGGCCAGAGCTGTGCACTATCAACGACGCACCGGTGTGTCAACGGTTCCGGCTGTCTCACCACCTTGCTCCGGTGTAAATAGTATCGGCATCGAACACCTGCGGCAGATAATCCGCGACGTCGTACGAGAAGAAATCATGAAGGTTCTGCCCACTGCCGATAGCCCTGCCTCGCTTTCTATGGCGGAAGTAGTGCGGGAGGAGGTGCAGCGAGCCTTCCAGCAGGAGGCTCCCGTCGACCTGCCACCACCGGAAGAACCAACGGTGAGCTACGCCGCCATGGCTCGACGACCGCCAGTTCCTGCCCGTCAACCTCCTGCGCCGCAACGACGAGACACACCAGCACCGCCGTACCTCCGACGTCTCGACGACCGACCTCAGTGCGTCCGGCGAGAACAACCGGCGCCCAGGAAGACTGACGTGTGGCGGACGGCTGATCGACGCCCCCTGTGCTACCACTGTGGTGAAGCAGACCACATCTACCGACGATGCCCCTACCGACAGCTGGGCTTACGAGGGTTTGCGCCCAACGACCCTCGACCACGTCTTGGAGAGCGACCTCGGGACATCGAAGACTACCTCCGCCGCTCTTCATCTCCTGAGTCGTCTCGCCGCCGAGGATTCCGTTCACCATCTCCCCGACGCTCGCCATCGCCCTTCCGCCGGTCCCGCCGAGAAAGCCTGTCCCCCTTACCTCGCCGGGAAAACTGAGTGCGGCAATACCGGGAGGTGGTATTGCCGGTGACGAACGACGCCAATATCCTCCACTAACGTCGGAGGGCTCTCACACTAGCGACGAAACAGATAGGAGCGACGCTTCTGTGACGGTGTCGAATAACCTCGACGTTACCATCGACGGCCACGACGCGAAGGCGCTCGTCGACACCGGAGCAGACTATTCCGTTTTAAGTGGGAAGCTCTCTCGCCGCCTTCGGAAAGTGATGACGCCGTGGGATGGCCCGAAAATACGAACCGCCGGCGGACATCTCATCACACCAGTGGGAAGGTGTACTGCGCGCGTGGACATCTACGGAGAGTCTTGCCCCGTGAAGTTCGTCGTCCTCAAAGACTGTTCGAGAGACGTCATCCTTGGCATGGACTTCCTCTGTGAGTACGGTGCGGTGATCGACCTTGGAGCAAACAGGTTGACGCTGCGAAAGCCCGTGCTACCTCCGGAGGAATCCAAAACGTCGCCAGCCGCCGTCCGAGTCATTGCGGACCACGTGAACCTGCCGCCATGGTCGAGTGTTCTTGTGCCCGTCGTGACCGACGCAGTTGCCAGCGGGAAAGTCCTTCTGGAAGGCAACGTCCAACTGCTTCTCGGAAGAGGAATAGGCGTCGCAAGGGGCGTAGCAGAGCTGCAGGATAGACGTTGTGTGGTCCTCGTGACGAACTTTCGACCGGAGGCGCAGCATCTAACGAAAGGTGCCACTATAGGACACGTCGAGGAACTCCGGGCCGACGCCGAAATCGCCGCGATCTCGGACGAGCCCTCGCCATGTCAGCCGTCCAGTACAGTGCCGCAACAGCTTGACGTTAACCCCAAGCTCAGCGCCACGGAACGAGGACAGCTCGGAGACCTCCTCGCCGAGTTCGGCGACTGCTTTGCGACGACGTCGAGGGTGCGCCAGACAACAGTTGCGAAACACCGCATCATTACCAACGAGGACGCGCTCCCTGTGCATCGGCCGCCGTACCGGGTCTCCCCAAAGGAACGAGAGGCCATTCATGAACAAGTACAGGACATGCTGAACGACGACATCATTCAGCCTTCCAGCAGCCCGTGGGCCTCTCCAGTTGTGCTGGTAAAGAAGAAAGACGGAACGCTTCGATTCTGCGTTGACTACCGGCGGCTCAACGCGGTCACGAAGAAAGACGTGTATCCGCTCCCCCGCATCGACGACACGCTGGACCGGCTGCGCCACTCCCGATACTTTTCGTCGATGGACCTTAAGAGTGGCTACTGGCAGATCGAAGTCGACGAGCGGGTCCGAGAAAAGACTGCCTTCGTCACGCCCGACGGACTGTTTGAGTTCAAGGTGATGCCCTTTGGACTGTGCACGGCGCCGGCAACGTTCCAACGTGTCATTGACACCGTCCTGGCAGGCCTCAAGTGGCAGAGCTGTCTCGTTTACCTCGATGACGCCGTGGTATTCTCGGCCAACCTCGACGAGCATTTGCGACGCCTTCGGGCCGTTTTAGACGCAATCAGGACCGCAGGACTCACCCTCAAGTCGACGAAGTGCCGGTTTGCCTACGGCGAACTGAAGTTCCTGGGCCACGTGGTGAGCAACGAAGGTGTAAGTCCTGACCCTGAGAAGACTCGCGCCGTAGCGGCCTTTCCACCGCCCACCGACAAAACTGCCGTCCGAAGATTCCTTGGACTTTGCGCATACTACCTGCGATTCGTTCAGGATTTCGCCAAGCTTTCTGCGCCGCTAACGCACCTTACGAAGGACGCCGTGAACTTCGACTGGGGTGAAGAACAACAACAGGCATTCGACGAACTAAAGCGACGGCTCCAGTCACCACCGATTCTCGGCCACTTCGACCAATCAGCCGAAACGGAGGTCCACACGGACGCCAGTAATACAGGACTCGGAGCGGTACTGGTCCAACGACAAGACGGTGCGGAGCGCGTGATCGCATACGCTAGCCGGACGCTGTCGAACGTGGAACGCAATTACTCAACGACCGAGAAGGAATGTCTGGCCGTCGTCTGGGCCATCACGAAATTCCGCCCATACCTGTACGGGACTCCTTTTCGGGTGGTCACCGACCACCATTCGCTGTGTTGGTTAGCGAGCCTGAAGGACCCATCGGGACGCCTCGCTCGATGGAGCCTACGACTGCAAGAGTACGACGTAACCGTGGTCTACAAGTCAGGCCGAAAACACAGCGACGCCGACTGCCTGTCCAGAGCCCCTGTCGAGTCAGCTGCCGGATGTGGCAAAGACGACGACGACGACCACTTTCTTGGCGCGGTGAGCATTCACGGCATGGCAGCGCTCCAGCGGGACGATCCTGAGCTGCGTGCATTGATCGACCACTTGGAGGGACGAGGGGGTACGATTCCCAGAGCCTTCTCACGTGACGTGCCAAGATTCGATGTCCGGAGAGGTATCCTCTATAAAGAAAACTTCGGGGACAACAACTCGACGTGGTTGTTAGTGATTCCTGCTAGTCTTCGAGAAGAGATCTTCCAAGCCTGCCACGACGACCCAACATCTGGTCACCTTGGCTACAGTAGGACTCTTGCTCGAATCCGAGAAAAATACTACTGGCCCAAGCTTCCGAAGACTGTCCACCTCTACGTCCGTTCGTGCCACGAATGCCAACGACGCAAGAAACCACCGACGAAGCCGGCAGGTCTCTTGCAACCGATCGCGCCCCCGACTGCACCATTCCAGCAGGTTGGAATGGATCTTCTCGGACCTTTCCCACCGTCGGCGCAGGGAAACCGGTGGATAATCGTGGCAACTGATTATCTCACCAGGTACGCCGAGACAAAAGCACTCCCGTCGGGGACCGCCGTGGAAGTAGCCAAATTCTTCGTGGAGTCTATCGTCCTCCGACACGGCGCTCCCCAAGTCCTGATTACGGACCGAGGATCCTCGTTCATGGTGCAACTGACACAAGAGATACTCCGCCTGAGCCACACCGACCACCGCCGGACCACGGCATACCACCCGCAGACCAACGGGCTGACGGAGCGACTAAACAAGACCATCTCCGACATGATTTCTATGTACGTGGACGTGGAACACAAGACGTGGGATGAAGTGCTGCCCTACGTCACGTTTGCGTACAACACGGCGATTCAAGAAAGTACCGGCGTTACACCCTTTCAGCTGGTGCACGGCAGAAAGGTGACGACGATGCTCGACGCCATGCTGCCCCACGACCCGACGGATGACGGCACTGACGACGCCCAGCTGGTCACCCAACGAGCAGAAGAAGTACGCCAGCTAGCCCGTCTTCGAATAAAGGACCAACAACGTGTGGACGCTGGCCGGTACAACCTTCGCCGCCGCGACGTGGAGTTCCAGCCCGGAGACAGGGTATGGGTGTGGACGCCCATTCGCCGCCGCGGCCTCAGCGAGAAACTGTTAAAACGCTACTTCGGACCCTACAAGGTCATCCGCCGCCTTGGGGAATTGAACGACGAGGTGCTCCCCGACGGAACTCGCCCATCAGGACGCCGCCAGCCACGACCCGAAGTCGTCCACGTAGTTCGACTCAAGCCGTTCTACGCGCGTTAGGATTGTGAAACTGCATGTTTGTTTTGTTTCGCCGTAATTGTTTTAGCCATTTCCGTTTTCCTTTTGTTTTGCATCGGGGCGATGCACTTTTAAAGGGGAGATAATGCCACCCGCAGAGCCGAGAAGGCAACGCTCGGTCACAGTCTTCTAGAAGATTCCCGGTCATTCTCGCAGCAGACGTAACTTTCCTTCTGCTTTGTTATTCTCGAAAGTGCCAGTTCATCCTCGCCCCGAGCGCGCGACGCTCGAACCTTCTTTGCCAAACTTTCGAGATAGTGACGCAGGGTAGATAAGCGGCTCCCGCGACCTTGTCGAGTCAGTCTCAGTCTCGCTAGCGCTCTGTGGTGCCGCCGAATCGCCGCCCGCTTTTCTGCTGCCTTGACGCTCTTCCGTTACTTCTTTTTGTTTGGCACAAGTTCGCCCATTAAACCTTTATTTTCAGTTTACTCTTTGCTTTCTCGTCGCCTTAATTCGTGACAATATGACCAGGAAGTAGATCCACCGCGTTGTACAGCATGCTCAACAACACACGACATTAAACATATACTCTGCCACTGTTTCCTGTATAGCTCTCAAAGAAAAACACTAAAACAATCCTTGAACAAACATAATCAGGACATTGTGCTCAGTCATATATCAGGCCCGGACTTCAGTACTAAAAGACTCCAGAGCAACCAACGCTTTACTACGGTTCTTAAATCACACCCGCCTGGAACAAGAGCTGTGATCTGACATCACTTTTTTTTTAGTTTACATTGAGCTATTTATTTTTCGCAGATCTTTGAGTGGGTATATATGTGCTTGTGTGTGTGTATGCGATGTGTGTGGGGGACGGGGGAGGACGTATCTGTGGTGACTGCAAAAGACCATCGTCTTTGTCAGCAGAGCACGAGCTCGGACACGGGAGCTCGTGCATTCCGTTCTTCGGCGAGCTGTAATCTTGGCGACTGGTCATGTCTCTCTGACCTGCTGTATTGGAATAAACCCTCAGTACACCCCTCGACTCGGGCCTACTACACGTATGTATATATGCGATCTCACTCTTTCTTTACTTCTCTATTCTGTGTGATGCATCTCTACTCTCTTTTAACGCAAGCTAACAAACCAGGACTCACAAGCAGGTTGACCTCCTTTGCTTTCCAGTAAATAAGCATACCTTCTTTCTTTGGTGAGTTCGTAAAACGTAATATGTGATCACAACCATTTTTGGCCACTAATCACAAGGTTTCTACTGAAAACTGAGCGAAATACATATAAAAATTTTGAAATGCTCAACAAACATGACTTTGCTCAATTTCAGAATAACAATTCTAATACCAGTTCTTCGTGCCGCCTTTTCATTTTCCTGGTTTGATTTCTTCTTTTAATTTAACCTTCCATAGACAGCCATTTTCGTTTTGCTGCAAAAACATTCTGTCTTTTGTTTGTGACCCTTGTGTATTTACAGCAGATTCTATTCTAATGGAAGTGGCGTGACTACAAATCCTGTTAGTGTAAACATTCAGGAATTACCTCTATCACGCCTCAAATATTTTACACAATACATGGCTATTAAAAACAACAATAACAGATTTCGGGACTGGTGAGAAGTTATGACGCATTTATGTTTAATACTCTTGCGTAGGCAAGGTTTCTTGCACTCTGTAAACATCCGCGCGTGCTTTTTGAAAATAGCAAGGATATTCACAAACATAATCCGAAAAGAATAAAAAATATAACCTTAAATAGAAAAACATCGCTAGATTAATATTAAACAACTCAAAAATGTTTCACATTGCTAAAAGAAGTGTTACTAATTGAAATGTGCGCATAAAACATGCCAGTTCAAAATAGTTTGTCCAATTTACCGAATGTTGAATACCGCAGAATTTTAAGCTGTGAAGAGTGGTATTCCATTACATAGATCTGCATGTGTTTGAACATTTTTTTAAATTTATTTTTAATATTAATATGACTTAAGGTTTTACTTACAAACAATTATCAAGTTTTGCTAGAAGTTTGCAATATTTAGTAACAATAATAATCTTAATTGCTTTAAGAGAGCCATGGCTTGGAGGCCCGCGGGGCGGCGTGAATAAAGGCCCGAAGGAAAAATCCATCAATGTAACCCTATTGAAAATTCCATCAAGGTACGTAATTTGGGACACTGACTGCCAGTCAGCAGCCCTGGTGGAACGTGCCCTGATGGTCCATCAGATGACGTCTGACTGCCACTGATGGAATGTCCCAAATTACGTATGTGGTGGTCTTTGATGGAACGTATTGTGGTGGTCTTTGATGGAACGTATTGCGGTGGTCTTTGATGGAACGTATTGCGGTGGTCTTTGATGGAAGGTGTGATTGTGATCACTGCTGAGCTGATAGGATAGCCTAACCAAATTGCAGCGTTGCCAGAGAAACTATTACATACTTTCGACTGCCATAGGATCACTGCAAGTTAACTTCAAGGAGAACAGCCAATAAAATGACAAGTAAAATGCAAAATCAAACCTGTTGTATCTTTATTAGGTCACAGAAAACGCCTGCCTTGAGCAATGCTCGATCTGAAAAGGTAAAAACAAACAGCACAGTTAGAATAAATTAAGTTAAAGCAAGTGGTAACTGCAATGGTGGAACTGACAAATGGTGATTTGGAGCTCTTGTAGCAGGCAAAAACTGGTTTTGGGGCAGACATTCTCACTTTTGGAGCAAACATTTTACCAATGTTGTTGCATCATTTCCAATGCAGAAGTTCAAAAATGCTATAACAACTTGGAACCTAATGCCGGTGCTGAGGGTTTCTCAGCAATGGTGACAGCTGCTCATATTGAATTCGAACAAGGGAATAAGTGTGTACCCGTCCTTATTTCTTGTTTTTTTCTTTCACTTTTGAAATTTGATTTTTTAGGCAACAGGGACATTCCTTCACAAACGGGCCCACGTGCACCCAAAGCATGTTTCAGAGAAACGCCCTCGATGTCTGAACCTTTCCGGACGACCATATACTTTAATTCACAAAACGTATGCGACTCAGCTGAAGCTAGAGAGCAAGCATGCATGCTACGACAGGCAGTCCCTTGCTTCCACGGATGAACGCGAGCAGCAGACATATCTGAACTATGCTCACGGATGCTTTTTGTCTGCGCTCTTCATGAAACAATAATAATGAGTTGCGACATAGCGGTAATGCCAATAGCCCATCTGTAAAAAAATTTGCCTCTTACGGAGAAATTCTCTGGCACCTATGGTGCCGGAAAGGTCATCCGTAATTCTAATAACGAAAAAATCCTTTTAAACATATACACCATCCGTAAATAAAAGGACATTCCGCAAAACAGATTATGGAAAGTGCTCTACTATCCGTAACGCTATTCAAGAGCTGTCCGTAAAACAATGGACTGGAATATGCATTCCGTAAAACCTATTACGGAAATCGCTCTAGTATTCGTAAAAGTGCTTAAAAGTTGTCGGTAAAAGGGCAAACAGAGTAGGCCTTCCGTAACTTATATTACGGAAAGCACTCTTGAGTATCCGTAATCCTATGTGGAGCACAAGTTTGTCTGCTGCTTGCACAGGGGTTGCGGTAATGTCAGAAGGCCGAGCTCTTATTGGCTGATTGAACAAAAAAAAATAGTGCGTAAACCTCATGGTGTCTAGCATTGTGGTCTACCCACTATATCCTTCCAATCAAAGCCAATGAGAGATCGTCACCCTTCTGACATCACCGTAATGTCTGTGCAAGAAGCAGACGACTTACTCTCCGCATAAAGCAGTGTCAATAGAAAGGTGGGCTGTAAAATGAGCTCGAAGAATTAATGCCTTCATCTAGCAAGCTGAACTTATCAAAGGTTTTCTTTTTGAGACACAGATTCCCATGAAAACTTTTAAGGTGCAACTCCAGTCTGTGTAAAATAAAACTACATTATTTAAATTTGACAATGGGCACCAATGTATACAATCGAGAGCTGCCACAACCTGTTGTGGAAAGCAGGCAACACAGCTGAGCAATGCATCTGCAGCAAGTTTCCTCAATGTCAGTTGTTTTTTCTTCTGTCAGTTCTGGCATTCAGACCAATGTGCACAATTATAGAAGGTAGTCGGATTGCAAAACATTATCTGCAGTCTGAACGACCACCACAGTCATTGCATTTTTAAACAGCGATATAAAGCACCTTCTTGACAACACCAAACGTCACTCTCACTCATCTGCGTCGGCACTCATGCTTGAAAATAAAGAGAATGCTGTTTTCACATTCCACAGAGACGGAGCTGTGCCTTTACATGTCACAATGGTGTTCACTGCTAAAATAGACCTTTGGTAAGAATATGAGCTCAATGCTTGTAGGTGCAGATTTCTCCAGTTCATTTAACAGCCAGTCACTTAGTGATGCTGCCCTATACATAAAATAATGTTCATTATGACGCTGATACAACCAGGTTTTCTATAAAAAAAAGTTACAGAATTTTGAAGTGGAAAAGGATCTCTTTAAACGAATATTGAGTACTCTTTCCTATGCTGCTTGCAGCAATCATGCAATGTCACCTGAATAATTGATGAGAAAATAAGAAAAGTACCTTCGAACACTTTATTTGGGTCCTTGAAGAGCCAAAGTAGAGCCCCCCGTGGTGTTTGGCCTTTGTTTTCAGATGCTGCATGTAGCATGATGTGCTAAAGAGAAAACAGAGAAAAAATAATTAAATATCTATATCAGATGCAAATTGAGCTTGTGCATAAAACACAGCCAAGCTCAGTCCATTTAATTATTAGCCATGAATCTTGTTCATCCTGTGACCCGATATCTAAAACCAATGTTTGACTTGAGGGTCTTGTTCTCCTGTTCCTTAGTCAAAACCGATACACTTCAAGCCTAAATTCATTCGAAACTTAGAAACAAATGCAAGGCCGGAATTGCAATAGTGATTTGGTTTATAATGTGAAGCATTTCTTGAGAACTGATG
The DNA here is from genome assembly GCF_016920785.2 of Ixodes scapularis. NCBI lineage: Eukaryota > Metazoa > Arthropoda > Arachnida > Ixodida > Ixodidae > Ixodes > Ixodes scapularis. Next base: position 10,424,024 of record NW_024609879.1, read on the forward strand.
AACCAACCGGAAAACTCTATTCAGTTTGAGTAATGCTTTATTTCTAAGGTTCATGAGATGTTGCAGAAGAGTCTATGTAAAACTGGCTAAGCTCATATCCCAGACTTTCATAAGTTTGGGCAGCCACTCAAAATCTCCCATTAGAACGAAGGGCTAGTTGCACTCTTTCTCGTTGTCGAATCAGGTGGTCAGCCTCGAGTGCTTAGAGTGTGTGAACATAGAAACTCGATTTTCTCTTTAGATATCCCTGAAGGTTTTAACAGAACTGAGCGGGTGAAAGAGTGCATGTGTACTAAAACTGCTATCAAAAAACTGGGGACTAAGCAGTAGCTTAGTCCATAGTCCCCAATCTTACAATTTGGGAGCTCCATCCTACCCACGTTTGAGCACACCTGTGCACACGCTTTTGAGTTGAGCGAGCGGTAAAAATTTAGAGTATTTATATATGGCATGCAAGTCTGTTTGCAAGCTCCACACTTTGTGCACCTGATTACCCCCAAAATGTGATCTAGCCATTCCCTTTACCCCAAGTGCCTACCACTCAAGGAGCTTGCTTGGCCACCTCATCAGCGCATTCTGACTGCGCATTTCTTTTGTTGCCCGTTGAAAGGCGGACCCTTCTTCAAAATATTCTCTAAGAGACTGTTCCGATGTGTGCGAACAATGCATTTTGGTGTACCTGCATGCCATACACCCCAATTTACAAGTTGGATTTGGAGCTGACAAAAGCATAGGGTGAGATGCACGATTTTAAAAAGCTTTCTCTCTGCGTGAGCGCTCATACAAACCAAGCTGTCATCATATGCCTCTGCCGTTGCCTGTGCTAGAGTCAAATCGGTCACACAAACCATAACACAGACCAACCGACTGGTGAAAAGTGACAAAAAGGTTCGCCCACAAATGCTGTCGAATTTAAAGTGAAAATAGGTCAAGCCGAGACAAGCAACCCATTAAAAAAAAGGTACCATGAAACTTTCATTACACCAATTATTTTATATCTACAAGAAATAAATATGTGAAGCCAATCGCATAAAATTAATTTATAGAGACCATATTGGATCTGCACAGATGAGGAAAAAGCCAATCTTGTGGAAGGCCTTCTTAATAACTGTGGCCTTTGATCTAGTGAAGCTGTACAAGTTAGGATAGAATAAATGTTAGACACAGATTTTTCTCCATACATTGTGGACAAATAGGCATCCGACTATGACTGTGGAGTGGAGGGGGACACAGGCAGCAGCTGCATCTTTCTTCTGCGTGCACCTCGACCCAGTCGTATTAATTTGGGTTGTAGGGACCTGTACCTGCATGTCTTGGCACAGAAGTCTGCCGAGCACAGCGATTTCTGTGCCAAGACATGAAGGCCACAAGACATTTTTCAAAGAATTGGGGGGCTAGCAGCACTAGTGGGCAGTGAAACCACTGCCACCCACTGTGAGAAAAACCCTGGTTAGATGTGATCAATATTGTTTAAACAGTTTTTAGAAGGGTGCTGTCAGTCACATCAAGTTTGCTTTTCTCTCAGACCATGCTAGATTTTAAAAACTGAACTATTTACTTGCCAGCAAAAAACATGTGCAGCCAACTCCACAAAATGACTTTTTCAAAGTGACCAATCGTCAAAAACTGCTCCACGTTGTACAATTCCAAATGTAGTTCCTGAAAAAAAAAGACAAACACGAATGACAATCTATACAAATGAGAGTTGCTTAAATCGTAGCTGGCTATAACTATCCAAGGTAATCCTGCAGTACAATGGCCACAGGAGACTGCCAGAAATCAGCTGACTTGTGCTCCAAGAAATTCCTACAAACAAGACTTAAGAACCATGCAGTTCCCTTTACTTAAAGGTTACCTTATAATGTGTTAGAATATACAAGAAAACAGATTTCAAATCTTAGAGCAAGACCTTGTAGGCATCGACATAAACTAAGCGAAAAAATTATGTGATTAGAGGACCCTTACAATATTTGTCGCCATGGGCGAGATACTTTATATAACAAGACTACCTAATTAAGCTAGTTAAGAAAAAGGTAGCCTACAATAGTTACTCCTAAGAGGTAATTCCATTATCTTACTTTACTTCTTTTATTAAACAAATAAACAAGGAAAACTAGGAACCGGCTATGCTCAGGTTTTTTGCACAAAGTGCCTGTATCAGTGTTATTACATCTTATACTGAATCAGCAGTTGCTTTTCTAAATTTTCATCCAAAAGTTTTACATTACTGAAGGCAAGCACATCCATTTCCATCGCTGAACAAGCTTTCAACTGGTACACTCGGTGGAATGGCTTGCATGCACAAGGATTTGTTCCTGGTTAAAACCTCAACAATACACAAAGCCATTGCCTCTGAGGTTACCTTTCTCCACCACTGCTCCTCACTGTAAGCACAACTTTTGGAGGGAGTCGAAAAAAAATATTCTCCTTGTTTATCTGTTGTCAGTGTTTTCTCTGCATTGCCAGCTGCGCTTTGTCATTGGCCCTTGTCATCCATAATCCTAAGTGCATAATCTTTTTGGTCATTGTCTATCCATGACAATCTAGATATAAGGTATGCATCACATCATGCTCCTCAATGTAACTGTAATTAGAAAATTAACTCCAAAAAAACATTGCTACTTTTTTATTCAGTAAAAATAATGTGGTACAAAACTTACTTCCCACAAACTTAGCGTGTGACAGTTAGTGTTACTAAGAAAACAATTGTTACATCAATATGTTCCTTGCAACGTGTCACTACTTAATACTACCTGCGATTCAAATGTGGCAAGTTCATCGGCTACAAAAAGCCAGCAGCAGGTGACCTAGTATGTTTGAATTTAGCTATAGTAACTAGATTCAAATGAATTTAGCATATTAGGTTTGAATCTAGCTATAGTGAATAGTAACACCAGTTGGGGTCAAAACAATGTGACATGCGACGGACACTACTACAAAACTTGTCGGAAGTGACACCAGCTGGATCAGCGTTGTCTCCCTCTCAAAGTCGTGCTCGATCTGTAATAACTCACTTTTTACTTACCATGAAAATACACCAGCGAAGCTGACTCCGTAACTCGACTTGTTCTAATAGTTAAATCATACAACGTTGCTCGACATTTCGTATCTTCTGAAAAACAAGACATACACAAGACTGTCAGAATGCCAGTTAAAGCAAGTGAGAGTAGCTTAAATCGCAGTTGGCACTGGACATGCAAAGTAACCCTGCAGTCCAAGCATGGCTGCAGGAGGCTGCAAGAGATCAGCCAACTTGTGCCCTGAAAAACCTCTACAAAACAAGCATAAACCATGCAGTTCCATTTTGATGTTAACTCATAATCTGCTAAAATATGCATTAGAAAAAGGCTTGATACATGCTCAAACTGGGGCTTTAAGGGCAACATGTTAGATGTGGCTGATATTGCTACAACAGTTGTCGAAAAAGTGACATCAGCTACATCAGCGTTGCCTCCCCCTCAGGGACATGCTCATTCTGTAAGAACTCAGACTGGAGACTTACCATAAGAAAAATACAAAAGCGAAGTTGACTCCGTAATTCAACTGGTTCAAATGGTTAAATCGTCAAACATAGTTCGACGTCTTGAGGTGCACACTGTATTTTCTGAAAAACAAGACACAAGATTGTCAGACTGTCAATTTAATGAGGTTAGAGCAGCTTAAATAGCAGTTGGCACTGGACATGCTAAGTAATCATGCAGTGCAAGCATGGCTGCAGGTGGCTGGCAGACCGGCCGACTTGTGCTTTGAAAAACCTCTATAAAACAAAAAGAAAGAACCATGAGGCTTCACTTAGTTCAAAGCTTAAAAGTTACTATTTAAAGGGGGGTGCAACGATTTCCGGACTTCGGTCAAAAATTTGTGGAGGTTGCTCTCTGACACTTCTGAAGTAAAGAACAGGAAACCGATTTCGCCTGCGCGTCCTAGTTGTTGCGTAAAAAAAAAGACAGCTATTGGCATTTCGGGCACCCCTCAACTCACTCCCAGTCTTCAGGGTCACACCTGGTCGCACTCCTAGTGACGTCATTCGGAGTGCCGTGTAGGTTCCCGTGTGCTATCTCGGAGGACGCTTCCTCTCCCTCTCTCTGCTGACATTAGCGGGCGTTATGCTGCAGCTTGGAGCCGAGCGAGGGCACGTAATCTTCTAGCCAAAGTTCCTTCGGCTGCCACTTGCGGCTGCAGGTGGGGGAAAAAGCTTGGCTTTTGTTTTGCGATTATGCAGCGGAATCGCAACATTCTTAATGAAGGAGATGTTTTCTGTATCCTCCGGGACGTGATAAACAACGTAAAAATGACGAGATGCAAATTCTCTTAATCATAAAATCGTTGCACCCCCCCCTCTAATAATAATAGATTTAAATATCAAACGAATAATTATTTTGTGCGAGAGCAAGGGGCAAAAAAGTTGCAAGGAGATCATTTGTAAAGTGGCAGGATGCCGGTTGCTGTAATTAAACAGACGCAGACTCCTAATAACACGGTATATGAATACCATATCATGTCGCCCACATCTGCCTTGACACTGTAGCACTCGCACTGCGTGCATGCATCACCGGTTCACAGCAGCATACCGCAGCAAATCATGTATTGGCTCTGGGGGCTCAAACATTTTACAGATCAACCATCTGTGGTTACAATTACAGGATGCCTTCCCGTTTTAAATAAACGAGTTGAAATAAGTTTTATTTGCATACAGTTCCCAGACTTCTGTCTGGGCTTTTGTGAGTTGTTTCAGTTGCTTTTTTACGATGGTGTCTCCTGGAACATTCTCATATTGAAAATACGTACAACTGCCGAACCGTCCTATCCGATGAAAGTATAAACAAAATATGACATCATTCGCTTCGATATTTGAAAGTTCTGAATACTCATAAAGCCCTTTGTTACGCTTCTCAAAAGATTGGCATCAGTCACATTAGAGTTGTCTTCCTCTTAGGTACATGCTAGATATGTAGGAATTCAAATTTGCACTTACCATAGAAAAACATACAGGCTCAAGGGATTTCTGTGGAGACTTCATTTGAAGCCCTTCAGCATCGCTAAAATCTTGAGCTGGGCAGTCGTTCGCTTCACTGCTCCCATTCTCTTCAAGCCCTTCTCCAGGTTGATTTGGAAGATTGGTCTAGGAGGATATATTGCATCATCGAACATTAATGCCATGCCTGCTTCAAGCATACTCAGCCTGGTGAAGGTGAAGCCATTTATTTTCTACTATCAAGTCAGACTATGGTAGTGTTGGAACATGTTAAACCTGAATGACTGCTGAACAAGCACACATTCTATAGACCGACACCCTGTTTATAAGCAAACCCGCGTTGGCCAGACCAGGTGTGAGCACTGTGCGAGCGCAAAAACCAAATTCGCGTAAAGTGAAGCGTCTGCGCTGTGCCGCCGACAGCGCCACCGCAGCTGTGCGACGTCAGTGCTGCGTGCTGGTCTATACAAGGTAACCATGCTTCCCTGCCTTGAAAGTTACAGCCTAATGACAACCAGTGTTCCCACGTTATCAATTCGTTATAAATACGCAGCAGCGTAATTCTTTGTAAAATTAGTACAGCTCAAATGTTTGTGCGAGTTGTGAAAAAGGGCGCTACGGCACGATAAATGATAGGGTAATCTAGATTATGTCATTCTATGACACATCCTGTGGACTTGATGCATTTCAAGATTTTCTCACATTTGCATAAACTCGAGAGTGGCCAAGGCTTCCATTGAATAGGTAAATTCAACACGTAAAAAGCTCCAAACAAGACGCATACCGCCTTCAAGAATGGCATAGGCTCTTTAAACATTGGCCGATGTTCAGTGACAAGGAAGCAATTGTCGTTGAAGACGCCTCCTGAAAAAAATATGAGCTTGCATCTCAGACAATTTGAAACTGCAGGAACGGTGGCTATGTTCCTTACAAACAGTCTGACTGAGGAGCCAAGATTAATGCACACAATTTTGCAGTCCGTGGAACAGTGGTATTACGTGCCCTCCTGAGTGGCGCCGTGCAAGTATTGAGCGGAGGTATATTGCTTTAATATACACATAGAATATTATGAGCATAAAAATGCATATCAATACGATGATCTTAGACCATCTGGTTGGGGGGAATCAGCGTACAGTGACACAAGTGCATTCTGTGAAATGAGAAATTCATCGGCTGCATTATGACTGCTAACCAACCAGTGAACGTGAAGTACGCAGTGGTGATACACCAATGGGGAATCAGTTCATCGAACGACGTTTCCTCGACAGATCGTTTCATCGACAGCTCGAATTAACCTTCTTTTTTCTTTCATTCTTTTTTTTTTTTCGGGGGGGGGGGGGGGTTAAGCTGCATGAGACTGTCGCCGCGAAGCGACCTGTACGGGTCGGTTAGGTGGGTTAACACTTTTGTAACGAGCAGCCGCAGACTGTCGCCGCGAAGTGGTGTGAACGCAGGCGGGGGTGTGGGTTTACGCGCACTTCAGTGATACACGAGTGGCGAAACGTCACTGCAGAATGAAATTCGCGTAACGAGTGTCGATGAAACGTTCGTGTCGACGATACGTGTCCATAAAAAGTTATCCAGGAAACGTACTGCCACGAAAAGAATTTCGACGAAACGATATGGACCCCTCGGCGAAATGAGAAGGCTACAGGAAGCGCGAACAACGATGCGAAGCTCGTAAAGCGCACTCACGCACTCAGACGATGGGTTGTCACGTGCTTTACTGCAACTCTTGCGAGCCAGCACGCGCGAATAGCCTCCCAATCGCTACAAACGACGAACCGCGCGTCCCAGCGAGCTCACGACATGACACAAGGTTCAAACGAGCACCCGACTTGAGCTTTCAACTCTGAGAAGAACGTCAAACACGAACTGAGATAGCAGCGAGTCATTGAACCCGAAAGTTTCAAGCGACGCAAAAACGTGGTTTCGTTTCTTTCGAGGAAAGAAGTGTCAAAAATACGAACGTATATATGCCAGTCCCCAATCAATGTTAATAAAAAGAGCAGAACAAACTCACCGTTTTGATAACAACAAGGAAAGCTCGCACAGAAACCACCAAGCACCTCCACACCTCGACAAAACAAGCGCAGCAGTAACGGCGGTAACGGCCGTAACGGCAGCAAAACGGCAAAAGCAAAACGACCGAGCGGAGATGGGTAGATGAAGAGATAGCGGCAGTGTGATTATACTAGACAAAAATCTCACCTCGTGCTTTTCAATTGAGCGGTAACTAGCGCCACCTCGTTTCGGAACGTTTATCATTAGTTGATTGACAGTGCAATAAATGATTCTTTAAGATGTGAGAACCGTTGTCTATTAGTCTAAACCAAATAAAACAACTTTCAGCTTGTCGCAAACAATTTTAGTTGTTTAAACAATCGTAACTTTAGATTTACGGACAAGTCAATCGTATTTCAGATTACGGATGCTTCTCCGTAGTTTTTAATGAGAAGCTCTACGTTTTTCTACGGAACGTTTTTCACCGTGCACACCTGATAGAAAGATATAAACTTTCTTGCCTAAACCTCTCGGACCGAGTCAAGAGCATTTCAGTATTGCAGGGAGAGGTTCCGACAATGAGTGCATCGCTCTAAAAAGTGCTTCGGCTGCATATGCAGTTAAACCAAGCAATCGTACATCAATCGCCGTACTTCAGTTCTACTCACCTGCCATGCACAGTAGTTTCGCGTCGTAGAATCCCCTTTCGTTGGAGCGTCTCCGGCCCAGTAGTACACCTTGTCTTCTTCAACTACACCGCTAAAGTGCCTTACATTGTCGGAACTCACAACAGGCTGGGTCTTGTCGAGTAGAAATTCTACTAAAACGTAAGACATTGTAGAGCCCGGGCAGGATCGACAGGTTAAAGCAAGCGGCCAAACAAAACGAGTCGAGAGCGATCGTTCATGGAAGCTCGGCGTAGCCCCCATGGGCGAAGCGAAGTGCGAAGTGTCGTGTGTCGTGTTCGACGCTTCGGCGGCTTCGGCGGGCTTCTGATCAAGGTTGTCGGTCGGTTGCGTGTCACATCTCTAACGTCAGCGGTTTTATGGGCTCACGTCCCGAAATCGTTTTCTCGTGCATAGATTACTTTTCGTATTCATAGATTTGACGAAATAGTGGTATCCGAAGGAACTTTACGTCCTTTGACCGTACTTCTGTCTTCACGTCAAAGCTTTCTGACGTACAGTCAGAGACAATCGATGTACAGTCAGAATCACCACCAGGACATCCTGATGGCATTTCGCGGCGGCCGACTGCCACCAGGAAACCATCAGAAAGCCGACAAGCGGGGTCTGACTGGAGTTTGACTGTCGGTCAGAGTAACTTGTTGTCCAATCAGACATGCTTGACGTACAGTCAGGCACAGTCAGCGGTCCACTAGAAAACATTGACTGCCAAACAGCGTTACATTGATGGATTTTTCCTTCGGGAACCCTGTTTGGCAGTCAATGTTTTCTAGTGGACCGCTGACTGTGCCTGACTGTACGTCAAGCATGTCTGATTGGCCAACAAGTTACTCTGACCGACAGTCAAACTCCAGTCAGACCCCGCTTGTCGGCTTTCTGATGATTTTCTGGTGGCAGTCGGCCGCCGCGAAATGCCATCAGGATGTCCTGGTGGTGATTCTGACTGTACATCGATTGTCTCTGACTGTACGTCAGAAAGCTTTGACGTGCAGACAGACGTACGGTCAAAGGACGTAAAGTTCGTTCGGATACCACTATTTCGTTAAATCTATGAATACGAAAAGAAATTTATGCACGAGAAAACGATTTTGAGACGTGAGCCCATAAAACCGCTGACGTTAGAGATATGACACGCAACCGACCGACAACCTTGATCAGAAGCCCGCTGAAGCGCCTAACACGACACTTCGCACTTCGCTTCGCCCACAGAGGCTTCGCCGAGCTTTCATGAACGATCGCTCTCTACTCGTTTTGTTTGCCCGCTCGCTCCAACCTGTCGATCTCGCCCGGGCTCTTCAATGTCTTATGTTTTAGTAGAATTTCTACTCGACAAAACCCAGCCTGTTGTGAGTTCCGACGATGTAAGGGACTTTAGCGGTGTAGTTGAAAACGACGGCTTAACTGGATTTGCAGCCAAAGCTTTTCGTATAAAACGAATAGTCAAATCGAGTTTCTCTAACGGTGGCGGGGCATAGCGGTTAAGGTGTCTGATTTGTACGCATGTGGTCGCGGGTTCGAAGCGCGGTAATGCTGTTTTTTTTTGTTTTTTTTTTTTCTCGAACATTTTGTTTTATTAAGGCATTTGGCGACATTTATGAGTGCGTATAGCTTTACTCTTATATAAATGCTGCCCTTGTTGATGAAATTCCCTTGGCAGTGGCAGTCAGACGTCATCTGATGGACCATCAGATGACGTCTGATGGTCCATCACGTTCCACCAACGCTGCTGACTGGCAGTCAGTGTCCCAAATTACGTAGCTTGATGGAATTTTCAATAGGGGGTTATTATATAATGATGTAATATACGAGATTAAAGTAACGGCGATTATGATATGATATGCACAAGTGCTTTAGACTTAGCAGCGGTCTTCACGATGGTGGTATTTACGGGGGCGCCATCGGCTGATGACTTCTAGCAGGCCAGTCTCGACCGCTTCGACAGGGCTTCCTGCGTGCCGGGCTTGCAGACGAGCCGGTTGAATTTCCGGTGACGCAGGGAGTCCAACACCTTAGTGGTGGGGCTACAGGGACGGTGTAAGAATTAAATAGCGCAAAGGTTAGACAAAGGACAAAGGACAGAACATGTAGACAGGACAAGCGCTAACTCACAACTGGCGTTTTAATAGAAAAGAAGAGAAGGAAGCAGCATAGAAATACGCAGAAAAAGGAAGAAAGAAGATTTATAATAAAAGGTAAAAGTGAAAGGTATATACAAGAATGAATACAAGAAAACAGAAGAAAATGAGAGAAAGGGAAGCTGCGTAACTAAATTAATTCCTGGGAATATATTGAAATTAAGATAAGGCTGTAGCTTAAAGAAAGAAGAAGTGGAGAAGACTAGAAGTTCCCGCTGAATCAACCTCAAGTTGGCCACCGAAGGTAAGTTAATTCTTTTTCAGTTAAAGCCACTGACGGTGCACTCACACAGGCGTCTTCCTCGTCTTTGATGGTTAAGGCCTCGTAGATTTCTCGCGAAGTTTTATCGCGGAACCGTCGTAGGATTTTCGTTTTTGTCAGGATCGGTTGGCATTTACAGTCTCTGACATGTACTGCGAGGTGTCCCGCTGGAGTTGAATTGAGTGAGGAGGCGTGTTCCCGCAACCTGGTGTTGACGCAGCGGCCTGTCTGCCCGACGTATATCTTGCCACAAGTGAACGGTATTTCATAAATTACCTGGCTTTGGCAAGGTACATATAATTGCTTGTGTTTGATGGTGCACAGTACTTCTCGATCTTGCGGATTATTTATCTTTGGACATAGCTTCTTGAGCTTGTTAGGTGCAGAAAATATGACAGGGATGCTAAATCTAGAAGCCACCTTTTTCAGGTTATGCGACACCTGGTGGATATAGGGTATCACTGCAGGACACTGTCTTGGGGGTTTTGTATTTTCCTTTCCCTTTCGAGGGCGGATCATTCTTTCAACTGCCTCACACAAGATGGTATTTGAATAGCCAGAAGTCGCAAGCCGTTGTAACTGGTCTTCAAAGCTCTGTCCCGCCTTGTGTTCGCACGATTTTTGGAGGGCCGCGTTGAGACAGTTGTTGATGATTGCCATCTTTATGAGCTTTGAATGCGAAGACTCATATTGAAGTAATCTTTTCTTCGACCTTGGTTTATACATCCAACACGTACGTGCGGCACCGAACTTACAAGGTACGTACGTACGTACGTACGTACGTACCTTGTTTATACATCCAACACGTACGTACGGCACCGAACTTACAAGGTGTACAGATGTTATCGACTATTCGCAACATCACGGGAAAAGCCCCAGATAATGACAGAAGCAGATGTGTAGATGATTGTCTTGACGTATTGTTGAAAGTCAAACAGGCTGAGGTCAAGACAAAAAGTATTAGAGTGGACAATTATTTTAAACAACAAAATTTAAACCTCCTAGTTTCCGATAAAGAAGGAGGATTTGTAGTGTGTTCAAACACCACTTATATGGAAAAGGCAGGAGTAGCCATCCAGAAAAACTTTAAAAAGTTAAAAGACATTAACATAAAAAAAGTAAAAGCTAAAGTACTTCAACTTTGCTCCAGACATGTCCTGACTAACCTGAAAAAACAAATTACTACTGCCAAAAAAGAATTTTTGGATATGTTTTTCACGGCAAAGACGCACAAAATAGAATGTCCATTCCGAGTCGTTGTCACAGAAAGAGGTTTATGGCAAGGAGCAATCTCACGGTTCATCTTCAATAACTTATCTGCTCTTCGACTTGAAGATCCTTTTCTGATTCATAATTCAGAAGAAATTATACATTTTCTAAAAAATAACAACCAACAAGTAAGATATGGTTTCTCCCTTGACGTGGAAGATTTGTTCTATTCCATACCCCATGACCGTCTGTTCGAAGCCGTTAGAGATTGTATTGAGCACAATGGTACAGTTTCTTTCCAAAACAACTCTGGCTTACATCTGGATTCATTCATGGAACTGCTGACATACTACCTTGCATCCACAGTCGTCACTTTTGACAACAATCACTACCTGCAAAAAAAGGGAATCTGCATCGGTTCCTGCGTAGCTCCTGTGCTGTGCGACATCTTCTTGTCTCAGTGCGATCGAGCCATCGCTCAGCAAATAACCAACGACCAGGTTCCAAAAGTATACAGGTACGTTGACGACTATCTCGTGCTTCTAAGCCAAAAACCAGGTGAAAAAGAGGAGAAGCAAATCAACAACATCCGAGCAATCTTTACGCAAAATTCTCAAGGGCTAAAATTTACCTACGAGCTACCTACACACTTCTCCCTACAATTTCTCGATCTACAACTAAAATTCCAAGAATACCACTCGTGTTGGATGTATAAACCAAGGTCGAAGAAAAGATTACTTCAATATGAGTCTTCGCATTCAAAGCTCATAAAGACGGCAATCATCAACAACTGTCTCAACGCGGCCCTCAAAAAATCGTGCGAACACAAGGCGGGACAGAGCTTTGAAGACCAGTTACAACGGCTTGCGACTTCTGGCTATTCAAATACCATCTTGTGTGAGGCAGTTGAAAGAATGATCCGCCCTCGAAAGGGAAAGGAAAATACAAAACCCCCAAGACAGCGTCCTGCAGTGATACCCTATATCCACCAGGTGTCGCATAACCTGAAAAAGGTGGCTTCTAGATTTAGCATCCCTGTCATATTTTCTGCACCTAACAAGCTCAAGAAGCTATGTCCAAAGATAAATAATCCGCAAGATCGAGAAGTACTGTGCACCATCAAACACAAGCAATTATATGTACCTTGCCAAAGCCAGGTAATTTATGAAATACCGTTCACTTGTGGCAAGATATACGTCGGGCAGACAGGCCGCTGCGTCAACACCAGGTTGCGGGAACACGCCTCCTCACTCAATTCAACTCCAGCGGGACACCTCGCAGTACATGTCAGAGACTGTAAATGCCAACCGATCCTGACAAAAACGAAAATCCTACGACGGTTCCGCGATAAAACTTCGCGAGAAATCTACGAGGCCTTAACCATCAAAGACAAGGAAGACGCCTGTGTGAGTGCACCGTCAGTGGCTTTAACTGAAAAAGAATTAACTTACCTTCGGTGGCCAACTTGAGGTTGATTCAGCGGGAACTTCTAGTCTTCTCCACTTCTTCTTTCTTTAAGCTACAGCCTTTTCTTAATTTCAATATATTCCCAGGAATTAATTTAGTTACGCAGCTTCCCTTTCTCTCATTTTCTTCTGTTTTCTTGTATTCATTCTTGTATATACCTTTCACTTTTTCCTTTTATTATAAATCTTCTTTCTTCCTTTTTCGGCGTATTTCTATGCTGCTTCCTTCTCTTTTTTTGTATTAAAACGCCAGTTGTGAGTTAGCGCTTGTCCTGTCTACATGTTCTGTCCTTTGTCTAACCTTTGCGCTATTTAATTCTTACATCATGCATATCCAACTAGCCCACCTCAATATCTTAGTACAGGGATGGGCGCCGATCTTGGCCGGGCGGCGGTGTTCGCCTAGGGTAGCCTTGAAGTCTCCCAGCCCGCTGTCGAACATGTTTCCTAGCCCCGTGAGCACCCTGTCGATCGAAGGCATAAAACGACGGCTTGGGCGAATTCGTTAGTCATGTCTCAAAATAATAGCGCAAGTACGGGGTTACACAGGAGCACACGTCACCACCGGCCACAAAGAAAAAAAATCCCACTTAGCGACGCAATCACAGCAGAAAAAACACTCACTCAGCGCTCACTCTCATTTCTTTTACGCCTTTTTAAAACATTCGTGAATATTGGCTTCGATTTCTTCAGCGGCCATGAAACGACGATCATGTGTGTTTATCCTAAAGTGAAAGATAAGCTAATTCTTTTCCTGATAAAGTGAGCGATGGACTGGTAACACATTTATTGTCATACCTGGCAATACGTTCCGCTTCCACTATCTCTCTCGTCAGCTGGCTATTGCTTCTGTCCAGCACTGTACACCTATCTAGATGTGCCGCACATCCGGAATCACGGCAATGTTGGCCTAAATGTCCCGAGTTGGATCTAGTTATGTTGTTGATATGCTCACGGAGTCGATCGTTTAAACATCTTTCAGTCTGGCCGACATATTTTTACGACAGGACAGGGGGAAGGAAGGTACTATCCCTCCTGTGCACGAAACGAAACTGGGCTGGTGCTTTTTTGTGCAGCTCGCTGAATATTGTAAAGGATTGGCCACTTTTTTGTTTAAGCTGGAAAGCTTGTTTCCAGCTGAGAAGATAACGTCCATGTTGACCCTCTTCGCCACTTTCTTAAGACGAAGGGAGACGCGGTGGATATAAGGCACAACAATGGGTCTAGTTGACAGGTGTCTTGCTTTCCGTCTGATGGCATATTTTTCTGTTCACTTAGAAGATTCTCCGCCAGTGATTTTAATAAGGAAGTGTTAATAAGTATGTTAATAAAACATGACTTCCTTGTGGGGACGCGTGTGCTTACACTCTTCCTCCCTCCCCAGTTCTTTTTATTCACATCAACCTCCAGCGTCATCTCGATCATCTGTCAATCAAAATCACACCAACATCAAGCGTCGTGTTGATCATCTCAATATCATGCGTCCCCCTAGTTACACTTGCACAGCAGACCTACATGGTATGCTCTAGCCTTTCTGCTATGTCGTGGCATTCGTAATCCTGAAATAAATATATATTTTTTTAATATCATTATGGTGTGCCAGCGATAGAAACGTCGACCCCTCCGCGCCCGAGGAACACCTGAGGGATTCCTCCGGGGTTACTTCGGAAGCACAAAATGTGAAGTAAGCATCCGTTTGTGCCGCCCAATTACGTCCCCATCCGTACTTGATGGGCTCTTTCATTGACATAGTCACTGGTCAGGCTTCAGCGTCTCATCTAAAACGAAACGGACTACATTAACTGTGAGTCTGCATACAATTTAATTGGGAAATGAACGTCGGGACCAGGTTTAACGGGAGTAAAAAGGGTTTCGTGAAGCAGAAATCTATGTGATGAGAACAAGAATAAACTCATTTTGACTTCTCATAAACCGCGTTCCCACATGCTGATTGAGCAGCGTCCAAAACATTTCCTATTAGATTGCATGCAAATCTTTAGTTCGTTCCAGGTGACGGTGAATCTCACAAAACTGACTAGTTTATATGTCGAGGATAGAACTCAGTAAATACGACCGGAGACGCCGATGGGCCGCATAACCGTCCCGCCATTTACCGGGTCCATTTCGGACATTTAGGGCTTGACTTCTCGATCACTGGCTCACCGTAATTCCGAAATTATTTTGGTATTTTATGGTATTAGATGGTATTTTATTTTCCAATCACTTGGGCGACGCAGTCGATCACCACGCAAAAACGAACTTGAGGAAGGTGGAAAGCATTGCCGCCGCACATAAAATTATATCGGGCCAAAGTTCATCAACATTGCTTCAGCCATGTTGATGGTTTTGACCACAAAGCGTCAAATACCATGATATAAGTTTAATTGACTGCTCAATCAATTACTCGATAGCCTTATGGCAGCTAGAATATTGACTGCAATAGGGTAAACATGCTATACAAAACGTTTGATCTTAATGCGAACATTTTAAAAGGGCCTGAGTTCGACGTGTATTTCGCTGGCAGGAGTTTGTGAAAAGGCAATAACCATTGGGATAAGTTGGCTAATTAAACATGGTTACGAATCGCGCACAAAGAGACGAGGACAAACGAGGAAGGAACACAGAACACAGAGAGCCGAGCACTCACAACTCTGGTATGATAAGTGAAGAAACGAAAGATGAAGCACAAATTTTACAGGAACAATGGCACCAGGGGGTAAACAGTTCAGTCGCAGCCAAATGATCGCAAGAAGGCAACTTCTTTTAGAGCGCAGCTCTTAGGCGCTCGTTTCCGGCTTGATCGTCGTCGCCGTCGGCGTAACCGCGCGGTGCATTATTGGTAAATTTTACCGAAGGAACCCGAGGTCCTCTCGAAGGACCTCGAGTTCCTTCGGAAAGACCTCGGGAGAACCTCGGGTTTCTTCGGGAGGACCTCGGGAGGACGTCAGATTCCTTCGGGAGGACCTCGGGAGGACCTCGGAAGGACCTCGGGCTCCTTCGGGTGGACCTCGGGAGGGCCTCGGGTTCCTTCGGGAGGACCTTGGGAGGACTTCGGGTTCCTTCGGGAGGACCTCGGGAAAACCTCAGGTTTCTTCGGGAGGAGCTTGGGAGGACATCGGGTTCCTCCGGGAAGACCTTGGCTACATTCGGTGATCTCGGGAAGGGGGGTCACGTGACCCACACCCCCGAGATGACATGATCACGTGACCGCCCCTCCCGATGTCACGTGTCCCCCCTCCCGAGGTCACGTGTCCCCCCCTCCCGAGGTCACATGTCCCGCCCTCCCGAGGTCACATGACCCCTCCCTCACAGGGTCACGTGACCTCCTCCCCCGAGGTCACGTGACCACCCTCCCCTCCCCGAGGTCACGCGACAGCTCCCCGAGGTCAGGTGACACCCTCCCCTGTGTCACGTGACCACCTCCCGAGGTCACGTGCCCCCTCCCAAGATCACGTGACCCCCTCCCCCGAGGGCACGTGACCCTTCTGGGTCACGTGCCCCCAGGTCACGTGACCTCCCTCCCCCCGAGCTCACAAGACCCCTCCCCCCGAAGTCAGGTGACCCCCTCCCGAGGAGATTAAAGAATGAGGGGAGGAGGTGGAGAAGGAGGAGGGGTATACCCTCCCCTTAGTACCCTTCCCTCCTCCTCGTGAAGAGCTACGCTCTAATTCGGCTTAGAGGCAGTTGTAAACGGCTTTCCGTTTTTTTCGCTCCAAGCCACTGACGGCTGACTAACGCAGCAATCGGCCAGGTTCAAGATGGTGAACGCCTCGAGCACCTCGCGCGTTTGTTTTTCTTTAAAGCGGCCAATGATTTATGTTTTTTCTAAGGATGGTGTGCACGTACAGGTCTTACAGTGCACCGGAAGGTGACCTTCTACAGTAAATGTTAGAAAAAGTTTCGGCTCTCGTAGCCGGTCCTTCAGACACCGTCCCGTCTGTCAAACATAGCATCTTCCACAGGAAAAAGGAATGCTATATGCCCGATAAACAGGAAACATAAGGTCACACATTTTTTTTTTTTTTTTGTGGCACGTGTTTTTTTATAATTTTTCCGCTTTTTCACCAACCTAAGAACAAATTCGTCGCATTTTTTAGGGGCTTATAGTACTACGGGCACACCATACCTAATTGCGACTTGTTTTAGATTATGAGATATTTTGTGTAGGAATGGCATAACCACGACCCGGTTTTCGTCAACCGGGTGGTGGTTATGCCTATCTTTTTCACCCCTTTTTACATTCTATACCAGAGTTCCTATCACTTCAATTAAGACCTGATTCGGGAACCCTGAAGATTTTAGTCTATCGATTTGATATCATATCCTAGAAGGTTCTTTACCAGCGTTCCTATCACTTCAATTAAGACCCGATTCGGCAACCCTGAAGATTTTAGTCTAGCGATTTGATGTCATATCTTAGAGGGTTCTCCTCCACTGATTTTGGTAAGGAAGTGTTAATGAGGATGTTAATAAAAAAATAACGTTGATTAAAATATGGCAACCAACCAATTCCTAAACATGTAGGAGCCCTACGTTTCGAACCGACTCGGTTCTTCGTCAGGGGCGACTGTGGCCGTTGAGGAGCGGCGTTTTTCGGTCGTCTTTTTCTTCTCTCAGGGATATGACGCATTTCTTGATCTTCTACTTTCATGAATATGGCGAAGCCCGTTCACATACACTGTTGGTAAAGCACCAAGGCATCTATTTATGTTGCCTGGCGTCGTTTGAATATGCCAGGACTCGATGAAAAGCCTATGTCGGTTGTTAGTCTCTGCGTCGATAATGCTGGTGTTGTCGAAGTCAATCCGGTGGTCTTTTACTTCGCACTGCTCAGCGACTGCGCTGCGCTCGTCGTCGAGCATGCGAACGTCGTTTTTGTGTTAGCGTATTTTTTCATTAAAATTCTTTGTCTCGCCGATGTAAGTGGCTGGACAATCTGCACAAGGGATCTTATACACCACGCCCTGCGTTTTTTTTAGGAGGGCGATCTTTTGGGCGGGGCATGAGTAATCCAAGCGTGCACATCGCCTTGTGGGCCACGCTGATTTCTTATTTGAATAGCACGCGTGCAAGCGCCTCACTTGTTCCTTTGATGTAGGGTACGGAGATGCGCGAGGTGGGGCGTGGCTGCGTACAGGCTTGAGGTTGCTGGTGTCTTCGACCTCGAGCTTGACGACGGGCAACGCGTTGGGTGAAGGTGCTCGTGTATCCGTTCTTTTTCAGATCAGCACGGACGGGTCTTTTGTTTTCCTTTCTTCTGTCATTCTCAGACGAGCATATAGCCTTCGTCCCAGGCAGCAGTGTCCTAAACACCGATTCTTAATGGCAGGCTGGGTGATAGGAATCAAACTGGAGATAACGTCCAGTATGCGTGGGCTTCCTGTAGACTGAAAACTTCAACTTTTCTTTTTTTCTTCTCACGAGCACGTCCAAAAAAGGCAAGGAATTGACTTTTTCAAGTTCCGCTGTGAATTGGATAGCCGGTTCGAAGGAGTTGAGGTGTGAGAGGAATCTGTCCACTTCAGATCTTTAAAGGATGCAGGAGCAGTCGTCTACGTACCGCACAAATATTCTGGGGGCAGTGGCGAATCACTGAAGGGCCTCTTCCTCAATGGCTTCCATGCACAGGTTAGCCGTAGTAACGGAGACAGATGCGCCCATTGATTGATTGATTGGACTTTTATGGCGCGAGAGCAACTAGGCCAAATTGCGCCAGGTGCATACACTATTGCAGGAAAAGGAATAGGGAGAAGACAGAGCTATAGTAGCTGGTGATGCAATAAAAGTATGAACATGAATCGTGTAAAAGATATGGATATGAATTTCAGGTAAATATAAAAGTTATAATCAATAAGGAATTATCTGAAAATAAAAACACACGGTGAAAATGGAGGGGTTATAACAAGTGCAGAGAGCCTGTTATTTTAAGAAATTCCACAACTTTACTGAAAGGTACAAGAGGTTCATTTCCTAGCAAAAATTTGGGATGAAATGGAAGATGGGATCTAAAAATAGTGGAAAAACACACTTGTCGTTTTTGATCCAAGTACCTACACTGCCACAGAATATGTAGGACAGTCAATGTTTTGCCACAATGCTCACAGCGCGGGGTATCATCATTACAAAGTAAATATAGATGCGTTAAACAAGTGTGTCCAATACGCAAGCGACTCATCAAGACCTCGTGGAACCGGTTCCTCTGGTGGGAACTCTCCCATAATCCTAAACAAGGTTTGATATTATGTAGTTTATAGTCTGTTTCTTGATTCCATTCTAGCTCCCAAAGTTCATAATTTCATTTCTAATAACTGGTTTAAAATCCTCATAGGGTAGGCCGACCGATGCTTTTAGGCTACCATTAACAGAGGCAGCCAATCTATCTGCTGCCTCATTACCTGGAATACCTACATGGCTTGGCACCCAGCATAGTTTTATATCAAGGCCAAGTAGGAGAGCGCGATTGATTTGGACACGCGCTTGTTGAACGAGGTGATTCTTTGTAACGGTAAGAGAACATACAGCCAGTAGAGCACTTTGGGAATCTACAAACAAAATAGCCTTCCTCACACGGTCTTCTAAGATGTGTTCAAGCGCCATGAGCACAGCATAAAGCTCATCAGTGAAAATACTTGCAACACTGTCAATACGCTCTACTAAAGTGTTCTGAATAAACTGCGGAACCTACGAAAGACGAGCTTTTGGCCCCGTCAGTAAAAAATTGCGCATAGTCTTGATATTTCTCGTGTAATGCAAGGAGTTCCTTGTGAAGAACCTGATGGTTAACTGACCTTTTGTTATATTTTGTACGCGACCAGTCACATGACAATCTTACTGCCTTCCAAGGGGCAACAGTTTGTGTTTCCTTAATTAAGCCAATTTCTGGAAGAGCCAGCTGCAGGGAGGCAGAAATGCTCTGAAGCCAGAAGCTTAATGGGCGTATTATGCTAGGTTTGTTTTCAAAAAGCCGTAAAAACATGGAGGTGTGAACCGAGTTGTTTGATCGATGCATAGGATCAGATTTCACTTTGTACCCATAATACAAGCTAAGATATTGTCTGCGCTTCTCTAGTGACATTTGATGTGTATCTACATACAGGCTCAAAACAGGCGATGTCCGAAATGCTCCCGTGGCTAGTCGAACGCCAAGGTGATGGACCGGATCCAGCATTTTTAAGACAGATTTCCGTGCTGATCCGTACACAATTGCACCATAATCCAGACGGGAACGGACCAGTGAGTTGTACAATCGAATGAGACATCGCCTGTCAGACCCCCAGGATGTGTGTGAAAGTACTTTGAGAATGTTAGACGACCACAGGCATTTCTGCTTCAGCTCCTTGATGTGAGCCAGAAAGGTAAGTTTCTTGTCGAAAATAACCCCTAAAAATTTGTGCTCGTATTTTACAGGTATTGCAGCGCTATGGAGCTGTAAGCAAGGATCAAGCAACAGACCACGAGATATAGAAAAGGGCACACACACTGTTCTTTCAGATGAAAACTTAAAACCATTTTTATCGGCCCAATTGCTCATTTTGTTTATTGAGAGTTGAAGCTGGCGCTCGCAACTTAAGAGATTGCAGGACGAAAATGAAATCTGCACATCATCTACATATAATGAATATGAAACTGATGGAGGCATCACTGCAGCAAGGCTGTTTATCTCCACCACAAACAAAGTGACGCTCAATACAGCCCCTTGGGGGACGCCATTTTCCTGAGGAAAAACATCCGAAAGTGTGGAACCAAACCTAACCTGAAAAGTTCGGTTAGTCAAAAACTCCGTTATGCAGGGAGTTTTTATGTGTGTATATGTCCTTTAGAATCCCATAACGCCAAGTAGTATCATATGCTTTCTCTATGTCAAAAAATACCGAAACGCAGTGCTGTCGATGAACAAATGCTTCACGTATGAAAGTTTCCAGGCGAACAAGATGATCCAATGTTGATCGCCCCATTCTAATCCCACACTGATTGGGATATAAAATTCCCTCAGTCTCTAAAACGAGTACAATTCGTCTATTTATTAGTTTTTCATAAGTTTTCCCAAGGCAACTGGTCATTGCAATGGGACGATAACTTGCTGGTAGAGTAGAGTCTTTACCGGGTTTTAGAAGAGGAATTATATGTGCCCGCTTCCAGCACTGAGGAAAGGCGGAAGCCATCCACAAATGATTAAAAAGGTTAACAAATGGCCTAGAGATTCAGGAGACAAGTGCCGCAACATTTCATAGTGGATTTTGTCAGGACCAGGTGCCGACTACTTTTTTGACCCAAGGGCCACCTCGAGTTCGCATATTGTGAAAGGCTGGTTGTATACAAGAGTGTCTGATCCTGACATAGCAATTGGCTGTGTAATATAGTGCAACAATGCCGCGGTTGCATGACCGGCAGGCGTGACCGGCGCGTGAACTCTGAGGTGCGCGAGCTGCCCCCGCGCTCGTGTGGTTCGATCATCGGCAACCAGCCATGGTCACTGAAGAACGCCTGTCTCCATTAAAGATGTATGTTGCCGTCATGACTTGGCTTGCATAAGCCACAACAATTGGCGACGAAGCGGACGAAGACAACGGGCAAGCGTCCGTTGTCCGGACCTCAAGGATGGCTGTGGGCGGTATCAGCGAGTATCGCCTCAGCACCAACGCTTCCTGGGACGAGTACGTAGAACGACTCGAAATGTACTGCGTAGCCAACAGTCTGACAACGCCTGAGCAGAAGCGTGCCGTCCTGCTGAGTTGCTGCGGAGAAGAAACGTACTCCTTAATCGTAACCTTGGTGAAGCCGACGAGACCGACAGCAGCAGACTATACCACGATAGTGACAGCGGTCAAGGCTCATCTGCACCCCAGGCCGTCGGAACTCTACGCAAGGTTCTGTTCTACAAGCGCGACCAGCACGCCGGCGAGACAGTTGCAGACTACGTGACAGCGCTCCGAAAGCTGGCAGAAGACTGCGGTTTCGGAGATAGACAACTGCCACTTGAAATCATGATGCGAGACAGGTTCGTCTGCGGCATCGCGCCCGAGAGAGTGCAGCAACGGCTTTTGGCTGAACGGAACTTGACGTTCGACGTAGCCTACGACTTGGCCGTCACTGCAGAGGCAACGTCACAGCAACAGCGAGACATCAGGAAGCAACGGCAACACAGCGGCAAAGTTGACTCTGATGGTGAAATTCAAGCGACAACTATGAAACCTCACAAGCAACCAGACAGCGAAAACTGCTACCGTTGCACCGGTAAGCACAAACCTTTCATGTGCAAATTTAAAGACTCCGTCTGCTACAAATGCCAGAAGAAGGGGCATATAGCAAAGGCATGCCACAGTAAGGCAGCCACATCAAAGAAAGGAAAAGACACAAAAAAGGGAGACAGCGTTTACGAAGTAGACGAACTCTGTTCGATCTGCGAGGTGCACGAAACCGAAGAAAAGTTTCTAGTGCCAGTAAAGATAGAGTCACAAGAAATAATCATGGAAGTTGACTCTGGAGCGTCTTGCTTTATCATGAGCGAAGAAACGTTTCGCCAGATAGACCAGAGACTGATTCCCATCGAGAGCACACCCACCAAGTTGTTAACCTGGTCAGAGCAGACATTGCCTACACTTGGCAATGCAATGGTGAGCGTCATGTTTAAAGGACGCAAGGCTGTTTTGCCAATCATGGTTGTGGCACAGCACGGAAGAAGCTTGATGGGACGAAATTGGTTTCGACCACTAGGTATCGAGTTACACGGCATCCGACACCTCAGCACGTCCGACGAAGCGCTAACAGCGCGGTTTTCCGAGGTTTTTCGCACCGATTTGCCCGGATTCAAGGGAGCTCCGATCCACATCGAGCTCAACGACGTGCAACCCAAGTTTTTAAAGAGTCGGCCAGTGCCGTTCGCCCTTCGAGAGGATGTGAGCAAGGAGTTAGATCGCCTGGAGAAGCAAGGCATCCTGGAGCCGACCCAGTACTCCGACTGGGCCACACCGCTCGTCGTGGTGAGAAAGAAAAAACGGAACTTTACGCCTGTGCGGAGATTATCGTAGCACAATCAACAAGGCGGTTAAGAGCAACGTCTCTCCACTACCGACTGTCACCGAGTTGTTTGCCACTCTAGGGTCCAGTAAGATATTTACGAAACTAGACCTAACCCAGGCCTATCAGCAGCTCGTACTTGACGACGAGTCATCAGAAGTCCACACCGTGAATACGTTGAAAGGGCTGTACAAAGTTCGCCGACTTCCTTTCGGTATATCAGTCGCACCAGGATTGTTCCAGCGTGTAGTAGACAGCTTACTGTCAGGTATACCTGGAGTCGTCGTATATCTTGACGATATCGTTGTCTCGGGCTCGACCGTGGCAGAGCATGATGAAAGACTAAGAGCAGTCATGCAGCGGTTGCAAGACTCGCGTTTGCGGGTAAACAAAGACAAATGCGAGTTCGGTAAAACAAGTATAGAGTATTTGGGTCACAGAGTTGATTCTACTGGCATTCACCCAAGTGAAGAAAAAGTGACTGCAATCAAGAGTGCGCCGAGCCCAAAGAACAAAAAAGAACTACAAGCTTTTTTGGGACTTGTCAACTTTTACAGCAGATTTCTTGAAAGGAAAGCTGAAGTTGCTGAGCCATTGCACCGCCTTCTAGACCAAAGAAGAAAATGGGCGTGGACGCGGGAGCATGAGAAAGCGTACCGGAACTTAAAAGGGCTTCTCAGCTCCGACGCAGTGTTAGTACGCTACGACCCAGCCCGTCCACTGGTCTTGTCGTGTGACGCTTCACCGGTTGGTGTTGGTGCAGTTCTTTCTCACAAGGACGATGATGGTGCAGAAGTGCCGATAGCATATGCGTCACGAACAGTGGGGCGAAGTGAGCGTAATTACGCTCAAATCGACAAAGAAGGGCTTGCTGTAGTTTATGGTGTTAAGCACTTTCACCAGTATCTCGCGGGAAGAGAATTCACGATCGTGACCGATCATCAACCGCTTCTTGGGATTTTTGACACAGAGAAGCCAATGCCACAAATCCTGTCACCGAGGATGCTGCGGTGGAGCTTGCTGCTGGGAGCGTACGACTACAAGCTTGTGTTTCGATCAGGAATCGACAACACCAACGCAGACGGGTTAAGCCGCCTTCCAGCACCAAGCGATGTCGACGAGCCAGTGCCACCAGATGACGTACTCCTCCTCGAGGCCGTCCAGTACCCTCCACTGCAGGCAGCAGACATCGGAAAGCTGACTAAGCAAGACCCTACGCTGGCAAGAGTCAAGCAATGGATACTCTCGGGTTGGCCACAAGAAACCCTGGGAGGATCTTTTGCACCTTTTGAGGTGAGACGCACAGAACTTTCCTTGCATCGAGATTGTATTCTGTGGGGAAATAGAGTGGTCATTCCCGAGCAAGCCACAAGGAGGTCCTACAATTGCTTCATGCCAACCACCCAGGAATGACAGCAATGAAAACGTCGGCCAGGGCGTATATTTGGTGGCCTACAATCGATCAACCGATCGAAGACTTTGTGCGCCATTGCCAACAGTGCCAGGAAAACAGGCAGAGCGATCCAAAAGCACCTGTTCACTTTTGGAAAAAGCCAGAACAGCCCTGGAGCCACCTGCACGTAGATTTCGCTGGACCCGTTCGAGGTGAAAGTTTTCTCGTTGTGGTGGACGCCTTTTCTAACTGGGCCGAAGTCGAGATTATGCCGTCCACGAAATCAGCTGCAGTGATTACGGCGCTGAGGAAGCTATTCGCGACACATGGGTTGCCCGACGTAATTGTGTCGGACAACGGAACGGCGTTCAAAAGTGCAGAAATGAAAGAGTTCCTGAAACTTAATGCTGTTCGCTTCATCTACACAGCCCCGTACCATCCTGCCAGCAATGGCAGGGTAGAAAGAATGGTGAGGGAAGTCAAGTCTGCCTTAAAGAAGCTAACTCAAGGCGACACACAGTGCAAGATTTCACGTTTTTTGTTTAAGCAGCACACGACACCACACTCGGACACCGGGAAGACTCCGGGAGAGGTGATGATGGGCCGGAGGCTGCGGTCGCCGTTGGACAGACTGCATCCTGACCTCCAGAGAGATCCAGGAGCGGATCAACCAAAGGTCAAGCGGTTCTACGTAGGCGACACCGTCTACGCCCGAAATTTTGTGACGGGACCACGATGGAAAGCAGCAAAGGTTGTTGCAGTCACAGGACCAGTCTCCTACAAGGTACAGCTGGCCAATCGAGAAGTTCATCGCCGTCATCGTGATCACCTCAGGAAGGCTTGGCTTGACTGGGATGAGAACCTTGAAGCTGACATTGAGTACGAGGTCAAGCTGCCACTAACGGCTGCGCCTGGACATGGAACTCCACAAGCATCTCCTGCCAGGCGAAACCCAGAAAGACCTGTTCCTCAGGTTGTGCCATCGCCAGCGGCTCAGCCGGAGCAGCCGCTCAGAAGATCAGCACGAGAGAGACATCCAGTCATCCGCTACGGAACTGATCCTACCTAAGGGGGAAGGAATGTAATATAGTGCAACAATGCCGCGGTTGCATGACCGGCAGGCGTGACCGGCGCGTGAACTCTGAGGTGCGCGAGCTGCCCCCGCGCTCGTGTGGTTCGATCATCGGCAACCAGCCATGGTCACTGAAGAACGCCTGTCTCCATTAAAGATGTATGTTGCCGTCATGACTCGGCTTGCATAAGCCACAACAGGCTGCTTTTCTGCTACAGCTTTAAACTTCTTAAATTTTGCCGAATAATTAGATGAGCTAGCCACTTCACAAAAATGTTCCGCAGGAACATTTGCCTGGCCTTTCAAGCTTGGCGAAGCCGAGGGAAAAAGAGGCGTTCTAAAAGAGAGGTTGTTACCCCGAATTTTCCTCATTCGGTCCCACACCTCCTTAGTAGTGACAAAACTGTTCACCTTGGAAACATATTTCATCTATGAGCTTTTCTTAGCTCGTTTCCTTGTACAACGAGCCTTTGTTTTACATTTTTTAAACTCTATCTTGTTCCAAAACATTGGGTAGCGGCAGAAAGTGCCCCAGGGCTTGTTCTGACGTTTAAGCGTAACAGAACAGTCTTTGGTCCACCAAGACTTGCAGCGCTTAGGAAGATTTTCAGATGTTTGTGGAATAGAGGCAGAAGCAGCATTTATGATACGGTCAGTAACGTACAACGTGGCATTTTCCGGAGTCATCGCTAAAAGTTCAGCTGGGTCAAGCACTGCTTCCAATGCAAAAAGAGCCCAGTCAGCTTTGTCTAATTTCCACCTGGGGATACGTGTTGAAAGTGATGGAGGTGCTACAGTACTTTCTGAAAAAACAGGAAAATGGTCGCTCCCAATAGGGTTATCTAAAACCTTCCAAGAAAAACAGGGTGAGTAAAGTTGGGGATGAAAAAGACAAATCGATGGAAGTGAAAGTATCATGAGCTGCACTAAAAAATGTAGGATCATGTCCATTTAAAAGGCCAAGGCCAGATGACAATAAAAATCTTTCAATGACACCACCACGGGAGTATTGGCGAGCACTACCCCACATGGGGTGGTGGGTGTTAAATTCCCTAAGATTAAAAAAGGTTGCGGAAATTGCGCTACAAGTCCATGCAGGTCATGTAAATGCAGAGGAATATTTGGTGGCAAGTAAAGTGAAACAAGCGTAATAAGGCGGTCAAGAATGAATACGAACTTCCTCTGCTTCTAGAGAGGTTGTGAGAGGAACAGAAGTACAGGCAATACCACTCTGCACAACCACAGCTACTCCACCAGAGGAGTTGCTATGAGATGCAGGGTCCTTTCTAAAAACCTGATGACGACGTAGAACATTTGTTTGTGTGTCCTTGAGATGAGTCTCCTGTAGGCATATAGCGACAGGCCAAAGCTTATTAAGAAAAAAATTTATATCATCAATATTAGGGAAAAGACCAGGGCAATTCCACTGCATAGTACTATACCTCTTTGCCATTTAAACGAAAAAAAAATATATATACGTACAAAGGTGACCTAAAAGGGAGATCCGTTCATGTTTAAAATCTATTTTTACACGTGGGCTACTCTGCTTTTTAGGAGGATCTTTCTGTTTCCAAGTGGGGTCACTGCCAACAGAAAGAGACGTCTCCGATCCTGAGAGGGGAGCGTCCTCCTCGGACCTGGGCCCACTTACGTCCATGGGCTCGTCTGTTGCCGCCTGCAGCTGACCCTTGGAGGTCGTCTGCTTCGGCGACTCCCCGGGCTTCCTCTGGGGAGCAGAGGTGCGAGGGGGTAGGCCTCGGCCCTTAGGGGCCGAAGGGCCAGGTGGAGCAGGGGGGGTCAGCCCCTGCCCTGAGGTAGATGCTGAGGAGGCAGCATCCACCTTACGATTCGAAAGCGGTGTCGTTGGCACCGCTCTCGAGGGCGCAGGAGACCTCGACAGGAGGCGCAGATCGTCCGTAGACGTCTGTGTTCCAGTCGAAACCATTGGCCGTACCGGTCCCCTATGTACGACCTGGGCATACGAGCCTTTGGAAACAAAGGCAAAACGCTTTTTGGCATCAATGTAGGAAATGTTTTCATTAACCTTCAAGGTGAGAATTCCTTTTTCTTGCTTCCATAACGGGCAAGACCGGGAGTATGCTGGGTGTTTTCCTTTACAGTTCGTGCACTGAGCTTCATTCTCACACACATCGGCGACGTGCTCCTTACTAGAGCATTTGGCACAGGTCTCGCTGCCGCGACAGTTGCGCGACCCATGGCCGAACCTTTGGCACTTAAAGCAGCGTTGAGGGTTCGGCACATAAGGCCGGATACGGCACTGAAGGTAGCCTGCCTTTACATTAGTGGGTAGAGTCGTGGAGTCGAAGGTCAGAATGACATGCCTGGTTTTACGTTCTACGCCGTCGCGACGGATGGTGATGTGTCGTGCTGCAACCACTCCCTGTCCGGAGTGACCCTCAACTAGCTCTGTATCTGTCAAGTCGAGCAAGTCATCTTCAGAGATGACCCCTTGGACGGTGTTCAACTTTCGGTGAGGGGTCACACTGACCTTATAGTCTGAGACAGAGTTCAGGGCTAGGAGTGATTCACTTTGTTTCTTTGCATTTACCTCAACAAGGAGGTCGCCTGATGCCATCCTTTTGGCGCCAAAGTTCGCACCGATAATACTTTCAAGCACTTTGGATACTAAAAATGGAGAAATTTTAGCCAGTGGCCTTCCACCCTTAGCGTGCAAAACAAGAAACTTTGAGAATTTAAAAAGATCAGGAGTCTTAGTCGGAATGTCAAGGACTTCGGTGCGGGTCCTTTTCAGGGCCCGATCAGTTGGTTTAGTTTGAGAACCCATAAAGATGGGAAGGAATTTCAGTGCCCGGGTGCACCACCCACCACGGAGCCCAACGAGGGGGTAGGTAATGTGCCATAACAAGAAAGGCTTGGCTGACACAATTACTCTACCAGTGCCGCCCGGGCACTATAACCGAGTGTGGATTCAGGGACAGGACCTGTTTCCACTGAAGGTTAGCCCTTGCCGCCTAAGAAGGTGAAAAAGGAAGGAAGAGAGTGCAGAAGAAAAGAGAAAGAGGTGGAAGAAAAAGTGAAAGAAGGAAGAAGAGGGTAGAAGAGGCGACTGACTGAATCATCCTGGTCGGGCCAAGCCAGGACACCCGTCTACGAGAAGCAGGGGTCGAAGCGGTGTATTGCCTTGCCCGGGGGGCCCCGGAGGGTCCAAACATACCCCGGGCTCAGCTCAACCACCAGGGTCCCCTTTTCCCCGGACACGGGTACGCCACGCACAGCCAGACGTGGGTAGGCGAACCCAAATGGCTCGGGGTTCGTAGTGACGCCACTCACCAAGCACCTACTAAAGTAGGTGCCCCCTGCTTGCGGGTATGGTGGCCTACGCGGCTGGGGTCCGTGGTGACGCTACTCACCAAGCACCCAGCACCTAAGGTGCAGGCGCCCCCTGCGGAGCTGGGGTCCGTGGAGACGCCACTCTCCAAACACCTGCTTTCACAGGTGCCCCCATCGGGGCAGATGCGCCCATGGCGGTTCCGCTGGCCTGTTGAAAATGCTCTCCCTTGACGGTAAAGTAGGTGTTGCGAAGGCAGAACTCAAGGAGGTTGGTTGGTTGGTTGCCATATTGGTTGGTTGTCATATTTTAATTATTGCATTTTCCAACCAGAGAGATTTCTCTCAAATGTTTAGTCTCAGGAAATAACTTCCTTGTGTCCGTGTTCTGTGTTCCTTCCTCGTTTGTCCTCGTCTCTTTGTGCGAAAATTTTAACCATGTTCAACATTTACCAACAGGCCCAGCTTACCTCTCTACCATTAGCTAAATAACTTTATTGTGGTAATTAACTTCTTAATCACTAGTCTGATGGGTCAGGCTTTAACTGCAGATTCGACGGCAGTTATAATTAGGAGCAACGAATTGAGAGAAATTTAGAAATGTCAGCATTTTTCTAGGTATTGACAAATTAGTTTTCGAGTATTTTTTGCCTGATTCCGGAACACGATGCCGTTAAAGCGCCAAAACCTCCATGCATGCAGAGCAATGCGAAGTGGACGCTTTGAGCAACTCGTCAAGATCTCATAATTTACACAATACATGGTCATAAAAAACACGAATAACAGACTTCTGAACTCATCTCAAGATATGACGCATTTATGTTTAGTACTCTTGCGTAGGCAAGGTTTCTTGCATCCTGTAAACATCCGCACGCTTTTTCAAAAAAGCAAGGGTATTCACAAATCCTAAAGGGCCTCTGACACGCCAAAACAAAAATTGTTTTTTTTATGCTAGGCGTTGAAATGGCATGTCAGGACAATACAAAAAAGAACATTTTCACTTTAGAGGTGCGTAGTTTTTTTATAAAAATAGAAATACGAGGCCCATTTCAAAGTTCCCGCCAGTGCACTGTGACGTAACAGTGTACCGCAAGGTGTCGGGGCGGTCAGAAGGGAGGCATCGACCTACGTCACTAAAGAGGGTTCGCAGGAAGTCACGTGAGTTTCACTCCTCGTGCTCTCGCAACCAAGACTTTTTTTTCTGCTCTTTGAACGAGCGATTGTAGAAAACGAAGTTTCAATTCCGCTAGCTCTTATCGCTGCACCGTTGGTTAGTTTGCGTGCTGTAAAAGTTGAGGACGAAGAGTCAGTGATTCGACGTGATGGAGGTCAATGATGAAAATGTTGCGAGTACAAGCCAGTGTACGAGCGCATGCCATCAGTTCGATAATACAGAGTTATACTGGGCACAAAACAATCTATCAAGTTTTGAAAAAAAAAGTTGTAGAACGCTCGCAGAAATTAGGATTGGTAGCGTACGACACGCCCAATTGCATTGCTGAAGGTTCAGACACCGAGGTCGTCGAATCATCGTATACTCTCCAGACTGAAGATGCCTGCCGTCTCTCGTAAATGCATCAGTATGATCTCTGCTTCAGTTGCTGAAATACCGGGACAGTCCCTCACACAGCACCGTCTAGGCATTGTAGTTGATCACGTCAATTCACTGACTCCTCTTCTTCTACTTTTACAGCAACATTAAGCGATGAAAAGCAGATAAAGGAAACATTGTCTGCTTGGATCGCTCGTGGAGGTGAGGAGAATAACAAAAATATAAAAAAAAAATATTACATGCGCTCGCGGTAAGCACGAGGAGGGATACAACTCACGTGACTTCTGGTGATGCCTCTCTTCTGACCGCCCCGACACCTTGCGGTACACTCTTACGTCACAAGGCACTAGCGGAAACTTTGAATTGGGTCTCATATTTCTATTTTTATAAGAAAAGCTATGCAGCTGTATAGTGAAACAGTTTTTTTTTTGTAATGTCCTGACAAGCCATTTCCACGCCTATCATGAACAAAACTAACTTTTTTTGGCGTGTTAGAGGCCCTCTAAGCAACAAGAATAGGAAAATATAATTAAAAATAAACATCGCTAGATTGAATTGAAACAACTCAGATATAATTCACACTGCTAAAAGGTGTGTCACTAATTGAAAATGCTCATAAGACATGCCAGTTCGAGTTATTTTGTTCAATTTACAAAATATTGAATATTGATCTCGACGCCAACATATAATAAAACTCTACATGTTGTTGAAAGTCGAAAGATGTCCGTCCTTGTCCGTCCTTTTTGTTCATTCTTTCTGTAACAGGTTATCAAAACCAACGCGCTCACGTTCAACTATGTTCAACTGCGCAGAATTTTAAGCTCTGAAAACTGGTATTCTATGCCAAAGAACTGAAGGTGTTTGAATATTTCTTCAAGGCGTATTTTTAATATCAATATAACTTAAGGTTTTACCTTCAAACGGTTATCGAGTGTTGCAACATATTTACAATTTTTTAATAATAATAATAATCTTTATTGGCTCAGGAGAGCCGTGGCACCGCAGAAAGGTAGCAGATCGTACCTTGGAGGCCCGCTGGGGCGCGTGAGTGATGGTAATTCTGTAATGATGTAATATACGAGATGAAGTAATGGTGATTATGATATGATATGCACAAGTGCTTTAGGACAAGTCTCGAGCGTTTGGAAAGTGCTTCCTGCGTTCCCGGCTTGCAGACGAGCCGGTTGAAGTTCCGGCGAAGCAGGGAGCCCAGCACCTCTGTGGTGGGGCTCCAGGGATCGGCACTGGTGTTGGCCGGCCTTGGCCAAAGCTAGCCTTGAAGTCTCCCAGCCCGCGGTCGAGCTTGTCACCTAGCAGCGTGAGTACCCTGTCAATTGAAGGCATGGTGTGTGCTACTGGTCCGGCTGGCTCTCTAACGATGTGAAATACACGTGTTACGGTATCTTTGTTAACGTCATTTTCATAAGATTGAGAGACACAACTTAACCTTCTTGAAAGGATTCATTCTAAAACATGCAGTACTGCAGAGAACAATTCATATATAAAATTATGAGGACACGCTACCGACTTTATCTTTGGTATAATATTCACTGCAGTTTAAATTTATTTGAACCCTTAACGGTGATTAGAGTGCCTAAAAGTCACAGCCTTATGAACCCAGAAAAGGGTATTTTCGGAAACTGAAGCCCCCAATGCCCGGAAGTACTAGTGTGTCTTGCATCTGTATACCCCTAAGAATTTGTGTGAGGGTGCAAGGTTATTACGTCGGCATAACATGCACCACACCTCTGCTTTGAGCAAAGAGAAAGGTTAAAATTTCGGTATATTTATTGCTTTAGAGACATTCTGATGGCCTCTGTCTCGACATTTGGTGAGCTTTTTGATCATTTGTGATTAGGCTCTGTACTTTTCGGTTTTCACCATAAAAGCACCCGTAAATATCCACCGGTGTCGCAAATAAAAATCGGTGAAACCCAGAAAACACAGTTTTTCTTTCTATTTTCAAGCAAGCACAGTTTTTTTTTTTTTTCACCGGAAAGTCCTTTATACTTCACAGTTTCAACCAGAAACACCGCTAAACACGCTAGTGCACCTTCTTCAAGACTGAAAGTAAGATATCAGCGTGCGATGCACCGGAAAACGTGGTGCGGCTGGTGCCGGAACGGAACTGCATAACTTCGAGCTTTGAGTCAACGTGCACGGCAACAAACCGATCGTGACACCAAGCCGCGGATACCGCATCGCCGGTCGACAGCGGCAAACGGCCCGTTGCTCGTATCGTGGGCCGTGACTCGTACTCGGCCAACTTGGCGTCTTTTCGTGGCCCCTCGCGTCGTCGCAACCAGCCACAAACCCGACAAACCCACCAACCCGAAACCGTAGCGACCGCAGCCTGCGTTGGAGAAAAGCGAAACCGCAACTTAAAGCTTCCGCCCAGTGGCTTCCGCTGCCGCGGCTTTTCTAACTTCGCGGCTTCCACTTCCGGTCGTCGCGGAGATGGCGAAGATAGAGCGGTGTGGGGGGTCGTTGGCTCGTTTACGGTTACGGGACAGATGTTTTGCGGTCCGTTTCTACTGCGTCTCTGGCTCTCAACTGGACGGCGCCTCTCATAGTTCAACCAAGCGTGGTCAGCCTGCGTCAGGCCGGCTCGACTCGGCCGATCGCCGGACCGCAGGCGACTTCCAAGTACGGCGGTTAGGCCTAGGATCCGAAGGCCTAGGATCCGTGAAGCGCTAAGCGAATCTCGTCCCGTTTTCGTTCTACTTTTAAATTACGTTAGGTGCGCTACAGTATAAGCATGCGTGCCAAGTGTTCGTGACAATTTTGAACTAGAATAATTGTGCTTCATTGCGGTCATTTGCCGAAAATGTAAATCGAGCAATGAACGAGGAGCCATGCTTGAAAACGGTGTACGTACGATGTTAACTTCTACCTGGGCGGCTAAAAAAAAGAAAGTCAAGACTGGTTACGGTTGGATGCGAGGCTGGTCCCAATGCGATGATAAGCACTTAGAGCGCCTTTCTAAACGGCATGTTAGCAATATAGCGATCAACGAGACGAGCGACGACGAGAAGCTACGAGAGCTGGCGCCGAGCGCCGAAGATTTCTCACTCTCGCTGCTTGCGCCGCTCGGTTCTTGGGCTTCTCGAAAGCGTCGCTCATCGCCTTAGTCGCTCGCACCAATCGCTTTCATAATGTGTGTCTCGTCGCGCGGCTGACTGCCGTGTTTATTCGAATATAAGTCGACCTTTTTTTTTTTTTTTTTTCTTTTCTTTCGGAAGTTGTGATCAAAGAATTTCGACACCTACATTCGCGACCAAATTTTGCGACCCTACCGGAGGCATGAAGCTATCGAGTCACCGAGCCGGCGTTGAGGTAGAGCCGCGCCGCTTCTTGTTTCAAAAAGCTTTTGGTTGCCGAAATGGCTCGCCGCCCGCGGTGGCCGGTGCCGATATCGCGTGCATCCCTCGGGCGTCGGATTTCGACATCGCGCCTCTAGCGTTCCCCTTGCTGGGCAACGGGTAAGGAGAGGAACGCGATGCGCCATGCACTTTACCCTCCCTCCTCGCAAACGCGCACAAAAAAAAAATAAAGAAAAAAAAAGAAAAGATGTTATTTTTGTTAGTTGCTTGAGGCGGCTCGGCTCGCGTGTTGCTCTTGGCGACACGGCGGCTTTGCTTGCGTCTTTGTAGTTTGTCTTCCGTCGCTTCGCACCTTTTTTCGTTTCTTGTCATTTTACAACGGTGTCAGTGAAGTATTGCTGGGAATTTGCGAGGATGTCTACCAAGCTGACGAAGCTTCGGACGATGATAACATGCCCAGAAGTTCTGGCGGTGATGAAGTTTTTGGCATCGCCCCGTGATTTAGCTGAGAGTGATGTAAATAAAGGTTTTTTCCTTTCTTTTGACCAAAATTTCCCCTGTTCTTAAAAAAAAAAAAAGATCGACCTAGATTTTAATTTTTTTTTTTTTTTGTTCTTGGTGGATTTAGTAAATAGGGTTCGACCTATTTTCGAGTAAATACGGTAACTTTAATTTGTATTTTGGGTTACGTCGGACGCAACTCGAATGCTTGACAGTTACGTTGGGCGTAACTTTAATTTTTATTTCGGGTTCCGTCGGACGTAACATTAGACACTCCGTTACACTTAAGGAAAATAGGGGCTGCTGGTTCATCATATAAACCAACCGTTTTTGTTTAATTAAAATGCATCACTGACCTAAAAAAAAATACTGCTATCCTAGAGTTTATGCTATAGGAATGTAGCGGTTCAGATAAATTTGTTAATTTTTACTTTTAGTCCCTGCCCCCTCCAGATACATCTGGCCTAAAGCAGTGTTCCGGATCTCCTTCCAAGACCTCAGGCGGGTCGTCATTCAATCCATGAGTCGGCGGCGTCTCATGGGCGTCTTGCTGATGCTTACTGGATGGTGCTACCGAAGGAAAAGTGGGATCATGCTTGGGAAAGGCAAGTATGGCCGCCGTAAGTATACATATTGTCTTTACCTTTGCTTGAATCCACTTCTAAGAAATGCACAGTTCGCATGTGTGCATCTCTCAATGTTTCCACAGTCGGCTGTTTTTTTTTTTTTTGAGTGCTCCAACTCTGTCAGCGCTAGTTTCTCTAGATCATGCAAATGGGATGCAACACTAAACCACATATGTTCTCGCAACAAACAGTGCTGTGCAGAAGCACAGTGGAATTTACTCTAACTTTATAATGCAGCACAAAATAGTTGACTCCAAGTATAGCTACTTTTGTGACTCCGTTTAACCAAAAGCTCTGCCGAAACAAACTTGCTGCCTTATAGGTAGTGCAAAAGAACCTCGCGTGCCTAACCTGGAGAAGGGCATTTTTTTTCATAGGTCAATTTTTTCTTAAACCAATACCTTCAGCCTCCTTGAAATGTTAACATCATGTGACACACGGAAGAACAGTAAACTCTTTAATGTTGGCGAACCTTTAATTTCAATACCTTCAGCCTCCTTGAAATGTTAACATCATGTGACACACGGAAGAACAGTAAATTCTTTAATGTTGGCGAACCTTTAATTTTCGCGGCCTTTAATTTTTTCAGAATTCAGTGGCTGCGATTATGTCCTCTGTGACCAATTCGAGAAGAAATAGGGGCCACGAAGATAAGGGGGTTTTACTGTACATCGGAGGAAAGAGGAAGTCACTTATGTTTGTATGCAGGAGTAAAACCAACAACAACAATCATGGTGTCGACACTTTGTAAGCCTATCTGTGTCTATTGAATGATATCAATTTTGTTTTAGTTCGTTAAACATTGTTGCCTGTACATTGTGGGATGTCGTCTTCAACACGAGCAGTGGTTTTCTTCTGAAGCAGGCAGCATGGATGCGTGCCGCAGCACAACATAGTTCATTTGCAGGTGGTACCGCAGGTTGAAGGATGGTTGGCACAATATGGGGGAATCACAATTCAATGTTCTACCTCGGGCGTAGACAAGATTTGCTTATTCTAAATCATTTTGTCTAAAAATCTGGGATTTGCGATGAATGTACCCGCATGGTTGGAAGGGCCAGACAAGCCTTGTGAGCGCTTCATTTTCTAGCGTCTCAGTCCTGAACCCACTCACGCACCACATGTGTAGATGTTCCGATAGGTAGGAGCACTTATTTGGAAAATGGTGAATGGCAACTGTTATCTTTATCAGACTTCTGTATTATGGTCAAAGTTGGACTGCATATTTGCAATACTTTTTCTCACTTAAAAATATGTCATACTAAAATATGTAAAATAGCCGATGACAAAAAGAGAATGGCTGGGCGTCCTCCAGCACGTGCTTGTGCTTTTCACCCCACTTTGGACAGATGTGCTTGCTCCAGGCTCATGAGGCGCTGAAACGTCATCGAAGGTAGCAGACGGGCTGGTGGTGGAACAACGGAGACTTCTCCCTGCCTTTCTCATACTGTCAGTGAGCGTGTACCTCTATACTCTAACTTAGCTTAACCTGCACAGAGCTGAGGAGAATAGGCTTGGCGAGTGCCCTTACTGCATATGCATTTGTACAGCTGAGGCACTTTCTGAATCAAGAACAATGTGTATCTTACCTTCAAAAACACATCATTTTGGGGGTGCAAAAGGAATTGTAAGGCATATCTTTGTTTGTATTGTCCTATTATGCATCGCAGGCACGTAGCCAGGGGGAGGCTTATGAGGCCCGGCCCCCCCTCCCCCCCGATATCTTCCATTTTGCATGGGTCCTCCTCTCCCCCCTCCACCTCATACAGTGTTTTGTTATGAGGGGGCCCCCCCTGAAATAAAATCCTGGCTACGTGCCTGATGCATCGACTCCAACTTAATGCCAAGTTGACCCACCCTGTTGATAAATTTAATGCCTGCCAGGTAATTTGTTTTGCATTCAGTTAATATATCAGAATTCAGTTAGGTATCCCTAGTCATTAGTCGTTGAGGTGCAGTCTCTCTGCAAGTCAGTCATGTTTAACATTCATAAAACTGCTTGTCAAATAATGGCACTGTTGAGGGCATGTACTCCGCTCGAGCAATCGCTGTGCACAAGCTGGTCGTGTGGATGCAGACAGCAAACATCCCGGTTGAAACGTCCTTCCTCGCAATGTAGCTCAAGACTAGGTCAGGGCCCCACTCACAAACGTCTATACTTTGCATCTCTTTAAGCTGGACCACTTTTGACACTACAAGCCATTGCAGCAAAAACAGTGTGAGACATGATTATAAGCTCGACGTACCATGGCATCCAACTAGAAGGTCACATGGCTTGCAGCTTCTGCCGTAATTAAGTTTAAACTGAGATAGTTTGGAATAATGCTCCCGGTTTTTAGTGTTGCCCGGCACGGTTAACAATTTGGTGATATAGTGCTGCATTGAAAAATCTGCATTTGTGACTGTATCACCTTATGAATGCATACTAGTTATTAAACTCTCCATTCTGCAGAGAAATGAAATGCACTTTGCTTCCAATTGCAGCTACTTCTGGAACTTCATGGTATGAAGCACCTTATGGCTGCAAGCTCTGACCGATCTTGTTCTCTGGTCTGCGCAGGCCCATTGCAGGGAGTCACTCCGAGAGCCTCACCAGAGGTTCCTGCCCGTGGTCGTTCTAAATTTTTTTGTTGTAGGTATGCATCCTTTCTGTCTTTCCCTAATGTACTCAGGCGTTTTCTTTTCATTGTCGCAGATTTGCCTCAAAATTGGTTCAGCACAAAAATGGATGCTGTACAATTGTATCCCGCATATTTTGTTCAAGATAACTTTTCTTTGCGAAAGTTAGATTTTTTTTTATGAAGGTTAGTCTTTTTTGTTTTTATTCACAAATTTATTTGAGTTTCCATGGGCAACACTAAAATGTTATGCCAAGGGCAAGGACAAGTTCACTGCTCTAACTTGTTCTCAACTGATTGCAAGAAATTTTGTTAATGTCGTGAAACCTCTTTCCAGCACTTGCTTTGCAGCATGGAAACAAATTATACATGGGACATACTCTTCTTTAGACTGCTTGTTCATTCTGCAGGTCTGCCTTCTATAGATGTCGTGCTACTTTAGAGCAGGCGAATTCGATTGTTGGTTTTGCCATTGCTTTTTTTTAGCCATTGTCTTAATAGTTCTTGTAAATTTAAAAATTTTCCTAAAAAGCAAGTTGGCAAGAATATCTATTTTGACTAGTTAGCTGGAAATAATGATCTAGTACCCTTTAGTCAGTAAAATAGATAGCGTGTGCCGCTGTTAGTGTCAAGTAGAGATGCATGCTTTTTAGGCATTTTGCGCAGAGTGGTACGCATTTTTATTGGTTAGCCTCTTGGTGCGCCAACTAAACTCTTTCTATCCAGACACCTGCCCTTTGCTTTTATTTGGCAGGCTCTGGCAATAAAATAATATGGTGTTATTCCTCGGTGGCTTAAATACCTAAAGAAAGAAGTTTCTCCATGTTTAAACGCAAACTTTTATAAAGGCAAAAATGAATTAAGCCAGTAGAAGACGACACATAGCCTCAGCAGTGCTCCGCGCCAACCGCGTTGCGTCAAAATAGCGGTCGTCTCCTTTTTGCTGCCTTCTCTCTCTTTCCTTTGGTGCTCTCCTCCCTTTCCTCCTCTCCGGCACCTTTGTCACCACACCCACTGGCTAAACTCTCCCACTATACGACTCTGCATTGCAGTAGTAGGTTTGTTTTATAGTCTTTAGAATTAAATGTGAATATTTGACATAAATCTCCCAGGTTGGGGTGAAAGAGGGTTAAATGAAAGCATTTGATCATTCGCCTTAATTCGGTACCCATCATTTGAAGGCCTGTGTGGCCTTGTCCTGGGGTGTGTCTATGACTGTGGCTGTGAAGGAGCAGTTTTTTAATAGGTACAAGTACAAAGTATAAAAACAAAAGGATCTATGTGCTGATCATGAAAGAATATGCTAGCTATTCTAATGTAGCTCTGCCAAGTACTTGATTGTGATTTGTTTTTATTTCCAGCTACTTGGTTGCCTCAAGATCTGGAGATCCCAGTGGCCACAAGCTTGGACTCAATCTTCTTCTGTGGTCCGGCCAGGACCATGGGGGAGGTAATCCCAGCAACAACAGCATCACAGTGTCTCCCTGCCTGTGACTTTCGATTAGCATCACGACAAGGGAGTCCTCATGCCACCAAGTGTTAGGTATGCCACTGAAAATAAGCATTCTTACCTATTCTCAAGTGAAACAGCAAAAGCACTACTAAGCCTAAAATGCAAAAAACATTCTAATCTCGGGTTGGATGGAGTTCTAATTACAAAAAGGCGTCTGCAGACATGATTCACATGTGAACTTAAAGCCCACGGATGTAGGTTCAACGGAGTCACAGAAATAACTTCCCGCAGATGGCTTCGCTAGTGCCATACCCAAACAAATTCTTAAAATAATCATTGTGTTACGTTGGTGTCATTAATCTTATGTACCTACCCCACCCAGCAGTCGGGAGATGTGAAGTATAAAAAAAATGGGAACTTGCACATTGTCAGCTCTGCAAAGATAATATATTGAACCGAGCATAGCACGTTCAACTTAAGAAAGCAATTCAGTGCAGGCCTAGTTTTAAGCTTCACATATTTGTTATTGCCCTTCATAATGAAGTAAAAACTGCTTAAGTTGTGGCCCACTACAGGCTTTCTATTGGTGTTAAAAAGTGTTATGGCAGTTTAAACAGCTCGCTCCAAATATTTTCTTGAAATGCATAGGTTTATGGAAATTATTATGTGGATGTTTGCAGACAGTCATGGTGAGACCAATCTTTAGTGCCAAGTGTTCCACTTATTCAGAGTTGGTTGAGTCTGTAAATATTGTAGGTCGCAAATTAAATTTTTATGGTATGCAATGGGCACAATCATCCGTAATGACTAGCTCTACCTAGGGGAACTTTATACGTTTACTATGGCAAGATGGTTTCACAAAACTAAGTATTTAGTTTATTCAACTCCGGCACTAACCTTATCTCTAGAAACTTTTTATATTCTTTACGATGCTGAGTTAGGATTCTGGAAGTAGTTTTTCTAGAACTACGCTAGACATTTCCAGTTCATAATTTTTCTCGCGAAGAATTCGAGAGTGCCAAACCCTGTAATATACGGATGGAACTCGCAGGATGATGCGACTGGCAGTTTGAAACATTCGGCACTGTAACAGTAACAATGACATGTCACTTGCCTATGTAATGCTCATTGTCGCAGATCAAACTGCTTTTTCCGTCTGCACTCATTTTCAGTGGACTCATTCAGCGAACTCGCACACGAGACTGCAGCGCTGGGTTCTGCAAAGTAATTTTCATGAATATAGATGCAACAGGTTTCTTTTTGAGTGTGCGTCTAACACGTATTCTTCATATTGAATCTGCTACTGTATTCATGACCATGTCCTTAATTGTATCCACATTCCAGCTTATTTTTATATTGACATTTGAGTTTTCTTCAGTACCTTTCTCAACATCTGTGCTAGTTGAGCCGTACTCAAGACCATTAATCTTGTCTTTCACTATTACATTAATATATAAAACTGTTGATGCCGAGTGAGAATTCAAGGTCCCGAATCTGTCGTGCGAGTTAAATAAGAACCATCAAAAAGCTCTACAAAGGAAATTATCCTTTGTAGTTATTATCCTTTATAGAAAATATAGTTTACAAGGTCTAGTCTGCATTGATTTATTGCATTCATGCTGAAACTGGGAGGGGTTCTCTGGGTATGAATAAAGATATAAACATTTCTTGAAATCAAAACATTTGAGAACGGACAAAAGGAAGGATCTGAAAACGGTATCTTAGATTCTCTTCTCTTTTTCTTATCTCTAATTTTCACCTTATTTCACCTGATGCATTTAGTTTTTTTAGCGCAGCTCTTAGCACCCGTTTCCGCGTTTCGCGGCGTCGCCCTCGGCGTAACCGCCCAACTAAACTTGACAGGAAATTGAATTAATGTTGCGGTCATGTGACGTTAATATTTCCGCTAAGTCTAGCTGAGAAACTGAATTTTTTATGGATGACATGACACGGTCATGCAACGTCATTTTCCCCGCTACTTTTAGCGGGAAAACTGCATTTGTGTTGAGGTCATGTGACATCAATTTCCGCGCTAAATTTTCTGGAAAACTTAACCCGCTAAATTTAGTGGGCAAATTCTCCCGCTAAATTCAGGGAAATATTTCGCTAAATGGGAGGGAGCAGAAGAGTAGGAGGATTATTGGGTGGGAGGTCATACCCTCCCATCCTCCTCTTCAAGATCTGTGCTCTAATTTCACATTACAGAGAATTGTAAACGTCTCATATTTCATCTCATGTTTATTCAACTTTTATATTGCAGGTGCGCTTGCAGCACAAATCTGGGTTGTGCTGATCTTCTACGCACAAGTTGGGAACTCCTGAGTGGCAAGAGTGGGAGTTTGGTCTGACAGCTCAAGGGACACCATTGTTCGGTATTGAATTTTTAATTATCTTCTTTTGAGCAAAGTTAAGCTTTGCTGTTTGCAGTTCTTCTAAAAATAAATACCTGCAAACAAATTTACCACGTCACAACATTTTGCCTCTGCTCTTAGTGCTCCTGGTGAGCCTCGGATAAGAGCTTACTGGTGTGCAAACATCATGCTTGTTTGAAACCACTCACTGATGTAGACTCGCTGACATCCAGCATTCCAATGAAACGCTGGATGTCCACAGGTCTTTCTTGAACACTGCAAGCGGGAAAAGAACCATACAATCGTATCGTATTGGGGGACATTCCAGAGAGTTTTTTTGTATGTTTTACAGATTTTTTTTAAAAAAAGCCGTAAAAGCTACATTTGCGCGGTCTGTGCACGTGAGTTATATGGCCAGGGCGGCATAGTATAAAAGGCTAATTTGTAATGATCAGTCAGCTTATTACAGAGATGCGCCAGTCTTCTTTCAGAAAACTAGATGGAGGTTCATTCTAGCATAGTTTTATCTCGCGAATCTGAATATCCCGTTCGTTTTCCACAAATATATAACTAAACTTGAGAAAACAAAAAAAACATCCTACCAATAGTGACATCGTAAGAAGACCTTTCGGCCGCCAAGCGTGTCGCTTAAGGGCCGCGCGTCCAATCTCAAGTTTTCTAGGTATATTCTCCCGCATTGGCACCAGTCGCGACACATTTTTCTGCCCTTTTAAAAAATAGCACGTTCGTGCATAGCTTTGATAGGTGCTGAAGATGCATGAGCAAAGATTTTGAAAGCCACTTTTGTGACGTCGCTCTCCAGGGAAGTGCTTTCACAGCGCTTTAAAAATGACTCTATGCAGCCTCGATTCATAAAA
Source organism: Ixodes scapularis (assembly GCF_016920785.2). NCBI lineage: Eukaryota > Metazoa > Arthropoda > Arachnida > Ixodida > Ixodidae > Ixodes > Ixodes scapularis. Next base: position 10,465,854 of record NW_024609879.1, read on the forward strand.
TTACCAAATAATTTTGATATTTGAGATTCTGGAGGTCATATGAAGAAGATTTAAAAGTGTTTTCTCAAATACAAAACCGCTTCAGTCTCTCTCTAAGTATAGTATGTTCCTGAAATTTTTAATCAGTGAAAATAGACCCATGGTTTCAATTAGAAACTTGCTAAGCATCATCAAAACACACTAAATCAACTTTCTTTGTGAAGATATAAAACAAGAGCAGCATTTTATGGCGTTCTAAAAAAATGGTCAATTTGGACGCGTTTCTAGACTGGTTTCTTACCAGAGCGCATCTTTGCACCTGCGGTCCTGCTGCCCGGTGGCCACAGTGCGAAGCCGCCCCTTGCCTCCCTCATAGAATGGAGAGAAGCAAGGCGCACGTGCGTTGCGTGTCTAAGAGGGAACAGCACCTTGGGCGCAGAGATGAGCTCTGATAAGAAACTGAAACCTAGAAACTCGTCCAAATAAAGCGTTTTTACAGAACGCGTAAAAGGCTACCCCTGCATTATATCCTTCTAAAAAGAGTTGATTTTGTGGTTTTCAATGACTCAGCAAGTTTCTAATTGAAACCATATTTTCATTTTCACTAATTAAAAAGGTAATTAACAAATAGTATTTAATTATCTGACTGATGGTTACGATTAGGCCCCTATACTACGTACGCCTGGCCGTATAACTCGCCTGCACCAACCGCATTAATTTAGCTTTCACGACCTTTCTAAACATATATCTAAAGCTTAAAACTAAATCGCCCTGTACAACAGTGAAAAGGCGAAACCAGCATGTTGGAGCCATATGGCTCCACCGTGCTGGTATCGCCTTTTCGCTGGTATAGGTTCTCCCATATTACGTTACGCATGTATGGTTCCACATGGTTCCGCCATATTCCACTACGCTGGTATAGGATGTCCCATAATACGACACGCTTGTATGGTTCCGCCTACCTGTATTGTTCCGCCTTAATCCACTATACTGGATCCGCCGATTCGCTTGTATAGGATGTCCCATATTACGGTTACGCTTGTATGGGCCTTTTCCGTCGTCTTTCCATCATCGAAATTTTCCAACAGGGTTTCTCAAATACAAAACCGCTTCAGCCTCTCTAAGTATAGTATGTTCCTGAAATTTTTAATCAGTGAAAATAGACCCATGGTTCCAATTAGAAACTTGCTAAGCATCATCAAAACACACTAAATCAACTTTCTTTGTGAAGATATGAAACAAGAGCAGCATTTTATGGCGTTCTAAAAAAATAGTCAATTTGGACGCGTTTCCAGACTTTGGTTTCTTACCAGAGCGCATCTTTGCACCTGCGGTCCTGCTGCCCGGTGGCCGCAGTGCGAAGCCGCCCCCTCGCCTCCCTCGTAGGATGGAGGGAAGCAAGGCGGACGTGCGTTGCGTGTCTAAGGGGTCACAGGACCTTGGGCGCAGAGATGAGCTCTGATAAGAAACTGAAACCTAGAAACTCGTCCAAATAAAGCGTTTTTACAGAACGCGTAAAAAGCTACCCCTGCATTATATCCTTCTAAAAAGAGTTGATTTTGTGGTTTTCAATGACTCAGCAAGTTTCTAATTGAAGCCATATTTTCATTTTCACTAATTAAAAAGTTAATTAACAAATTGTATTTAATTATCTGACTAATTGTTACGATTAGGTCCCTATACTACGTACGCCTGGCCGTATAACTCGACTGCACAAACCGCATTAATTTAGCTTTCACGACCTTTCTAAATATATATGTAAAGCTTAAAACTAAATCGCCCTGCACTACAGTGAAAAGGCGAAACCAGCATGTTGGAGCCATATGGCTCCCCCGTTTTGGTATCGCCTTTTCGCTGGTATAGGTTGTCCCATATTACGTTATGCATGTATGGTTCCACTTGATTCCGCCATATTCCACTACGCTGCTATAGGATGTCCCATAATACGACACGCTTGTATGGTTCCGCATACCTGTATCGTTCCGCCTTAATCCACTATACTGGATCCGCCGATTCGCATGTATAAGATGTCCCATATTACGGTTACGCTTGTATGAGCCTTTTCCGTCATCTTTACATCATCGAAATTTTCCAACAGGGTGGGGGGGGGGGGGGGGGGGGGGGTTCGAACAAGACAACCGAAGATGTCATCCTTTACACCTCGCATCAGAATCTGCGGCTTCTTCTCGTCGGTGGCTTGAGGGTCGGCGCGAGCGATCAGACTCAGAACATCCTCGACGAAACTGGTGACAGTCTCGTTTGCGCCCTCGGTTCTCATTTGAAGACGGTCCTCGGCCCTCACCCGTTTATATTGGTTGGTAAACGATCGGCTCGGCACATCCTCGCAGGTGATCCACGAGGTCAGGGAAGTCTCGCGATTCTCGAACCAGTGCCTTGCCATTCCTTCAAGCGCGAGGTAAAGACACTGCCGGCGCTGTCCATCGGTTGTGGTGGGCCTCCCACTCGTATTGCTGTAGCCTGTCCTCGACTTTTTGTTACATAATTGCATTAACCAAATAATCGTTCAGTATCCAGGAGTGCCAATTTTATTAATGGGTGATTTTAATTATCCTAACATTATCTGCTCTGATAAAAGCCCCGTATCCAACCCTTTCTCATCTGAAACTAACGTTTTTCTTGACATGTGTTCTGACTTCAATTTTCCCCAACTGGCCACAGAGCCTACTAGAGTTACACCTCAATCCTCAAATATTCCTGACCTCGTACTAACAACACATCCAAACGTCGTATCAGCAGTAACCTATCTGCCGTCTCTAAGCGACCACTTGGTTCTACTTTTAATTGCGCATTCTATTAAAACATATTCGTGATTATAGACGAGCTGACTTTACGTCAATTAAATCAGAACTCTCCAAGTTTCTTGATGACTACTTACCTAAGTTTTCAGATCACTCCGTGCAGTCAAATCGGGTGTTGTTCAAAAATGTTGTAGCATTTTTAACAGAAAAATACATACCCTCTAAAAAAATTCGTTGCAACGCTTACTTACCTTGGTTTAGTTCTAATCTGAGACGACTACGAAACAGGAAAAAAAGACTGTTTCGCGCTGCCAAGCGATCGTCAACAGACGCTTGATGGTCAGCATACCTCAGAGCTGAGCATGATTACACGTAAACTCTTAAGAAAACAAAATCATATTTGTACCATCGCTCCCTGCCTAGCATGTTAGCACCTAATCCTGAACAATTATCTAGTGTCAATAATCCCAAACTTCAGTCTTATACTGGTCTTCAGTCCTCTGATGGTACAAATATATAATTTGCTGATTGTGCAACGGTGCTAAACGATGTTTTTAGTATGTCATTTTCAGCCTGTCATGTCAACCGAATCCCTTTATTGTCATCCACTTCTTTTTCACCGATGAACCCTGTAACGGTAGATGATATTGGTTTCGCATTGGTGTGACTGGAATTATTAACACCATAAAACTTTCATCATCTTCCGGAATTTATAGAACCAACAGCAAGTTTAAAAAAAATGTATTGTGTATTGGTTCTCTAATTCTCTCAAGCATTTATACGCAGTCCCTTAACCTTGGCGTACTCCCGAGCGATCGGTGAGTTGGGAAGGTGGTTCCTCTAAACAAATCTGGTGTAAAGCATAATCTGCTCAATTATCTCCCGATTTCTTTAACCAGTGTGCCTCGCAAAAATTTTGAAGACGTCATATAGACCTTTCCAGCGGCAGTCTCGAACGAAGTGATTTACAGCGCGCGTCCCTGGTTTTGAGAGTTTACGTCAGTGTTGCCCGACTGCGCTGAGCTGTGGAGTTTCTCGTCAGTGGGCTGTGGCAGCCTGCGTAGGCGCAATTCCGGACGATGGCAGCGGCTGAATTGCCACGTTTTCTTTTTTTATTTGTGTTCTGTGGTGAACATAATTTATAAAGGTATTTAAGAACGCAGTGCTCTATTTTTGGGAACAAAAACAAAGAAATGAAAGCTGTTTTGCTGAGTCTGTGCGCGACAGAACAAATGCAACTGGAATTTCTGTTTCATTTTATGTTCATCGTTTTACGGCACCGTACACTCAGCCGTGTCAATCTATATAGGTCAAATATTTGACCACACAGGATATCCGAGCTGCATGGATATTCCCCGCCCACAACATGAAATTTAATGAGTCTCATCAATCGAACAACATATATTGTACGTACCCCACGGCGCCGCGTTATCCGAACAGGATTTGAGAAAGGTCTCTAATAGCACAGCGTATCCAATATGCAGTGCCGACGATGGTCACTTCACGACCATCGGAAGGAATCCGACGTGTTTTGGGGAACATGTAGAAGAGAGCAGCTCTTTTGCACAGCTTCAAAGCAAATGAACGAACGTGTCTTTTTTGTCCCCACACCCCGGAGCCGACCCTATCAGCTATTTTTCGCAAAGACCCGGAACATAGCCGGGAAGGTTTTTTGGAGATTAACTCGACGGAAGTAATCCTCCAAGAACGTCGAACTGCCTACGTCGCGGGCGACTTGACGTTCTCTCTCTTCGTTCGTTTCCTGCGAAGGCCGAGCAGGCTACGAGCCCTGGTATTCTCTGGTTCTCACAGTGGAAGACAACATACAAAGGGTAAGCATCCTAAACAGGCGAATAAAATAAAAAACTTCCAAGAAAAGCCGCCGAACTCTGAGTGCAAAATGCAGGTGGGGAGTCCCACGCTGACCGGGTTTCCACAGCTCAGGCGGGTGCCAGAAATTTCTGGCTGATAGGGGTCGCTCAATTCGCAAAATGGCGGCGGCCAGAGCGCTCTTTTTGCAAAGGTCTATACTCGCATTCGGTTAACTTTCTTGAATGCAATGACTTCTTTACTACTTCACAATTCATGGCTGTAGAAAAAAATCACATGTGAGACGCTAATATCCTTCACATATAATCCCCATCATTCACTTGATGGCCATTATGAAACTGATTGTTTCTTTTTATAATTTTCAGAAGCATTTGTTAAAGTTTCCCACAAGCTACAGCTTCCTAAGTTGCAAACACTTAACATCGACTCACACACACTTAACTGGATCCACGCCTTTTTAACTAACCGCCTACAATTCGTTACTGCTAATAATACCAATTCTCGCACTGGTCCAGTCAATTCAGGTGTTCCACAGGGCCCCGTGCCTTGGCCCGCTACTGTTTTTTATTTACTTACATTAATGATACTGAACATATCTTGATTCATCTGTACAAAACCGGTCAGTTCGTTTTACCATGTCGAACTATCACCGCACCGCTACGGTTTCTACCATGAAAACCTCTTTAGACCTGCCATAATATAACGCATCGCCGTAAAATCTTTCGTTTGTGTTCTTTCCATAAAATATTTCATCAAAATGCAGACCTTCGTCGAAAACTAATTATCCCACCATTCTACATCTCCGCTCGCATTGATCATAGTCATAAAGTCGGTAGGCAAAATTTTAAAACTTCGTTGTTTTAATATTCGTTTATTCCACAAACAGCATTGGATTGAAACCACCTTCACGCCTCAGTAGCTAACATTACTGATATTGTTTTGTTCAAGAGGGTTCTGACTAACATGTCCAGTTTCTAATTATTATTTTGATGTCCACTTTCCTTTTCGATGCATTACCTCGAGGGTAATACTTAAAAAGGACAGTCCACTGATTGGAATCAAACCCACTCCTTCCGCGAGACAGTCAAGCGCGGTAACCACTCGGCCACGCACGGTCTTGCTCGCCGACGAGCGTGGCATTACTCCCCCCTTTAAAAGCGCATCGTCTCGATACGATGTGCTGGGAAACAAAAACAGCAAAACAACAAAAAAAATGGCAAACTACGTGGACTTCTGCAACATAATTCTATCGAGCGAATTACAAAACACAATTCACAGTCCTATCGATCGTAATACGGCTGGACGACTTCCAGTCGTGGAGGGCGGCGTGATGAAGTCTGTGTTCCGTCGGGCATCACTTCGTAGTTCACATCCCCGAGTCGACGAAGCACTTTGAATGGTCCAGAGTAGCGCTTCAGGAGTTTTTCGCTGAGACCACGGCGGCGGATTTGTTTCCACACCCACACCCTGTCTCCGGGTTGGAAGTGGACGTCCCGACGACGAAGGTTGTAGCGGCCAGTGGCGATAGCTTGTTAGGCTTGAATCCGGAGTCTGACGAGCTGACGGACTTGTACTGCCCGTTGGGCAACCACCTGGGCGTCGTCGATTCCGTCGACAGCCGGTTCGTGGGGTAACATCGCGTCCAGCATTGTCGTCACTTTGCGACCATGAACCAGTTTAAAGGGTGTAACCCCGGTGGTCTCTTGCACGGCCGTGTTGTAGGCAAAGGTGGCGTACGGCAACACGTCGTCCCATGTTTTGTGCTCCACGTCGACCTACATGGAAATCATGTCGGCGGTGGTCTTGTTGAGTCTTTCCGTCAGCCCGTTGGTCTGCGTGTGGTACGCCGTGGTGGGACGATGGCTGGTGTGACTGAGACGAATGACTTCTTGTGTCAGCTGGGCCATGAACGAGGATCCACGGTCCGAGATCAGGACTTCGGGAGCGCCGTGCCGGAGGACGATGGATTCAATGAAAAACTTTGCAACTTCCACTGCAGTTTCGGAAGCAAGGCCTTTCGTTTCGGCGTACCGCGTGAGTAATCTGTGGCGACAATGATCCAGCGATTTCCCGATATCGACGGCGGAAAAGGCCCAAGTAGATCCATTCCGATCTGCTGGAACGGTGCTGCTGGCGGGGGAATAGACTGCAACAGTCTGGCCGGCCTCGTCGGAGGTTTCTTCCGTCGCTGCCATTCATGGCATGATCGTGTGTATAGGTGGACGGTTTTGGGGAGCTTGGGGCAGTAATACTTTTCACGAATACGGGCCAGTGTCCGGCTGTAACCGAGGTGTCCTGACATCGGGTCGTCGTGGCAGGCTTGGAAGATCTCCTCCCAAAAGTTAGTTGGGATTACCAGCACCCACGGCGAGTTGTTGTTCCGAAGTTCTATTTGTAGAGTACACCTTGTCTAATCTTAAAATCGGCAGGGCTCGTGAAAAAACACGTGGCATGGCACTCCCGCGCCCTTCCAGGTGCTCTATTAGTGCGCGCAGCTCAGGATCGTCTCGTTGACGTCGGGCCATGTCGTCGGTGTTCACTGCGCCCAGGAAACACTCGTCGTCATCGTCGTTGTTGCTGCCGGAAGGTGTATCGACGGGAGCTCTGGACGGGCAGTCGGCGTCGCTGCGTTTGCGGCCTGACTTGTAGACCACGGTCATGTTGAACTCTTGTAGTCGGAGACTCCATCGCGCGAGGCGTCCTCACGGGTCCTTGAGGTACGCAAGCCAGCAGAGCGAGTGGTGGTCCGTAACCACGCGGAACGGGCTCCCGTATTAGTAGGGACGAAACTTCGTGATTGTTAATAAAGCTTGGACTTGGGTTTGGGCTATACACTGTAAAAAAATGTTGCCCCATTTTACGGCAAAAGTTGCCGGTTCAATATTGCCGACATGTTTTCCGTAATCCAGAATATGGATCGTCTGTAAAAACAAGACATATAATTTCGTAAAATGACGGAACGTCCGCAGCTCACTTTACGAACAGTTATCTATTTTCCATTTTACGGGAAAAGTTGTCGGTTCAATATTGCCGACATGGTTTCCGTAATCTAGAAACTGAAACGTCCGTAAAAACAAGGCATATATTTTGTAAAATGACGGAATGTCTGTAGCCCACATTACGGACAGCTATCCGTAGGAAATATTAAAGCTGTTCGCACTAAGTAACGAAGCACTATACCTTTCCGCCTTATATAAGGCCAAAGCTACGAGCCATTCGTACCACCTGCACCTCCGATACATCTGCAGACTCCCCTCGCAGAGCTCTAGCCCTGCCAGGGGATTCACCAAATGCATCAAAGGTGCAGGATTGGTGCAGACGGCTCGTAGCTATGGCCTTCAAAAAGACAGAAAGGTATAGTGCTTCATTACTTAGTGTGAACAGCTTCCATGTCCAAGTAAGCCGAAGTCACACGAAGCTTTGGGGTACAGATTGGTATGGAGAGTTCATAGCTCCATCATTCAATATATGCACTTGTATAATTTTTCATCCTTAGACAAAACACACAAGAGTTCATGTTTTGCAAAAGAAAAAGAGCACACAACCTGTACTACTCCTTGCCAGCATTATGTTGTGTGAGATCAGCTGTTCCTATAGGCGACAGCTGAACAAACAAAGCAATTAAGAAGTTTTGCCACAATACCTTTATTGGAAGAAGGCATGCCTTGCTTTAAATTTGGAGAAATTTTACATTATAGTTGTCCTTGCGCTGGCGATCTAGATGCCCCTCCATGCTTGTGCTAATAGTTGTCCTTCAATTGAAGACTTCTTCAGTATCTTCATAGTGCATGTAAGGGCAGCTTGAAATAAAGAACAGTAGAGGATTCGAAATCAATAGACAATCACAACAAACTGTATATGACATGCATGGTTAAAGTCGGCGAGCAACGTGCTTATCAACTATCCCAGCTATCCACCTTTCTTATAAAACAAACCTTTCATAAATTGAACCAAAATAAAATCTGCATTGACTTCAAAACCTAATACAAGCGTTTGAGAAATAAAGCGAGCAAATTAAAATTGCACAACTATTCAGTGATACAAAGCACATTGAATTCAGCCGGATCTCCCTTAGTTTACACAGTAGGCTCGCAATAATTCAAACTCGGATATTTAATACTTCTGGTGAAACAAAAAAAAAAAAAAAAAACTTGGGTTGTCCCGCTACGTTTTCAATGTATTCATAAGCCAATTAACTCGAACGGCGCTTTCGTGCAATTCATATTTTTTGTTCTCGCGGCACTGTTGAGCGCCCTTCTTTCTGAGCACTGTGGAGAAGGTGTTGCTTTTCCGCAGTGCACCGGTGCTCGGTACGAAGTGCACTCAACGAGGCTAAAGCAGAGTAGAGCTGTATATAGACTGTTTAACTGATAGAGGGCGAGAGGAAAGGGAAATGGGCTACTGGCGTTTTCCCCCTTGCTGCAGCGTTTGAAAGAGTGAAAATCCCAGATGAGAGGCTTCGCCGGTGTTGGGTGTAGGCATCGCTCGCACTTTGTTTGCGCTTTCTTCTCTGTTTTAAATTCCCAAACTTAATTAGAGCCACGGGCTTTGATAGCGACAGTCCCCCGGTCATCGGGACATCATTGCTCGGTTATAGGCTGCACGAAGAACGACAGAAAGCGTCGAATACTGCCGAGGACCTATGTAGCTTGCATGGAATCCGGCAAGGCGAGTGCGGCTGCAATGTCTTTAAGCCCCATCTCTTTCCACATGACCCCGAAAAGACCTTTACCCAACGCCATCCTCTCGACTGTGCTCGGAACATTTTGTGAATGGAGCGTGCACCGCACTTAATGCTGTACCGTCAATGAACATGGAGTACGCTTGCAAGGTGCGTGCAAGTGTTCTCCTGATAATTGCTGTTTCAGCTTGTAAAATTATGTAACTGAGGTTATCTTAATATTGATATTTTGAAGTGTTTACAATGATTTTATTTTATTATCTAGAGCACTTAGTTGAAGGCTGATTACCGCCGTTGGGTGCGGCTGGAAATTATCGCAAAGTTAGTCCTATTGCTTTTGCCTGAATCGCGATCTCCTGCGCGATACCAGAGAGCCGTGAACCTCTGCTGGCCGTCACAGCGCGACTAGATTATTTTTATTTTCAAAATTAGTACCTATTGTAAATGGAAAGAAAACTTCAATTTATGTTGCTTGAGGTTGAAACGTGCTCATGCATCGATGTTTACAAAATGTAGAAACATGCTCCTGCATAGGTGTTTAGAAACGTTTTATTTGAGGATCCCATGCCGACAAGTGTGTCTTTTGTCGAGAACTGAAAACAGCAAAGTCGAGATGCGCCTATTGCCGGAGCGAGTCGATCAATGATTCAACGATTCGAAATTGATGCATGAGCATGTTTAAACTTTCAGCAACAGAAATTGAAGGTTTCTTTCCGGCTACATTATGTACTAATTTTGAAAACAAGAAGAATCTAGTCGCATTGTGACAGTCTACATGGGTTCACGGCTCTCTGGTATTGAGCAGGAGATAGCAATTCTGGAAAAATGATAGAACTAACTTTTCGACAATTTCCAGCCACACCCGGCGGCGGAAATGAGCCTTCAACTAAGTGTTGTGGTCGATAAAACTGAGTCATTGTAAACACTTCAAAATATCAATATTAGAATAAATTCATTTACAAAAAGTTACAAGCTGAAACAGTAATTATAAGGAGAAAACTTGCACGCACCTAGCAAGCGCACCCCATGTTCATCGATCGTACAGCGTTAAGTTCAGTGCGCACTCCATTCACAAAATGTTCTGAGCACAGTCAAAAGGATGGCACTGGTGAAAAGTATTTTCGGTTTACGGACGCAACCCACTGCTGGCGGAAATCGGTGTCACGTGGAAACAGCCGCACTCGCCTTGCCGGATTCCGTACAAGTACATAGGTCCCCAGAGAGTATTCAACGCTTCCTGTCGTTATTCGTGCACCCTATAACCGAGCAATGGTGTCCCGATGACAAGGGGATCGTCGCCATCGAAGCCCGTGGCTCTAATCAGGTTTGGGAGTTTAAAACAGGGAAGAAATGCAGGCACCCAACACCGGCAAAGCCTCTCATCCGGGACTCACTCTTTCTAACGCTCCAGCAAGGGGGAAAGTGCCGATAGCCGTTTCCCTTTTTCTCTCGCTCTCAAAAGGGCTCTATTCCCGATGAAACGGTATATAGACAGCTTGGTCAATGAAAGGAGCGTGCAGAGCCAGGGCGCGCGCCAGACGCAGATAGAGCGCTTGACAAGCTCTCTTGGCCAACCAGAAGCATAAAAGATTCTCCTAGCTATGGTAGCGAGAAACAGTTTTAATAAGTGTGTAAGGGTTAAAAGTAGTAACTCTTCATGGTTATGGTAACGCAATGTTTCGATTATGGTTATGCAAGAAGATGTAAGAAAGGAATGTGCCACTTGATTTCTGTTTTGCTCAAAAGAAGTCTGACCGTTTCGACGGCAGATTCCTGGCACTCGGCGCCTGGCGTATGGATTATGCAAAATGTTCTTTTGGTCGCGCATGCTTTTATATCTTCTATATCTTTGTGCAGCTTCTACGTTAAATTGCCTGACCGCGATGGAAACATAATGTGCACCATATTTCCAGTTGTGATGATGTGACTTATTGTGCAAAAGAAGAAGTGCAAGTGAATCCATGGATCGGCTCGGAGGGAGATGGAAGATGAAGAAGGGAAGAGTTTCGGAGTGCGTGCACGGAGCGCGTGCAAACGACTGTCCGGGGAGAACGTGCAGAGAGAGCGGAACGACACCATCGGCCAGGGCAATCGGCGGCCTCCTACTGTCAGACCAGCAGCCCGTTCCAGCGAGGGCAGCGAATAGAGACCTATGCTGCCCCCGGCTCCCTACAGCGCGAGCGCTTGGTGCGGTAACTCTGGGGCCGCCGACGGAAGCCAACCGCTCCGGCTCCTGACTGCCTGCCACAACCGTCGGCCGACAACGACAGCCCCAAACACAACACCCGCTGCTGCGCATGGTGACTCAAAGACATGGTGACTGTTGCGTTTTCCTTCCTTCCATTTTTTTACTAAGCTTTCCTATTTCTTTTAGTATATCCATATGAACTCTTTGATTTCTTTTGTAAATACATGTTTTAAGAAAAAACGAAGGACATTGAATCTTGTCAATTATTAACCCCAAAGAACCTCGGAACACCAGTCATGGAGAGTTACTTTGAAGCACTCATTAATTGTGTTTCTCGCAACCACCGCCAGGGCATTATGTGCAGATTTTGGTTGGCCACAATGCATTTGGGAAAACGCTCTGGAACACGTTCAGCCCAGCTTCAGCCAATGGTACTTCCTCATTTGCCTCGTATAGATACCAATGAATGGTTAAACTCTCTCTATGTACGTCTCTGAACCAGAGGACACATGAGCGACAAAAAGGGGTGCTGCGCAGCAGTTTCCACAGCAATTTGCGTGGATGCTGTGATGAGGAGGCATGGCATTACGTCGCAGCGTTCATGCAAGTTGCTGTGGAAACTGCAGCGCAATGCCCGTTTTTATTACTCATGGGTCCCCGCTTAATAGTCCATAACAGACAACTTTTTTTGCTGGCTGAACAGACTTAATTTTGTTTTGAGGTGTAATGTGCTGTCTAAACAGTCCCTGATAAACAACATTCTTGAGGGGTGAATAAACTTGTGTCATAAATTTCACCTTGTTTCATGAGTGGCATACCTGCTTATGATTAGTAGGCCTGTGTAGAGGAAATCATCAAACATCTGTTTGTCTGTGTAGCCATCCATATAGCAAATCATAATTTATCGAGCAACATATTTAAATGAACTTCTGATAATTCGAGCTTTTGATAATTCATGCAAAATTCGTGGCTTCCTGGAGTTCGAAATAATAAGAGTCTACTGTATGTCACATTCAAATTAATGGTTTAGCTTCTTGGGCTTAATGGAATCTGAACCCTTCTCTACTGGCAGTGCATTAAAAGCAAAATAGTACAGCACTGTATTTGCTCTAGTTGCGTGCACTGGCACAGGCTTGTGCAACTAAGTCAAACTAGCATCAAAGGGAAGCTGAAGCACTTTTTGTAAAATCTGAGTTAGGGGTGGACTTCCATAGCATTTTGTCTCATGAATTCAGTAATCGCACTGAACTTGGGCGAGAGTCAATGTAAACTATATCTATTTTGAAAAGATGTGCAGAGATTGCAACAGGGCATGCAGTGAGTCTCTCTTCCACCTGTAATCTGTCCAAAGCGTCGTGATGTCATTGTTGGCATCCCCAAGTCAACTAATGGTGAGTAAGGGTTATCGGACCCTGCCGATGACGTCACTTTTGCTAGTTTTTTTCTTTGTTTTCGCGCTCTGCTTTTTTCGGTGTGCCGCAACATGCAGGCCTACAGGGAACTTTTAATTAACGATTACGACGCTCCTACTAACGATTATAAGATAACTTTAGACACCACTTTTAAGCTGCCCTCTCTAAACTTTTTTGTTTTGAATTCAAGGACTTTTTTAGTGTTTCTTTAAACATGATGCCTATGACGCACCTCATGAACCTGAAATACTATACCCGTTTTCACCTGAAGAACCGTAGTAAAACAAGACTTCCCACACTAGTGTTAAATTAGAACAATGAGAGCAAAGTTGTTTTGTTAAGAGGTGCTCACCTGATAGGCATCTGTGGAATCAGGCATTGACTCATTGCTCCCAGAACTGAAGAGATGGCTCTGTAAAAAGAAAGTATTGTTCACCTTCCTTTGCATATTTTGTGCAATTGGAAGAGACAAGAGATATTGTTAAAAATCAGCAATCCTTCTGGGCCCGTTTGCTTGAAGCGCGAACCGCGGCTAAAGTTAGCCGCAGTATCTAGGAGAGGGATTTTCAAATCACGTGACGGGCTCGGTAGGGATGCGGGGAAACAAGGCGGTGCCCCGGTGATTCGAGTGCTGCTCGCTTTGGAACTAATATGTCGTTGTAGCTGCAATATCGGGCGCATACTCAGCTACGAATGCTGCAGAAGGCTTTCGCTTTGCCTTACCTCACCTATATAACAAAGCATGAGCAATGACCTTGCCGCATTTTTTAGATAATCTTTCGATTCCGGTAATTCCTAAGCCTAATGAACGCGATAATTGTCGGCATGGCAACGTCTTTGGAAAGCTGATTGCCTTGACTCAATCGGCCGGGTATTGATAGCACACAAAAGCAGACAGGGTCGCAATAGACCTTTTTCTAAATTACCCAAGCATTGAGGAGAACGCTGGAAGTGTAATTCCCCGGTCTGCACGCGCTGGCCTCCCTCTTATAAAAGATTCGAAGTATATAATCATAATAAGGCTTTGACAAACGCACGTGCAAGGCAAAATTTGTTTTAGACTTTTTGCTTTTGAACAATTACTACTGCAGACTCCAGCGCGTGCAACGTGTGTAACTGCACTCGTAGCGTGCACCTCGGTGCTTGGGAAATTCAGAGAAAAGTTTATGGGACGCTGTCAGCTTTTGCGTGCTATCAATACCCGGCCGATTGAGTCAAGGCAATCCACTTTCCAAAGACGTTGCCATGCCGACAGTTACCGCGTTCATTTAGGTTTAGTAATGACCAGAATCAAAAGACCATCTAAACAATGCGGCAAGGTCATTGCCCATGCTTTGCGGTTTAAGTGAGGCAAGGCAAAGAGAAAGCCTCCTGCACCATTCGTTGCTGACTAACGCGCCCGATATTGCAGCTACAACGACATATTAGTTCCAAAGCGAGCGGCGCTCCGTCACCGGGGCACACATGTTTCCCCGCATCCCTACTGAGCCCGTCACGTGATTTCAAAATCCCTTTCCTAGGTACTGCGGTTAACTTTAGCCGCGGTTAGCGCTTTCGAGCAAACGGGCCCAGATGTGCGAACTTTACTGTTCAAGGCTGCTAAGAGCAGTTTATGACACTAGTGTTCAATCAAAACAAGTAGGGAAAAGTTGTTTTTTTTAAAGTAAAAACTTTATTTAAAATTGGAAGTCACTTTTACCTTCAAAGTGCTATAACTAGGGGTGTGCGAATACCGAATAGTAGTCTTCGAATCGAATCCCGAATCGAATCAAGAAAAAAAAAGCCGAATATTGAATCGAATATCGAATAGTGATTTTATTTGTAGGAATATTTCAAATTGTGCTGAAAATAAGACTATTATATGTGCAGAGTATGTGCCTGGTGTAGAATATGCATCTTGTACGGAACAAAAGCAAAAATCAAGAAAACGTTCTAGTAAAAAAATAAAAGCAGTTGCTGTTGCACGTTGGCCACTAAAGATCCAGTCTTATGGCGCAAACATAATCTATCTACCCTAAACGTCACCAAAAAAAAAAAAAGTTACAGCCACGCGTGCCTTTTTTTTTCTTGTTAAAACAAAACCTAACACCGGGACTTTAAAAAAAAAAAAAATATTTGTGTATCTCAGAAAAGGGGCATTTTGCGATATTTGGTCTCCATTTTAAGGAAGAAAAAAGACACCGGGGATTTTATTTCGTATAAATAAACAGATAGGTGTTAAATCTGAGTAAACAGGCTTAAACAATATAATCTGAAGCAAGGAAACAAAACTTGGTTAGGTGGCGCAAGTCATTTTCCAACTGCCGCTATGCATTCATTTTTCCGTCTATCTATCCTGTTTTAGAGAGCCTTGATTTAAAAGAGGGAGCACGCGAAACTGAAATTACGAAGACTGCTCCAGCGCAGGTTGGTCGTAAGTCCGCATGTGTTGTGTTGTCGCGTGGAAAGAAGGCGAGCAAACAAAAGAGCTACGACGCCTGCCCTGCCTGCCCGATCCCGATCAACGCTTTCGTCTTTTCGTCACCTTCTCGCAGTTCGTAATTCAAACGCGGCTATTTAACGGTTGGAAACCCTCTCAAATCTAGGCACACTATTTTTCCGTTGCGTTTTGTTCCGAATCAGAATTTGCGGCTTGCAGCTCCAAAAGAACGACGACGATAACTCGGCTGGTTTCATCGGCGTGGTTAACGTAGTTTTCTTTGTGTGTTCGTGCAGTCGCCGATTTCCGTGAATGCGGCAAGTGTGTTCTACATCGGCGCTCGTGAAAAAATATTAGGCATGGCGCGGCGTAACGGGATGTTTCGGTTGTGATTCAAAGGAAGATTGTGTCACGATCGTAAGTAAATCTACGTGCTATAAAGTTTGTGGCATTCGTTAATTTTCTTTTTTCTAACCTGCGCGTTAGATTTTTGTGGAATGGTAGAACCAAAAGGTGTTTCTCGCATGGTCTGTCTAATATCACGGCGCTTACATCAGGAGAAAGAACAACTATTTTGTCAGCTCTGCGCCGACCGCGCGTCTTTGGCCGAATATATCGAATACTCGAGTGACCGAATACTAGGAATTCGATTCGCGAATCGAATCATTCGGGAACTTTCTATTCGATTCTAATACGTATATTCGAGTATTCGCACACCCCTAGCTATAACACATGAAATGCAGTATTTAAGAGGTTTTTTTTAAATTTTAAACTGACTGTGTGTATAGGCCACATGACGTCAGATCAAGCAATATCAATTTTTCTGCCAAACTTAGTGGGGAAGCTGAATTGGTACATAGGTCACGTAACATCCATTTTTCCGCTACATTTAACAGGAACCTTACTTTGTAGGTCACATGACGTCAGATTACATGACATAAAGTTTTCTGCCAAATTTAGTGGTGTGTAGGTCATGTGACATCAATTTACCCGCTAAATTTAGCGGAGAACCTGAATTTGTCTGTAGGTCACATGACGTCAGGGCACGTGAAATCAATTGTCCCGCTAAATCTAGCAGGGGAACTGAATTAGTGCATAGGTCAGATGACATCAATATTTGCGCTAAATTTAGAGGGGGAATTTGAATGATTGCATAGGTCACGTGACGTCTATTTTTCCGCTAAATTTATCGAAGAGCTTAAAATTGTCTGTAGGCCTCGTGACATAAATTTTTCTGCTAAATTTAGAGAGGAAACTGAACTTGTGTAGAGGTCACGTCGCAGCAATGTCTCCGCTAAATTTAGCGGCAAATGCACGGATGGATGGACAACATTTTGGGATTGGAAGGTAATGTTAAAAAGCACTTAATATTCTTTAAAAAAAAGCTGCTCAGCTGATGTGCATCTCTGGAAACAGGCTTTGACAAGCAATGAATTGTAGCCCCAGGACTGAAGTGCTGTTTCAGTAAGGCTTCCTGCACAAACAATTAAAAAAAATGTAAAAACACAAGCCTAAAAATTTCTTGCCATTCTCCCTCCCCTACTTTTCTGTGCATTTAATTTATTTCATCCTCTGGAAAATCCTAAAGATTTCGAAGTGCTTATCATACGTCTTTCTGTTAGAGCCCGGTTCATGTTGCAGAAATTTGGCCGAATGGGTGACCCGGAGCATTCATTGTTCGTCGAGACACTTTTCCTTTTACTCCATCCAGTTCTTGACAGCAGAAACTACTCTCCCTTGACCACAGTCATTAAAGGGATACTGAACCGAAATTGGGATTTCGCAAAATAAGGCCTCAGAAGCGTTGAACGGGACGATACGAACTCCAGAACATCACTCAAACATTGATATCTCAAACGAATGGCCGTACTTTTGGAAATGAAGGGCGCGATCAAGCGAGGTCTTTGACGTAACTGTCCTAAGGGAAAATTTGAGAATGAGGGGAAGCGGCCTCGCTTCTCTCCTCCTCGCTTCGGTTCACCAACTCGACACGAGACGTAGCGAGGTGGAGAGGGAATCGTGACGTGCCTTGTCTCGTCGGCCTTGTCAGCCGTGTTCAATCGCGAACTTCTTTTCTAAAAATACGGCAATCCGTTAGAGATATTGCTGTATGAGTCATGTTTTGGGGTTTTGCAGCGTCCCGCCTATCCGTCCAGCCTTGTTTTGTGAGCTCGAAATTCCGATTCAGTATCCCTTTAAGGAATTTTCAGATCATACACAGGAGGTTGGCATTGGCAATACAAGCTCATGTTTGAGCATGGAATGAGCAGACGTCTGCAATCCGCGATGTCTGATCTACAGAAAGTTTCTGTTTTACCAAGACTCGTGCCATTCCATTGTCAAAGAAAGGAGCCGGCACTGTTAATAAAAACTTACTTCCTTCACACTGTTTTAAAGAACAATTGTTCTTTCTTAGGATCAAATGATCATATTCGGATAATTGACAAATAATGGTAGATTCACATAATGGATCGAATCGCAATTTTCATCCGTGGACCGTTTGTCACGTTACCATCATGTCGGCTATTCCTACGATTTGCACCTCGTCAGCGGACGCCCAGACTGTGAGGGCAGAGTGCCTTTTCACGCGCAGATTTCTGGCGGGTGAGTAACAGTAAAAGCGTTTATGTACAGTAGAGTACCAACAGCACAGCACTATTTTCGTTTTCGAATAAGTCAAACAAAGATAGTGCACCACTGTGTTTTGTCATTCGCTGTTTCATTTTGTCGAGCAATTTTTATTTTCCACTCGTGAAGGAAGCTGCAAGAACTTTTCCCAGTTGACGCGCCGCAGGTTCTGGTACTCCTCCTGGTCGGTGTCAAGAAGCTTCTGTGAAAACTTGCCTAGCACGCTGCGATCTTTCCTGCACGTCCACCCAGTTTTCCACCCAGCAAGACCTTTCTTACGGCTGTAGTGTGCTGAACAGTGGTGCACAAGCAAGCAATGCTTAAAGGCATTTCCAATTGCCTCTCCGCGACCCCAAGACTTAATTGCTTTAATGCTGAAGCCTTCTGGAGCAGGACTGTACTTGTGTCATGTGGTTAGTAGAGCTAGTGGTGCTTCACGCTAAGCCTGTCACAATGCTTTGTCTCGCTCGGTATGTAAAAGCGGCACACAACGATTCTTTTTCATGATAGCACCGTGATCGTAGTCGCAAACATCACTTCTGACCTTGGAAAACGGTGCCACAGTGCGATCACGGCCTTTTGTGGAATTGCAGGGCCGTGAATAGGCTCAGTCTGTCCTCGCTGTCATCAGCTCGTCTCCTCCGTGTGGACGCACTTGGGGGACTGACGTTCCGTGGACGTCTTGCAAGTGATCAATCCATCTGCGGATAAGCTCGTCGTGTGAATCGGTCATAAGTAGACTGCAAAGTCTGCACTCACTTAACATTCTTGTTGACGTTGCCTGCACGTCATGAAAGTGTGTCTTGTATCCAATTAGATATTCTCAAAGGAACGAGGAAAATGCATAATAGTGTTGCACATTGTTCACCGTAACCACTCAACTTTTTTTCTTTCCTTTAGATTTTTATTTCAGGTTTTTTTTATTATTATTGCACGTACGGCCCAGGCCGCACATGTTTCCACAATCAGTCGCCATACTTAAAAACGTGTACAATAAAAAAATGCGTGATGCCATCTCTAAGCAGCTACGAAAGCTACAACGAGAGGTATGCTCAGAACAAACTTGGGATGCCCAAAAAGAAACAAGGGGCAAGGTATGGTGCACGGATGAGCTACACTCATCCTAAACGGTTTAGGGACGGCTGTATAAACCGTTTTACTGAAAGAGGGCGAGAGAGAAAAGGGGAAAGGGCTACCGGCGCTTTCCCCCTTTCTGGTTGTATAGAAAGAGTGAAAGTACCGGATGAGAGGCTTGGCTGGTGTTGGGTGTCTGCAGTGCCCCAACTTCGTTCGCACCTTCTTTTCTGTTTTAAACTCGCAAACTTAATTACAGCTACGGGCTTCGATGGCAACAGCCCCCGGTCATCGGGACACCATTGCTCGGTCATAGGGTGCACGAATAAAAACAGAAAGCATTGAATACTGTCCGAAGACCTATGTAGCTTGCAAGGAATCCGGCAAGGCGAGAGCGGCTGAAATGGTCTTTAAAGGCCCGTTCACACTCTTGCGACCGAGTAAGACCGAGAGAGACCAGACCGCTTTTTAAGCCTCTTGCGATCCCTTAGGACCACCTCCGCGCTGCAGCGCATCCGGTCCTACGAAGTCGCAAAAGGCTTAAAAACCAGCCTGATCTCTCTCGGTCGCAAGAGTGTGAACGGCGTTTAAGCTCCATCGCTTTCCACATGACCCCGGTTTCAGGCGGCAGTGGATTGCGTCCGTGAACCGAAAAGGCGTTTCCTCAACGCCAACCTCTCGACTGTGCTCGGAACATTTTATGTGAATGGAGCGCGCACCGAAGGCTGTATCGCCGATGAACATGGGGTACGCTCGCAAGGTGCATGCGAGCTTTCTCGTGGTAACTGCTGTTTCAGCTGGTAAAATTTTGTAACTGAATATATCTTAATATTGATAATTTTCAGTGGTGACTGACTCGATTTTATCGTCTACAACACTTAGTTGAAGGCTCGTTTCCGCCGCCGGGTGAAGCTGGAAATTTTAGAAATGGTAGTTCTATCGGTTTTCCTGAATCGCGATCTCCTGCGTGATACCAGAGAGCCGGCAAAAGCGCTCCTTGGAGTGGCGCTGGTGGGTTGTTTCCGTTGATTGGGTGCTTTGAAACGCTGGATGGTCGCTGCAGGGTACGCCTCGTGTGTTGCGATCTGCGTTTTCGAGCCCAGTGGGCAAGTTTCTTTGTTCGAGTCATGGCATCCGTCAGTGCGGCGACGAAGGGAACAGCGACAGCGAACGTGCTAGCGATAGAAATTGGAGGGGAGTACTCAAAATATTGCATCAAATAGTAAAATAATTCGTGCCTGCTTCGAGGCTTTCTGTGGTTCGATACATCTAGAACGTCTTCGTCGTTCATCCACAAGGAAATATAAGAACACGGACACGAAGATGAAAGCAGTGCAGTAAAACGATCAGTAGCAGCTCCGGGTGTTTACAAAAGTTAACTGAGGTTCCCGTTTCGTGTATCGCTTGTGGATTACTAAAAATGGCTACGTTGAAATAGGCCCATGGCAAGCAAAAATTGATAAATGGTTCATCATTTACAGTCATGCGGAAAGCGATGGAGCTTAAAAAACATTGCAGCCGCACTCGCCTTGCCGGATTCCATGCAAGCTACATATAAGTCCTCGGACAGTATTCAATGCTTTCTGTCCTTATTCGTGCACCCTATCACCCAGCAATGCTGTCCCGATGACCGGAGGACTGTCGCCATTGAAGACCATGGCTCTAATTAGGTTTGGGACTATGAAACAAAGAAGAAAGCGCGGACGAAGTTGGGGCGCTGCAGACACCCAACACCGGCCAGCCTGTCATCCGGGACTTTCACTCGTTCTACACAACCAGAAAGGGGGAAAGCGCCGGTAGCCCTTTCCCCTTTTCTCTCTCGCTCTCAAAATGGCGCTACCCACGATAAAACGGTCCATAGGTGGACGAGCTAGGCTTGTCCAAAAAGGTAAGGGGTTAAGGTGCACTAGCACCCTCCACGTCACTGTATCTTATTTAATATTTTATGATTCTAAATTACAAGACTAGGTTACAGAAAGTAACAAGAAGAAGACGAGACGCCACATCTTTTCATGTTCTCATTTTTTTCGTCAGTCCAGTACTAAAAGGTTTTCATGGTAAAAATGAGGGTTGTATTTTACTTAACCTTCTTTCTCGCAATCTCCAGCCGACAAACTCAACGAGCGAAGTAACCCCCTTCCTTCCTTTCCCCCCGCCCCCCCCCCCCCCCCCCCGCCACCCACAAAACACATTTTCGGATATAAGATGCCGTGCATGTACAGTGCATGTGAACCAAGCTGAAGACAAATTTGCAGTCTGAGGAAATAAAGAGTTACAAAACTGACAAGTATGGCAGTAGCCTACTTTTCACTTTTGCACATGTACAAGAACTGATAAATGCTATTAGAAAAGCCCAAGGCTATTAGGTTGCTCACTGAGAGCAAGGGGGAGGGGGGGAGAGGGCATGATTGTGAGGCCTGCTGGTCTCTAATGCTTGTGTTTTACTGAAAGTTGCAAGGAAGACTTTTAAAGAAAAACTATTGCAACAAAACATTCTTACATATCATTTCTCATACCAAAAAGATTGGTATCAGGAACTTTGCCCGGCTGACATGACGCAGATTCTGGTACTAATCTGCGTCAAGAAGCTTCTGTCAAAACGAGTCTACCACGCTGCAACCACTTTGAATCTTCAATCAATCTTTCGCCCAGCAAGACCTTTCTTGTAGCTGTGGTGTACTGAAGGCGCGAGTGAAAAGTGAGTGAAGACATCTCCAAATGCCCCTTAGCGAGCCCAGGACTTCGTCGCCTCTACGCCAAAGACTCTTCGAGCGGGACCATGCTTGAGTCTGTCATGCCTTGGTATAGTAAAACTATAATCCGAGACAACTTTCCTTGGCAATGCAGTGGAAGGTACAGGCACGCGTTCCCTCTCCCATTTTGAGCGCTGAATAAAGTTGTGCACGAGCTCTCCTCCTCTCCCCGGAAATGCCAAGAAAAGTTGTCGCAGAGTATAGTAGCGCTTCGCAATAAGCCTATCATGGTGTTATGTTTCGCTCTGCACATAACAGCGGCACACAGTTCTTGTTCGAAAGCAACAAATATTGATTTCAATCTTGGACAAAGGCGCCGCAGTGTGATCGTGCAATGTTAGAGAGTCGCGGCATTATGGGGTCGGGAATGGGTTCGGTTCGTCCTGGCTGTCATTTGCGCATCTGCTCCTTCGTGTGGATGCGCTTGGGAGACGGACGAACCGTGGACATGATCAATCCGTCATGTGAATCAGCCATCAATAAAGAGTGCTGTTAATTTTGAACTTTATATAAATTAACTGAGCAGCACCATTTTGTAGGAGGGCTAACCCCACCTTAAACTTCTGGATATGTCTGTGTTAGTTTCGTAAGTGGTGTCAAAGTGCCAGCGCACGAGGCCCGTGCTGCATTTGGAAGCAAATGGCAGTTTAGCTCTGAAATGAAAGGCACATGGAAGTGAGTGGCACCGTCTCTCGAGTTTACACAATTAAGGCTGAACCGCATGTGCGCGATTTAGTGAGCGACGAAGATTTCTCACTGTAGCTCGGTTTTTCGATTTCTAGAAAACGTTGCTCATCGCCTTGGTCGCTTGTTCCCGTCGTTTTCGTGTGATTCGCCTCGTCGTGCAGCTGATCGAGCGATTGCGAAAAGGGTTGCCATCATTTGTCTCGTTGCTCGCTAAATTGCTTACATGCAATTTATCAGGCACGTAGCCAGGGGGGGTGGGGGGAAGCATGGGCCCCCCCCCCCCCCCCAAAAAAAAAAATCTTCCATTTTGCTGGGGCCTCCTCTCCTCCCTACCCCTCATACAGCATTTTGCAGTGGGCGAGCCCCCCCGCCCCCCCCCCCCCCCCCCCCGAAACAAAATCCTGGCTACAAGCCTGCGGTTTATACTTTATGGTTATCGGCACTTGCGAAAATGTGAAGCGTGAATTTTATCGAGCGCTTTGCGCTTGCCGACTGTCAGACTGGTGGGAAAACTTTGGGTTCCAGTGAAATGCTACCACATGATTTCTCGCTTTGCTTATGAAGTGAGGGGGTGGTGGTTTCAAAATCAGTTCATGGTCTTTAGAGGAAGTTGTTTAAAACACATTTTTTCTGTTTCTTTTGTCACTACTCAATGCGCGTTTTTGTTTTTTCTTACAACCTTCTAAATCAAGTGCTGCCAGAGGGTTAGTAAATAAGCGCAACATATACAAGATTTTCTATAGAAAGTCAGTGCCCCAGTCAAAAAAGAACTGTTTATACTCTCCGCAAACATCATAAATACAGACCCTACCTCTAAAGGCGCACGTCATGCATTGTTTCGAGCAGTTTCCGAAAACAAAAAACGAACTAGAATCCAACCCCCCACAGTGGAAGCGAATACGCGCGCCAGCACGCTAACGGGTACCTTTACCAGTCGTGGGTTCTGCAAAACAGACCGCCCAGCTAGGCGGTACCAAGACACCACGCGATTTGCAGCAGTCAAGCCTTGTTTACCGATCTACGAGATGAAACTCCGATATAATCAACCCCCAGATACTCGGACAGGCGCGCGCCGCCACTACTTACGCCATCTATCGGCCGCCGTTGCGCCGGCGCCCGTAACTCAATGGACATAAGCGATATTTTTTTATACAAAGAAAACTAATCACTCAATTGCTTTGCACTTTTGTGTCACGTTTTACTACGTTGTCCTCAGCCTGCACGAGACATTTCGTGGTCGTGGGTTTATATTAAGTCTGGCGAAAATGCAACCAAACTTTTACTCATTGGTTCCTAAGGCGAACCGCGGAAAAATCATACGTCTTTTCAACATTCAATGCAAACCCTAAGAGAACCACACCATCAATTTAGTTGCATTTTGCTATATATATAGCCAATGTATCTAGCTCCATGGAAACACTTTTTATATTCAAATTACTTAATTTTAAAGTGGTTCCCCAGGACTTTAAATACCAAAAAGAAGCCGCAGTTGCTGAGGAGACTCGAGGATTCAGTGGCGTTGTTGCGTTCCTAAATACATTTTTTAGCAACATATGTAATGCATAACAAAACGGCAACTACACTGAATGTTTTCTTAATTGATAAACACGGAGGCTGAATGCAGGTGTTTTGTTCTCATCGCGTAATTAGCTCAAATAAATTATACTTAAAGTGCTCAATATTTAAGGAGTCAAAACGTTTTTTGATCCGAGCTATCTTTTACAAAGGGTCAGCATTTCATTTCACCAGCTATTGCACTTCCCAAGGATGGTATTAAAAATAAAAATGCCAAAATGAGCGGGCGTGGTCCAGAAATTTTGTCAAACGCGACATGAACAGTACCATTTATGGCGACGTTTAGCACGCTGTTACTCCTAATTAATCAATCTTATGTAGGTTTGATACGCGTGCGCCCAAGAGCTTTTGAAACGGCCCAGTACCTCTTAAGTCATCACAACCTCAGACGTCAAAATCAGCCAAAAAGGGCACGAGTCCCACAAATTTGGGCATACGCGCCGCCAATTGTACCATCAATGGCGACACTCAGCAGTCTATAATTAATTATAAGGAATCTCCTCTGGGTCTATGACGCATATGCCCGAGTACTTTTGAAGCGGCCCGGAATTTATTTAGTTATCGCTCTCCAAAAGTTACCTCAGACGCCAAAATCAGCCAAAAAGGGGGCGTTTCCCTCAAATTTGGGCATACGCGCCGTCAATTGTACCATCAATGGCGACACTCAGCAGTCTATAATTAATTATAAGGAATCTTCTCTAGGTCTATGACGCATAGGCCCGAGTGCTTTTGAAGCGGCCCAGAATTTATTTAGTTATCGCTCTCCAAAGGTTATCTCAGACGCCAAAATCAGCCAAAAAGGGGGCGTTTCCCACAAGTTTGGGCATACGCGCCGTCAATTGTACCATCAATGGCGACACTCAACAGTCTATAATTACTTATAAGGAATCTCCTCTAGGTCTATGACGCATATGCCCGAGTGCTTTTGAAGCGGCCCAGAATTTATTTAGTTATCGCTCTCCAAAGGTTACCTCAGACGCCAAAATAAGCCAAAAAGGGGGGTTACCTCAGACGCCAAAATCAGCCAAAAAGGGGGCGTTTTCCACAAATTTGGGCATACGCGCCGCCAATTGTACCGTCAATGGCGACACTCAGCAGTCTATAATTAATTATAAGGAATCTCCTCTAGGTCTATGACGGATATGCCCGAGTGCTTTTGAAGCGGCCCAGAATTTATTTAGTTATCGCTCTCCAAAGGTTACCTCAGACGCCAAAATCAGCCAAAAAGGGGGCGTTTCCCACAAATTTGGGCATACGCGCCGTCAATTGTACCATCAATGGCGACACTCAGCAGTCTATAATTTCTTATAAGGAATCTCCTCTAGGTCTATGACGCATATGCCCGAGTGGTTTTTAAGCGGCCCAGAATTTATTTAGTTATCGCTCTCCAAAGGTTACCTCAGACGCAAAAATCAGCCAAAAAGGGGGCGTTTTCCACAAATTTGGGCATAGGCGCCGCCAATTGTACCATCAATGGCGACACTCAGCAGTCTATAATTAATTATAAGGAATCTCCTCTAGGTGTATGACGCATAGGCCCGAGTGCTTTTGAAGCGGCCCAGAATTTATTTAGTTACGCTCTCCAAAGGTTAACTCAGACGCCAAAATCAGCCAAAAAGGGGGCGTTTCCCACAAATTTGGGCATACGCGCCGTCAATTGTACCATCAATGGCGACACTCAGCAGTCTATAATTACTTGTAAGGAATCTCCTCTAGGTCTATGACGCATATGCCCGAGTGCTTTTGAAGCGGCCCAGAATTTATTTAGTTATCGCTCTCCAAAGGTTACCTCAGACGCCAAAATCAGCCAAAAAGGGGGCGTTTTCCACAAATTTGGGCATACGCGCCGTCAATTGTACCATCAATGGCGACACTCAGCAGTCTATAATTACTTATAAGGAATCTCCTCTAGGTCTATGACGCATATGCCCGAGTGCTTTTGAAGCGGCCCAGAATTTATTTAGTTATCGCTCTCCAAAGGTTACCTCAGACACCAAAATCAGCCAAAAGGGGGGCGTTTCCCACAAATTTGGGCATACGCACCGTCAATTGTACCATCAATGGCGACACTCAGCAGTCTATAATTACTTATAAGGAATCTCCTCTAGGTCTATGACGCATATGCCCGAGTGCTTTTGAAGCGGCCCAGAATTTATTTAGTTATCGCTCTCCAAATGTTACCTCAGACGCCAAAATCCGCCAAAAAGAGGGCATCTCCCACAAATTTGGGCATACGCGCCGCCAATTGTACCATCAATGGCGACACCTAGCAGCCTATAATTCATTAAAATGACTCTCCTCTCGGTCTATGACGCATAGGCCCGAGTGCATGCTTTCGAAGCGGTTCAGTATTTATTTAGTTTTCGCTCTCCAAAGGTTACCTCAGACGCCAAAATCAGCCAAAAAGGGGGCGTTTCCCACAAATTTGGGCATACGCGCCGTCAATTGTACCATCAATGGCGACACTCAGCAGTCTATAATTACTTATAAGGAATCTCCTCTAGGTCTATGACGCATATAATCCCGAGTGCTTTTGCAGCGGCCCAGAATTAATTTAGTTATCGCTCTCCAAAGGTTACCTCAGACGCGAAAATCAGCCAAAAAGGGGGCGTTTCCCACACATTTGGGCATACGCGCCGTCAATTATACCATCAATGGCGACACTCAGCAGTCTATAATTACTTATAAGGAATCTCCTCTAGGTCTATGACGCATAGGCCCGAGTGCTTTTGAAGCGGCCCAGAATTTATTTAGTTATCGCTCTCCAAAGGTTAGCTCAGACGCCAAAATCAGCCGAAAAGGGGGCGTTTCCCACAAATTTGGGCATACGCGCCGTCAATTGTACCATCAATGGCGACACTCAGCAGTCTATAATTATAAGGAATCTTCTCTAGGTCTATGACGCAGAGACCCGAGTGCTTTTGAAGCGGCCCAGAATTTATTTAGTTAGCGCTCTCCAAAGGTTACCTCAGACGCCAAAATCAGCCAAAAAGGGGGCGTTTCCCACAAATTTGGGCATACGCGCCGTCAATTGTACCATCAATGGCGACACTCAGCAGTCTATAATTACTTATAAGGAATCTCCTCTAGGTCTATGACGCATATGCCCGAGTGCTTTTGAAGCGGCCCAGAATTTATTTAGTTATCGCTCTCCAAAGGTTACCTCAGACGCCAAAATCAGCCAAAAAGGGGGCGTTTCCCACAAATTTGGGCATACGCGCCGTCAATTGTACTATCAATCAGCAGTCTATAATTACTGATAAGGAATCTCCTCTAGGTCTATGACGCATATGCCAGAGTGCTTTTGAAGCGGCCCAGAATTTATTTAGTTATCGCCCTCCAAATGTTACCTCAGACGCCAAAATCAGCCAAAAAGGGGGCGTTTCCCACAAATTTGGGCATACGCGCCGTCAATTGTACCATCAATGGCGATACTCAGCAGTCTATAATTACTTATAAGGAATCTCCTCTAGGTCTATGACGCATATGCCCGAGTGCTTTTGAAGCGGCCCAGAATTTATTTAGTTATCGCTCTCCAAAGGTTACCTCAGACGCCAAAATCCGCCAAAAAGAGGGCATCTCCCACAAATTTGGGCATACGCGCCGCCAATTGTACCATCAATGGCGACACCTAGCAGCCTATAATTCATTAAAATGACTCTCCTCTCGGTCTATGACGCATAGGCCCGAGTGCATGCTTTCGAAGCGGTTCAGTATTTATTTAGTTTTCGCTCTCCAAAGTTGGACTCAGACGGGAGAGGCCCTTTCGAGCGCACGACGCTAGAGTACAGTGAACTAGAATAGGAGTAGTGGAAAAATGTCCGGCCTCCAGGTGAGGCGCTTCGTGTGGAACCTACCAGGAAGCGCTGGTGTTCGATTCCGGAGCACTCCTGCCAGCGAAGCTCGCGCCAAGCGTAGCGGTTTTCGATTTTAGCGGTTCATTAGTGTGGCCTCTGTATGCTTCATGCGTGTTTCAACGTGTATAAGTAAATTGTTTAAAGCTTACTTCCACAATTTAGTGAAAACCGGGGTAACCAGTCTTGCATGCTGGCGCGTAGCGCTGCACAACCGTCTTCTTTATCTTCGTTTTCATTGCTTAGCGACAAAACTCGAAACTATGCAATCAGGTATAGAAATTACAGAGAAGATGCAAGCGAGCTGGTGAACTTTCAACATTGTAAAACCCGAGACGTAGGACAAAAGGAGAAGAAAAAAAGGGGAGAACACAGACATAGACCTGTGTCTGTGTTGTCCCCTTTTTTTTTCTTCTTCTTCTTTTGTCCTACGTCTCGGGTTTTACAATGTTGTATGTTATCACAATGCCAAGCACTTGGCATTCACAAAAGAAAGTGCGAAAACGACCATAGACACCCCAGAAACCATCTGAGGACATACGCGACGCCATATCCCATGTTACAGTAGCCATGTCCTCCGGATTTCATCACTCGCGGCAGTCTGCACTTCTGGCTTCACACGGCCGATGGGACGCCGTCGATACTTTTTCCACTGCCCCTATATTCTAGTTCACTGTAACTAGAGCGCCGACGTAACGCGCGACTCGAGAGCGCTGCGACAGGAGCGCGCTTGTCATTAGAGTGCACGTCACAAGAGCGCATGACCAGTAGAGCGCATGTCACGAGATTGACTACCTTGTCCAAAAAAGAAGCTTTATTGTACGCAAACACTTTAAAGCACACAGAACCACTTGACGATCGGCTGGGTGCAGGAGCCGAGATTGAATGTTATGTCGAATGGTGAAGTTGTGTACATTAGGAAGTGACTTCCTACTCAACCATAACCACATTTTCTGCGTTCCAAGTTTGCGAAGCGCTGCTCAGCAACACAAGGTGCACCTCACTAGACTGTTTCTTTCTACCACACAAACTTATGGTGCAGTGGAAAGCCATCACTGGGGCCACTAACTTTAGCGCGTCGATGCCGTATTGGCGCTGACAGCATTCACAAACACATTATGAAAATGCGTCACACACCGCTAACAAATAAATGCGCCCCGCAAACTCAATAATGAGCGGCCGCATCATCGACGTCTGCCCTGAGCCGGCTCTGCCATTCGTGCCATCTTTTTCTGGACAGCATCTCCGTCGCAGTGCACACCGATGTCGCGTTTGCCGGGGTACAGTAGAAGCCGGCCGTGTAGTTTCCGCTTCTTTTTTGTCGCGCGAGCGCTTGCTGCAGCCCAACGCACCCGTCTATATACCATAGCTCCCTTGCAAATCGCGGTCGTCTCAACCACCAGCATGGTCGACACCGGCGTGCGACGTCCTTCTGTGGCGTAGGTGCAGCCCATGTTTAGTACAATGGTTTGTATTAGGTTTCATCTAGCAGTCTGAAGGGTCTAGGACATTTCGGTGCTCGAAATATTCGTTGTGCGGAGTTTTTGGTGCATGGTCGTTGAACACAAAGCGACGCAAAGAGTCGCTTTTGTTCTCATTTTCTGATTTTTTTTTTTGCCCGAACTTCATACAAAAAGGTCATCTTCTCTTTCTGCTCGACTTATCTTACTTCTTTGTTCAGTATACCAGGAACTCAGTGATAACGTTATTGCCCCGTTCAAGGTTTTCGAAACGCACAATGTCGCTTTAGAGCTTGCTTGGGGAATTCCTTCGGGTCGCTGAGGTGAGTGCTTGATGGAAGTAGGACATCCGGACGCTACAAGCTGTTCCAGCCGCTGCACTGCTGTGAGGGTTTCATGTGACTTCTCGCTCCTTGGCGCGCATCGCTGCACCAAATCCGAATGCCACGTGTCACTTTTCCCAGCACTGAGTCACCTCCGATGTCTCGTGGTATCGAGGCGCTCGAGGGGGAGGGGGGGGGGGGGGAGAGGAGGCTCCAAGGCGTTCTTTCTTGTGTTTGGGTTCAATGTTTCAAGCCTGTCTGTAAATAACGGGGAGGCTTGGGAGTAAGCTTCGAAAACCAGGCAGCTTCTTGGGCAAATCGTGATTGATTTGAGCCTGAGCTACGATCTATGTGCATAATGAAATGTCCGAAAATTGTTGTACCTTTTTTTTATCCTTTTCATTGCCTCATCTAAAACTTTCTGGTTTTCTCGTGCGTAAATGTCATCTTTAAAACAATTGTGAGCTTGGATGTTCCCTACTTTAGACAAGCTTAGTAGCACAAGTGTGACACAAATAGGCGGCGCACACCAAGTCACTGAGCCAGAAACTTTCTAGTTGTCGCGGGGTAGTCAGCTCTGCATAGTGTACGCGCGCTTGTCCTCATGTGACTACCATTATATTGCCGGCGAAAAGCAGTTCTTTTCTTGGTCCTGACATTTAATTGAAAATATGACATAGAGTATAGTTGTCCTTCGATGCAAAAGGAACTATTTCCAAAAACGAGAAACGATCTCCAAATACTATATTAAAGCATGCAATTAAACGGCTTTGATGAAATGGAGTTTGATTCAATGGCGTTCGATGAAATGGCTTCGGTGAGACGGCGTTCGATGAAGTGTCCGGACCCAATCACCAGCATTAATTTCAATTACGAGTTCATCTAACCTACCTTGTTCAGTCCACGTATAAAACTACCTCATTTGGTTGGTTGCTAATATCAATGACCTAACTTGATTATAAATGCCATCAGTGACGTTTTTGCGGTGGCCCGTGACCTGCTCTTTTGTTTCTGTTTATTATTAGTAATTATTTGTTACAGATCTACAGACTATTTCGGCAGTGTATTTACCTTCCACTCCATAACGACTTCGGGCCACGAGAGCGCATTCGATAAACAAATACACAAAAGTAGTAATGGTGGTCGCGTTGTCAACTCTATCCCTGGCTTAAGCATGTATACAATGCGTAGGAAGAAACGCGTTGATAGCAAGATAAGGGGAGAAGCTTGGAGAATTGTTAAGCGGGCGTTGATTTTCAAAGCCGGAGATCTTGAAGATGCGTGACAGAACGCGGGGGCTTGCGGCAGGGGTATGGAGACGGGGCTTTCGGATTTGGATTATTTCTTAACATGGAATGGGCAGAATCGTAAATGTCGGCGAGGAGCACTTTATTCTGTCAGGAAGACCCGGCTTGCTTTTGTGAGTAAACGACCGTTGAATTAGAATACAGACATACACTGGATTCTCCAGTAGCTTCGAAAGGCCACGTTACGTTCTCCGCCCAAACCGTGACATTGGACTTTAAAAATATGTGGGACAGAAAAAACGATCAGATAGAAAAGCTACACGGACTGAGTGTATCTCCGTTTCACCATAACTTGGTAAACGGCGAAAGCTACGATCCCCGTTGGCCAATCAGAGCAAGGGAGCGACACACGAGACAGCTCTCCGTGGGAGGATCGTGTGGATCGTGTTTCAATGGTACATCGTCAAGTGCTTTGCTCCGATGCCCCGATTAGCTCACGAGGGTCGTAGCTTTATATCCTGTGTTCGGAGGACTGGCTCTCACAACGGTTGAACGAGCACTTAACGCCTCGCCTTGTCCTGTGCGGAAGGTATACGTGATAATGGTTTTGTCCGGTTCGACATTCTGACAATATACAAGGACACTTTTGTGAGCTGCTTGGAGATGTCTTCGGGGTAATCCGGGAAGTAAGACATACTGCTTTGGTTCAAGATTATGTTCTGTATACCCAGGGATGGACCACACCGGACGCTCTAAGTCGTTCCAGCCAATGCAGCGCTGCGAGCGCTTCATTTGGCCTCGTGCACCGCGTGTCCCCACACTCAGCGCATGTCTCGTGTCACACACTCAGAACTGATTTACCTCCGATGACTCGTAGCGTCCGCTGCGGTCCATTTTAAGGTAGAACGGATCGTAACAGACTACGCTGCTTTGTGTTTGCGAATAATGGATCGCTTAGGGTGGTTCATTGGTAAATCCTGCTTGAGTTCAGCCTGAGCTCGCAAACTCTGGACACAATAAAACTATGTGGCGTAGAAATAAAAGCTTCTGAAAATGTCGGTATCGTTTTTCTTTTTTTACTTGTAACTTTTGTTATTGCTTGGGACCGAGTTCGGCCCTGGAAGCTGTTTGCCGCACTGTAAATTTGTCCAGTTATTAGTTAGTGCAATGAATTTTATGTAGGTGATAGGCCTTCTTGAAAAGAACATATCAGAAATAGTTCAATGCTATATCTTGAAGACACTGCCAGATAACAACTCACAAATATTGGGTAAAGATGTCAAAGTTGCCTAGCTCGTGTATTTCGAAGCGCTGCATTTTGCATGGAGACAAAATAATGCAACATGTTAATGGAACACCACGCGATATAGTGTAAAATATTTTCCTCGGGAAAAAAAAAGAAAAACGAAGTTTTCTTTCAATTTCACGCTGAAGTTGGGGAACTTGCTTCACATTGAAGCACGTTTGAAGCGTTGCAAATATTTCCAGTTATAAACTCGAGTAAAAAAATATTTATAGATGATTTACCGTTCCGGGAAGAATACACGAAAAATAAATGTCATATCTAGAAAATATAACGTGATATACACTCGCCAATATCAGATACAAATATCAAAGTTACACGCACGCACACACGCACGAAGGTATGCAACAACCTGAAAACCGAATGCAGTGGCTGATGTACGAGTAGTGATCAAACTGTTTCTGCGGTTGACATCAGGGGACGTCGCGTTCATGTGGGAGCTGTAAAGGTTGGTTGATCAAAAATGCACAATCATGACAATCAGAGCACATACATATCTCCAACATTTTTTACCCTCAACAATTTTCTCCCCCCCCCCCCCCCCCGCTCTTTTCTCGCTCAGAAAAAAAACAAAAGGAAAAGAAGGGAGATCATTTAATGGTGCGACTTTTGCCGACCGTGCACGCGCGCAAAAGTACTTGTCAATCGCAGAAGTGTTATTTACAAGATAAAGTACACAGGAGAGTGATTGTCGCTTTAGATGTCATTATAATTGGTTTTAGTAGTGAACCCATACAATAGCCTAACCACATAGTTTTAACGCAACAACGTAAAAACGATCAGTTCTTTCGTTGGCAGCTGTTGAAACATTTCAGCAAAGCGAAAACCGGGTATCGGCGCAGATGATGAACTATACCAAAACCCGAGCCCCTGAGACTTCAACAGTGCCTCCGGAATATGTGTGCGTGTGGTCACTTTGATTAGAGAAGTAATTCCATATATAGTCACGGCAGTCCGGAAAGTCGAAGTGCTTCTGTCGCATTCCAATTAATGCTCGGAGCCTTTATTCTTGGATAGGTTAGGTTAGCTCGCACCTCACGCGTGATTCTAAGAACAAACGATTCCGTCAAAGCATTTTATGCTGCACAGTTTACGCCACCTCAGCTTATCGGATATCAGTGATACATTACAATAGACTTGAGTAGCTCTTGCTGTGTTACAACTTACCAGCAAAAGTAGAGAATTAAAAAATGATTATCTTCTTCTCCTTTTTTAAAAACCAGCTTTGCGAAAGCACGGTTATGGTCTGATCTCATATGTTGCACTGTAATACAGCATGGCGACACCACTGATTCAGATACTTTGGAGTTCCTAGCGCATCGTAAAACCTCGTTGTCATCGGCGGCTTCCTGAACAAGGTCGCTTCATGACAGTAATATATTAAATTGCGCCTACATTGCACTGTTTGCAACAGCAGACTGATATTTCATTATCGACAAGCAAACTGTACCTGCAAAAATTAAATGTAATACGAAGTTTTAGTAATCAGTAATTTTTAATGTGATATAATTAAATTTTAGCGATTTTTAAGAAAATAATCGGTAATGTAAAACACTTAGTTTTGGAAAGTGCTTTTGCCATCTCTCACCTAAAAATCTCAAGAGGGCGACTGTACTAAAGTGATTAACCATTTCGAAAAGAGACATTGAGTTGAAAAAAATTTACGCAATATTGTAATTGCACTCTCATAATTTAACGGGTGAACTTGTACTTTAAACTTTTGCTTACGGAAAGGTGGAGTTCTAGTCATCGGTGTGGCCACGTGCATTATGACGTCTAAACGCGGCACTGGTCACCATGATCTCAAAACGCAACATAGAAATGCAAGGAACCGAGAAAAAAAAAAAAAAAGCTCTGCTTCGTACTATGGATTTTTGCAGATCTCAATATTTGAAGTTTCCGTCAAATGTCAGAACAAAAACAACAGTTCGACAGCCCCCAGCACTGTTTATTCCAACGTGTGTCCTATATAGGCAACACCAGGTGGGTTGGGGTAAAAGCACCGGACATGCTCAAGTACGCACGCTGGCATGAGTTCCCGTCCCGTAAACACTTTTTGTAAGGCTCGCCGCTTCCTCTTCAAGTACCCATGCTGCAGGGTCACACTACATTCTGTAGTACCGTAATTTCCGGACTATAGTCCGCGGACTATACAAGTTTAAAAGTTGAAAATTCACGCGATGCGGACTATTTACAGGTGCGGACAATACAATGATTTATTTTTTCTAAATCCTTCACTGTGACAATCGTGAAAGATTTTATGAGTAACGGACTATACTGATGTTGATTTACGTATGATAAAGCTTCATCATGAGCTAATACAGTAGGCGTTTGTCAAGGTCTACTGAGTATGATTCTTTTTACGTTCGGACTAGGTGCTAAGTGCGGGCTTTGCACTGGGTGCCGATTGTGTACCGGGTGCAGACTATCTAAGCAAATACTTTTATTTTTGACGCAAAATATTTCCCTGCGGACTATGCACCGGGTGCGAACTATAGTCCGGAAAATGCGGTAGTTCTTTCGAACTCTAGGGTTCCTGGACGATGGCTCTTGGCCTATGCCCATCCTCA
Source organism: Ixodes scapularis (assembly GCF_016920785.2). Classification (NCBI taxonomy): domain Eukaryota; kingdom Metazoa; phylum Arthropoda; class Arachnida; order Ixodida; family Ixodidae; genus Ixodes; species Ixodes scapularis. The sequence goes on from NW_024609879.1 coordinate 10,500,596, forward strand.
CATGGCCTTGGGTCACTGTACATGGACGGCAGAAGCAGTCAAACGCTCGGAGCAGCCTATAGCAAAACAAAACAAGAATTCAGAGACAAAACCAAGAGGCTCGGCTCTGAAATGCTGCGGAAATAAGAGTTTGGTTTCGGGGCGCTTCTCTGGCATCGCCGGAGGAAAGGGATCGCTGCGCCTCCCGCCGCAAATCGCCCATTATGCGCTTATCTTGGCTTATCTGGCCCCGAGATGCAACAACAAAAGGAGTCCCCCCGCCGTCAAGTTAACAGTAAGAGAGGAGGAAATGGGAAGTGTGGCGAGGGGAACTTTTTTTCTGGTTGAAAAATATTCTGCAGGTCCAGAGCCCTTTATACTGGGAGAGTTGGGCGACTGGGCGGGGCTTGCGACCCGCCAGATTTAGCCGGCTTCGAACGAAGAGCATCCGCCATCTTGTGTTACTTCGGCAGAGGCGCGTAGCGTGCGCAGGGCCGTGTAAGTAGCGAGGCGCCTCTTTCACGCAATTAATAAGTTGTAATAAACGAGTTGCAATAGATCGAGTGCGCTCAGACTATTCGGCGAACTTCGCAAGCATTATTAGAGACGTTTTCAGCGTTTGCAGTGGCTCGCCGGCGTTAACCGCATGCGCGATTGTCGAGGACAGTTTTAACGCGCGTGTGTTTCGTTTTCGCTTGCTTATGCCACTGATGTACTTCGCTGTGCGATTGTACCACGGCCATATTTGTCGACGAGATGAGCGCTCAATTGGGTGCAATTAAATTTCAGCTCATAACAATTATGGTGGATTTCGTGGTTCAATTTAAGCGCTCATTTTTTCCGACACCGGGCATTTGTAAGACGCAATCAGCACGGCGAACGCGGGAGTCGAATTATATGGTTGCCTTGTACCAGTTCGGAAATTAGTTTCAATGGAAAAGATTTCGATGTTCTTCTGTAAGGTATCTGTGTATAAGCATACGTTCTCTACATTACCATCTTAATAGTCATCTTGACAAAAACTAGCGAACTCAGTTTAAAAAATGAGATACTGTCTAGGCGTCCGAGTGATGTATATTACAGTTGCATCAAGTGACAGACTTCATACTGGAATAATACCGTCATATAATAACAAAAATATATAGTTCATACAAGAGGAATGAGTACTTTCTAGTATCACAAAAAAAATCATTATTATCACGCATTCTACGCCTCCCGAGACCGTCCGCAAAGTCCAAGCGCAAAAAAAAAAATCAATAAAGAGAAGGAACTTGAGATCACATTAGCCCACATGCATTGTAAGGGAACATTGATAATCGTAAACTAAAACAAGTTTAAAAAAAAAAAAAACACGGAGCGCTAAACGAATAAAGTATGCAAAGTTTCGCCGTGCAAAACCCAAGACAGCTGAAACACGTAAATGAAACCGCATGCAGATTTCGCAGGGGTATTAATCCCGCTTACCCATAATCGCTACCGCGCACCCCCACTCCCTCCCCCTCCCCTCCCCCCCCCCCCCCCCCCGCAACATAGAAGCCTCCTTAGTGTACAAAATGTACATGGTGACATGCATAAATTCGAAGGCATAACCAAGACATGTGCCTAGTGCTTTAAAAGTGTTTAATTGGGGCAAAAATAAATTATGAAAAATGGCAATCACCTAATAACGTCAACTGTCATGCTTTTTACAAACGTACTGCATTCTTGCAGCTGACATTCTTGGAAACAACTAAACAACTGTGTGAAGCATCCTACTGTTTGCAGGAGGTGTCAAGGCACTTCCTTCTTGGCTCACTAGATGAAAAGGCATACAAACAAGTCATACCAAGAAGCTACTTCCTTGCAGTACTTGCACTTGCAAATTTTCTCGACTCCAGTGCCTTCTTCTGCTTCTGGTGCTCACACCTACTTACTTCCTTGAGGTAGATCCTAATACGCAACATAGTGAACCTTCGAAGTAGATGCATTTTGATAGGATGGCAGTTTGGGAACTGAAGATGCTCGGTAGCCTTTGTCATCTTATCTACCAGCCTGTCAGTGCAGTTTGTCTGCTTATGAAGAATGTCTTCATTTTGTCTGAATACTGCCTCAGACACCTGCAGTAACGCAGTCAGGCCCTTGCTTGGAACAGTGAGTGCCCCGTCCTTGTAACACTTCGAAAGTGTAAACTTCACCGCTTCATCAGTATTTTGCTGATCCACAGCAGCTTGTCTGCAAGATCCACATGTTACGTTGTTCTTCAGGACAGAGGCAGCAAGGTAGCCTGCCAAGTACAGAAATGCACTTTTTTCAGTGCTTGGCATCACGAGGTCCTCTTCCGGATCAGCTTCACAGGTGCCTTCCACCAGCTCCCTCACCTCTTGAGGAGTGGCAGTACGGTAGTCGGCCAAGAAGAAGGCTCCATCGTCGACGGAGTAACTGGTGTGTGCAGGAGTCTTCAAGTACTGCGACACACTAATGATGCGAAGAGCAACTTTGCACTGATAGGGTGTAGGAATCGGGTTCCTTCCTCGAACAACAGAAAACAGGTTCTCGAGGCTATCTTGAGTGAAGCGGCTGGTCAGAACGAAGGTGTACTTGTCATCATGCAGGAGAGTATGTTGGATTCCCAAAATGCTCCTGGTACTTATCAGCACCCCTGTCTGTACAGGCTTCCAAGCGCCATCTCCTATCTTCACCCTCAGGAAGAGGTCCATCAAAAACTCTAGAAATGCTACAGCTTCGTTGTGTTTCTCCGGCCTAATCAAACTGAGCGCCATTCCAGGGTGCCGACTGCACATTAGGTCAAACCATCTGTTGACCATCTTGAAAAACCAGGCGGTTGTCAGGGCTTGATGACTGATTTTGCCTTCTCTTACCAGCTCCTCAATGGCACATGCGGTCCTGTGGCTCATTAGGTCAACAGCATAACTGACCTTCATTTTGTCGAAATGCCCTTGCACCAGGTGCGTGTCCGTAAGATGAGAAGCCAGCTTGAAAACATTCTTCCTGTCGTGTGCTAGAAGTTCCTTCACAGGCCACAGATGGACAACCTGTGATGGCAAGTTGAACTTATCAACAATGTCTTGTGGAAGGACTACCTGCTGGGATCGACACAGATGGTTCCTCAGATTTTTGATGATGTGCGGAACATCGGCAAGGAAAAACATCCTCTTTGACGGATCATCTGGATGGGGCGTGCTGGAGGAAACCTTGCAGTATCTGCCAGCAATGATGCCGAATTCTTTCCACATGGCCCGGTTGCCCGACCCCATGTCCCTTGTCACGGCAACAACGTCCAATCCAATGGCTGTGCATCGTCGGATGATATCCCTGACGACACCTGCACAATCAGGGCCACCAAATGAAGCTCCTGTAAAGTGGTAGGCCACTACTTGTTTCCATCGCGTAGACACCCCTCCAATCATGAAGACCAAGCAGTGGGTCGCCAATGTAGGAGCAGGTTCCTTAGCACATGCCTGAGCAGGTCCCTGGGCAGATGCCTGAGCAGATGCCTGGGCAGATGGCTGAGCAGATCCCTGAATGGATGCCTGAGGAGATTCCTCAGCAGATGTAGGCTGGGTTCCTCCCAACGTTGTGAAGCCGCAGGAACTCTGTGTGCTGGGGTCATACTCAACTTTATCGTGAAGCTGCATTTCATCAAGCATCAGAACACATTTCTTTTCTTGTGCATGGAAGTTGGCTATTTTAACCTTCATGAGGTCGAACACCTCGCCCAGAACGCCAGGCTCAAACTTTATTCCTTGAATGTGGCTTTGAAGGGTACGCTCAGCCGGCAGGGGTTGTCCTTGTGCACGTAGAAGGTTGTAACCGGTTGATCCACATGTGAAATGTAGTTGCAGTCCCTTTTTTATTGTAGCGGATGACCACGCACTTCCACGGTTGGACTTCCTGCCGAGAGCACGAATTTGATCTTCTGTGAACACAGCTTGGAGGCCATCAGCGACATTCATTTTTTGAGAAAATGCACTATTCGTTTTCTGCAAACGGCTGACTTTGTGCCTGAGCTGGGTCACATAATTCTCTTGCTGGGCCAACTTCCGCTGCAGTTCAGCCAACTCCTGCAACATAAATGTCAGTATTATTGAGTGTTGTATATTGGGAAGCAGCAGCAATGTAGCCCCTGCAGTTGCATGCGTGCCATAATGTCCCGAGAAATAGCCCACCGAACTTTGGGTGCATGTTAAATAAAAATAATGTCTGGGCTAACTTTCGGAGTGCAAAACTTGGTCCAAGTGTACTCATTGAAAAAGAAAAAATCATGCTAAAAACAAGGATGGGCTATCCTTTGGGGATGGGTCATCTCTCAGAATATTACTTAGTGATAATAGACCAAATCGACAAAACTTCAGTATCTGCATTTGGCAAACATTCTAGTTAGGATATACCGTAATACCCCGACTCAACGCCCACCACCCGAAAATCATGAAAAAGTGGAATTGGCGGCGACATGGTGTCTAAATGCAAAAAGTGAAAAAGAAAGCAACAGAATACTCCTTTTTCTTCACACATTTGCATGGCTCGATTGGAGTTACACCGTCTTCAAAACTTTTGTTTTTATCATCGTAACGAGATGCTAGAAACAGCAGTGCCGCATAAAACAGAACCTACCATCCGCTCTTAGATATGCATAATAAAGAGATTGGACGTGCTTCGCACGGCCGCGGCCGAAAGAGTGCCTTACATTGCGGCGAGCACATAAATGCCGCTTGTGCTAACATGCCCATTCAATGCTCCTGAACTAAAATCATGCAACTATGTGTAAAGGAACATAAAGAAGAAAAAAAATCGCAGCGTGTTCGTTTTTGTGAAGTGTCGGGCGTCAGACTTGTGAAAGGGGGCTGCCTCTTTCGCAAACTTCTTCTATAGTCAGTTTCAAGCAAGGTAACTGGCCGCCGCCATTTCTTCGCTCTTGCCAGCAAGCATGTGCAACTGCAAGCCTGCCAAAGCCACCTTCATGCGGGCTGCACGTGCTGGTGCCCCATGCACAAGGTTGGGGCACCAGCGGGGACGCCATGTATGCAAACGTCTATACACGAACTCAACTCTCCTACGTCACGCCGCGCTGGCGGCGCGTTGGACGCACTTCCGGTCTGGGGCGGTGGGCAGAAGTTGCCAAGCGAGACATGCGTTCCTGTGTCCTTTGGGAAGAAACCAGACAAAAAACCTGCCTTCTCGTCAAAATTCTGCGACGGGGGCTGTACCAAGAGAGTCTGGAAAGGTTTGAAGATCAGTTTTCATGTGTTTCTGCCCCCTCCGTTCGTCCGAGAACGTGGATAGTAGCCGTGAAAAGGGCAAACCAGACGCTGTCGAACTACGATTGCTTGTGCGGGCAACGCTTTGTGGTCGCCAGATGTATGTTTTGTTCCAAAATGAACGAGAGAAAACCGTCGAGTTGTCCGGACCACCCACGAGTTCAGTGCGTCTTCAAATTCACACGGCCGCCTGATCGCTCGAACTTTCGTCTGCCTGCTCTTTCAAACTTGTCTGCTTTTTTTAGTCTGCTTGTTCAAACAAAACCGGCCCGTAGACCAAACTTTGACCCGGCGATTGCAATAAGAAGTAATTGCAGGCCTCAAAAGACTTAAATAGGCTCGGTGTAAACAGTAGATACAAGATGTTGATTATTGGTACCAGTGGCCATCACCAACTTGTTACGCTTGGTCTGTCCCGCTTCCGATTTCAGTATCGATGTCGATCATCGCTTTTGCAGCACGAGCGACGTCGCGACCGAAAATAACTAGAAGAATCTCATCGTGGTTTCGGCGTCCATGCGGATGAATCGCCGCACGTAATTATTTATGCAAAGTTTAGCGGCGTAACGAGCCTTGATAATATCGCTCAGGCGATTAAAATGGTAAGACATTGATATGAGGATGTAGAATTGACAATTACAACTCGAAAAAGAGTATGCAGACTCGCACAGACGCCGACAACGTGATATTCGAATGGTTTGTTGACGCGGGACGCGGTGCTTTTTGCCCGCACTCCATTGCGCATGCGTTCGAACTGTCGTCTGCTCTTTCAAACTTGTCTGCTTTTTGTCGTCAGTTCGTTCAAACGACAGCGGCCCGTTAACCAAACGTTGACCCGGTAATTGCGATAAGAACTAACTGCAGGCCTCAAAACACTTTTGAAGGTTGGTTGGGGTAAGTAGGCTAAGTGTAAACAGTAGATACAAAAGATGTTGATCATTGTTACTAGTGGCCATGATCTACTTGTAATTCCCGATTCTACTTGCGGTTTTCAGTATCGACGTCCACCATTGCAGCTACGGCCCACGCTTTTGCAGCTCGAGCGACGTCGCGACTGAAAATAGCAAGCAGAATCTCATCGTGGGAGTCAGGCTTTAGCGCCCTTTCTGCGGCGTCCACGTGAAATGAATCGCCGCACGTCACATTATTCACGCAAAGTTTTGCCTCGTTAATTTGGCTGAAGCCGCTGAAGTAGTCAGACATTGTCAGGAGGACGTAGAATCAACAATTCCAACGCGAAAAAGAGCACGGAGACTCCCACTGACTCCGACAACAACGCAATTCAATGGTTTGTTTATGGGCGACGGCGGTCTTCTTGCCCACCGTCCACCGCGCATGCGCGGCGCCGGTGGCGTCCGCTAGGGGCGCTCCGGTTTGTTTGTATACATGAGTTGGTGTATACTCCATCTCTCTTTTTGGCTTCAATGTTGGCAAAGGCATGTGCACGAGAGTGTGGTTCTGCAGAATGCTTTGCTTGCAGGAGCAGTCGCGCAGAAAAAGCGGTTTTTGAAACCAGACCCTCGCGCCCGTGCCTTTCTCAGCACTGAAGCCAACTTCTGAGATGGAGTATAGACGATTTCAAGCAGGGCAGCTGGCCGCCGCCATTTCTTTGCTCATGCCAGCAAGCATGGGCAATCGCAAGCCTACCAAAGCTACGTTCACATGGATACTGCACGTGCTGGTGCCCTATGCATTTGCATGGGGCACCAGCTGGGACGCCATATTTGCAAACGTCTATAGAGCCTGCTGTGTTGGTGGTGCCTGCGTGCAAGCGTGTGACACAGACGGATAGCTATGTTACTGCACAGTTTGGAGAACGCACTGCTTCAGCCAAAGAGAGGAAGGCAATAGTGTAAAGTCCGGATATTTCGCAAACTTTGGGAGTGTCTGAGCTTCACCTATCACGGTCTTCAAATCCGTCGAACGAGACATTACTGTGGGAATTAAATACAAAAGGCTTCGTTTTGTCAAACTCTCCGTTTCGGCTTTGTTTTGTTTTTTATAGATGTTTACATTCTGGGACAATGAGTGTTTGCTGCACTTGGTCATTTGCAGTATGGTGCTTTCCGGGAAGAAATGAGCTTTCTTTTATTTCCGAACAAAACAAAATGTTCGTTCCGTTAGCTCCATTTTATTTTATTTTTTCGGTTCGTGGTCTTTGATCTCCGAGTCTGCGGTCGGGGTTTTCATACTTGCTCATAGTTGTGAACAAAGAAAGCTTCTGTTATCTCTCTAGATTTCATTGTCACGAACGTTTTTCCACCTTGGGGACCACGGAAGGATGGGTGTTCACCGATGTCATGATCAGCGGTTCGGTATTCTGTAGGGAAGGGCGAAGACTGTGTTTTTTTTTTTAGAAAACTGATATTTCGTCTAAAAAGTGGGGTGGGCGATGACTCGGGGTGGGCGTTGAGTCGGGATGTTACGGTAGGTATGTACTATTGTGATACATTCAAATACGAACAGCAGAGCGCATGGCTTTCGTTACATGCTGCATAGCCTGGCGACGGGCCAGCAAAAGTTGGGTGCGAGGATTCTAATTTAATTCTAATATGCCTTGAACACCGCACGGTGTGTGAGCACCGACTTATCGTGCTTCGGTGCTGTGGCCTGTTCACCCCTATATACAGTTATTTAGCGCGGACAGGCCCCCAGTGCCACGGCACAACAAGTTAAAGTGCTGACACACCAAGCGATGCTCAAGGCATATTAGAACTAGATTAGAAACCTCGTACCCAACCTTCGCTGGCCCGTCGCCAGGCTGCGGAGCACGTACCGAAAGCCACGCGCTCCGTTGTTCGTACTTGAATGTATCGCGATAGTACATTCAAAAGCTGCATTTGGAAAATATTGTAGCTTGGCAGATACCCTGATGGTTAAAGTGTTATTTCACTATACTGTCTTCACTCTGGCCATAAAAGCAAAGCCTACCAAAGTCTGGTCCGCAGCGTGGGCTGAAGATGACATTCCCACGCAGTCGTCGCCTTTGCTGTCGAGATGGCCGTTCAGGGGCACAGCATGAGAATCACTGCAGAGCATGTGGTGTTGGTGATCGACGTTCGCAGCCTGCAATAGAGTTACAAAAGGTTTCGGCAATCAGTTCTGTTGCAACTTTCACAGACATGTACATGTTCTGGAATTTATTGCAGTACTCAGGTATACTTACCGAAGGGTGTGCCTCACAATGAGCTAGAATCGACGGGGCTGGCGAGCAAGGGTGGAGCATTTGAGAAGGAACTGCCGCCTCCACGTCCTGTAGTACAGAGTCAGGCATGCAAAGACAAAGTGTAAGCTCGAACCAGCATCAAACATGGCTGCCTGCACTCTGGCAATGAAAACGATGCCTACCAAGGTGTGGTTCGCAGCGTAGGCTGAATCTGAAACCACCGTGCTGTCATGCCCTTCGCTGCCGGGATGACCGTTGGGGAGCACAGTATCCGAGTCGTCGCGGAGCGCGTAGTGTTGGTGATCGACGTTCGCAGCCTGCAATAGAGTTACAAAAGGTTTCGGCAATCAGTTCTGTTGCAACTTTCACAGACATGCACATTTTCTGGAATTTATTGCAGTACTCAGATGTACTTACCGAAGAGTGTGCCTCACAATGAGCTAGAATCGACGGGGCTGGCGAGCAAGGTTGAAGCATTCCAAAAGGAACTGCCGCCTGCACGTCCTGTAGTACAGAGTCAGGCATGCAAAGACAAAGTGTAAGCTCAAACAAGCATCAAACATGGCTGCCTGCACTCTGGCAATGAAAACGATGCCTACCAAGGTGTGGTTCGCAGCGTAGGCTGAATCTGAAACCACCGTGCTGTCATGCCCTTCGCTGCCGGGATGACCGTTGGGGAGCACAGTATCCGAGTCGTCGCGAAGCGTGTAGTGTTGGTGATCGGCGTTCGCAGCCTGCAATAGAGTTACAAAAGGTTTCGGCAATCAGTTCTGTTGCAACTTTCACAGACATGCACATTTTCTGGAATTTATTGCAGTACTCAGATGTACTTACCGAAGAGTGTGCCTCACAATGAGCTAGAATCGACGGGGCTGGCGAGCAAGGTTGAAGCATTCCAAAAGGAACTGCCGCCTGCACGTCCTGTAGTACAGAGTCAGGCATGCAAAAACAAAGTGTAAGCTCAAACAAGCATCAAACATGGCTGCCTGCACTCTGGCAATGAAAACGATGCCTACCAAGGTGTGGTTCGCAGCGTAGGCTGAATCTGAAACCACCGTGCTGTCATGCCCTTCGCTGCCGGGATGACCGTTGGGGAGCACAGTATCCGAGTCGTCGCGGAGCGTGTAGTGTTGGTGATCGACGTTCGCAGCCTGCAATAGAGTTACAAAAGGTTTCGGCAATCAGTTCTGTTGCAACTTTCACAGACATGTACATGTTCTGGAATTTATTGAAGTACTCAGGTATACTTACAGAAGGGTATGCCTCACAATGAGCTAGAATCGACGGGGCTGGCGAGCAAGGGTGGAGCATTTGAGAAGGAACTGTAGCCTGCACGACCTGTAGTTCAGAGTCAGGCATGCAAAGACAAAGTGTAAGCTCAAACAAGCATCAAACATGGCTGCCTGCACTCTGGCAATGAAGACGATGCCTACCAAGGTGTGGTCCACAGCGCAAGCTGAATATGATATCGCCGTGCTGTCATCCCCTTCGCTCTCGCGATGACCGTTGGGGAGCACAGCATCCGAGTCGCCACGGAGCGTGTGGTGCTGGTGATCGACGTTTGCAGTCTGCAATAGAGTTACAAAAGGTTTCGGCAGTCAGTTCTGTCGCAACTTTTACAGACATACACATTTTCTAGAATTTATTGCAGTACTCGGGTACACTTACCGAAGTGTATGCCTCACAATGAGCTAGAATCGACGAGGCTGGCGAGCAAGGTTGAAGCATTCCAAAAGGAACTGCCGCCTGCACGTCCTGTAGTACAGAGTCAGGCATGCAAAAACAAAGTGTAAGCTCAAACAAGCATCAAACATGGCTGCCTGCACTCTGGCAATGAAAACAATGCCTACCAAGGTGTGGTTCGCAGCGTAGGCTGAATATGAAACCACCGTGCTGTCATCCCCTTCGCTGTCGGGACGATCGTTGGGGAGCACAGTATACAAGTCGTCGCGGAGCCTGTAGTGCTGGTGATCGACGTTCGCAGCCTGCAATAGAGTTACAAAAGGTTTCAGCAATCAGTTCTGTCGCAACTTTCACAGACATGTACATGTTCTGGAATTTATTGCAGTACTCAGGTATACTTACCGAAGGGTGTGCCTCACAATGAGCTAGAATCGACGGGGCTGGCGAGCAAGGGTGGAGCATTTGAGAAGGAACTGTAGCCTGCACGACCTGTAGTTCAGAGTCAGGCATGCAAAGACAAAGTGTAAGCTCAAACAAGCATCAAACATGGCTGCCTGCACTCTGGCAATGAAAACGATGCCTACCGAGGTGTGGTTCGCAGCGTAGGCTGAATCTGAAACCACCGTGCTGTCATGCCCTTCGCTGTCGGGATGACCGTTGGGGAGCACAGCATCCGAGTCGCCACGGAGCGTGTGGTGCTGGTGATCGACGTTTGCAGTCTGCAATAGAGTTACAAAAGGTTCCGGCAATCATTTTTGTCGCAACTTTCACAGACAATCAAATATTCTGGAATTGAATGCAGTACTTGTAGTGTGCCATCAACAAACTAGATGGCGCAAGAAGTCATGGTTTGTATTGTTACTACGAGATGGCGCCACATGCTTGACAGCGGCACGCGCTGTCTCTGGATTGATGTACATATTGTAAATGAAGCAGTCTTCACGAAAACTCCGAGCTGGTGTGACGTCTCTTTCTTTCGTCGGGGTTCCCGGCACCTCGCGGCCCACGCGCCGGCAATGTAAGCCTTTCAGGCCCTTCGGGGCGCTGTCCTTCTTCTAGCTCTTCCTGTCTCTTTCCACTCATCCGTAATGGCCCTACACCCTACCACTACAGTACTCAAGTACACTTACCGAAGGGTGTGCCTCACGATCAACCAGAGTCAACGGGGAGGATGTCGGTGCTTCTGACAAGCATGGGTGCTCTGTACAAGGAAGAGCTTCGATTCGCAGGTTACCTTGTGGCCTGGCCGGGTACTCCTAAAATGTAACAATAGAGTCTAAGCTCAGAGGAACATCAAACACAGTCAGCTTTGAGCTGCACTCGCAACACTTACTAAAGTCTGTGCTACAAGGCAAGCTGACAGAAAACTCGAGAGAAAGGTGTCTTAAGTCTGACGACAGCTTCAGGAAGGAGCAGCCTGCATAATAATGCAATAAAGTGTGGGATTGGTAGCACTCTAAACTGCGAGCACTAATCTCTGAAAAAATTGGCCCCTACACGAATGATTATTGAAGGTAGACAACAGAAGATTGTATATTGATAAAATGCAGTGAGATCAAAACACATTTGCTGAAAACGACACAAATCTTTTACCATGCATCACAATTGCCAAAATTTAGTGAGCGGTATGGACAGACTGGACAACCTCCTTTAGAATCGGATAGTGTCGAATACTATCTCAGATCTCTCAATTTGACTGTGCAAAGAATCCCCTTAGTTGAAATGGGCCCGAAGTTCATTGGCATGAATGTCCTGCATGGCTGTGTCTCCATGAGAACTATATCAGCTTGCAAGGTAGGAAGGAGCCTTACGTCTCTAGGTCTTGGAGGCTTTCTTTTGGTTGTCTTCTTCATGTGCGAGAATAATGTTGGAATAGCAGACTGCTTGAGTTTCAAGCCATCTTGCCTGTTCCTCTCGTACTGGTCATCATCAAAATGTACCTAGAAAAAAAAGAATAATTTTTACGCCACAATTCAATTTATTAAGTTTTATGGGATCACTGAGTTTACACGAATCAGCGGTAATGAGGAGTTGTATATTTCTTATAAACCCTAAGCGAACTCTGTGCCTTCGCGTGCGCGAAAAACGCGTAAAAAATTGAGAACCTCGCGAGTATGATCAGCGGCTCTGAGATATCGCGTAAACATCGAAATTTTAACGCGGATGTGGTTTGTTGGCAGCTTTTCGGCTCGAAGGTTCCAAAAGACCAGAAAAACCGGCGATTGCCTGTTCGCGCTTGCTCTCCACGAGCTCGTGAGCAGCGTGAGAGCACGCATTTGTGCCAGTCATAGAAGCGAGCGCGTACGGTTGGGCCGTCCTTCGATTGCTCGGTACATATCACGGACCAAAGACCCTTCGCTGCGCGCTCCTTTTCCCACTAATGAGTAAAACAGCGAAGGCGTCGCTAAGAATTAACTTCTATCCGCGTCTTATGCGGTCGTATTTCCAGTTGATCAGTCTATGTGCTCGCGCCTTAACTGCCCGAATATTGCCTTTGCAATCCTCTGCAAGATTGCCTGTATATCTTAGTCTTAGTTTTTATTGGCTCAGGAGATGGAACGTAAAGGCAGATGAGTGTGAGAGCTTACCTCGCAGAGACGAGAGTTTGCGTTAGGCTTCCACTTGTCACGCCGAACGTTCGCTTGCCAGATACGACTCCTCGCACGGTTTCGTTGTCCTTCAGGAAAGCGATGCAACCGGAAACCTTTTTTCCTTGTGTTGGAACACCCCACCGCGCTGCAGCACCCCATTTGTTGGAGTGGAAGCACAGCGTATGCACTCAAGAACAGCGAGGACCCATCCGAGTACCGCCAGTACGGCTTCAGACAGCTGCCTGGCTCGCTCCGGAAAACACAAGATGGCGGGGACCGACGACTAGAATTCGGATTTGGATTTGGATTTGGATTTTGAAATCTGAGGCGCCGTTGTGGTCAGGGTGGTCAGACTATGATGTATTTGTTGCCAGACTGTCGGGTACTTCAAAAGATCGCCAAACTCTCCCAGTATAAAGGGCTCTGTGCAGGTCGGTCCTTGAGCGCCGCGTGGTGGGAAGTTCTGAAACTAGCCGAATGTCCCGGAATCTTGGCCTTGCACCAAGTGCCTCGCTCGGTCGCCCCAGCTGCCTCCGGTGGAACCTTTGCCTCTGGGTGCGTTCCCGCAATCTGACTGCTCGCTCAGTGACAGATCGGTTCCGGGACTTCCTTGGCAAAAGCTCGAGGGCCATCCAATGCGGAACGCACGTGTGCGACAAGGAACTGCTCACGGTCGCTTTCACGCCGCCTGCACACACAAGAACACGACATAAACGCTCCGAACAGAAAGGACTGAAGAAGTAAAACGAATCGGCGAGCACTCACCACCAATTAGACTCAACTCCACAGCTGGTTCCACGGGCCCGCCGGCACCTAAGACACTTCCTTTTTCCAAGACGTTCTTCGATGTTCTTTTCCGAAAGATTCGAAGCGCCCAACATTACGCCCGAAAGTTTGAAACTCGCTTTGTTTTTGTGCTTTGTTACGATGGTGATGGCGATGCGGCGATACTCGTTGGTTCCGGCCACCGTGGTTTCGACCAAGCTCATTTGACGCAACATAAATATGCTTGTTTTAGTCGACTGAATTTCAAATTTTCAAATACAAAAAGTTGTTTTAACATTTATATAATTATTTGTAATAAACCATGTTGTAGTACATTGTGTGCTAAACTGAAGCTTGGCCAGGCTTGGCCAGCTTGGCTTCGTTTCAGTTTATCATGGCATATCATGGCGGCACCCACCACTGTCCCATGTAGCGTGCTCGACCTATTTGCTGTGCATTGGTTGTCTTGTTATCCACCTCCTGCGGTCCGCATCAGCAACAAGCATGATGTATTGTCTGCTCGCCGGAAAGAATATCCAGTCTTCTTGGAAGCAAGGCCCCCACTAGGGTTGCTAGGACGTCGTCGGCACCCACGAACCGACTCGGCAAGGCTCACGTCGTTGCTTGGTGCCTCCACGTTTCCGGCGATGGATCTCCAAGCCCTGGCCTCAGCCGTATATGACGTAGCTGTTGAAAAACAATTTACGACAACGCGGTGTCTTTGGAATGCGATTACTACGATCAGTAGCTCTTAAAACCTCAGTAGCCCCCCTTCAATGGTGAGCTCTTCGATGTGAACGCTCTTGCCTTCAGCGTCTGGAGACTGCTGCGATCCTCCGACGAGAACGGACGTCTTTTCCGGGCTCCGCAAACCCTAAAAACTGTAAGTGATACTGCTATAAATATCGCCTCGCACTGTCGGCCCGCCGCAGCACGTCCAGCGAGAGATCGGCTTGCTCGAGTCTCGTTCTGTGAGCGGCGCGCCCGTTTCTGCTTCGAATATGGCTTCAGCCGACACCGCCGCTTCGCAGCTCACCAATATCTCTGCATCCATCCTGAGCCAGGACGTGGAAATCCCCCTAGAGGGAGATGAGCTAGGTGGGAAATGGATCACCCCTAGAAAGCCCCACAAATCTCGTCTTTCGGCCCACCCCAGCCCCGAACTTCACGCAGTTATAGTGCATCTCCCAATCCTTCCTGCTGGCGCAGCTGCACAGCCTCTTGACATTTCGCAGGCGTTCTTGCAAGCCGCACAGCTCCCTGCTTATGCATGTGCCGACGTGTCGCTTCACCTCCATCCAAATAACCGTCTCGCCGTCCTCCGCACCCATCACAAAGCGATCGTCAACCGGCTACTGCGCGTCACCAGCATCACCTTACAAAACACTTTCCCTCCCGTCCACTCCTACCTAGCCGCTCCAAACAACTCATGCCGAGGTGTTATACATGCAATTGCCCTGGGAGCCATCCCCCGACGAGATCATCAATGATCTGGATTCTGGAGTCTTATCAAGCTGACATCCTTCACGCAAGGCAAATGGACACAACAGGTTCAGCCATCATCACCTTCATCGGAACCCATATCCCTTACACACTGTGCTACCGTCGCCTCGAATTTCGCTGCCGTCCCCTCAAACCTTGAGCCCATCATTGCAACAACTGTCTCGAATAGGGGCACCCACGTGTTCCACCACCCTGGCCCACCCGGACGAACCTCATCCCTGCACATCCTGGTTTGCCTTGCTTCAACTCGCAGTGTGGTTCTCAAGCAGGGCACTTGGTCCTGAATACGCTGCTGCACCTTCACTCACTCCACGAGACGCATTCCTCAACAGTTCTAGCGGTATGTAAAGCGTGGATGCAGGATTCGGTTTATGACAGTCACATCGTCGATTGCTACAGTGGAGCACACTGCTTACAGAAAAGATTGTGCTAAGAACTGTAGAGGTGTGCTAGTTGTGGTACCTTTACCATTGCCCTTTTGGTGACGCCGTAACCTGAAGCTGGAACCTCCCACAAGCATGGCAAGGTGAGGCTATGCTGTGCGTGATGCCCGGCTTCCGTGAAAGCTGAGTCCTACGATTTGCCCAGCGTGCCACTGGTGCTCATTAACACAAATTAATTAAATGTGTGCATACTAGGAGTCTTCCTGTTGAGTCGCTCAGAGTGCAGTGTATACCATGGAACCATTTCCAGTGGCCCAAACGCTCGACACTTCAACGGGACAGTGTGCTCAGTGCAATTGTTCTCAACATGTTTATTAATCGTGATAATGCCTGCCTGATATCGACTCCCCTGCTGCTACGGATGACCAGAAACCACGAGGGTTTGCAGAACGACATCGACAAGGTTTACTATAAACAACCACCTATGCTTCTTCACATAGCATTTTAAGCAGTTTTGTCCAAAACATGCGGAACACTGGGTCTTTTACTTTGCGTATCCAGTGGATGAATGAATGAATTTGGAGTTTTCTGGCGCAGCAGCAAGCGTATCCAGTGGAACCGGCCATTGCACACTTAGGTGTTTCCCACAGCCCTGGTCCTACCACACCTAAAGTATTGCAGCTCCATATGAGACTCCTATGAGGTTGATCTTGTAAGATCAGGTGAAAGTGTTCAGCAAAGGGGGGCAGCTTACGCTATTCTTCGGCAGCCAAGCTCTCTACGGATCACTCACTGCTCTGACATTGGCTAGAATTCTGGCCCTTCACTGGTGGACCAGAGGTGACCTCAAGTGTGGCCCTTTAGTGGGTCGTCTTATTCTGCCTCCTAGACAACGTTATGGAACTGCAAGGTCACGTGACAGCACTGAAGGGATTTGTTCGCAAAGATTGTGCCGGTGCCTTTCAACCGTTTCCTACCATAGAGCAACAACATTCCTTCTTGGTGTGGTCTTCACTGTTCTGGCAATCTCTCTTTGTGCACTCATGCAGAACCCCCCTAACAATCATCACAAGGTCGAAAACTTCTGTAGACATGCAACTCGTCAGCTTCACCCTCAGTGAAGTAAAGCAGTGTCTATGTGCTTTACTGGGAATCCTGAGCTTTTACTTAATTTCTATTCGGTTTTTTTCCACCACCCCTTTTATCTGTTCCTTTTGCAGGGTACGGTAGGATTCTTGGTAGTCCTTGGCCTCTTTATTATAAGGAATTGCTTTTAGCAGAATTAAACGTTAAAAGCACTTTTAACGCTTTTATCTTCTACTATAGTACGCATTGACACACAACTGTATGCAATTTTATTCTACCTATCACTGTAAACAATTTTCGCCCCATTTTTCGGAAAAACTTGCTGGTTCGATATATCAAAAAACGGGTTTTATGTCCGTTAACTAAGAAACGGACACAGAGTGCGTCAGAATTACGACAAAAGTGTTTGTTAAATTACGGAATTTTTTCACAGTGTAGTTGGTTGTACATTGATAGACATGCGGTGCTGCGAAGTTCTACAGAACAAACGCGTGACCAAAAATTGAAAGGAAAAGGATGAATTACATTGAATTATTATCTTCGCGATTGCCCAGACGACCGCAAGGAATTCTTTGTCAGTCGTGGAGTAATTTCTCTCCGCCTTGGGCAATGTCTGACTTGCGTAGACGATGACTCGCTCGGTGCCTTCTTGTACTTGAACCAGTACCACGCGAAGTCCAGCGTTACTTACGCCAGTGTGAATCTCGGTTTCCGCATCCTGGTCGAAATGTCTAAGAACAGCCGGAGTCTGCAGTTGTCGCTTCAGCTTGTCGAATGTCTGCTGCTGCTCCTCGGCCCATTCGAACTTCTCAGCGTTCTTCGTGAGGTTTTTGAGCGTTGCGGAAATCCTTGCAAAATCTCGAACGAAGCGCCGATAGTATGCACATACTCCAAGGAACCTTCGCAAGGCCTTTTTGTCACTTGGCGCTGCAAATGCTGCGACGGCGCCAGTCTTCTCTGGTTGGCGAATTCCTTCGTTACTAAACACGTGACATAGGAACTTACGTTCGTCATAGGCGAACCGACACTTTGACGGCTTGAGGGTGAGTCCGGCGGTCCGTATGGCTTCGAGAACAGCTCAGGGTCGTCGAAAATGCTCGTCGAAGTCGCCAGAAAATACTATGATGTCGTCGCGGTAGACCAGACAGCTCTGCCACTTCAGTCCAGCCAGTACGGTGTCCATGAAACGCCGGAAAGTGGCTGGCGCCGTGCATAGTCCGAAGGGCATCACCTTAAACTCGTACAGCCCATCCGGTGTGACGAAGGCTGTCTTCTCTCGGTCCCGTTCGTCGACTTCGATATGGCAGTAGCCGCTCTTTAGGTCCATCGATGAAAAGTATCGACAATGGCGCAGCCGGTCTAACGTAACATCGATGCGGGGGAATGGATACGCGTCTGTCTTTTTTACTGAGTTCAGCTGCCGGTAGTCCACGCAGAACCTAAGCGTCTCGTCTTTCTTCTTAACCAGCACGACTCGAGAGGCCCATGAACTGCTTGAGGGTTGAATTATGTCGTCGTTCAGCATCTCTTGAACTTGCTCCTGGATCACCTGCCTTTCTTTAACAGAGACTCGGTATGGAAATCGATGCACAAGGCGCGCGTCGTTCTCGATAACGATGCGGTGCTTCGCAACGGCGGTTTGGTGGAGCTTCGATGACGTCGCAAAGCAGTCGCGGTATTCGGCGAGGAGGCCAATCATCTGACGTCGTTTCGGGCCCGGAAGCTTAGGGTCAATGTCGAGCTGCGCTGGCGACGTACTGTCTTGCTGAGGTGTCGAGGATTCGTCAGTAATGGCGGTGATTTCGGCGGAGTTTTGGAGTTCCTCGACGTGGCCAACGGCTGCACCTTTTGTGAGGTGTTGCGCTTCGTTCGGAAGTTCGTTATGAGGACCACAGTGCGGCCATCCTGAAGTTCAGCTACCCCTCTTGCGACGCCTATTCCTCTTCCTAGAAGCAACTGGAGGCTCCCCTCGAGCAGAACTTCGCCGCAGAAAGCTTCGGTGACCCCGACAGGCACGAAAACATTCGACCGCGGCGGTAAGTTCACGTGAGTTGCGAGGCCTCGGACCGCGGATGACGTTGCTTTGGGTTCCTCCGGTGGTGAAACGGGTTTTCGTTGAGTTAGCCGGTTTGCTCCGAGGTCGATGACGGCGCCATATTCGCAAAGAGAATCCATTCCGAGAATAACGTCCCTCGAACAGTCTTGCAGAAGGACGAACTTGACAGGGCACGTCTCACCATGGATCTCGACGCGAGCAGTGCATCTCCCGTCTGGTGTGATGAGGTGCCCGTCGGCAATTCGTATTTGGGGGCCTTCTCACGGCGTTGTCACTTCTCGCGGGCGGCGAGAGAGACTTCCACTCATGACTGAGTAGTCTGCTCTGGGGTTCACAAGTGCCGATGCGTTGTGGCTTTCGATGACGAAGTTTAGGCTGTTCCACACTGTTGCAGGCGCGTCGTTGTGATGCATAGCGTCGGGAGAGTGGGAGCGCTCCGTCTTTCTTGGAGTCTCTTTACTTCGGTCGTCTTCGGCAACGCCACCTCCCGGCGTTGCTGCACTTAGTTTTCCCGGCGATGCAAGGGAGACAGGCCCTCTCGACGGTGTCGTGGCGCTGGAGACGTTGAACGTCTGGGCGACGGTCAGCGGGATTCAGGGCGGAGAGGCGGCGCTGAGGATGGCGAACTTCGGAGGTACTGCCCGATGTCGCGAGGGCGTTCGTCACACCTTGGGCGTGGGTCGTCTGGGTGGAATCGGCGCAGCCCCAGTTGTCGGTAGGGGCATCGACGGTAAATGTGACCGGCTGCACCAGAGTGATAGCAGTACGGGCGCCCATCGGCCGTACTCCCCACATCGGTCTTTCGCGGCGCAGCTTGTTCTGGACGGACGTGCGCCCGATCTTCTTGGCGTCGGGGATACTGCGGCGCTGGAGGCTCACGTCGGCGTGGCGCTGTGCACTGGTAAGCTCGGGGCGGTGGCCGTCGGGCAGCTGCGGCGTAAGTCAGCGTCGGCGGTTCGGGAGTGGCGCCGACGAGAACTTCTGGCTGCAGCCTGATGAACTTCTTACCGTGCCATCTCCGCGATTGAGGGCGAAGCTCGGCTGGCGGTGGCAGGTAGAAGCGTCTGAATTTCCTCCCGCACGACATCCCGGATGATTTAGCGGAGATCCGGACTGTTGCAGCTAGAAGGCGAGAGTGCAGCGACGCCGGGAAGTCGCTGGTAGTAGGAGGTCCGTGATTGAAGAGCACGTTCGATGTTCGTCGCCTCGGTGACGAAACCTTCGACTGTTGTCGGAGGGCTCCGGTCAAGACCGCCGAAGATGTTTTCTCTCACGCCTTGCATGAGGACGCGCGGTATTTTCTCCTGGGGTGCTTCAGGGTCTGCACGGGTACTCAGCCGCAGAACATCTTCCACAAAGCTCGTGACTCTTTCGTTAGGTACTTGAAACCTCGACTGGACAAGATCTTCGGCCCGCTGCCTACGATGTTGATTCATGAATGTCCGCTTCAGCTCGGTGACGCACGTGTCCCACGACGTCAGCGAACCCTCATGGATCTCGAACCAGTTTCTTGCAGTTTTCTCCAAGAAGAAGTAGAGATTCTGTAGGCGCTGTTCCGTAGTCCAACCGATATGACGGCCTATGCGTTCATAATGTTGAAGCCAGTCCTCTACATCCACATGGGCCTCGCCATGGAAGGGCGTCGGATTGCGTGGGGCGCCAGGCATGAAGACGACGGTTGGAGCGGTCGAGGTCTGCGGCAATCGGTTGTTCATCGTCGGCCTGTTTGAATGCTTGGTCCTGGTGGCCAAAGTCCAAATTCCGGTTGTAGGCCTTGAATGCGGCGACTTAATCGGGTCTCGGTAGTGTCTTGGTCGCGTCGTCGTGGGCTTACTGTCGGACTTGCACTGCGGGCCCTCGGAGGGGTACGCTGCAGGGACATGCGGTACCCCGCGCCTCCACCAAAATGTCACGAATGACAAGTGATGAGGCGATAATACCTAAAGAAACTAAACGTTTGATGGCGCAAACTTGCGCCCAAAAATGAAAAGGGAACAGAAGAAAGTAGAGCGTCGCTGGCGTCGAAGTCGACGCCGCAGCAGAGTCGAACGCTGGGGCGAAACTGACTCCGCTCGCCTTGAAGAGTCCCTTATGTACCCTCGTAGGTTTCTGGATCATACGGTGTAGAACGTTCGGTGCGTAGAATATTCGGAACTTGATCAGACGAAAATGTTCTCGAACTTGCAAGAAGGCTAAGTTTAAATAATAAATAAAAGGGCAGTCCTCTGACTGGAATCGAACCCACACCTTCCGCGCGACGGTCAAGTGCGGTAACCACTCGGCCAAGCACGCGCTTGCTCGCCGACGCGCGTGGCAATATTTCACGCTGCTAAAAGAAGTGTCACTAATTAAAATGCGCATAAGACATGCCAGTTTAAATATTCTGTTCAATTTACCAAATATTCAATATCGATCTCGACGCCAACATCTAAAAAAGCCGCTACATGTTGTTGAAAGTAGAAAGATGTCCTTCCTTATCCGTCCTTTTTGCTTATTCTTTCTGTAACAAGTTATCAAAACGAACGCGCTCACGTTCAACTATGTTCAACTGCGCAGAATATTAAGCTCTAAAAACTGGTACTCCATGCCATAGAACTGCAGGTGTTTGAATATTTCTTGAAGGCTTCTCAGGCAGCACACAGTATTGGGCCAACATTGGATTTGATGGGGCAAAGAACGGCCTAACAATGGCCCAAATGAGCCATATGTTTCCCAATATTGGAATCACATTGGACAAGATAGGACTATCAAAGCCAATGGTTTTCCAATATTGGTGATACGTTGGCATAGGCTGGTCAACATTGGACTGTCAAAGCCAATAGCTTTCTAATATTGGATATACGGCGGCATAAGTTGTCCAGTATTGGACTGTCGGAGCCACTGGCTTTCTTATATTGGCTATACACTGGCATAACTTGTCCAATATTGGACTGTCAAAGCCAATAGCTTTCCAATATTGGATATACGCCGGCATAACCTGTACAATATAGGACTGTTAGGGCCAATGGTTTTCCGATATTGAATATACATGGCTTGCACCTACGTCATGCGTGTCACGTGAGTGACGTCAGTTCCGCCGACGGCTAGCCGACGGAAACGCTGGGCGCCATCTTGACGGCCACTTTTCGTCCGTGACTGCAGCTAGGCGCATGCACGCCGGCACTCCCTTGCTTTGGTTATGGTAAACTGTGCTGTTTTCGGATGCAGCAATCGATCCCACAAAAAAGCCGGCTCTTCGAGCTGTGCTACCGTCCGATTTTTTTTATTTCCGGCGGTTATCACAACGTCCTGTTGCAAGACGCGAGACCTGTCAACAGCCCGACGAAGCGAATGGATTCGCAGTGTGAACCCAGCCGACATAAAGGATGCCACTCCGTTTCACCGGATTTGTAGCGTGCATTTCGTGACAGGTAAGAAGCTCTATTGATTAATTGTTTATTCAATTTGCAAGGTATTGACACTTGCTACGGTGCCTTCGTGGCCAGTGAGTGCGTGCGGGGGCGGTACGCAGCGCGTCTGTTTGTTGACACCTAACTTTTTATGTGCTCTGTTTATAATTCTTCAAACGCCAGGCAAACCGTCAGCTCTTTTTGACCCTAATCACCCAGACTGGGCCCCTTGTTTGCTGCTTGGGCACAAGAAGTTTAGTCGGGGAACTGCCAGGTAAATAAGACATATTGTCACGAGTGGTGACCAGAATAACAATAAATAAACAGGAAGAACTAAACGTTTAATGTGGCGAACTTGTGCCAAAACAAAAAGAGAATAGAAAATAATAACAAAGCGTCGCGAGCGTCGAGGTCGGCGAGACAGCAGAGTCGAGCGCTGGGGCGAAAACTGACTGGACAAGGTCGCGGGCTGCCTCTTATCTAGAGTGAGTCACTATCTCGAAGATTCGGAGGAGAAGGTTCGAGCGTAGCGCGCTCGGGGCGAGAATGAACAAGCACTTTCTAGAACAACAAAAACAAGGATGAACGATAGTTATGTCCGCAGCAAGAATGAACGAGAACTTTCTACAAGTCCGTGACCCTGCGCGCGGCATTATCCCCCCTTTAAAAAGTGCATCGTCCCGGTGCAGCACAAAACGAAGAACAACAAACAAAAACAAATCCAAAACAAAAAGGCAGCAGAATCGCGAGTCGCAGTTCACAGTTCACCCGTCGACGAGAGTGGAAAGTTCTATCGTTCGTAATACGGCTTCAGCCGGACGACGTGCACCACCTCGGGTCGCGGCTGACGTCTTGCAGATGGGCGCGTTCCGTCGGGTAGAACTTCGTAGTTCAGATCGCCGAGGCGTCGGATGATCTTGTAGGGTCCGAAATAGCGTTTCAGGAGTTTTTCGCTGAGACCGCGACGACGTATTGGTGTCCAAACCCATACCCGGTCTCCGGGTTGAAAGTGGACGTCCCGGCGACGAAGGTTATACCGGTGTGCGTCGATTCGCTGTTGGTCTTGAATCTTGACTCTTGCCAGTTGACGAGCTTCCTCCGCGCGCTGGGAGATGAGTTGAGCGTCGTCGTTGACATCACCGGTTGGCACGTGAGGCAGCATGGCGTCGAGCGTCGTGGTAACCGTTCGGCCGTGTACCAGTTGGAACGGTGTCATTCCCGTGGTTTCTTGAACCGCTGTGTTGTACGCAAACGTGACGTACGGCAGCACCTCGTCCCATGTTTTGTGCTCTACGTCGACGTACATGGAAATCATGTCGGCGATGGTCTTGTTGAGTCTCTCCGTCAGCCCGTTGGTCTGCGGGTGGTACGCCGTGGTGCGACGATGGCTGGTGTGGCTGAGACGAAGGACTTCTTGCGTCAGCTGGGCCATGAAGGATGACCCGCGATCTGTAATCAGTACTTCAGGTGCGCCGTGTCGAAGGAGAATGGACTCGACGAAAAATTTGGCGACTTCCACGGCTGTTCCCTATGGCAGGGCTTTCGTCTCGGCGTATCGTGTAAGATAATCGGTCGCGACGATAATCCACCGATTTCCTTGCGTCGATGTTGGGAACGGCCCAAGCAAATCCATTCCGACTTGCTGGAAAGGCCTAGTCGGGGCAGGTATCGGCTGCAGGAGTCCTGCTGGCTTCGTCGGGGGCCTCTTACGTCGTTGGCACTCATGGCACGACCTTGTGTACAGATGGACTGTTTTCGGGAGTCTCGGCCAGTAGTACTTGTCACGAATCCGGGCGAGCGTCCGGCTGTAGCCAAGGTGTCCAGCCGTCGGGTCGTCGTGGCATGCTTGAAAGATTTCTTCTCGCAGGCTGGCCGGAACAACCAGCAGCCAAGCAGGGTTTCTCGTTCCGAAGTTCTTCTTGAAGAGCACACCTCGCCGCAGAACGAAGCTTGACAAGTCTCGGGCCAAGACTCGCGGAACTGAACTTCCTTGGCCTTCGAGGTGTTCGATCACGGCGCGAAGTTCCGGGTCGTCTCGTTGAAGTGCTCCCATGTCGGCATCCGTCACTGCACCGAGAAAACGGGCGTCGTCGTCGTCGTCAGTACTTTCGGGAGGAGATTCGACTGGGCCTAGACAAACAGTCGGCGTCGTTATGCTTGCGGCCAGACTTATGCACAATGGCCACGTCGAATTCTTGCAGTCGCAGACTCCAGCGAGCGAGGCGTCCTGACGGGTCCTTGAGGTTGGCGAGCCAACAGAGAGCGTGGTGGTCCGTGACAACGCGAAACGGGATCCCGTACAGGTACGGGCGGAACTTGGTTAACGCCCAGATGACAGCGAGACATTCCTTGTCGGTCGCCGAGTAATTTTTCTCTGCCTTAGACAGTGCCCGGCTTGCGTAAGCGATCACCCTCTCTGCTCCGTCTTGTCTTTGAACGAGTACCGTGCCGAGTCCGGCGTTGCTGGCGTCCGTGTGAACTTCCGTTTCCGCTGATGGATCGAAGTGCCCGAGGATAGGGGGCGACTGGAGTCTTTCCCTCAGTTCGTTGAACG
Organism: Ixodes scapularis; assembly: GCF_016920785.2. Lineage (NCBI taxonomy): Eukaryota > Metazoa > Arthropoda > Arachnida > Ixodida > Ixodidae > Ixodes > Ixodes scapularis. Next base: position 10,525,006 of record NW_024609879.1, read on the forward strand.
CTTGTTCTTGCTCCTCCCCCCACTGGAAGTTCACGTCGTCCTTGGTCAGATGCGTGAGCGGTGCAGAAATCTTGGCAAAATCGCAAACAAAACGCCTGTAGTAAGCGCACAGTCCAAGAAATCTTCTTACGGCTTTCTTGTCTGATGGCTTGGGAAATTCTGCAACAGCAGATGTCTTGGAAGGATCAGGGCTTACACCCTGAGCACTCACGACATGGCCCAGGAACTTGAGCTCGCCGTAAGCGAACCGACATTTTGACGGCTTTAGTGTCAGTCCAGCATTCTGGATAGCCTGTAGTACGGCTCGCAAACGTCTCAGGTGCTCGTCGAAGTCGCTTGCGAATACCACGACGTCGTCGAGATAGACGAGGCAGCTTTGCCATTTCAAGCCGGAAAGAACGGTGTCCATTACGCGCTGGAACGTCGCCGGTGCTGTGCACAGTCCGAACGGCATCACTTTCAATTCGTACAGTCCGTCCGGCGTGACGAAGGCAGTCTTCTCACGATCCCGTTCGTCGACCTCGATCTGCCAGTACCCACTCTTCAGGTCCATCGACGAAAAGTATCGGGCATGGCGCAGCCGGTCCAGAGTGTCGTCGATGCGTGGCAGCGGGTAGACGTCCTTTTTCGTTACGGCGTTTAGTCGGCGATAGTCCACGCAGAACCGAAGAGTCCCGTCTTTCTTTTTCACCAGGACTACCGGTGAAGCCCACGGGCTGCTTGAGGGCTGAACAATGTCGTCATCGAGCATTTCTTGGACCTGCTTCTGGATGACTTCTCTTTCTTTCACGGAAACACGGTACGGCGACCGACGCACAGGAAGCGCGTTGTCTTCAGTGACAATTCGATGTTTCGCAACGGTCGTTTGGCGCACCTTTGACGACGTGGAGAAGCACTCAGTGAACTCGGCGAGAAGGTCACTGAGTTGTCGTCGTTGTGGGGTAGGCAGGGTTGGGTCGATGTCAAACTGCGAAGGCGGCGTTGTCTTAGGTGGCCACGAAAAGAGGTCTTCTGATATTCCGGCGATTGCGGCTGCGTCCGGGAGTTCCTCGGCGTGGCCCACGGCGGTGCCTCTCGTAAGGTGTTGGGCCTCCTGTCGGAAGTTCGTTACGAGTGCGACAGTAGCGCGTCCGTCTTGGAGCTCTGTGACGCCTCTTGCGATGCCGATCCCTCTTCCTAGAAGCAACTGGAGGCTTCCTTCGAGCAAAACGTCGCCACAGAAAGTCTCATCGACCCCGACGGGTACGAAAACACTTGACCGCGGCGGTAGGTTCACGTGGTTTGCGAGGACTCGTACCGCGGATGACGTCACTTTGGGGTCCTCCTGTGGTGGAGCAGGTTTTCGAAGCGTCAGCCGGTTTGCTCCGAGGTCGATGACGGCGCCATACTCGCAGAGAAAGTCCATTCCCAGGATAACGTCCCTCGAACAGTCTTGCAGAACGACGAACTTGACAGGGCACGTCTCACCGTGGATCTCGACGCGAGCAGTGCATCTCCCGACCGGTGTGATGAGGTGCCCTCCGGCGGTTCGTATCTGAGGTCCATCCCACGGCGTCGTGACTTTCCGAAGGCGGCGGGAGAGCCTCCCACTCAAGACTGAGTAGTCTGCTCCGGTGTCCACGAGCGCTGATGCGTCGTGCCCGTCGATGACGACGTTTAGGTTATTGGACACCGTTGCAGGGGCGTGGTTTCGATCTCTGGTAGCGTTCGAGTGGGGGCCCTCCGACGTTCGTGGAGGATCTTGGCGTCGGTCGTCTTCGGCAACTCCACCTCCAGGGGTTGCCGCGGCTAGTTTCCCCGGCGAGGAGCGAGGGGCGACAGGCTTTCACGTCGGGGTCGGTGCATCGGCGAAGCTGGACGTCGTGGCGACGGCGACCGGAACTCTCGGCGGGACGTAGGCTCGGGGGACTGAGGTCCTCGCAGGTACTCGTCGATCTCCCGAGGGCGTTCACCATAACGGGGTCGCGGGTCGTTCGGGTGGAACCCGCGAAGCCCGAGTCGTCGGTATGGGCATCGGCGGTAGGTGTGGTCCGCTTCCCCGCAATGGAAGCACAGAGGGCGTCGGTCGGGCGTTCGCCACACGTCGGTCTTGCGGGGTGCGCGAGGCTCCGGGCAGGCGTACTGGACCTGGTCGTCGTGGTGTCGGTCGTGCTGCGGCGCAGGAGACTGACGTCGGGGCGGCGCGACATAGGCGCGACGAGGCGGAGGCGGTGGCCGTTGAGCCACTGCGGCGTAAGTCAACGTGGGCTCCTCGTGGGCTGCCACGACGACGGGAGCCTCTTTCTGGAAGGTTCTCTGGACTTCTTCCCGCACAACCTCGGCGATGGAGAGTGAGGCCGGGCGTACTGCAGCGGGCAGGAGCTTCTTGAGTTCCTCCTGGACGACTTCACGGATAATTTCACGGATGCCGGGGAGGGTGGTGCCAAGGTCGGATCCGGATGTCGCCAGGGTGGTTACGCCGGGGTGTCGCTGGTAGTGTCTGGCGCGTGCTTGTAGGGCCCGTTCCAAATTCGTCGCCTCCGTGACGAACCCGTCGACGGTTGTCGGGGGATTGCGAATGAGGCCGCCGAATATCTCACTTTTCACACCCCTCATCAAGTATGCAGCTTCTTCTCCTCGGTAGCCTGAGGATCGGCGCGGGCGCTCAGGCGGAGAACATCCTCAACGAAGCTGGTGACGCTCTCATGTAGGTCTTGGGTCCTTGTTCGCAGGAGATCTTCGGCCCTCTCACGTCGGTTTTGGCAGGCAAACGTCTTCTTTAATTCTTGCTTGCACACCTCCCACGACGTCAAAGAAGCCTCGTGGTTTTCCAATCAGTGCCTCGCAGTTCCTTCCATCGAAAAGTAAAGGTTCTGCAAGCAGTGCTCGGCTGACCACCCGTTATGGCGGGCCACCCGTTCATAGTGTTGCAGCCAGTCCTCGATGTCCTCGTGTGCGTCTCCGTGGAACGGCGTCGGAGTTTTGGGTGCGACGGGCAGGTATACGACGGACGGAGCAGCCGGGGCCTGCGCCTGGTCGGCCATCGTCGTCTTCTTCGGCTTGGGCTTGTCCAGTAGCAAACCGTATTCAGGATCCTCTCCCTTGATGCGCCGGCTGGTCCGAGTTTCGGGTTCCGCGGGGAGTGGTCTTCTCACTGGGCTTGGTACCGGACTTGCACTGCGGGATCTTGGAGGAGAACGCTGTACAGGCATGCGGTACCCCGCACCTCCACCAAAATGTCACGAGTGGTGACCAGAATAACAATAAATAAACAGGAAGAACTAAACGTTTAATGTGGCGAACTTGTGCCAAAGCAAAAAGAGAATAGAAAATAATAACAAAGCGTCGCGAGCGTCGAGGTCGGCGAGACAGCAGAGTCGAGCGCTGGGGCGAAAACTGACTGGACAAGGTCGCGGGCTGCCTCTTATCTAGAGTGAGTCACTATCTCGAAGATTCGGCGGAGAAGGTTCGAGCGTAGCGCGCTCGGGGCGAGAATGAACAAGCACTTTCTAGAACAACAAAAACAAGGATGAACGATAGTTATGTCCGCAGCAAGAATGAACGAGAACTTTCTACAAGTCCGTGACCCTGCGCGCGGCAATATATTAGGTCGCATTCTGTCACGAGGTACACACGGCAGATTGTCACTAATCGAAAAATAACGTACTTCATTTATAGGTACAATCGACTAAAAGTCCGAGACAAAGTCAGAACGAGATCGCAGAAGGAGCCAGCGCAGCATGGTGTGTATAGCTTGTGACAACTCATTTTTATGTGTCATTATTTGCCGCTCGCGTTCATTTCCCTTGCTTAATTTGTAGAAGGGGCTTCCACAAGTGTGCGGAAATCAGGCTGCACTGCTGAGGATTAAATCTCTTAAGTTTAATTGCTCATTGTAGTATGATTGCACCCTTTGCAACATGTTAACATGACATCTTCAACAAATTTCAGGAGGTTGACTGGTTTACTCAGTTGCGAACATCATGCAAGAAAATGTTTGAGAAGCACTAACATTCACTAGCATCCATGATCAGCTCATAATATTAACGGTCTGTGGGTTAGTGTGTCGAATGTTGACCTGAAGTTGGCATTGTAAGTCGGGGGAATCTGGGTAACACTGATATCTTTTTCTGAGTGAACTGGACCTTTACAGAGTGCTTTGCTTCTGTATGTTAAAAATGGATATTTATTGGCAATAGAAACTCTGGTACCACAGTGATTGTACAGACTCGTGTCCTTCATTCGGACTATTTTGGCCAATTGGTGAACCGGGACGACTGGGGCACGTTGCCCTTGGGCAGCTGTCAGTTTCCACCTCTGGAAACTCGTAGCAGTCACTACTTTCCACACTTTCCCTCTCCTGCTTGAATTGGACCAGGGCTCTTCGGTTCCGTTCGATTCGGAAACCGTGCCTCAACTCTACCACATACGAGCGCGGCCGGCTGGCCGGCTGAAGGACCACGCCCTTTTGTCTGCGGTCTTTCACCTAGACTACGTCACCGGGCTTTAACTGAGGCAGGTGACGCGCCGCATGGCGGCTGTTATAGAAGCGGCGTTGCGTATCCCTAAGGAGCGTGTCTTTTCGACGAACCTCCTTCAGGTTCGGCGTACTTGGCGCCAGTTTCTTTGGGTGGAGTGGAAGCGTGGTACGGAGCCGCCGACTCATGAGCAGCTCCGCTGGCGTGCTGCCTAGTGGTCCCGGGGTCTCCCTGTAGGCTAACAAAGCCAAATAGGGATCATTAGACTTCAACAGCAGTCTTTTAACGGTTTTCACCATCCTTTCGACTTCGCCGTTCGCCTGCGGAAACCTCGGGCTCGATGTCACGCTTCTGAACCGGTAGTCTCTCGCGAACTGCCTGAATTCCTGGCTAACAAATTGTTTGCCGTTATCCGTCACAAGAACTTCCGGTATGCCATGCCTCGAAAATATACTTCTAAGTTGTTCTACAACATGGGAACTAGTCAAGTCTTCAAGGCGGCACAGTTCTGGAAAGCGAGAAAGGTAATCCACTACTAACAAATAGTTACTTCCTTTCATGTGAAAGTTGTCTGCTGCCACCCTTTCCCATGGCCTAGACGGAGTCTTAGTCGGCATCATAGGCTCTGACGGCTGTTCACGGTACTCTGCACAAACCCTGCAATTTGTGACAACTGAAGCAAGCTGCGAGCTTAGGCCAGGCCACCACACGGACTCTAGTGCTCTGGCCCTGCACCGGACAATACCTTGATGCCCTTCGTGGAGCTGCTTTAAGACCTCGCTTCTTAGTGGCTGGGGAACCACGAGGCGGCTGCCTTTCAGAAGGACGCCCTTACAAATACTGAAAGTTCCACGTTCTTGCCAATAAGGCTTTAGCACGGCCGGTAAAGAGGTTATGCTGGGCCACCCTTCTCGAGTAAAGCGAATTAACTGTTGGCAAGTATCATCACCTGCTTGCTCTTCGGCAACCGATTTGAAGCTGTCAGACTCGCTCAACTCTGACAACGAACCTGCCACAAAACTGCTTACTTCTTCTACTGAGAGGCAGTTCACCATTCGCTGTCCCCGCAGTGGTGCCCGTGATAGTGTATCAGCAATCACAAGGTTTTTACCTGGCACATACTTGACATCGAAGCTAACCCGCATCAGCCGCATCCTAAACCTTTGAATGCGCGGTGGAAGCAAATCCAGTGGGGAGTTTCCCAGCAAAGTCACCAACGGCTTATGGTCAGTTTCTACAGCAAAATGCAACCCCCTTAGGTAACTTTCAAGGCGCTCTGCGGCCCAAGTAGGAGCCAAGGTCTCCTTCTCAATTTGCGCATAGCGCATTTCTGTAGGCGTTAGAGACCTTGAAACAAAAACTACAGGTCTTTGCTCTTTGTTGGGCTGCAGCTGTAACAAAACTGCACCTAATCCATATGACGAAGCATCCGCCGAAAGAATCGTCGGGTACTTTGGGTCATATGTTGCCATGCAACTATCCGAACCGATAGTTTTTTTTAGATACTCAAACGCCGCCTCTTGAGCGTCAGTCCAAAGCCATTCTGCAATCTGTTGCAGCAGCTGACGTAACGGTGCTGCTTTCTTAGCCAGATTGGCGATGAACCGCTAACAGTGATTAGCAAGACCCAACAGCCTGCGCATCTCAGTCACGTTCGTTGGTGCCTTCATATCAGTTATCGCTTGAACCTTCGCGGGATCGGGGCGTATGCCGTCTTTGCTCACCACACAACCGAGGAAAGAAAGCTCCTTCACGCTGAATAGGCATTTTTCTTTGTTCAAGGTTACACCGGCTTTGGAAAGTCGCTCCAGAGTGCGATGCAGACGCTCATCGTGCTCTTTCTGGTTGCAGCCAAAGAACAGCACATCGTCCATCAGGTTTACCACCCTCGCGATTCCATTAAGAATTTCACTCATGCGCTTCTGAAAATACTCAGGAGCTGAGGTTATCCCGAAGGGCAACCTTTCGAAGCAGTAACGGCCGTATGGCGTGATGAACGTAGTTAACCGCTGGCATTCTTTCGCCAACTTTACTTGATGGAAACCCGAGTTGGCGTCGAGTTTTGAAAACACCGCAGCTCCACCGAGCAACGCTAGAGTATCGTCAACTGTGGGAAGTACGAAACGTTCCCGTCTTACATTCTTGTTGAGTTGAGTCAACACAAATACGTACGTCTCCGGACGGCTTTAAGACCGGAACTATGCCCGCACACCACTCAGTTCGGCCTTCGACTTTTCTAATGACTCCATTGGCCGCCATTTTGTCAAGTTCTTTTTTTACGGCCTCTCGAAACGGGATGGGAATACGACGGGCGGTGTGAATGGCGTAGGGCACACTCTCTGGTTTCAGACGAATGCAATATTCGCCTTTCATGGTTCCCAGACCATTGAACAAGGAAGGATAGCTAGTTTCCACCGATGCTTGATTGACAAACTTTACTATTCCTAAGGCTTCGATGGCTGGTAAGCCTATGATGACAGATTTTACTAATTCAACGACAAAAACCGTTTTCGAGTGGAATTACGCTTCCACAAAATGGTGGCCACGAACTGTCCTTTGACCTTCAAATCCTCATTGCCTGGCCCCTTTAAAGTGACATTAGAACGCTCAAGCTGACCTGGTAATCCTGAAACTACTGAAACTTCAGCTCCCATGTCGATTTTCGCAGAAACGAGCGTATCATTGATAGGCACCTCTACCGTTCTAGCTTTGGCGCTTGTAACTCCCAAGGAACAGACAAAACTACTGCGGTTCGCAGTTCGCGTTCAATTCTCGACACTGCTGGCGCGTACCTTGGAGGCTCTTACTTGTTTAGTCGAGCAGACGGTGGCGAAATGTCCTCGGTTCCCGCACTTGTGGCATACTGCTCCTCGGGCTGGGCACGAAGAACGGGAATGCGGGCCTCTCCCGCATGTTGAACACTTCGGAGCGCTGTTGGTGTAGTGTCCGACGCGTTGACTGTTCTTTGTTCTTGGTCGATGCCCGTGGGGCTTCCCTTCACGGCGAACCGCGTCGACCTCGGCGCTCGACGACACAGCCTCCGAAAGTTCCGTGGAACCACTGCGAAGCTCCTTTTGTTGTCGTTGCACACTTTCTTTTAGACGTGCCTTCGCAAGGGCGCTTGCCAGTGTCAGCGTCGCGTAGGCCCACAACGAAGCGGTCGCGAACCATCCGCTTTTTTACTTCGCCGTAGTCGCACCGGTCTGCCAGCGTATGAAGGGCTGTGGCAAACCGGTCCACTGTCTCGCCTGGTTCCTGACAGCGGCGATGGAAGCACGCGCTTTCATAAACCAGGTTGCGTGCGGCGACAAAGTAGTCGTCGAACTTTTGCTTGGCAACGGCGTATTTCTTCCGAGTCTTCTTCAGACGGTTGAAGGTCTGGAATATCTTGCGTGCCTGCCGTCCCATGGTGTACAGTAGGGTCCGTACCTGAGCTTCCTCTGTCCGCTCGTTCAGTCCAGAGGCGAACCGGTAATCGTCGAAGTCCTGAACCCAAGCAGGCCATTCTGACGTTTTTCAAAGTTGAAGCTCGGCGGTGGCAGTACCGGGAAAGGTCCCGGCTGGAACAAAACCTTGTCTTCGTCGCCGGGCATGCCTGGTTACCCTTGGACGGCGGCCACGGCAGAAAGTGGGCGACGGACCACAAAGAATGGCAGGTGTCTCATTCCACTTCTGACACCATATCGTGTTTTCTACCGGGATGAACCGAAGACTTCCAGCCGCAGGTAAGGACGGACAGGCCCAAAAAAGCCCCGAGTTTATTCCAGCAATCCAATATATACAGAGGTCCGGTCACATGATAATAGACAAGCACGGTACACTTTCGGCAAGTCATATCGAGGGGTGATAGATGTCCGGTCACATGATGATGACGAGCACGGTACACTTTCCGCAAGTCATATCGAGGGGTGATAGATGTCCGGTCACATGATGATGACGAGCACGGTACACTTTCCGCAAGTCATATCGAGGGGTGATAGAGTACCGCGTGGCAGTATCGCGCTATACGCAGGAGACCGATAACACTGGTACGAGAGTTTTCGGTGAATGCTTAAGAGTGGTGCTACTTTTAGGACCGTCTTAGACCCTTCGGTAAAGTGTGCTACTACGCGGATTGTACTTGCCCTTTTCACAGAACGGTCAACCGCAAACACCACACCCGAGCCAGAACCTGACGCCGACGACCCCATCGCGGATCCTTATGAAGGTTACGTGCATGGACGATCCAGCCCCACAACGGTCCACAAAGCTGGTACGAGAGTTTCCGGTGAATGCTTAAGAGTGATGCTACTTTTAGGACCGTCTTAGACCCTTCGGTAAAGTGTGACACTACGCGGATTGTACTTGCCCTTTTCACAGAACGGTCAACCGCAAACAATACACCCGAGCCAGAACCTGACGCTGACGACCCCATCGCCGATCCTGATGCAGGTACGTGCATGGACGATCCAGCCCCGCAACGGCCCACAGAGCTGGTACGAGAGTTTCCGGTGAATGCTTAAGAGTGGTACTACTTTTAGGACCGTCTTAGACCCCTCGGTAAAGTTTGACACTACGCGGAATGTGCTTGCCCTTTTCACAGAACGGTCAACCGCAAACACCACACCCGAGTCAGGACCTGACGTCGACGACCCCACCGCTGATCCCTATGCAGGTTACGTGCACAGAGGATCCAGCCCCGCAATGGCCCACACAGCTGGTACGAGAGTTTCTGGTGAATGCTTAAAGGGGTACGGAAACGAAATTTTAGCGCCCAACTTTTTCCATATATATGGGCTAGGGACAGGCACCACCTCGGAAATATCAATATCGCGCTGTAAAACACAGGAGAACTCATTTTAAACCTAATTAAACGATTTCAAATTCACATCTGGTGGATGGTGGGAAAGTACTCGTGACATATCTTGTGGCATAGGAGCATCGCCGTTCTGCGGCAATACGGCCTGCCGGCAGAATTAGCCTAGGCCTGAACGCATTTGCAGAGCCTTCTCGGAGAAAACCAAAGCGTAGTTGGTCACAGTGAGCTCGTTCTCGTTGCGGCTCTGTTTGAACTACGAGAGTGTCAGCAAGAGCCACGCAAATACCTGTTCACACTCGGAGCGGACACGTGCGTTTGATGGAAGTGCTGGATTCGCTCTGTTAGACCGAATTTCGGTACGCGCTTCTAGACCGACCTTTTACGATTGCAACTCGATACTGATATGACACTCGGCAAAGGAAGGTTTGACCGACATCGCGTAGCTCCCACGAACTGCTATAGCTCGACAGTGACGTAGCGTCGTGTCAGAATGAAAATGGCATACTAATAACAAAGTGTACATACCGTGTTGCGAAGGTAATTCGTATGGCGTTTATTTGAGCTCTATATCACACAAAACAAGGGGATAGAATCAATGAAAGTCCCTTTCGACGACAGCGTTCGTCACCGCTGCCTAGGAAAACGAGGAGATCGAGATGACATGGGGAAAAGATTGACCTCTGAAATTTAGTTCAGGGATCAAACCAGACTTGTACACGTTACTGAAAAAAAGTAACTGATTACAATTACAATTACTACAGTCAAAAAAGTAACCGATTACCGTTACTGATTACTGCCTCACAGAAGTAATTGAACAATTACTGCAAAGTAATTGATTACTTTTCAAGTTACTTTCACGTTACTTTTTATTGCGATGACAGAAATACACAAATACACAGTAAAATATTGCGTACACAATTTTGTTTGGTTATTGTTCCTTTTTTTGTTTAAATAATAATTGGGTTGTGTGTGTGTTTGTACAGCCTAGAACTTGGTCTGCCTCAATGGGCAAAGAGTCTCCCAGCTGTAGATGAGAAATTTAGCCAGTGCGGTACAGCCGCTAGCCTGGGGTCTTTAACGTGCATCACGCAGTAGTGATACACGACCGCACGCCGGTACGATGCTCATCCTTTTTTTGTTTTCAGACCCGGACCTTGTCGTGTAGCTGACGCGTCGACCTAAGGAACAAAGCCCACTAAAAAGTCAATAGCGAGTTCCCGCTTCCCGTCGACTTCATCAGCAATCTGCAACGAGATCCGGAACTCCCCAGCCAAGGCTGGTGGCGCGCTTGTAGAAGAGCGTGGCGTAAAAGAAAAAAGGATTTGCCGACTAATCCTAGTTTTATTTTTTTTAGATGTTAAAAAAAATGTCAATCATTTTTGCTCCATGGCTGAGTGACAATGCTGATTTTTGTGAGAAAAAATATTGTGGGATGAAAAATGTAATTGGTAATTGTGTAATCCATTTTGTAATTGATTACAGAAAAAAAGTAATTGAATTACTCCGAGCGTTACAGCTTGACAAATGTAATTGAAGCGTTACAAATTACACTTAACTGTAATTGATTACAAGTAATCAATTACTTGTAACGCGTTACGTACAAGTCTGGATCAAACTATTCATCCGGGAAGGGTCCACAAGGGTGGTCGCGCGGGCATATTCCATTCAGCAGGCCAGCCGGTCATGGGCAGACGGTCTTGGCTAAAGACTGCCGGAGCAACGGTGCGCCGAGTCGGTGTTGCTGCTAGGCCTATTATATTCTGCCGAGCTCGCTTGATCGGTAGAATCGTGGCCGCTCCAGCTCTTCTCGGGTCTTTGTCAATCCTCCGTTCTTGATCGTCGTGGTCTGTTTCAAGTGCTCCTTCCTTTTTTCCTTGCTGATTGAAGTCTAGACGCACGAGAACAGCACGTGGAAAAATAATTGTCCGTTGGTTGTCGCTACCAAGTAACTGTGCGACACTGTTGGCCATGTTGATTTGATCGTAAAAAGTGCGTAAGACAGCTTCGAAGCTATTGTAGGATTCTGTCGTAACCTGCGCCAAAGTTACGTCAATTTCGTTTCGAGAATACGGGTTTTCTCTCAAATTTGTCGTACGCACTTTTTTCGTCGTGAGTTCGCTTTGAGAATCCGGCCTCATCAGAGCTGGTTTTGTCAGTGGTGCTGTGGTTGCCGACTTGCCGTGATGCAGCGTGCGTGCAGCCCTTGCACATCTCAAACGGCCACGTTGTCACAAGTCGTAAATCGTCGACGCGCCACAAAGTGGCAACGCTCGTAACCACAACATCCACGCCATAGGCTTTCTCGTCTGGGACAAGTGACGTCATGAATGCGTCCAATATCCCAAGACGCATCGCGCTCTCCGATGGTTGATTTTTGAGCGCGCGCCCAGTCTTCTTTTTGGATGGCTATATTTTTCAACCTCAGGGTGAAAAATATAGCCATCCGTTTAAGATACAAACGTGCGATTATGATTTAAGGATATCATTGATCATATTGAACCTATTTCTGACCATAATAGGTGTATTTCAAGTTTCGCTTCAGTATCCCTTTAAGAATGGTGCTACTTTTAGGGCCGTCTTGAACCCTTTGGTAAAGTTTGATACCACACGGAATGTACTTTCCCTTTTCACAGAACGGTCAGCCGCAAACACCACGCCCGAGCCAGGACATGACGCCGACGACCCCACCACCAATCCCGATGCAGGTCACTTGCACGGGGGATGCAACCCCGCAATGGCCCACACAGCTGGTACGAGAGTTTCCGGTGAATACTTAAGAATGGTGCTACTTTTAGGAACGCCGTGAACCTCCCCAGATAGGGGGCCAGGCCAGGGGACGGGGGGTGGGGAGAGGCGAGTGTTGTACGGGCATCACAATCTCTGGCTAGCATGGCTTAACAGGTAATGCTGCAAAATGTAATCTTGTCGCTAAGCGAACATCCACTGGCATGCCTGCCACTGAAGCTGCAGACAACATAGAAGCGCAGAGGGGTGCAATGGCACAAGAAGGAATTAGTCTTGGCACACACTAAGGGTTTGCAGAAAAATCCGACAGGCAGCTGTGATAGTACTGGGCATCACGTGTCATGGCGTTTCAGCTCAAATTGGATGCAGTAGTACTGTGCTCTTCAACCCTCATGCTGCCTACGAGCACCTGACTTTTCTGGGGAGCGCTGCCCTAACAGCTATCATTTTAACTGGCCATCACACAAAGGAACATGCCCATCCTTCTCACTGGGATAGGTGGAGGTACTTTTGATGCTCAGGGCAGTTGACCGATTGCCGAGCATGTTTCGGCTATCTATCAATATCGGAGCATGAAGGGAAAAACTGATTTATTCTGTCGGAGGCACATTCTTCCTATTTGCGCTTTAACGACCCCTCTTAGATGATCTGTGGCCAATTGTGTGAGACAATGTAACCTTCACATGCGTCATTTTCACAGCAGGACCATTCAAAAAGGTCACATAGTACTCAAATGTTCCACAATCTGTTGCGATAACATAGCTTGACTGATGAGATAAAACATTCATTCTCATCATGCTTCTTTACGTTGAGATAGGGGCCAAAACACACTTGGCAATCACTCTGCTGCCTGAGCACCCCAGCTACCTCCCCCACTTTAGTTAAAAAGTTGGGTATGTTCTGTCACATGATGATGCCCCACATTATGGTTTTTAGAAACTCATATCAAAGCATTGTAGATGTAAGGAACTAAAAAAAATATCAGCAATCATCAGGGACACAAATATTGACATCCTCGTACATGAATCTGTTGCGTCTTGATTGGCCCAAACTATGGAAGTTTTCTACAAAGAGTGCAAATGATTGTTACACTCATGTTGATCTTACTTTATTATTGTACAGATCTGCCTGCCAGGACCACAATATGTGCTGAAGTCGGCTCAATCGTGGAGAAGCCCGTAGCAGACAAGGGTATGTTTCTCATATTGAAGATAAAATAGGGTGAAACCCCATGTGAAGGTACGAGGGCTGGGCTTTTCATGTCATTCACATTTTGCGTATTTTCAGGAATGCAAGCTGATGATGGGGCACGTAAGCAAGTGGTACAATATCAGAAAGAGTTGAACATCCTACGACTGGAAGTGTACTTCCCACGTGAAAATCTGGAGAAGAAAAGGCGTCACGGAGGAAACTTTTCAAAATAACGAGGAGCTGACAAAATACTACACTGGGCTCCCCAACTTCAGCATGCTCCACATGGTATTTAAACTAGTGAAGCAGTTGGTGAGGCATATCCCAAACATTGTCCTCACACAGTTTCAGGAGTTCATAGCAACTCCTATCAGACTTCGTCTGAACACTCCACTGCGAGATCTGGCCTACAGGTAACATCACATGATATATTGCCACTAAATAGCTGTTTTTTAATACTTTGATGCTTCTTTTTTGCAGATTTGTGGTGTCTGAGGCAACCATCTCTAGAAGCATTACAAAGTGGGTTGACGTTCTCTACTTAGGCCTCGACAGAGTCATCAGGTGGCCAACCAGGAAACAGCTGAAGCGGACGATGCCAATGTGCTTTTGTGCTGCGTTTGGCACTGAAGTTGCAGTCATTATTGACTGCTTTGAGGTATTTATAGAGAGGCCCACATCCCACGTGGCCAGGTCACTGACCTGGTCACAGTATAAACATCATAACACTGTTAAGTGCTTGATCGGCATCGCACCGCAGGGGACAGTTACATTCATATCTCGAGGATGGTGCGGGCGAAGCACTGATAAACTGATAGCTGCGAGCTCGGGAATTTTAGAGAATCTCCAGCCTGGAGACTGTATCCTAGCGGACAGGGGATTCACTATCGAGGAGTCCATAGGCCTGTATTGTGCTCGCCTCCACATGCCAGCCTTTACGAGAGGGCAGAAGCAGTTGGCACCATGGAGTGTTGAGGCGACCCGTAAGCTAGCAAATGTCCGCATTCATGTGGAGCGAGTCATCGGCTTGATTCGAAATAAGTATGTTATTACAAAAAGTGTCATACCAATCGATTTGCTTTGCGCAGAGGGCCAGGATCGTGCAACTACCTTGGACAAGATTGTTTTTGTCTGCTCCACACTGACCAGCCTGTGCGACTCAGTTGTGCAGTTCAACTGACATGGAACAGTAATTGGAACAAAACACTACAAGCCTCATATCCGCATTTTACCGTCGCTTACTTTTACCATATCCTCCCTCTGCTCAACCTTCACGGATAACTGCAGCACGGTTTTGTGATATTTGCAATTTGCACAATAACATTGTTTTTTTTTCGTTTTTAGAGCGGAGCTCTTAGGGGCCCGTTCCCGGCTTGAGCGGCGTCGGCGTCGGCGTCGGCGTCGGCGTCGCCGTCGGCGTCGGCGTCGGCGTAACCGCAACTCTCGTGAGGGTTACGAGGGTTACGAGGGTTAATCTCATGAGGGTTACCCTCACGAGGATCACGAGGGCCACGAGGGTTACTTACCCTCGTAACCCTCACGAGGGTTACGAGGGTTAGTTATCCTCAAAAAGGTTACCTTCACGAGGGTTACCCTCACGAGGGTTACTTACCCTCGTAACCCTCACTAGGGTTACGAGGGTTAGTTACCCTCAAAAGGGTTACCTTCACGAGGGTTACCCTCACGAGGGTCACGAGAGTTACGAGAGTTACCCTCACGAGGGTCACGAGAGTTACCCTCACGAGGGTCACGAGAGTTGCCCTCACGAGGGTTACTAGGGTTACCCTCACGAGGGTCACGATGGTTACCCAGGTCACGTGACCCCCCGTTGACGTCATAGCCACTGATGACGTCACCGGCATCCGCATCGTCATCGTCATCATCACTGACGACGTCATCAGTGACGTCACTGATGACGTCACCGGCATCCGCATCGTCATCATCATCATCACTGATGGCGTCATCAGTGACGTCACTGATGACGTCATCGGCATCGTCACGTGGCCCCAGGTCACGTGACCCCCCGACGTCACGTGACGCCCCAAGGTCACGTGACTCACACAAGGTCACGTGACCCCCCGCCCCCCGAGGTCACTTGACCCACCCCCCCAGTACCCTTCCCTCCTCCTCCTCAAGAGCTGCGCTCTAATTCGGCGTTACAGGGAGTTGTAAACGGCTTTCATTTTTTGTTTGTTTTTCACACTGTAGCGCGGGTCACACATTGTTGTTGCATGCTTTTTCGAGCAATTGTACTGTCAGCACTTCAGCCACCTTGCACGTCTGCGATCCCTTCCATTATAGTCGAGTTTGGTGCACCGAAAACATGTGTTCTTTTTGGGCAGTTTGTTTGATTTAATGGCATAGACTAGGAGTGGTCAGACGCATATGGTCCAAGAGCCATAAAAAAATAACCGCCTTAGTGAAGAGCCGCTGTACAATAGGGGGCGTGGTAAGTTTCTTTATTTCTTCATCACAGCCCCAGGCCACAGTGAGTTAACTAATGCAGCCCTAGTTCAGTGAGTTTCTGTGTTGTGTTTCATCAATAGTGATGCGAATAGCTTGAAGTTTGGCTTGAACAATATTGTAGTTCGGAGCAGTTCGGTTAGGTGGTCGAGCCCGCATTCTTTCCAACCATAGCAAATGCGTCCTCGGTTGCAACTGCGACACGTTTCTGCACAGGAATGCCAAACTTCTCTAAAGTTGTTGAGAAGGCGGTCGTGATCCTTCTGAAATTCCTTCTAAACAATAAAGAAAAGAGGATGTTTTGACACGTACCACTGAAAAACAGTCAACTGCAAGTATGGTGGCACAAACCCGAAGCTTTCCTCCTCGGGGAAAACGGGGAGTTCAACGAGAGGGGGATGCATTTACCAAGGAGCGACGAGCCGTATGCGGCTTGCAAGCCCCTGGCATAGACGTTGAGCAGTTTGCTGTCACGAAGGTGGGTATCGCATTGCTAGGTCTCATTGGAGATAGCTTGCTTCTTTGTGTTTCACGTTGAGTTTACTCTCAGTTCTTATTTTTCACCGTCCAAGAAATCGATTCTAAGCTTCTCAATACGGTGGGGGTTCCATACCTTCGAACTGCCAGCAAATGGGTCACATGTTGCAAAATCTGTCCTCTTTTCCCAATCTTTCTGAGAATGTACAGAGCAACTGCATGGTTTTCGGACACCACTTGCCGATGATTAAATACCGACCGCACACGTCTCATCGAAAGTGTTTGCAGAACCAGTTTTTGTTTAACTTCTTCCTCACCAATTAGTAAAACAAAACCATTTACCCTTTTGAGGGTTCATTGTACAGCACCTTTTTGCCTTGTTTTGAAGAACCAGTGTTTCCATGCTTTTTGTACCCATACACTTCAAGGGGATCAGTTCACTCGCATTGAGATTTATCACAAGGCACGTTTTTGCCCCGTTTGACCCATCACAATTGGGATACACGGTTCTGTTTTCTTTGCACCTCTTTTCTTGTGGCCCTGTTTTCCTGGAAGTCTATGCCAGCACATGAAATGACACCATTTATGCTTGTGTGAAGTTTATTGCAGTGTTTTCATGCCAACAGACTTGGAATTAAACATTTTCATCTACATTGAGGATCATCGCACAGCACCATTCAATCTGTTTCAATGCACCACAATCACATTAAACAGTTTTATTTTATTTCCACCTCTTGAGGTTGGTTTCCACACTCTGCCAACACTTGAAACCATTTACTGTAAAATCCCGAGAGATAGCCCACCTAAAATCAAGGGAAAATCTGGTAAAAATATGTGGTGGGCTAACTTTCAGTGTACAAGAGTAGTAAGTTGGGCGAGCTGGTAAACGTTGAACATGGTTAAAATCGCGCACAAAGACGTGTGTACTGTGTACAATCAAGAAAAGTTGAAACCATTATATTTTAGGTCATGCTTCCCTTCAAGCTTGTTATCATGGCGAGGGGCAACGAAGTAAAGACGACTGCTTCCCATTCATCAATGACCGGGTATATCCCGCCGCAGATAACTAGCCGCATTTACGTGCCGAGGTTATCATGGATCCCAACACTTCTATTACTAGAAGTGGGCTATCCTTCGGTGTTTAAAAATATATATAAACTCAAGCAAGATGTAGCGGGCCACCTTTCGGGAGTGTGGCATCTCTCGGGATTTTACGCTATGCTTGGATGAAGTCTATTGCACAGCCTTGAACCCCATTCCCATTCGTCGGAGCATAGTCTCTCATTTGCAGTGGGTGCAGAGCCACTGTTTGCGTGGTGCTCTTTTAATGCCAACACACTTCCAGTGAAACCACTTACGCTCACACTGGGGGTTATCACAGAGCACCATCTTGCCCTGTTCTGGTCCATTGCAATAGCAATAGGTAGTCCTGTTCTCTTTGCGTTCTTCCCGAGGCTTTGAAAATGCCTTGTAAAGCAGCTCTGGCAGAAGCACACACTTGAAGAAGTTTGTGCACTTCGAAACCATAACCTCGGCGATCTCAACATCAAAGGTAATCCTCTCAATGCAGATTTCTTCGGTGGTCCACACTACATAGTCACAATAACTCAAATTACAAACATACATTTGCATCTGGACCTGGTAGAAATGAGCATGCTTTCTTTTCAGTTGCATGCACTCTCCGTCGGGGAGAGCCAGGCTACTACTCTTTAGGCAGATACACTCTATGATGGTGCAGTCCCGACTACTGTACGGGCATTTCACTTCACGTACGCCTTCCCCACAGCACTCGCACCTAACAACACCATATGGCGACGCTCCAAGCCATGAATGAGTAGGACTTAGGTGGAGTCCGGACTTACGGCACTGGAAGTTTAAATGGCGAGTGGATTGTGCATCTATGTACATTTCCCTTGCACCTTCTTCTTTCTCATTACCCCAAGCCGTGGCTTTTGTTGTAAATCTGTGATTGTCCGGGTAACAGAGCCGTTGAATCAGACTTTCTGACGGAATTCCTACCGATGTGGCGCACACAGCTTTGGCATTGGAAGCCGTCACCCTGCCCGCACGAAAAACAAGCCACTTCCTGCATGAAGTTTGTGGGCTTGTCTCTTCTTCGATCAGTGTCAGCACCTTCAATAAAAATAAGTATTTCAAGAAACAAAATGGGCAAACAAGAAGGATGGGAAACATTGGTACAACCATGACATAAATTAACCTAAAACGGTAGTACTTTGCTTAGCCGGACGGGCGGCTACAGACTTGCAGGTTCGAACCCTGGCCAAGATGCCCACAATATGATAGAAGCTTATTGCAGAGAAGGTGCATTGAGGGTAATAAAGATTTCGGTTGCACATCAAAAGATTCCCACATGGTCAAGATCTGTACCTAGTGTTTTCTTTTTTCGGCGTTTTGTTTCCATTCAGTTTATATTGCTGTTTAATCCCACTCCTCTGTAATGCCCGCGGGTTCTGAGAGTATAATAAATAAATGAAATGAAATGAAATTAATCCTCAGTCGTTCACTTGGGCGTGCTGGATGCCGTTCGCTGGTCTGGCACGTAAGCTCCTAAATTAGAATTTCTCCATCTTGCCTGCACCATTTTTTCATCATGAGACACTGAACTCGAATGCTTACGTTGGGTTCAATGTGAATGTCGCTGGCAACCTTTTCACATTCTTTCATGATGATGTCCCATGACGGCTGCACTCCTTTCTTGCACATGTTGTTCAGCACGGCAGTCTTGTACTTTGACGCTGTGGGTTCGTACTGCTCGGCGTAGTCGTCCACGAGGGACAGAAACGCAGGCTTTGTGCCTGCACTGCTGACATCGGCGAGGAACTGGGCCCACTGCTGATCATCTGGCCGCGAGGCTGCTGGTTTGGGTGACCGCAGGGCTTGCAAGTGAGACGGCTGTGCATCGTCAATTCGCCGTTTCTTGGCGGTGGCTGATGAAAAGTCCACTTTCGAAATGGGCACACACTCCAAGTTATTACAGTAGGCTGGCAGCCACATGTTGTCTTTTTCTGTGCAGGCCCTTGCGTCCCTGTGTTTGACGACGACCTCTAGGTAGAACAACACTGCTCCAATATGCGAACACGCTTCACCAAGTCCAGCCATGCAATCGCAGTGTCCTAGAATGACCTCGCCATCTGGTTTCACCAGCAACCAGGGCTGCAGGCAGCCTTCCCTGGTGCTTTGGGAGTGGTTGACCTGAAATTGAACGACAAAACAACAATATTAACTGAAATAGTTGCACCACCTGCCTCACGTTTGCTATTAAAAACTTAGTGTATCCAGCATAGAAATAAAGCTGGAAGCAGATGTGTGGGGACCCTCAGCCGTTGGAAGTTACACTAAAACGGAGTGCAATAAGAAAACCTACCCTTAGCGAAAAGTCGTTCAAAATCAGTATACTGAAAGTATACTAATAGTGAACTTGGGGTATGTACTGAAATCGTACTAGTTTCACACTTTTATGAAACAAAATAGTATACCTTTAGTACACCCCAAGTACCTATGTAGTATACCATAAATGCACATCGAGTGTACCTTTAGCAAACTATAAGTGCACGTTTAGTACACTACATTTATGCTTTTAGTGTACTAAATTTGCACTACCAGTATACATATATGCGGAGTGTCCCAGATAACTTACACAAAACTTTAAAAAAACAAAACAAAAAAACGGAGCGTTCTGCGGGAGTGAAACCGACTGTACGCTGTTAGAATGTCTCTTGCGAAAGTGCACGAAATTGTTTTAGTGAGCCTATTTATTTAATTAAGAGTAACAAGCTAACTTTTGAAATCTTCGTTTAAAAGCCGAAGTGTGAAATGGAAAGTTGTAGAGCGCATTAAGAAACACCCAATTAAACTATTCTCAACAAGGTGCCCTTTGCATGCCCCTTTTTCCTAGCCTTCAAAAAAAACGCCCGCGAAATACAAAAAAAAAATACCGCGTGACAACTCGCTTCCCCAATCACGGCGTGCGAGCGCGCCGCGAATGTGCGTTCTTTGAAGGCCGGAAAAAAGCACGAAAACGCATTATGTTTCAAACACTTTAATTGGGTGTTTTTCAATGCGCCCTGCAACTTTACAGTTGACATCTTGGCCCTTAAAAAATATCTGAAAGGTTAGCTCAATAATATTAGTTATTTACATAACCAGGCGCATTAAAAAAATCTGCGCACTTTCTCAAGAGGCTTGCTAACGACAGTCGATTTCACTCCTGCAGAGCCCTCCGGTGTTTTTCTAAGTATGGTGCAAGTTATCCGGGGCGCCGTGTATGTCGGGCGTTCTGAATGGAAAGAACGGTCTCAAATTGGCCAGAAAAATCGGCGCCTGCATGTAAAAAGCCGACTTTTCAAAGGTGTTTTTTTTTAACGGCTGTATTCCAACCTGTGAAATTTCATGTCATATTGCTCCATTCTCGTGAAATGTTAACAAACGCCGTTGACAACTCAATTGATGATGATAATGCAGAGGCGCCACCATCGGGAGATGAACTTTTAAAAATGAGTCAGGAAATTAACGAGGAAATCTTTGGCAGCTCTATTCCTCGTGAGAATGACGCACTGGCGTTTTCTGAAACTGTGTGAGAAAAGCCATGAAGAAGAGGTGCATTGCATTTTTCAACTGAAAGTATGTATGTGTAGCATACAAACATTATGATCAGTGTTCTTTGCGTAATTGATAAGACAGAAATTGAAATCCTCCTTATCACTTTATTCAAGTTTCCGGGCCTGCCTCACTGTACACTCTCTTTTGTGATGATGGTATGCCATTACATCCTGCGTAAAAAGAGAAGAGAAAATTAGCCTATGCCACTCTATGACATAACATCACATAATTCGCTCAAAGGACCACTATGTGAGGGAGGCAAGATAGTAACAACGTTATCCTGACAAAAGGGTGAGGAAAATCGGACAATATCGTTTCTGAAAGCCTGACATGTCAGACATTGTTGGTGTGCCTTCTTTGCATGCCCAGGGCTATGCTACAGGTAATAGCGTTCATTGCAGGGCACAACATTTATTACCTCAAATCTTAGGCACCATAAAGAAAAAAAAGAAAAGATTCAAGGTTGCAGCTTCTACATTTTAAGCACATGAATTGATGAAGGCCACAACGAAAACATCTGAGAATGGCCAATTTCAGGGCTGTGTGTGCTAATAATAAAATTATACTTTAGAAGCTTAGTACAATACGGTATTCGATATTGGTTAAAAGATTAATTGTACTACTGTAAACGACCTAATTTTCGCGAAGGCTTAGTTTTTACGAGTTTATCGAAATTGCTCAAAATTGGTCATGCAAAAAAGTAACACCATGGATACGAATGCATTGAACATTACTCCTGATTGCAAAATTTTGTACCTGGAAAGTATTCTCAACACAAACACTTCATAAAATGAATGAAATATTGAGCTGGCGCAATCAAAGTCGTTTATGCCATTCAAACCTTTCAAAGCGCTCGCAGAGTCACCATTGCGGTAGATTTGCTTTGTTCAGTGCGCTTCTCCGCATGTGCCAGTGCGCTGCAGAAATTAGTCCTGGATGGAATCCCAAGAATAGGGGGACATGCACACTTTTTGATAAAATAGAATCTAAAAATGTTCACGTCGAATGGCTTCCCAGGAGACTTCTCGGGTCCGGATGCACTGTTACTCCGCAACAAGCCGGCTCTCTTGGGATGACAAGAAAAAACCCAGCGCCCTGAACGCTGTTCGAACCAGCACTCGGGAGAGTTGAAAAGCCTGTCAAGCGCTCGCTATCGGGACAGGCCGCTTACTTACGGTGGCTTCATACCTGTCTGCTCGAGGCATCATCCAGCCACCCACATTAGAGATGAGTGGGCGGACGTCACTTTTACTCTTGTGATGCAGGTCCCTGCAGGTTCCCATAGGTTGCAACCTGCTAGCCCAACTGAGTCAGGCTTGCAGCCCTGAGGGGAATGTCAATTACACTTTTTTAGATGTAGACACCCACATTTTGCGTGTACCTGAAAGAAGCTCTAACACAGAGCGAACGAAATGATTGGCCTTTTTTTAATGCTTCCTTTTCTTTTGCTGAGAACACACATACAAGTCATACGCTATTACACATTCAGTGGTGCGGCTTACTTTATGATAAGCACTTTTTTTTATATGACTTTGAGCTTTTAGAGAAAAGATTCAATATAATGGGTCGGACATAAATGGCTGCTACGAACTATTCTATATATTTACAGATTATCTGATATCATAAAAGCACTAGAGCAGTGTAGGGCTGTACTGCATCAATTATAAATTTCTAACCAATTAAAAGTTGGCATTTATTTAATTTATTAGTATTGGCTATTATTCTTTGACAAAGAATAACTGGGCGAGTCGGTACGTTGGTAGTCTTTCAACTCCATCGAATATTCAGGTCCTTTTAACATTTTTTCGTGCTTTTGCTTTTTCTAACTGCTCTGCCTTTTGTAGCGGCTTTCGCCAACACAAAAAAACGTGACATCCAAACTAACTTTATTCACAACACACAATCGGAAACTTGGAAAGCGTGCCGCTTCGGCATACGCAAAGAGATCGTCCGTCTCTACGGCACAGGCATCAGCTCGGGCAAGAAATCATGCTGCTCGCTCTTGTAACGTTTTTCTTGCTCCCGCCTTAAGAAACAGATCGTTGGCGAGAGGCTGTTGGGACCACACGTCAGAACTAGCATGACCTGTGCTAGTTCTGCAATTGCAATCTCTTTTCACGTGAATTGAGATGTCTTAGAGTTTTGCAAGATAAATCTACACCATGAAACACTTTCGGTGAAAGCTTGAGGTTGTTACATGAAGGCGTCGATTTCTCCAGCCAATTTCAGAGCGAGCTTCCATTCATAACAGCTCTTCGCTTACGCGGTTCAGAAGTTGATTTGCGCTGCATGCGACTATGCAAGGTGGAGCATCTTATGTCCCCATTATTAGCCGCGGTTTCTTTTACCTCCTGTAATTTTGATTGCTGTAGATGCAGATATCTGAAACAGTGTATAGTGCACTGAGACCTGCATTACAAAAACACCGGATTATCCTGCAAACGTAATTTGTCTACTAGCCTATGAGGCAGCACGTAAGTGGCGGTGCACTTCGAAAACAAAGTCATGTGCATGCTTTTTCATCAGCAGCATTAAACACTTGGTACGATTGCCCTCAATCGCCTAGCTTCCGAATAGTGCTAACAGTTTTTTTACAGTAAACTTTTATTCTTCAATAAAGGTAACAAATACAGCTCAGGGAAAATAAAAGCTATCTTTGCAATAAAAGTCGACGTTTCAATTGCTAAATTTATAGAAATGACTAGCTAAAATAATTATTGACAAGTTAGATAACGCTACTTTCTGTGGCGTACAATTTAGCTAATTTTTCTATTTGTGCTTTTTTTAGGCGTAAGTCCATGTTGCATTTGCGACGTAAGTATGCTATGACAGTGCCGGCCGTTTCCCCGGGGAACTTTTGGACCACGTGGTCTGCAGTGAAATCAGGAATGAAGCATCCCTTTTTCACATTATGTCAGCTATACCCGGTGATATTTTTTAATCAACTCGTTTCAGGAAAATTGGGGGCTCACTGTCATGTTGATGCATTCTTCATGCGTGTCGTGCGACTCGGCGGACATTACATGGGTGAATAACCGTGGCAACATTTTTTTAAGTAATTAAAATCCGTAAATTTACTTTTTTTATTATTGCTGTTTTAGAGGCAGTCGTTATTAGAGCCTAACACAATCAAAACTATTCACAAAACAGCAAGGGGCTTTCAGATATTTATTTATCAAATTTCGCACTTTTTTCCCTCGAGTCAAGAACCACGCGCGGCAGGGGCGGGCAAAGTGGAGAGTGACTTAGCGGTTTTGACAAGCCATATCGGTGATGGCATGTTTGTTTGTGTTAGCGAGAAGTGCTCATACTGGAGTTCTATGCATTATTTAATTTTCTAGTGAAGTTACAACCCTCATAAAGTGCTGTCGCATTCGGCATGAACGAAGTTGCACACTTTTGACAGCGTGCCTTTGGTGGATGCTCCAGCGTCATACTTCCAACGGTTCGACTGAAGGGAATACGTAAGAATAGCATCCTGCGCTCTGTCCAGCACGCTGTTTTTAATCAGTCGACGAAAGGCAGAGTTTTAGCTATGAATAACCCAAAACTCGTAACCTTTTCGCAAATTGTTTCAGTTAGGCTAGGGTTTGTTCATAGCCCCTTTAAAATTGAAAATTCAACATGGTCAATTAGACTGCATGTCAATTAACAAAGCTAATTAGGCAACGTACTGTGACGTTTATTTACTCATCTGATGTCCGCCGAGCCCCACAAATATTCTGTGAAAACAGCATCGGCCTATCTATCGCGTTTTTAGTGTGTGGATGTTAAAAATCGCACTATATATATATATATATATATATATATATATATATATATATATATATATATATATATATATATATACCCGTTATAATTTGAGTACAGCGACTGCAAGCACTGAAAGTAGACCTTTAGTATACTTAAGTGCACTTTCTGTGTACTTTTAGTATACTTCAGTACACTTCGAGTGTACTGATTTTGAACGACTTTTCGCTAAGGGTAACGTTATGTAAACAGTTAAGCGTGCGAAGCAGATGTGCGACGAAACTGCCCTATCCGGCGAAACGACAGTTGGGTGTGATTTGTTTGGTCGTTTCGTAATGTTGGACAGACAACGATCGACGGCACGCATATCGCCGAAGGGTAACCGGACGGACGGTCAGGCCTATCCGACGTTCCCACTCGACCAGGCAAGTCGGAGTCGATCACGGTTTCGCCGGGTCGGACAGTTTCGTCGTACATGTGTCGCGCTTAAAGTAACAGGCAGATAGTGGCTGCCTTTCCGATGACGAGAACGTTGCGGCAGGGTGGAACTTTCAGCCGTGGAGCCTGAACCCAACCACTAGTCAGGAAGTTGTGCGCCTCCATCGCTTTATGTGCCTTGAACTGCCCCCTTGTAATAAAACTCGTCTTCCCGACGAGGTAGTCTGTTACGATGCGATGTTATCGCTTATCGCTGTCGCGGCCGCAGCAGAACTGCTGAGTCAGGGGGGCGTACCTCTGGTGCTTGCTGCCGATATAAGCGGCATCGCCGGCAAGCTTTGTGCTCTTTTGGTTCCGGCTGCCGAACAATAAACGCTGCCAAATAAACGTCGGTCTCCGGATTCGTCGATTCTCCCGGAGAAACGTAACAGCTGGTGGCAGCGGTGGGATGGATCGACGACGCCGGGTTCCATGGGTGCTGTCGGTGAGTGCCTGAGGCTTCCTTTCCGTTCACCGAGCAGCTTAAGTGTTTAAGGCAGTTAGTTCTGTGGTGTCGCCAAACGGTTGATACGGGCGCTGGGCAAAAGTAGCCAAACTTTTTTGGAAATTTCTGAACATGGATCCGATAAATCTCGCGGCGATTGTGAAGCCCGATTTAATGCTCTTAGCGGAAGAGCTGGGTGTTAAAGTGGTCAAGGCCATGAGAAAGCCCGAGATTATCAAGGCCATTGAAGATTGTGGCGCGGGCGCCGACGAAATTTCCGAGTGTTGGAGCGAGGTGCAGAAGAGACAAAGGGAAGCGGAACTTCACGCGGCTCAAGAAGGGCTTCGCGTTGCTCGAGAAAAACTTGAGCTAGAAATGCTTCAACGTAACTTTGACGCTGGTGAGGCCATTGTGGTGGATAACAGCTCGAAAAAGTTTGACATGCGAGCCCTTTTGCAACCTTTTCGCGTCGGCGGAGACATGGGTCTCTATTTAGTAAATTTCGAACGGGTTTGCGTTAAGATGGGTCTTGTAGAGTCGAGCTGGCCTCAAAGGCTCTTGAGTTTACTGCCAGCGGAGGTGGCCGACGTTTTGGCCCGACTAGATCCTACAGCAGCCGATGACTACGCGTCCGTAAAGTCATGCCTGCTTAGGAAGTTCAGGTTGTCGCCTGAAGCTTTTCGACAGAAATTTCGAGAGACAAGGAAAGGACCGGACGAAAGTTACGCGGAGTTCGCTTATAAGCTTAAAGGCTTTCTGGAAAGTTGGCTCCGTGGTGTCAACTCTTACGAGGATCGTGAAAAGGTGCTGGAGCAGATAGCACTAGAGCAGTTTCTCTCCTGTATTCCGACAGGTCTAAAGGAGTGGATTCAGGATAGACCGGAAGTAGAAACGGTGCAAAAAGCTGCAGATTACGCGGATGAGTACTGCTCTAGGCACGGGAAGAAAGTTGTTGAAGAAAACCGTAGCTCAAACCGTTTCTACGAACGATGCGGACCTCGCACGTTCGTGAAGAAAGGCGCCGAAAAGGGCAAAGAGAGTGAAGTACCGACAAAGGGAGTGTCTGATTCAGACGAAAACAAACGTAAAATGAAGGCGTTCGAGGAGCGTAAACCAATAGTGTGCTACAGGTGTAAACAGCCTGGTCATGTCGCTTCTGGTTGCCGCGTCCCTAAAGTTGCTCCCGTTAACTTGTGTCTGGGAGAAGCGGAGTACTTACTCAGGCCGTATCTGTACGACATGAAAGTAAATGGTAAATTCTGCAAAGGTTTACGAGATACCGGCGCCACGTATGATCTGGTACACTCTTCGCTAGTGGAGCAAGAACATTTTACAGGCGACTGTGTGTGGATCCGTCAGGCCTTGGAAAATCGGGCAGTTAGTCTGCCCGTCGCTAAGGTAAAACTAAACGGACCTTTCGGAGTAGTGGAAACGGAAGCAGCTGTTTCTGACGGAGTGCTTCCAAACTGTCCGTACATACTGTCAAACAGAACTGCAAGGCAATTGAGCGAGTCGGGTATACCGCTTGACATGAATCCTGTTCTAGTCGTCACGCGCTCAATGACAACTAGTGCAGTGCCGGAAACGCTTCAGACGGAAGCGCGCGCGTCGACTGGTAAAACCAGCAGCGGGCCCGATAAAGAGCCGAACGAAGGAGCTGACATGACCACGCTGGTTTCGCCGGAGAGCAGCAATTTTCGTGCGCTAGCCGGTGTAGATAAGCTTACGCTTATCGCCGAACAGTCATCCGACCCGAGTCTTTCAAAGTGTCGTGATAGCGTGGGAAAAGATATCAAGCCGAACATCTCCTTCTTTATGAGCAACGGCATTCTTTACCGTAGTTTCAAGGACAAATCGGGGAACGAGGTAGATCAGATTGTCGTTCCATCCAAGTATAGAATTGCATTACTCGAGCTTGCTCACGGAGAAGGGTGGTCGGGACACCTAGGAATCACAAAGACCAAGTGCAGGCTTTTGGCAGAATATTATTGGCCGGGCTGCTTTAAGGAGGCTGAGCAATTCGTCCGTTCTTGCGACACCTGCCAAAGAACAGGACGACCAAACGAGCGCCGAAAGGCGCCTCTCACACTAGTGCCCATAATCACGGAACCTTTCAAAAGGCTAGTGATAGACGTCGTAGGACCCCTACCTACAACTAAGACGGGTTTTAGGTACCTTCTAACGATATTATGCCCAGCCAGCAAGTTCCCAGAAGCCGTTCCAATGAAAGAGCAGACATCGGTCGAAGTAGTAGATAACTTGCTCTCGGTCTTTTCTCGGATCGGGTTTCCTAGTGAAATTCAATGTGATCTGGGTAGTGTTTTTACCAGTGCTCTAACAACCAGCTTTTTCGAGAGGTGTGGCATTAAGATTGTTCACAGTTCTGTAAGCCACCCGCAAAGTAACAGCGTAGAGAGAGCGCACTCGGTAATGAAGCGCATTCTCAGGGCCCTTTGTCACGAACAGAAAAAAGAGTGGGACTTGGCATTGCCCGCTATGCTTTTCGCGTTGCGAACCGTTGCTCACGAGTCAACTGGTTTCACGCCAGCGGAACTGGTCTATGGACGCAATTTGCGTTCACCTTTGCGGTTGCTGCGCGAGGGCTGGGAGGGTGAAGCCGAGAACCCAACAGTGGTGGAGTATGTGCTTTCCTTACTAAACCGTCTCCACAAAACGCGTGAGCTAGTTGAGGCTAACCTGGGAAAAGCGCAGTCGCGAGGTAAAACCTACTATGACAAAAACAGCCGCCTCCGAACGTTTAAGGTGGGTGACAAAGTCCTACTTTTGAGGTCTTCTAAGGCTCATAAGTTGGAATTGCAATGGGAAGGACCAGCAACGGTCCAGCAGAGGCTATCAGAGACAAATTACGTGGTAAAACTGCCAGGTCGCAGAAAAGAGGTCCGCATATACCATTGCAACCTTATGAAGCCGTACGTGGAAAGGGTGCAAGTAGTCAGCATTGCACTAAACCAACCAGAGGAAGTTCCTACACGAATTCCTGAGCTGGGAAAAACCGACGGGATCCTGACAATCGCCGAAGTCGTAGAGGCCGCAGTCGATAAGACGCTCACCCAAAACCAGTTTTCGGATCTTACGGCATTAATTGGCAAATACCAAAAATTGTTTTCAACTATTCCCGGAAGAACGAGTCTAGTCGAACATGACATCGAAGTGAGGACTCGGTCAAATATTCAGTGTAAGGCCTATCGCTTTTCCCCCCGCCAAGAAAAGCTATTAAAGGAGTCCGTAGATCAAATGCTAGAGCTAGGGTTGATTGAGCGGTGCGAGAGCGACTTCGTGTCTCCTATGATTCTGGTAGAGACTCCAGGAAAAGAACCTCGTCCCTGTGTGGACTACCGAAAGTTAAACGCGGTAACGGTAACAAAAGTCTACCCAATCCCTAATATCGAAACTTGCCTTGAGAAAGTAAGCAAAGCCAAGTTCATCTCAACCATCGACCTCGTTAGAGGTTACTGGCAAGTGCCACTTACCGCGAACGCCAGTAACCTTGCCGCCTTCATGACCCCGTTTGGTGTTTTTAAGCCGCTTGTCCTGAGCTTTGGACTGAAAAACGCACCCTATGCGTTTTCGAGACTGATGAATCTGGTACTGGTCGGAACCGAGTCTTTTGCGTTACCGTACCTAGACGACGTCGCTATATTTTCGGACACGTGGAGAGAGCACGTTCAGCACCTAGAACAGGTGTTCTCGCGCCTGCAAGACGCAGGACTTACAGTCAAGGCGAAAAAGTGTAAGTTTGGCCGAGGCGAAGTATCGTATCTTGGACACGTAGTCGGTCAAGGAATGAGACGTCCACAAGAACTCAAGGTTCAGGCCATTAAAGAGTTTCCCTTGCCACAAACAAAAAAAGATTTGATGTCCTTTATCGGACTGGTGAATTACTACCACCAGTACATTCCCCAGTTCTCTGAAAAGGCGAGTCCCCTGACGGATGCGCTCAAGAAAACTGAGCCCACTAAGATCAAATGGGACGATCGCAAGATAGAGGCGTTTGAGGCTCTTAAGTTAGCCTTGGCGACTCAGCCCGTATTAGTCAGCCCTGACTACACAAGACCCTTCTTAGTGCAGTGCGACGCCAGCGAAAAAGGACTCGGCGTCGTTCTAAGCCAAGAAAATGAAGGGGAAGAGCACCCCGTTTTGTTTGCCAGCAGGAAGCTAACTTCAAGGGAGCAAGCCTACAGTACCATCGAAAAAGAATGCGCTTGTCTCGTATGGGCTGTAGAAAAGCTTCGCTGCTATCTCTATGGTTCGGAGTTTATTTTAATTACAGATCATAGACCGCTCACATGGCTTCAGCAGCTGTCCCCCAAAAACGGTCGCTTGTTACGCTGGAGCTTGACCCTCCAGGAATATTCTTTCTTGGTTCGACATAA
The DNA here is from genome assembly GCF_016920785.2 of Ixodes scapularis. Classification (NCBI taxonomy): domain Eukaryota; kingdom Metazoa; phylum Arthropoda; class Arachnida; order Ixodida; family Ixodidae; genus Ixodes; species Ixodes scapularis. The sequence continues at coordinate 10,554,823 of NW_024609879.1, forward strand.
AAAAGGAAAGCTTCATGCGAACGCAGATTGTCTGAGCCGAGCGCTCTAACCGGCGCACAGTGCGATTTTCTGTTTCTTTTGTCTCATCTGCACATTTGTAAATAGTTCCATTCAATTTCATTCATTAGCTGTCTATTCCCGAAAGATCGGGAACGATATTTTCAAAAAATTCTGGCTGCGTTTGGGGCATATTTTGTAACCTATTTCTTTTGAATAATTCGTGCTCTCGGTGAGTGGAAAGGGCGTTTCGGGTGCCTCCGCAGTTTCTGTGGTGCTTGGTTGTTGTTGGCCCTTCTCATTCCCCTCAGAAGCACGACGGACCTCTGTTGTCATCCCGACGTCCTGGCACCGACGGCACGTGACAGCCGCTGCTACTCCTGGGCCGCTGGCGACTTTGGCTCATGGTCGCAAGGATCGCCATCACCGCTCCTTCCTGCTCCTCTCGGACCGCACAGTCGACGCTTCCGACCAGTCAAGGACACTGAAAACTGCAGTGACGGTGTTGGGATGCGCGTCGACGCTTCCGGCCAGTTTCGCAGACGGTGTTGGGCCCTGCGTCTCCAGGACTTCCCGCCCTTCGGATCAGCGCAAGCTGAACCTGTATACGCTGTGAAGGTTTCTTCGAGCAACGACTGTGAAGTTCTGCGCAAGCAGCACTAGGATTACGCCGTTCGTTTGTCTGTCGAACATTCCCAAGGACGTGCTTGAAACCTGGAGAGTGGCGGGAAAATTGTTTTATGCGGTTTCGCCCTAAAAGGGGGAGGAGTTGTTACGATGCGATGTTATCGCTTATCGCTGTCGCGGCCGCAGCAGAACTGCTGAGTCAGGGGGGCGTACCTCTGGTGCTTGCTGCCGATATAAGCGGCATCGCCGGCAAGCTTTGTGCTCTTTTGGTTCCGGCTGCCGAACAATAAACGCTGCCAAATAAACGTCGGTCTCCGGATTCGTCGATTCTCCCGGAGAAACGTAACAAGTCCTTTATGTCCACGTCCTGAACTTTTGGGTACAGGTCATGATCCGTCGAAGTCTCATTGGGACTAAATAACAGCGGGTCTCTGCCACCACAGAGCATGACCTTGTCCGCGTACCGCGACTGGGCACACGCGGGCAAACTTTTGCCGTATTCGCTGAGTTCGAGAGCCATCTGCTTTTTTGTGATCGATGCTTGGCAGTATCAACACATGCGCGCCCCGACAAACACACACCAGGAATCTCTGCCACAAACGCACGCGACGTCTGCCGATGTATGACCTTCAAGATGGCGCGACTCACTTGCGAGCACGACCGGTCGTGACGTCATGTCCGGACAGGACATGACACGACGTCATGTCCTGTCCGGACATGACGTCACGTGCAAGGCATGTATACGCTGGCTTAAGCTGGTTAATATTAAACTGTCAAAGCCAAAAGTTTTTCAATATTGGTGATGTCTTGGTATAGGCTGGTCAATATTGTACTGCACAGCCAATGGCTTATCGATATGTGTGTCGCCTAGACTATAGACCCGCTGCCCTGTTTTTTTTTTTTTTTTGCATTGCAGAGGTAGGAAAGTGGAAAAGAGTCATTCATGTGCTCGCTCGGGCGAGAATTGTTTTAGCCAACTTCATGGGGCGTACGTCGCCGGTGCTTTAAAACCGCGATCACAAATACGTCCTTGGCTCCCTATAGAACTGTCGCAGCTTTTTTTTTTTTTTTTTTTTTGCCGGCTGCTCTTTCAGCGCATTGCCTTACCTCGGCGTTGACAACTTAATTCCGTTTTTTAGATATAATTACTTTTATCTTTTCCAGTGTATTTTGTATGTATACGTAGCGTTAACGTCTTCTCCTTGTCCGTGCCCTTGAAATGTTTGTATTTCTTTCTGCGTGCTCTATTTTTTATATTTAATGTTTCTGTGGATATTTCGGAATTGTGGACGCAGGTGTCAGCAAAGATAAAGCCGCCGCTTACGCCACAAACGAAGTGACTGCTACTCTCAGTTTTACGACAGTCTATCGCGCTATAAAGTCGTATACTGAACTCGAATGAAGTCTCGAGAGGGCTGCTTCGACTGCCAGTGCACATGCCATCAGTGTAGGCCAACGTTACTAAAACACTCAGTTGGGAAACTCGCCGTCGAAACCTGGGCCGCTGGCGTCCACCGAGACCGAGCTAAATGCGACAACAGCGCCACTCTTTTTCGTTTGTCTGTACTATGGTCACCTCGAGCGTTTTGAAAGCCTGTTTTTTGCGTAAAAACAAACAAAAAAGACTTTTTTTGTATGAAATTTATTGGAGTTTAGTACCAAATGATGGGCGCGTGATGTTTTTATCATCTTTAGTTTGCAAGGTTTTGCGGAACAATTAATATTGTTTTTATAAAACCATGCCTCAGCGGGCCTTTCAGGTAGCGCGTCCCGACCTAGGTGCATTTTAACTTCAGTGGTTCAACGTGGCGCGTCCGCCGGGGAGACGGGGGTTCACCCCTGTCAAAAGCCAAAAATAGAAGTCACGTGCAGTTTCTCGAGTGGCCGCTGCGGGAGAAATGGTGGCGTTGTGTTCGTCATTAGCTCGGTGCTCGGAGACAGATTGGGGCCATATTTTTAGGGCTGTTTCTATGGGAGTTTCGCAACTGAATGTTTTAGTAACGTTGGTGTAGGCAGAGCAACAATGTAGCAATCCCGACGCGAGAGCATACTGCGCCTCGACCTGGCCGGCCGCGCTCGCTCTACGGAAATGTGAGCGTGGGACTCTCGAGCCCCGTTAGCTTACTGAAGTTGCAAGACGCTACTTTGTTGTCGCGAATCCTTTGCCCTTCGAACGGTCGTGAAGCCGTTGCGCCCCGAGTACCTTACGCACCATCTTTCAGAAACCGTTCGCGCAGCATCGCAACCTTCTGTCTGCGAGCATCGGCGATTAATCGTGTGTTGAAAGTCGGACGATGTGCTGTTCAGGGTGCCTTTTATGTGTAACTCTTTCGTAAAAAAATGTGAAGTTTAAAAACGCGAACCTAACAGTGCACAAATAATTTAAAACTATTTATAAAATATATATATATATATATATATATATATATATATATATATATATATATATATATATATATATATATATATATATATTTATATATATATATATATTGGTGTACATCGTGCGCAAAAAATATTCGCACTTAGTTGTTCATTTTAAATTATTGAGTAGGTTATACGACGTAAAACATACTGTCTTCAAACTTGCCCCCTTTAGAACCACTTCTGGCCAGGACAGCACTCTAAAAAATGTCTGTAAGTCTACTTTCCCGCACAATACTCGGAGAGCCAATCAGCGCAACTTACGGAGGCAGCTCAGCGAATGACGATGCCGAAACATATGTTTGGACGGAAAAACGCAGTCTGAGTTGTGACATTAAAGGAGTCATGAAACGCTTTTTCAACTTTTTTCTGTTTAGCTTTCCTCCTCAACTCATAAATCGCGCATTGTACCAAACAGTTTAAGAAGTCGGAAAGGGGGGAGTCCCCTCTTGCTCGGAATCTCGCTTGTGTAGCCGGACACAGCCATTGTCCCCCTAGAAGATTAGCCCGTCGCTCAAAATTCCGACTAGTTGCTTTCCCCACCCCGTTCACCCCGAAGCTGACAGTGCTGTGGAAGCTACGTGCTCGTTGGGCCAGCCGCACATTTTCCACGGGATCACGCTCTCTCGCGCATAACGACCCGCAGTGAATGAGGTCAGGTGATGAAAGGGAGGCGGCTGATTAGTCCGGCAAGCGCGTAGCTTCCACCGCAATGTCAGCTTAGGGGTAAAGGGATTAAGTGAGGTCCGGTGTCGTGTGACGTGCGCTTGGGCCCTGGTGACGCGCTGCGGGGGCCCGGTTATGGCGGCTAGTAGCCCGGTGACGCGCTGCGGGGTCCGCGGATGTATCACAGTGAGAAGGCGGAGAGTTTACGAGGGGAAGGAGGTACGAAATAGTCCGCTATGTTTTGCAAATTTTCGTAGCGAAAGTCAGGCTTCTGACTTTCTACCTTTGTTCTTTTGGCCCACTGAACGATGTGCTATTAGTAAAATCCCAATATAAATTGATTTACTCCAGCCCCAAATTCGTTTCATGGGTCCTTTAAGCAATGCAAAACGTCACGCTTGCATTGCTTAATGTCACAAGTCAGTCTTCGTTTTTTGGTCTAAACAGATGTTTCGGCATCGTCATTCGCTGAGCTGCCTCCGTAAGTTGCGCTGATTATTGGCTCTCAGAGTATTGTGCGTGAAAGTAGACGCACAGACGTTTTAGAGTGAGCTTCTTTAGCAGTTCAAAAGCTGACCTTCAAGCAGCTGTCCTGTTCAATCGTATTGACAGCAGGGTACACGCTATGCGTGCTTAAGGCCAATCGTGTCTCCGGTTAGGGTCACGCGACTACAGTATCGAAGCTGGTGATAAGGCAGAGCACGGAACCTGCATAAAGCCCAAGGTCACGCATAACATCCACTGCACTATCAACCTTGGGTAGCAGTGACAAATCCTCTCGTGTTCTTTGAGATGCCCCTGAAGATTAGCCTTTGTAGGCGCACCCCCGTTCTGGCCTGCATCCTTTCTACTCCTCTCTTTTTTCTCTCTCTCCCTAAGCTAAAGACGTCGTAGGCGGTGCGTACTCGACAGACCAATGAACCGTACACTTTTAATCGCTTGGATCCGCTCTCTGTGCGTGGGTAACGTCAGAATCGTGATCACATGGTTTGACGGATGACGCATTAGCCGTTCGCAAACCCGGAATGCCTGCGAAGACCGGACCTAGTTTCGCGTGTGATGCGGCCTGCGGGGTGCGGGCCTGCTGTGGATTTCGCTTCTGTGGTAAATGGTATCTCGTTCGAAAAGTCCTACTCGTATCGATTTCTTCAAAGAAGCCCAAGACAATCTTGTGAATCGTTTAGTGTTCGGTTCGGCAAATGGCAGCGTGTGCTACATCGTGTTGAATCTTCACGGATCACTTCCTTCTAGTTTTTATGTCTGAGTAGTTGTTTTGCAGTGCCCGTGTCGACATATACATCGGATTACATCTTTCAACCCCGGTATTTTCAACGTAAGTGCGCTGCAACCTACATGGTGATCATTGTCCGTTCTTGTACGGGTACTCTTCCAGATAACTTCTAGAATTAGGCAGTGCCTATCTCCTGGCAGCAGGGAGAATACAATCTTACCGACAGTCGCCTGCCATTATCTGTCTGAGATAATGTCACAACTGCAGGTAATATACTGACTTTCTTATTATCCCTGCGTTTCGCAAAAACACGTTTTGTGGCCACCTTTTTGTGAATACACGTTTCGTCGACATTCACGTTTCGTCGTCATTCGTTACGCGAATTGCACGCTGTAGGGGCATTTCGTCGCGCGTGTATTCCTGAGGCGGAATGTTTCTTCGACATTCGTTACGCGAATTGCACGCTGTTGGGGCATTTCAACGCGCGTGTATTCCTGAGGCGTGTGCTCACCGAACCAGCCCACCCTTTCACGCCGATTTGTGCTAAGTCTGCAGCGGTTCCTTGCAAAAGAAAAAAGAAGAAACGAAAAAGCTATTTTGAGCTTTTTATGAAACATAGAGTGGTGATGAAACGATCTGTCCATGAAATGTCGTTCGATGAACTCATTGCATCGCCAATGAGGAGCGACTACCGGTAGAATTTCGGGGAAACAATTCTGCCAGCTGCCGGGAGACTGGACACTACCCAGGAATTACCCCGGTTGTTGTTTGCTTTGCAATCTTCTCAGTTGTATCACAGCTGAGTAGGACCTTTTCCCATATTACAAATTGCTGAGTTTGTACTTGTCTACAAAATAAGCTGTGCGTAATAAACTTTTAAGACATTTCAAAACAATCCCTTGTGTCTGTGTACCTTCCTTTTTGCAAACAACTTGGCGAGTGCACTTGCGAAGAGTTGGGCGATTGCAACGATGGCCAAAAATCAGCATGACGGCCAACATTGGATCGGGTCGCGCTTCCAGTATTGTATAATATTACGCCGGTCTTTGCCAATGTGGGACCACCATTGGCTGGAACCATGGCTTAGCAATGGCCCAACATCGGCACCAATGATGGGGCCGACATTGGCTGGAACGATGGCTGAACAGTGGTCCAACATTGGCACCAATGACTGGGCAAACGTTGAATAGGGTAGCGCTTCCAGTATTGTCCAATATTGAGGCCGGTCTTTGTCAATGTCAAGCCGATGTCGGACCAACGTTGGTGTTCTGCCTGGGTTATTTTTATTATCAAAAAAACTTAAGGCTTTACCTTCAAAAAGTTATCCAGTTTTGCTACATGTCTAAAATTGTTTAATAATAATAATCTTTATTGGCTCAGGAGAGCTGTGGCACCGCAGAAAGGTAGCAGATCGCACGTAGGAGGCCCGCGGGGCCGCGTGAGTGATGGTGATTATGTAATGATGTAATATGCGAGATGAAGTAATGGTGATTATGATATGATATGCACAAGTGCTTTAGGCCTACCAGCGGTCTTCGTGACGGTGATCTTCACCGGGCCGTCATCGGGGGCTGACTTCTAGCAGACCAGTCTCGAGTGTTTGAAAAGGGTTTCCTGCGTTCCTGGCTTGCAGACGAGCCGGTTGAAGTTCCGGCGACGCAGGGAGTCCAGTACCTCCGTGGTGGGGCTTCAAAGATCGGCGCTGGTGTTGGCCGAGCGGCGGTCTTCACCAAAGCTAGCCTTGAAGTCTCCCAGCCCGCGGTCGAGCTTGTAACCTAGCAGCGTGAGCACCCTGTCGATTGAAGGCATGGTGTGTGCCACTGGTCTGGCTGGCTCTCTAACGATATAAAAGACACGTCTTACGGTATCTTTGTTAACGTCATTTTCATACAATTGAGAGACACAAGTCAACCTTCTTGAAAGAATTCATTGTAAAACATAAAGTACTGCAGAGCACAACTCTTATCTGAACTTACGAGGGCAAGCTACCGTCTTTATCTTTGCTCTAATATTCACTGCAGTTTAAATTTATTTGGACTCTTACGGTGATTAAAGTGTCTACAACTCGCAGCCTAATAAACCCAGAAAAGGGTATTTTTGGAAACTGAAGCACCCATTGCCCGGAAGTACTTGCAAGTCTTGCATCCTTATTCCCCTAAGAACTTGTGTAAGGGTGCAAGCAGGGTTGGGCAGTATCGGGATACAAACGTATCCTGATAGTATTTAAGAAATGCATTTCGTATCTGTATTTCTGTACCGCAATACATTTATTTCACTAGTAGCTGCATTCCTGTATCGAAATACATTTGGAATATTCCTTTGCATCGCGATACAATCAGGATGAAATGCATTTCGTTACATTTCTTAGAATATGCTCTCCTCTCCCCCCCCCCCCTCCCCTCAAAAGAAATAATACGAATCCGAACGCATTTTCTTTTGCTTTTTACTTCTGAGGGCATTAAGGTTAAGGAGATGCTGGGGCATTCTTACCATGCTGGCCAAGGTTCCTTCCGATTCTCCCAACTATTTTCTACGCGTCCTCTTCTCTCTTCCGAAAAGTGTTGCATAGCCGGGGACTCGAACCAGGTGGCGTGCTAGGAGTGGAGTCAGAGCATCTTTTGCCGGAGGTCATTAGGCAGGGATTTCATGAGTCATTGTTTGCTAGCATCCAATGCCCGCTGCTAACCGCCTCTCTTGCCTTAGCGTACAAAGTATACCCAGCCGGCAAAGCTGAGTCACAATCCGTTGCAGCACGAGCCTGGCGGATGTTGACTTGAAATAGTAGAATGAAATGACTCACGCAGTGAAGTTCAACACATATTCGAATGCGTCTGCCCGTAATATTGCACGGCTCCAGGGTACGTAATCAGTCGACGTGAAAGTGACCCGCTGCTCCGGTGATCCGAAACCCACGAAGGAGCTCAAACGTGGCCTCGCTGTGCCAACCCAGATTTCGTACACCTGCGACACGTCTAGAGCGAGCTGTTTCTCGGAGAGCTCGAACCGGTGCTGGCAATATCAGGTCGCAATCCAGGAGGTCCCCATTTGGAGTATGCAAGCCCAAACTTGAGGACTGCAATCCATGCCTCGGTGGCGGAGGTTCGGCAGGAAGGACATTCACAACAGGGATGCCACCGTACCGTTTTTTTAACCGTAACAGAAGATTTGACTTGTGTTCCAGGATGCTTCAGGTGGTTCACTATTCTCGAAAATGCAAAATGACACTGCCTGTACGATCTTTAACGAGGTAACCTACAACGAAAGTACGTATTGTCCTTTCATACAACAGCGTGGTAAAGTTTCATGTTCAAGGCCACACCTACAGATAACGAATACCAGTTCATTGCACCGCCACGTCATGTGACAAACGTTGACAGGGTCCTCCTTATTAAAAAGGGGCGTGGTGCCGTTCTGACGGGATTTAGGATGACATGGAATTTAGTTAGAGGTCGAAGTCTTTTCGCATCCTTCGTCAGACAGACAAGATGTCAGGGATGGGACCGCGGTCGGTCCTTGATGGAACGTTTTTGGTTGCTGTTTTTGTTTTTTTACCCATTGCAGATTCCTCGTCGTCCGAAATCACTAACTTCAAGGCAAAGTACCAAGCCTACGGCAAAGTAATTTCAGGATCAAAAACTTCCTCTTCCAACTTCAAGCTTCAAACCATTTGGCGTCTCAAACAAATTTGAAAAAAATGTAGTGCAGTATTTGTATTTCTGTATTTGTATTTCTGCCCTCCATAAAATGTATCCCTGTATTTGTATTTACAAATACTTTTTTGCCTCTATTTAAAATGTGTTTCCGATACGTATCGCGATACACTTTATAGACATATTTCAGTTTCAGTATTTTAGCTAATATTTAATGTATCTCAGTATTTTCATTTCCAAATACATTTTTAGTATTTCTGGCCAACCCTGGGTGCAAGGTTGTTACGTCGGCCCCATAAAATGCACATACTTTTACTTTGAGCAAAAACAAAGGATAAAATTTAGGTATATTTATGCTTCAGAGACATTCTGATGAGCTCTGTCTGGACATTTGATGAGCTCTTTGATCCCTTGTGATTAGGCTGTGTACTTTCCGGTCTTCACCAAAAAACACCGTAAATATCCACCGGTGTTGAAAACAAAAATCGGTCACACCCGGAAAACACAGTTATTGGTTTCATATTTTCAAGTAAGCACTGTTTTTTTTCTCACCATAAAGTTCATTATACTTCACAGTTTTAACCAAAAACACCGCTAAACACGCCAGTGCACCTACGTCAAGACAGAAAGTAAGATATCAGCCTACTGCAGCGAAAGCAACGTCGACTAGACAGCTGTCAGGTCTGTGATGAAGCCATCTGGCCCCAGCCATCAAGGTCTTGAGCACAGAAGCCATCTCCGCCGAAGTAACGAAATCAAGAAAGCATCGCAAGTGGTTGTGATACCCAAGCGAGTGATGCAGACTTCCCACTTCTGCCAAGCCATTCAACTGACGGGACAATTTCTGTTCAAACGTCACCTGGATCTTCACACGGCCAACACCAAGAAAGCGTCAGCCTATCGAGGAACCTCCAGGGAACTAAAAAAAACCAAGTCCACACCGAATGTAAGGTCCCGCCGCTTTTGAGATGATGTGAAACGCCAAAATTACAGAACCTGGGAAATGTGCTACACACGATAGCAACGCTGCGTCGTAATTTTCTTGTTTCCCTTGATTCTCCATTAGCACATGCTGCAATCACAATCATAGATATCGCTCTTCCTCTGATCAGTTCCTGGTGCAGGTATAGAAGGTCCGTAACAACCCAAGCAGCACGTTGTGAATGGGCCATCGCTGGTAAGTGTAGTATGGCCAACCAGATTTTCGATGGCCCAAGCTTGGCCAAAGTGCTCGGCAATAGAAGTGTTTTGGTCCTCGTCTGGTGACTTGCCATTCACTTTATGCCAGTCGCTGGCCATTCACTTTAGGCCAGTGACTGGCCATTCACTTTAGGCCAGTGACTGGCCATTCACCTTTGTCCAGTGGCTGGCCATTCACTTTAGGCCAGAGACTGGCTATTCACCTTTGGCCAGTGACTGGCCATTCACATTTGGCCAGTGACTAGCCATTCACTATAGGCCAGTGACTTGCCATTCACCTTTGGCCAGTCACTTTCGGCCAGCCACTGGCCATTCACGTTTGGCCAGCCACGGGCCATTGACTTCCGGCCAGTCACTGGCCGAAAGTGACTGCAGTTATACACTTAATACATAATTTATCACTGACTGCCTCAGTGTTCCTCAGAAGACTGTCAAGAGTTTCGGGAGGTCAAGTTTTAGAACTTAACCCCAGAAACTCTTACATAGTAATGACACGCGAAGCTGCTGCAAGGCTGCTCAATATTTATTGGACTTATTGAGTACTAAGTCTTACGACGCTGGTTGCGACCACCATTCCAGTCGTCGTAGGTTCAGGGATGGCATGTTGTCCCACCATTAAGATCCCCAGGTAGTGCAGCAGTAAAAAAAAAAAAAAAGAAGTAACTTTAGGTGAAGGGACAGTGCAACAATAGAGAGTTTTAGTAGATCGTTCGATACCTCCGATAGCCCCGATAACGATACTATGCATGCGCAAGGGAGGCGGTGGCGGAGTATCGGGTATCGTTATCGGAGTCATGCGAGCGATCTACTAAAACTCTCTACTGTTCAGTTACAATATTTTTCACTTCACACAAGCTTACTGGCACTAATGGGAAAGAGATGCCTTGAGTACACAGTAAAGGTTTTTACACACTTAAGGGTGTAAATCAGTTTGTCCCTGGGCTAACACCCTTATGGCGTTCAGGCAAGCACCCTTCACAAAGGGTGCTTGCTAACACCCTTGGTGAAGGGTGCTTGGCATGAAACGGGCACCTGCTGGGGTGGCCCAGTGGATGCTGGGCCACCCCAGCCAATCTGGCGCTAGGAGAGTATCATGCGACGTTTTGGTTATGTAGAATTCAAGGTCACATGACGCTCTCTCGACGCTGGATTGGCTTGTAGCGTCCGCCACGCTCGGACGAAGGGTGAAATGAAGTATAGACCCCAGTGAACATTTCATTGGAATGTGTCCAATACACATATTAGAACTTGTAAATTGTACGAAAATCATATATGGTATTGCATATTCTTATATTATTATGATATGATTTACAGCTTATCATATTTACTGAACACATTTACACTTTTTTCACTTAGAGGGATTGCCACATCACCACATACGAAGCACGTGATAAAGAAATAATGAGTCACACTAAACACAACTCACTTCATGAACAAGTAATAGAAAAGAGCTCCTTGCAAGCCACATCATAACACCGTGGGCACTTGGGAAGTGTTACGGCACCCCCTTTCTCAAACTCTAAGTGAGCAAGCAGTGGCCCCAAGCATCGCACTGCACGGCTGAACCATTGTGAACATCATGGTCTGCCACAAACGAAGCATGTAAAGCTTTCCTGTTTGGAGATCAAGTGACATGTTTTTTTTTTGTCTCAGGGGATTGCAGGTAACACACTTCGCTTACCACTTGTCTCCTACGCGCATCTGTTTACTAATTGGAAGCAGGGTAGAGGGGGGTTGTTTAGCCCTTGACTGAACCACAGCAGTATTTTATTAGGTGAAGCTCATTATGACATTAATTAGAATGTGTTAAATATAACATTTATTAAACCTTGAGAAAGGGAAAATACAATGCATGATATTCCATGAAATAAAGAATGCTATCTGCAAACATGTAATGAAAAATATTACAGAATGAACTTGCGCTCTACGGCAAAAAAGCAAGCGTTTCAGTAGAAGACGCTATCCTCTTGCTCACGTACAAAGAAAATTATAAAGTTCTGGAAGACGACTACGGATAAGGAACTCGTACAGCTAAATTCTAAGCACCTCGTCTACAGGAGGTCAGCATTAGTTATCACAGAAAGTGCCCAACATTTAAAGAAAGAAAAAGAAAACATGCCTCCATAAAACCTTATATCAATCGTTCTGGAAACAAAATAAAAATTAACCTGATAATACTGGCGAGAAAAGTGGATTATACACTTTTAAAACGGCTCACAAAACATCTCTTCAACCACATACCTTTCTGCAAACTTTGTTAAAAAATTTAATTACGACTGTCCTTGGATTGGTGTCGCTAAAGCCAAGGAAAATCCTCTCCAGAGCAACCAGTGTGTTAGAGGCCTTGCATTCGTACTGGATGCTGAAAAGCCCATGTGCTGCCAACAACATTCACAGCCCCTCTTCCGCATTAAAAACGGAAAACAAGCGCTCACGATCCTCAACAAGGTGAAGAAAATCTGCATCGTCCAGCTCTTGCTTGTTGTAGAGGACACATGGTGCCGGTGGGTTGTCCTCGTCCTGCGCTAGGTAAAAAGATAAAGCAAAACATAATTTGACGTAGAAGGCCAAAACATGTTTGCTCTTGTCAACTGCTATTGTTCGCTGCAGTTACGGCCATGAGCATTAGCCTCCACAGAGGCATACACTGCTTATGTTGGAACAAGTAACCGGCGTCTCCAGAAATGTACAACGAATGAAGAATTATAATCGGGGCAACATCACAACATGCAAGCATTGCGATGTAATCTTAGGGGCACTTGTGAGTATCTCTATTTCTGTACGGAAATGCATTTCCGAAATCTATTTGTGCTTCAGTAGTGAAATACTTTTGCGATGTATTATGATACGCTGCTAGACTTATGTATATTGTTACATTTATTGTTAGAAATGAGCTGACAGGTTTGGAGATAAAAAAAGCCACGGAAAAATCCGACGCATCACTGGTTTATTTTCGCAGTGAGTGATTTTTTTCTTTCCTCTCACTTTTAACTTCTACAGCGGCTGCTTTTCTTTCTGCTGACAGCAGCCTTCCTGTATACATTTGAGGTTATTGTATGGGTAAGAGGCCACCAACAAATCCACAGATGAGAAACAGTAAGTCTAAAAGAAGAAGGCAAAAAGCAGGGACGTTTGGGCAGACACGCTTTGTCAGGCGGTGTCATCGGTCGCCAGCGTTCATTGGGTGCGATAATGGGTTCTTTTCGGTATGAGCGAACATAGCGAAGGGAAGTCAAGTTGCAAAAAAAAGGGACAAACACCGACAGAAGGCGGGGAGCTTAGGTGCTACAATCTATGTTTGCCACAGACGCGCCCTTCTCACCTCGCCACCCTGCATTTATGAACCGTATAGGGCTGCCGACTGACCATAACGGTACATGCTAACATTTGTCCCTTGGCCAATATTAATTTTTTTTGCCTCCTCCTCTACACTGAAAAACCCACTATCTCGATAGAGTGTCCTTGGCGGAAGCATCGGCGTCATACGTCCAGGACAGTGAAGGTGCATCCGAAGCAACCACGTCCGCACGACATCCTGAGGCCTTCTGAGCGCAAGATTTTGGAATTGGGCGACGAAAAGGCAGATTTTTAGCACTGAATATTTCGAAACTTGTTGCCATTCGCAAATTGTGTCAATTGTGTTAGTCTTTAATATTCACTGCCTTTGAAACTAGAATTGAAACATACCCCATAAAACCATTATTAAAAATTTTGGTTAATTAGTTTTGAATAACATACTGCTAAGGGTTTTCCCCTTATGTGATGTCCTCTGAGCCCCACAAACACACATTGAAGTCACCATCCAAGTAACACTCACGCCGTTTCTTTTTCTTTAAAAAACTTTGTATTTATGTATATATAAATATAATAAATACCGGGTGCATGTGCATGCAGCCGTGCACCATCCCACTAGAGAGGTCCACTTTTTTCTGAAGTAAAACTGGATCAAACGGACAAGGCCAGTTTTACATAAACCCCCACCACTGCATGTACCAAAGACCGCCAAACATGATTGCTCACCTCATAGAACACTCTGCGCGGCTTGAAGATAGCGGCTTGCGGTCTTTGACGGTGAGTCTACTCGCTTGGTGCAGCAGGGACCTGCAATAAACTCAATACCGCTTGCCATATCCCACAAAGTAACAAAGAAAAGCAAGTAATACATAAGTCTACAGCACGACATGTCTCAAGGACCGCTAGAAATTCTCGCTCGACTCATAGAACACTTCATGCGACAAAACCCTGCATTAAGGACCGATTGAACTTAGTATACATGTTGCAGAAAAATAGGGATCTGTATTCAGCTGTGTCAAAACATGTGATCTAATGTAATAGTTGTGTGGCCTTAAAGGGGTAAGGAAACGAAATTTCAGCGCTCATTTTCTAGTTTGAATGTGTTGCATGTTGCACCCTAACCTCAAAAAGACCAGTCTTCCGTTGAAAGGCACAAGAAAACTAATTTTAAAGCTAAATAAACGATCTCTCAATGTGCATCTGGTGGATGCATGTGAAGCCTATTTGGGAGGTAATCTAGCAACACCGAGGAACTTGCTACGTAGTCGTGACGTAGCAGGTTCCTTCGGAGCAGCGCCGCCCTTTGGAATTTCAATATTTTCTTTCTTAGCTTTCCTCCTGGCTCAACTCACAAATCGCGCATTGTACTAAACGGTCCATGAAGACGGAAAGGAAGGACTCCCCTCATTAGGGGGTTTTAGCAGGTCGTTTCCACACGAACGGTTCGCCCTCGAACGCATCCGCGACGCCACCGCGCATGCGCGCGCGAGTCGTTCGGGGAGTCGGGAGGCTCTTCTCGTTCGTTTCTCCCATTCCGGCCGCTCGAGTCGTCACCGCAACGGAGCCAGCACCGTTCACGACTCGGGTAAAAAAAAGATGGCGGTCGGTTTGGCGACCGCCTTCGCCGACCCAGCCGAGCGTTAGGCTTAGGACAGCGGGAGGCGATTTGTCGTCCTGCTTAAATCTGCTTCATTTAAGAGGTTGAACCAAATCATTTCGAGGACTGCTCACAATGGTAAGCGATCGTGAATGCTGTAAATTGCGCATGCTAGTAAATTTTTGCGATCTGCGGGCAGACTAGCTGCCGTGGCGACCGCGAGCAGACGAAATGATTTGGTTCGACGGCACACAACGTGAACAATCGTTCAAGTTGAAGATGACGGAGACACACCACATACCTTTACGGTCGTTCAGACACTTTTTACTCTATCTAGCTTCGCAGTTCTTGAAATTCCGACCGGCAAATGTTACGTTGGCCGTCTTGTTTACATCAGTCGTACGCCGGAAACACGAACCGCCACCACGGTGTCCGCCACTGTCGCCACTGATTTACACGTTGCAGAATGTTTCACATGTTTACTAGAAGATGGCGCCATCGTTAAGCATGATCATCATCATCGTTTACACGGTCGCACCACTTTCACGATTCGCTAAAGTATGTCAAATTTGACGTACGGTTTCACGAAAGGGACCAGCTGTACCGTTCGTGATTTCGGAACCGTGTGCTTCAAAAACGACTCGCTAAAACTCCCTATTCTCGGACCCTCGTTCGTGCAACCGGAAACAGCCATTGTACGCCTAGAAGATTAGCCCGTCGCTCAAAACTCGAACAAAAGTTGCTTTCCCCATCCCGTTCAGCCCTAAGCTGACAGTGTTGTGGAAGCTAAGTGCTCCTTGGGCCAGCCCACCTGGGCCAGCCACACGGTCGTCACGGCACGGGTACTTCGAACGGCTCGGTTGTAACGCGCCGTTCGACGCTATTGACCACCGTGCTATTGACACTACCACAACCCTGACAGCGCCACCAAGGGCAAAGCTCATAACCACGCCTGCCTTGCTACTCCACGAACGCGGGGAATCTTTTCGTTCTGTTTTTGTTTGCGCCGGATATCCCATGACGCATCGCGCTCTCCGTTCTCTTCTCTTCGGGTGCTTGCTCGAGTGCACCGTTTGGAACGCAAAATATAGCCAGTCGTTCAAAATACAAACGTGCGATTATCATTTACGGTTATTATCCGCCATGCTTGACTCACTTCCAAACGAAATTTGAATATTTCAATTTTTGTTTCCGTACCCCTTGAAAGAACACAACTGTGATGATTTAATGAATGATGATGATGAAATAATTTTGACTAAAGAGAGGGACCACAAGTGTATACTGAAAGACTCACTAACAATGATGAAACCTGGAAATCTATTAGTGCCCTCCCTGTGCTTTGCCATCGAGTGGAAGAAGTTTCTTGGCCTACATTTTTGTTAGAAACAGGTGTGATGTGTCCGTCTGTTTTTTTTTTAAATCTTGATGTTGTGCATATTTTTTATTTTTTAGGTTGAAAGCTCAAGGCATCCCCTGTTGTTTGTTCAATCACATTTACCCAAATGTTAGTAGGTTGCTTTTTTATGTTTACTGCCCTTGGGTATGTCAGGGGTTGTGAACAGTAAAACGCTGTAAGGCCCAAGAAGGCATTCCCTTTGTAAAGTGGTGGCAAGCAGAAGAGAAATTGTAAAGACTGATTTCATGTCTTCCCCTACGTTTTCTTTTTGGGGTCGCCTATTCATTTTTTGCCCATTCATACTCAGCTCTGTTTGATACTTCTCTGCGTTTGTGTCATCCTTCAGAGAACCCGCCTTCAATAAATTATGTGTTTAGCCAGTTTAGCTAGCTTGCACCCTCGTTTTTGTTTATTAATAAATGACTGTAGGATTCAACTGCAAGCACGGTGGTAATGCAAACTACTAAATAGCAGCATACTTTTATTGACTAGTGCTGATGATTGGACTAGTTAGTAGCCAATTATTGAAAAGAAATCATGAAGAATACGGGAACAGAGGATATGAACACAACACAGCGCTGTGTTGACCTCCTTCTTGTCCGTGCCATTCACATTCCATGTTTTTAATAACACATTTATTAATAATTTTCTGCTTGGTATCATCTGCATAGGGGTTCACTGGAACGACCCACCTTCTACTGCATTCACTTTAGGGCAGCTCCACCTACCTCATGGTGCCATCGTTCAGGGAGTGCAAGGCGGGTGTCACTCTCACTCTTGTGGTTCAGTTCCCCAGGTTCCCATAGGTTTCAAGATGCTAGCCAAACTAAGTCAGGCTTTCCAGCCCTCCAGGAAAGGTCAATTCCACTCTTTTAGTCGTAGACACCCACATTTTGCGTGTACGTGCAAGAAGCTCTAACAGAGAGGAAACAAAATGATTGGCCGTTTTTTAATGCATCCTTTTCTTTTGCTGAGAAAATACATAAACGTTACACGCTATTGTACATTCAGTGGTGCAGCGTAATTTAGGAAGAGCACTTTTTTTTCATATAACTTTTATATAAAGAAAAAACTCAATATAATGGGTCGGGCGTAAATGGTTGCTATGAAATGCCCTATACATTTACACATTACCTGATATCATCAAAAGAGTAGAGTAGCGTAGGGCTGCACTGCACCAATTACGACTTTGTAACCAATTAATAGTTGGCATTTATTTGTTTATTACTACTGGCTATTATTCTTTGACAGAAAGAATAACCGGGCGAGTTGGTCCGATGGTAGTCGTTGAACTCCATTAAATATTCAGGTTTGACATTAGTTAATTCTTTCCGCCTTTTTTCATGTTTTTGCTTTTTCTAGCTGCTCTGATTTTTGTAAGGGCTTTCGCCACTACTAAAAAACGTGAAATCTAAACTCCTTTTAGTTTTTGCATCACTCAATCGTAAACTTAAAAAGTGTGCCGGTTCGGTAAACGAGAAGAGACCTAATTTCCGAGGGTAAAAGCTCTAAAAACAACGGACAAGTAAAAAAAACAAACACAGGGCGTTGTTTGTCCGTTGTATTTAGCGCTTTTACCCTCGGAAGTATGACGAAGAGTCCGCGCGTCTCTACGGCACAGGCATTAGCTAATGCAAAAAATCATGCTGCATGCTCGCTCTTGTAACGTTTTTCTCGCTCCCGCTTTATGAAACAAATCGGTGGCGAGCGGCTGTTAGGACAAGACGTCAGAACTAGCATGACCTTTGATTAACACTTTGGGACGGCGACTGAATGCTTGAACTGCCGTCAGACGGCACTTGAACGCTCCGCACAAGCGTCGTCGGACGAGCGCCGCACGACGGCGCCCAGAACATCCCCACGGTTGCGCCGCACGGGAATCACACTGCGGAGCGAGCCACAGGTTTTGAAGAAGATACGCTCTTTTCAAATAACGAAATAACACAGGGCAGAAGCATAGTTAGAATCAAGCATAGCTTAGCAAGCACACGGTACACGACAAAGTTTGAAACAGCAGCCCACTTCGGCAGAAACAAAAGAAAGTTGCTTACCGGCGTTTGCACGAGTCGTGCATGGGCGCTTCTTAACTTACGGGCGTTGGCAAGACGCAGCGTCTCCCAGCTCTCAGTCATCGATCGCTATTCTTGAACACGGTATTCGTAAGGAAGATATCTAAAATATCCACTACAACGGCTAAAACGTTAAAAAAAAGGAGATTTCCGAAGCCTCTGGAACTTCAACGACCACTCAACCGAACTCAACGGAAGCTGATTGCAATAGCGATGGTCTTGCGCAGTCTGTAAGAGTCTCTTTTCCTTTACATTTATTGTTATTTTTTTAGAACGATACTAAGCAAAATATTATTATGTAAGTAACAATAAGAATTTCCTTAAAATAATAATGTAAAACATTACAAAAAGTTAGTAAATCTTAGGTTTTATTTAAACTTCAGGTTGTTTCTTTCTTGTGCAAACCGAAACCGAAACTAACTTAAGCAACGTTTCTTTCGTCGTAATTGCTTGCGTGTGTGTGCGTGCATGCGCGTGCGTGTTTGTGCGCGCGCGTGTGGATGCGTCCGCGTGCATGCGTGTGTGCGTCTCTGGTTGTGCGTGCGTGTGCGTCTGCGCGCGGGCGTGGGTTTGCGCGTGTGCATGCGTGTGTACGTGCGTGCGCGCGTGTATGAGTGCGACTGCGAGCGCGCAAGCGTCTGTTTGTGCGTTCTATTGCACTAAGCACGCAAGAAGAACAATTGGATGCCCCTGGACACTGTTAAAACACTAACTTATTGATTATTATTATTATTATTATTATTATTATTATTTCGCTGCGGGATGGCGCCGAGTAAAGACGCCTGCCTGATCTGTTCCCGCTGCTTCTACGGACGACAACAATATCTGCAGTGTTCCGGATGCAGACTGCGTGCGCATACCAAGTGCTTATGTTGGCCTGTCGACGTACGCGAGTTTCTGCAATCCGGCGTGCCCTCTTTCACCTGTGCGAGCTGTGAAAAGATCAGCGGTGGTGCTAGCCCTAACCACGTCGCCATGGCCTCCAACGACCACCGCAACGTGGCCCCCCTCTCCCACCTCTCCGTGTCGCCCTCACCCACCGACGCCGCTCGTCCCGAAAAGGGTGAGAGGTCACTTCCCTCCTCTCCCTACATCGGCAACACGGGCGTCGATTCTCTGCGGGCCCTTCTGCTCGACGCGCTTCAGGGAATCTCGTTCCTCACGGATCAAGTTGCCGCGCTCAGGGATAAGAACGCGCAGCTCCGTCGAGAGCACAAGCACGACGCCCAGCAGCAGGCAGCCACACTGCACAACATACAGGCGGAGTTGAGGAGCTTCCGCCATGAGCCCAAGCAAGGCGGAAAACAGCCCCCATCGTCCTACGCTGCGGCGGCCAGCCCCCAGGACCCGGTTGGTTTGATGCGAGATCAAAGAGGCAGCACTCGCCCTGTAACGGAGGCTACATGTGCGTCAGGCACCGCTGTACCTGCTGCCATTGGAGGCGAACGCTCCGTGGCCTCTATTCTGGATTCGAGGATGCACCCCCGCCATCAAGACAAGTTGAACCAGGAGGAGGCTTCCGCGAGACAAGGCCAAAGCTCCCCAGGACGAGAAGTCCTTTGCTCAAGGGAAGCGCTTCAGCCAGCGGTAATCCCGTGGCACCACCTCCCTCTCAACCACGGCGACAACGTCTTGTGTTTGTGACAAGACTGGGCCCCAGCTGCGACGCTCCAAGCCTCCAGGCTCACATCGAGCAGGGTGGCACCCTGAGTGAGCTTGTGTGCACGCGACTTAAGACGCGACACGATGGTTACTCCTCGTTCCACGTGACGGCTGCTGAGCAGGATATCGAGAAACTGTTTGAACCCCTTCTCTGGCCAGAAGGAAGCCTTTTTAAAGAATTCACTGGCCAGCTTACAGAGAGCCGCATCTATGAAGCGGCCCGCCAATCGCTGCCCTCCTCCGGAAATGCCGACGAAGACACATAACCTAGATATCTATTACCAGAACGTCCGTGGTCTTCGCACAAAGACTAACGAATTTTTTTCTAACGTCGCTTTTACTGCTGATTCTATTATTGTTCTCACTGAAACTTGGCTTTGCCCAGATATTTCTTCTTCTGACTTTTTCCCACCAAATTTTACGGTATTTCTTCATGATCGCGAATTGTTTAATAGGAAAAAGACGGGGGGAGGTGTTTTTATAGCAATTGATGCGTCATTACCGTGCATGAGACGTCCTGACCTGGAGACATCGCTTGAGTCAGTGTGGGTAGAACTGCAAAGTGTCAATGGTGAACGCATCCTGCTTGGCGCATACTACTTGCCGCCCGACACCTCTCCTGATGAATTTAACCGATGTCTTCTTGCTATTGAAAGTACAACTAGTGCTCTAGATAATTTCAAATTTATTGCTCTTGGTGATTTCAATGTCCCCAATATAAGCTGGGAAACTGCTACAGCGTCTTCTAATAATTACTACCTTGCTCAGAAATCTACGTTCTTACTTAACTTTGCATCATTTACGAATCTAAAGCAACACAATTGTATTCCCGATTGCCAGGGAAACATGCTTGATTTGTGTTTCCCAGATTTAGATGATATACGTATAACTGAGTGTGCCTCAAGTTTAGTTCCACCTGACAGATATCACCCCCCTCTGGAGATCGTGGTAGCTCTTCCAGAGGGCATGAGGCGTTTTTTACAGAGTCATTCTAATGTGACTAGTCACAATTTTTCCGCTGGAGACTACGTTGGTTTATACAACCATTTTGCCGAATACGATTGGTCATCGATCATTCGATGCACTGACGTCGATGAACAGGTTCGTGAGCTCACACGCATCGTTCGAGAAGGGATGCACCAGTTTATCCCGTTACGGAGAACCGCTGGTTCTAGGTTTCTCTTTTGGTTCTCAAGTGAATTACGCAGATTACTGAATAAGAAGTTGCACGCTCACAGAAAATTTAAAAAGAACGGTTTCCCTGGATGGAAATCAGAATTTAGGCGTCTAAGGTCTTCATGCAGGGAAGTTATCAGGCGTGATCGTCAGAGGTACGTTAATTCTGTTGAGCTGCATTTAACTCAGAATCCCATGGAATTTTGGAAATACGTTCGGTCTCGATCAAAGACAAAATGTGGGAGGGAGATCACATTGCTGAACTTACAGGGAAACTCGACCACAGATGTTTGCGAAATTTTTGCCCACCACTTCCAGTCCGTATTTAGGCATCAACCGAACTCTCCCATTAACGACGCGCCAGCTGCCTCTAGTAATTCAACCTGTATTGCGTTTTTTGATGAGGAGCTATTACATGAGTGTGTAAAGAAGATGAAGCCGTCTTTGTCTTCTGGCCATGACGGCATTCCGTCGGTCCTATTGAAGGCCTATAGTGCAATATTTATCTCTATTTTGGTACACATCTTTAACAACTGCGTAAAAACCGAAGTGTTTCCCGTCTTGTGGAAAACAGCGCTTGTTGTACCCGTACACAAGTCCGGTTCAAGAACAAGCGTCTCAAATATAGGCCTATATCTCTTCTTTGTACATTTTCAAAACTCTTCGAAACAGCTTTACACAAAATATTGTCGTTTAAGCTCAAACATTCTCTCATCCCTAGCCAACATGGTTTTATGGCGGGTCGCTCAAGCACGACTAACCTCACTTGTTTCATGTCAACTGCTGCTCAGGTCGTCTCTAATAGAGGCCAACTTGATGTAATCTACTATGATCTAAGCAAAGCGTTTGATCTTGTAAATCACGACATGTTGCTGGCAAAGCTGTCAAGGCTTGATGTCCACAGGTCGTTACTTTTATTGCTCAAAAGTTACTTGCGTGATAGACTGTGTTTTGTCAGCTCGAATGGTAATTCGTCTGCTGCTTATCAGGCTACGACGGGTGTACCTCAAGGTTCCGTTCTTGGCCCCCTTCTGTTTTCAGTTTTTGTTAATGATGTTTCGGCTGTGATCCGTCACTCTTCCTTTCTACAATATGCAGATGACATTAAGATGTTTATAGGGGTACGAGACAAACGCGACTGTGTTCTGCTACAAAATAATGTATATGCATTCGAAAACTGGTGCAATCAGAATGCCCCAAAACTAAATAGTTCGAAAACTAAAGTCTTGTCCTACACTCGAAAGACACATAATATTATATTCTCTTATGACATTCAGTCAGTTCTTTTGACACGTGTGAATGAAATCAAAGACCTTGGAGTTGTATTTGATAGTACATTACGCTTTTCGAGTCATGTTGACCATATTGTGAGCTCAGCTTTACGTACGCTTGGTATCACGTGCCGCATTACTAAAGAGTTTAATAGCCCTAGTACTTTTGTCACACTGTACAGTGCTTTATGTCGACCACACGTCGAGTATGCCTCTGTTGTATGGAATGGAATCTGCGCGACAACCTCGGCTAGAATCGAACGTGTTCAGAATAAGTTCTTATGTATCAACAGACATAGTTTCTCGTCGCGCAATGCGTCCACCTCAAACGATGATCCAGCAGTCCCAGTCCAACATAGCTTGGCATTGCCCACCCTGCGGCGTAGGAGAGAACATGCCGACATCCTGTTTCTGTACAAACTTATTCATGGCATCACTGACTGCACATCATTGATATCAAATGTGCGTTTGAAAATTCCCGTAAAAACTACAAGGCAAAATGCATCCTTCTACAATGCTCCCGTAACTAATCTTCACGACCCCGCGTCGAGAATTGGGCACACCTACAATTCCTCTTTTACAGACTCTATTGATATATTTAACAATAACACACCGGAGTTCATCAGAGCGCTAAAGTTCCTCACCTAAATTTGGCTTCCCATTTTTTGCACCTGATTAAGTTGCTCAGAACTAATTTTTATACTCTCGCTTTCCTTTCCTTTCGCTATCGTGGTGGTATAGCCTAGCGAGTTTATGTGACATATGTGATTTTTTTTAAGTGTTTTATTGTTTACTGTTTGTTTGTTGTGTGTAGTGTTGTTTTTCATGTTTCCTGAGTGCACCTGTACTAAGACCGCAAGGTTGTTCCTGGGCACTTCAATAAAACATTGATTGATTGATTGATTATTATTATTATTATTATTATTATTATAATCAGCTTGACGTTTTTTATTTTGAGTTGAGTAAGACATTCGACGTAGTCAACCACAACATCCTCCTATACACGCTTTCCTCTTGCGGAGTATGTGGTTCAGTATACAATTTGTTAAAAAGCTATTTGTCTGATAGGCAAGCCTACGTCCGCGTCAACAATACTACCTCGTCCTTGTACAAGGCAAGCTCTGGAGTGCCTCAGGGATCTGTCTTGGGCACCCTCCTTTTTAATATTTTTGTAAATGATGTCTCTCGAGTTATATTAAATTCTTCATTTCTGCAGTACGCTGATGATATAAAACTTTACAAAAAAATATCGACCTTAGAGGATTGCTTCGCGCTTCAGAATGACGCATATTCCTTCGGTCGTTGGTGTTTAGACAATGACCTCCGTTTGAATCATTCTAAAACAAAAGTGTCACAGTCGCCCCCGCCTGGAGGTTAGAGGCGCGATTCCCCCTTGACGGTTCGCCCGCCGGCCCTCTACAACGACTGAGAACAATATTTATTTTTTGTTGAGGCCGGTCAGCCCGCGCGGTTGGCGCGTGTGCTCAAGTTGGGGAAGAACGGAATGAGCTCAGGCGGACAGATGGAGTTTGAACAATAAACAATATATTTGCTTAAAAAAAAAATAGAAATATAAAATTCAAGGTTTGGCACATAGGCAAACAATGCACAACAAAAAGAAAAAAAGAAAACCCCGAAGTTCCACACGGAACTTCAATCAACATTACAGCCAAAAGAAACAATAAAGTAAACGGTTGGCGAGCTACAGCAATACACAGGGCCGGAGCACAGACGACAATTAAACAAAGCAACCAAGCCAGGGACGGAGAGCAAGTAAAAATAAAACGTCCGGAAGAGTAAAGTCCGAAGTGTAAAGGACGGGTCTCACTCAAATTTGGTGACGGAGGGGATCGTCGGGCTCTCGGCGGTGGTGAGCTGGCAGGAAGACGGGATTGGTGACGATGAAGAAGTCTGAGAAGATATCGCGTTGTCGGGCTGCCATTCCCGCAGACTTCACCCCGCAACCACGAACGTATTACCCCCTTGAAGACCCAAAAAGCTCTGCCCCGTAACTATCCGCTCCCCACGAAAGCCGTCTCAACCGTCTGCCTCCGCGGCGACGTATTTCCCGCCTTTGTCGGCGCCGAAGGCACCGCCGAGTACCGAGTTTCGTCTTGCCGTTTTCCGGTCGCCGCAACCCGAGCCGGCGCACCGGAAAGGCAAATCGGCCAAGAGGCACGGCGAGCAGCACGAAAACACAAAGAAAAAAATATCGCGGGAGAGTCGGCCGGCGCCAGAGTTTGTGACAAAAAGTAATGACCTATTCTCGCAAGACCCATGATATATGCTTTCCATATAGTTATCATGGCGAACTGCTGTCACGTGTAAGTGAACTGAGGGACCTTGGAGTTGTCTTTGATTCAACCCTGAGATTTGACACTCACGTTATCAAAGTGGTTCAATCGGCCTTGCGCACGTTAGGTGCCGTGTCTCGCATAACGAAGGAATTCAAAAGCCCGTCCGCATTTTTTACGCTGTATTGTTCCTTAGTTAGATCCCTACTGGAGTACGCCTCGGTTGTTTGGAACAGCATTTCCAAAACTAACAGTTTATCGGTGGAGCGAGTCCAAAACAAATTTATTTCTATCCTTAAATATCGTTACCTTGAGAAAGGTGATCCTTGTCTGAACGGTGTGTGTAACTCGCTACTTGTCAACTTGTTGAGCCTGCAGCAGCGCCGGGTGAAGGC
Source organism: Ixodes scapularis (assembly GCF_016920785.2). Lineage (NCBI taxonomy): Eukaryota > Metazoa > Arthropoda > Arachnida > Ixodida > Ixodidae > Ixodes > Ixodes scapularis. The sequence goes on from NW_024609879.1 coordinate 10,579,772, forward strand.
AGATTTGTTGTTTTTGTTTAAGACCCTGCACGGCTAGATTAACTCTCCCAGCCTTCTGTCCGAAGTGAGCCTCAGAGTTCCACGTGTGCCTACACGGCTACAATCATCTTTTTATGTAGCTCGACATTTTAGCCAATTAAACCCAATCCAAAGATCGGCTGAGTGTTATAATCGATACTCTGACAAAATCGATATTTTTAACTCATGCGGGAGCAAGTTCGAAAATGCTGTTCGAATCTTCCTCTTGCAGGAAAAGGGCTGATCAGTTGAAGCGTTGATGTAGTATTTGCTGTTTGCTCTCACACCTGGTGATGTCTATTTTGTGCTTTTGATTTCCCTTGTTGATTTGAGTGTCTTTCATACTTGTTAATATTTTTATTCTCAGACTGGAGAACTACGTTCTCCTTCTGCACTCGCGTGTATACGTGTTCGTATGTGTGTGTTTTTGCTCATTTTTTTTAGTGTGCCTGCACTAAGACCGATTGGTTGTTCCTGGACACTTAAATAAACAGTGATTGATTGAGTGATTGTTTGATTTATTATTATTATTATTGTTGTTGTTGTTTTTGTTATTGAAACATAGCCCTGAGTCTTTAGACACAGGGCCCTAAACTTTTCTATAGCTGGCTTTAGCTGTATCTATAAATTTCTAAGGCCGACCATGCAAAGCTACAGGGGGTGATAGCCTACAATTGAATTTTCCATAGACGACCATAGGCCATTTTTGTATGGTATGTCTCGGGCTGGTTTATTATGGGATTTGCCTCTTTATGTGTGTGAGTTTTTGTGCATGTCACCATATTCTCAAATGAATATTTTACTCAGGTTCACATGGTCAAGTGACATGTTCAATAGTCGGTTACAAGTCAAGCAGGTAGGAGAAGCTCCACCCACAAGCGTGATGCGCCCGTTTCAAATCTCTCCGCAGTCGAAAGAAGAGTTCACTGGAAACCCTCCTTGTTCCGCTTCAGTGGATTCCAACTTGTATCCGATCCCACTTTTTAGGAAAGCGACCTTTGTATTTATCAGAGAGGGAACCGAGCCCCTGAAAGCAGCCTTTGTATCCATCGGGGGGAAGCTAATCCCCGAAAGTCGTAATTGTTTCCGTCGGTGGGGGAGAACTCTAATCTCCCTCTTGTGGCTTCCACAATGCTAAGTAAAAGTCGAAAGATAAAGCAAATATGTACAGAAAGGCAAGCCCTTCCTCGCGCGTTGGCCGCGGTGTCACGGAAACGGTGGAACGCTATTGGATGCGGAGGTGGCGGAGGGATATCTGATTCCCTTTGAGGGGCATTTGCCGCTACCTTCTTGACCTGTAACCGACTATAGCAGCATGTCATTAATATTTGTCAAACATTTTCACTATATTTTGATTTCATGTTGCCAGATATAAACTCGAGACTAACTGATTTTTTTACTGTACACGTCCATCAATAAATACTTGTAAAAAATGCTAGTATAGAACATATCGCCCTACTTTCCAATGTCTGAGCATGGAGTGGTTTCTAAGAAAATGAAATATAAACTCATATATAAAATTTTGTTTGCAAACGTAGAAATTGTATGCAAAAGAGGCACTTTATTATCAGCTATTTGCATGAATTACAACTGACATTATAAAAAAACTAGGCTGCTAACAACTGTTGCTTTTCAAGCAAAAATCTTACCTGTACATTATGGACAGAGCCATATATAAGCTTTCCAAAACCATTTCACATTATTTATTTAGCACCCTTTCTTACACCCTTCGCACATTCTTCACTAAATGTAGGGTGTAACACGAAACAGCACCCTTTTCGGTAAAATTATGAGGTTGTAATCCTAGTATTTAGGGTGTTAAAAGGGTGTAGCAGAGGTTTAAGTTGCTACAACACCCCTTTTACACCCCAAAAGGTGTAAACACTTTTAATGTGTAGTACGGCCGAGCATCACTGGCGTCAATCACCACGATAGCGTCAATAGTCAATAGCGTCACGGCGTTGCCCACCACTCGCCAACAACCACGTTGTTAACAACAAAACCAGCGTTCTGCACATCTAGGTCGAGGTGTTCATTTTATTTTTCTTTTACGTGTGGCTTGATTTTGAACGTTTCCGTTGCGGTTTTAACCGAAGCTGTTAGGTTTCGTTGGCTCAGGAAATCAGTATCCTAGCATCTATATAAAACATTATTGAGCCTAGCTTAAGTTTAATCAATATATGAGAGACGTCTTCTTTAGGCTCTTCCAAAACACAAAGCCTGAAATACCCAATCTTATCCGATTCAAGCAAGAGCTGATCAGGAAGCCTGGCTAGCGTGGCGGTTTACTATGCTGAGTGCATTGATGCACCTATAGGTTTTTAAGGTAGAGAAGGGGGCTTATGGTCGGTGGTCAAGTACACTGGCTGGGTGACGGAGGGTGCGTCTTCCAGGAAAGGGGAGCATGTGCGCCTGATGCACCCGACTACAACTTTTTTTTCTTCGAGTGCAGTTGGGAAGTAAATATGTGGAGCACTAACCGACAAATCGCGGATGGGGTATTCGCGCTAAGAGTGCCGCGCAGCGACAGAGAGGTATTGTTAGCGCGAAGATGATGTGGGCGCTGTTTTCGTATTTTATTTTCATAGAACAACGACGGGCACAATATTTTCCCACTTCTGGTAATGTTCTTAACGAACATATCACACGACAGTGCTAGTTAAGACAATAGCCTTTCAAGTCTAACGAAAAAAAAAACTGAATAAAACGATGATCGTTTGCTTGCGCTAACAGTGTTCGCGCGATGCACGCACTAATATCCTGCCAACCACTCGCTCATGATGCTTCTCTCGCTGCCCGTCGTTATGCCAAAGTTTCGCCAACGGGATAAAAGTTTAGATTATGGGTGTCCCCGCGGCGAAACTGAAAATCAGCACTTTTGGCCCAACACTTGCTGGCCGTGTTTATGTCCCCGACGGCCAAGTTGGAAATCAGCACTTCTGGCCGAACACTTGCCGGCCATGTTTATGTCCACGGCAGCCAAGCTGAAAATCTGCACTTCTGGCCAAACACTCGCCGGCCGTATTTATGTTTCCGGCGGCCAAGCTGAAAATCAGCACTGCTGGCCGAACACTTGCCGGCCGTGTTTATGTCTCCGGCGGCCGAGCTGAAAATCAGCACTGCTGGCCAAACACTTGCCGGCCGTGTTTATGTTTCCGGCGGCCAAGCTTAAAATCAGCACTACTGGCCAAACACTTGCCGGCCGTGTTTATGTCCCCAGCGGCCAAGCTGAAAACCAGCACTGCTGGCCAAACACTTGCCGGCCGTGTTTATGTCTCCGGCGGCCAAGCTGAAAATCAGCACTTCTGGCCAGGGGCTTGCCGGCAGTGTTTATGTCTCCGGCGGAAAAGCTAAAAACAGCTAGCTTGTGGCCGGACTCTTGCCGACCTTGTTTATGTCTCCGGTGGCCAAGCACTTAAAGTGGCCAAGCTGTCCAGACACTGGCCAACCGTCAGCCGATCGTAATTCACTTTCTGGTGCTGCTTGGGTATGTGTTACTGCTGTTAGCTGGGGACGTCGAACTTAACCCGGGCCCGATGACGGATGCTCAGGCAAAACAGTTCGCTGATATGCTGAAGCTTCTCCAGGGTCTTTCGACGCGCTCAGTCAAGATTGAAAAGGGCCAGTGTAGCCTGATTCAGACGGTTAACGCTATCAAAGCTAACCAAACGCTAATCGAAAGTAAAGATGAAGTAATGGGCCGAAGAATTGATTCTGTTGAGTCGGTAACAACTGATATCCGGAAAGAACTCAGTGAGGCACACGAAGTAATCAAATCTGTGCAAGAAGACAACGCGTCTTTGGAAAGTCGCTTGGATGAGTAAGGCGGATTCCTGGGCGAGTTGGTACTGAAACTTGGAGAACATAATAGCGCTTCACAACAGGGACGAAGAGTAGGAACGAGACAACACAATGCGCTATGCACAACACAATGCGCAACACAATGACTTCGAAGTTCGGTCGAGACGCAAAAACCTATTTTTTCACGGGGTAACAGGAGATTCAAGGTCGGAGACGTGGGCACAAACAGGAAGTAAAATTTTGGAAATTCTATCTCGTTCAGTTGACCCCCAGATAACCTCGGAGAGCATCGATCGTGCCCATAGATTGGGATATTTCTCGGACGACCGATGCAGACCGGTTATCGTGAAATTCGCGTCGTACAAACTAAAAGACAAGGTTTTATCGCTCCGTTCGACGCTGAAAAACGCTGGGACTACAGTGAACGAGGATTTCTGTCTGGCCACACGACAGGTAAGAAAAAAAACTTCTTCAATTCGCAACCATCTCAAAATGCAACCTTCAAACTCCGGTACAACAAACTTCTTATTGGCCAAACAAGCTTCTTTTATTATCCGCTTACTAGTAGTGTACGACAAGCAGACCTACGCAGTGGCGGCTTGTCTGCCCCCACTATCGCTGTAAATAACCAAGCTCAAAATGCCAGCAATGCAGCACCTACGCTGTAGCATGTTGCGAGAGGTGATGGCACTATTCAGACATCGTCCACTGCGCAGCTCTCGATTCTTTTTACAAATATTAGGAGTGTTATCAATAAACGGGACGACCTTTGTTCAATAATTGACTCATCAAATGCTAGTATTGTTGTTTTTACAGAAACTTGGCTGACAAGTAAGATTTGTAACAGTGAAATTTTGCACTGTCAAAAGAAGTTTAATATCTATCGGCAAGATAGAGTTGGTAAAAGTGGCGGCGGTGTTTTACTCGCTGTGGCTGATATTTCTTCATTTCTTGTGAACGTTGCCACGAATCTGGAGATCCTGTGGATTCGCATTTGTTTAAATCATCGCAAATATGTTTTGGGCGTTTCCTATCGTGCTCCTTCGAGAAGTTATACCTTTGTTTCTGACCTTCATGACGTCGTGAATGCTGTCACAGTCCGTTTCCCTGACGCCCCAGTCTTACTGTTTGGAGACTTTAATTATCCGAACATTACGTGGTCAAACGACGGCCCCTGTTTAAGTACGTTTTCCACAGAATCCAATGACTTTTTAAATTTGTGCGCCGATTTTAACTTCACTCAGGTAGTTACGCAGCCTACTCGTGTTACTTGTTCTTCGGCCACGGTGCTGGACCCTGTGCTGACGACGTCACGCGAGCTTATTTCGTCTCTCACGTACAGTGCGCCTCAAACTTAACGCCGCCACAAGATGGTTCGGTTTCTTCACTTTTTTAGCTATTCCCGAACATAGCAGTTAAAATGGTTGGTGAAGATTTGCGTCCCCGGTGAAAACTTAACCAGGGGAAGGTATTCCAGCCGCTGCAGCGATCAATTCATGATTGGGAAGCATGCAATAAAATTGAATGGATCAATACTTGGGAAACCGAGTGGCTGCGTTAAGTTTGAGGGGCACTGTACCTACCTGGTCTCAGTGATCATTCATTGCTCCACTTTGATTTTTTTGTTCCGGTGTGTCGCTTTCCAGTGCAAGTAAAACGGATATCTGACTATGCGCGAGCGGATTTTGGAGCTATTAATCATGAATTGGGTACTTTTTTAAGCGATTATCAGCGTAATTTTTCTGAGCGTTCTGCTGAGGAGAAATGGATGTTGTTCAAAGAAAAAGGTGCCTCCCTTACAAATAGATATGTACCTGTACGAACTGTACGTAATTACACTCACTCCCCATGGTTCAACCAGACGCTCAGAAGGCTCTCAAATAGGAAAAAAAGGATGTCTCGTGCTGCAAGGTTATCCGTGTTCCCCAATGCAGAGCATCGTTGGGCAGCATATTATTCTGCTGCAGCAGTGTATAAGACGTCTATTGCCGAAGCCAAGCTCAGTTTTTTCGAATGTACCCTACCCACTATGTTGCGCAACAACCCTCAACAATTTTGGAACGTCGTAAACCCTTCTGAGAGGCTTGGCCTAGTGCTAAATAACGAGGATGATGAGACGATAGCGGCGAATGAGTGTGCAGCTGTGCTAAACGAATTATTCACAAAATATTTCTCGAACTTAACCACAAATTCCTATCCGGACGTTTATGAATACAATATTGGTGCTATGAATTCCATTGATATAGAATGTGCCGGTATAGTGAAAGTCATCGCCAACCTTAAACCATCGTCATCGTCTGGAATTGATAATATTAACTCGAAGTTTCTCAAAAACACTACTATGTATTCCTTTATTATCTTAACAAAGCTATTTCAACAATCACTCGAACTCGGAAGCCTTCCCGAGGACTGGAGGGTGGGGAAGGTGATTCCTATCCATAAAGGTGGTGACAAATCCAGCCCAAGTAATTATCGCCCGATTTCCTTAACAAGTGTCCCTTGCAAAATTTTAGAGCACATAATCTATTCGCATCTTGTTAATTTTCTTAATTCCCATACATTCTTTTCTCCTGCTCAACATGGCTTTAGAAAACTGTTCTCATGCGAAACTCAGCTATTAACACTTACGCATGACCTTCACGCTTCCTTCGATCGTTCCTCTCAGGTTGACTGCATTTTTTTAGATCTCTCTAAGGCATTTGACAAGGTTTCACATAGGCTCCTTTTGTATAATCTCAGTAAACTGAACATTGACTCTCATGTTTTGACTTGGATCAACGCCTTTTTAACTAACCGTTCTCAATTTGTTCATGTTAATGGCATTAACTCGCTCCCATCTCCTGTGACTTCTGGTGTCCCCCAGGGTTCAGTACTCGACCCTCTTTTGTTTTTAATATATATTAATGACCTTCCTTCGCATATCTCATCTTCAGTTGGTCTCTTCGCAGACGATTGTGTCATTTTTTCTGAAGTAACTAACGAATTTGACGTTCTTGCACTCCAATCTGACCTTGACAGTATTTCTCGTTGGTGCGATAAATGGCAAATGGAACTTAATATTAACATGTGCAAATCCATGAGAGTATCACGTCAAAATAACACCTGTCCCTCGTACCTTATAAGAACTGTTGAGCTGGAATCCGTGTCCTCATTTAAATATATTGGTGTTCATATCACTAACAACCTCTCATGGAACATTCATATTGAGTATATAATTAAAAACGCTAACCGCGTGTTGGGCTTTCTAAAAAGGAACGTCTCTCTTGCCCAACTGTCCTTAAAACTACTTCTTTACAAATCTTTGGTCCGCAGCAAACTTGAGTATTCTTCCGCTATCTGGGACCCCGGTGTAACGGTTGCATTATCATCAGAAGCTGCTCAAAACCGTTCTGTTCCATTCATGCTACATAACTATCATCGCACATCTAGCGTAACAGCAATGAAAACTACCCTAAGCTTGCCTGACCTCTCCCTACGTAGAAGAATATCTCGTCTATGTTTATTTCATAAAATTTACCACCACAATGCAAATCTTCGTCAGCATCTGTTAACACAACCATCATACGTCTCATCACGTTTCGATCATCAAAATAAAGTTGGCATCCCTCAGTGTCGCACCTCAAGCTTTCAACAGTCTTTCATACCCATGATATCACTGGACTGGAATCGCCTTCCCGCAGCTGTTGCTAGCATAGCCGAGAGTGCCGGATTCAAAGCTGCACTTTGCGAATATTTTTTTGATTTTTGTTGACAGTGTTTTGTTTTAACAATGTTCTGTTTTTTTTTTTTTATTAGTATGCTTACCTGCCTAATTACTGTTTGTCTTTGTGCGCAATTAGATGTTTGTGTCCACTCCCTTTATAATGCCTTCGGGCCCTGGGAGAATGAATAAATAAATAAAAAAATAAATATACAAAGAAACATAAAAAGAATGAGATGACATATCAGGCATGAAAATTACAAACAACCCAAGACAATATTGCCGCGCGCGCAGCTGGACAAGTAGGCAGCGCGCGCGTGGCCTAACGGTTATCGCGCTTGCCTCCCGCGCAGAAGGCCAGGGTTCGATTCCTGGCCGCGACTACACATTTTTGTTGACAGGGTAATTTGATGTTCTAGTGAATTCGAGAACCGTCTTGCTGATTCGAGGTTAGAATGTTCTACACACCGAACCTTCTACGCCGAACGATCCAGAAACCCACGGGGTACATAAGGGATTCCGCCAGGCGAGCGAATTCAGTTTCGCCCCAGCGTTCGACTGTGCTGCTACGCCGACTTCGACGCCCGCGACGCTCTGTTATTCTCTTTGTACCCCTTTTAGTTTTGGCACAAGTTCGCCACATTAAACGTTTATTTCTTCCTGTTTATTTCCTATTTTTCTGGTCACCACCCGTGACATTTTGGTGGAGGTGCGGGGTAGCGCATGCCCGTGCAGCGTTCCCCTCCCAGGGCCCGCAGTGCAAGCCCCATTCCGAGCCCGGTGAGAAGACCACCCGACGCGGAACCTGAAACTCGGACCAGTCGCCGCACCCAAGGTCTACACCCGGAATACGGACTTCTGCCACCCAGGACCAAGCGGCCAACGAAGCCGACGATGGACGGCCAGCAGTCACCGACCCCGGCCGCTCCTGCCTTCATCTACCTACCAGTCGCACCCCGGACTCCGACGCCATTCCACGGGGACGCCCACGAAGACGTCGAGGACTGGCTTCAACAATACGAGCGGGTGGCCCAGCACAACCGATGGACGGAGGACCAGCGCCTGCAGAACCTTTACTTCGCGCTCGAAGGAACGGCCAGGCACTGGTTCGAGAATCGGGAGACTTCATTGATCTCGTGGACCGCCTGCAAGAATGAGTTGAGGCGAACTTTCACTAACCAGAATCGACGGGAGAGGGCCGAGGACCTTCTTCGAATGAGAACCCAGGGCGCAAACGAGACCATCACCAGTTTCGTCGAGGATGTCCTGCGCCTGGTCACTCGCGCCGACCCTGAAGCCACCGACGAAAAGAAGTTGCGGATCCTGATGCGAGGCGTACGAGATGACATCTTCGGAGGCCTCGTCCGCAACCCGCCGACCACCGTCGAGACGTTTGTAACAGAGGCGACCAACATTGAACGGGCCCTGCAAGCACGAGCCGCTCACTTTCATCGAGCCCCTGCCGTCGCTGCACCCACGCCGTCAAGCTGCGCCCTCAGCCCCAATATTCCAGGGATCCGAGAAATAGTCCGGGACATCGTCCGTGAAGAACTGAAGAAGCTGATACCTGCCACCGAACGTCCAGCTTCACTCTCGATTGCCGAGATTGTTCGAGAAGAGGTCCAGCAAGCGCTCCAGCCAGACGTTCTCGCCGACGCCGCACCGGAACCACCAGCTGTGACCTATGCTGCCGTTGTTCGTCGTCCGCAGCCTCCTATTGCTCGGCAGTACCCATCTGCACCCCAACGAGAAGTCTCTTCGCCGCAGTACGCGCCGCGCCAAGAGCAGCGTGGACTTCGAAAGACCGACGTGTGGCGCACGGATGACGGACGCCCGGTGTGCTTCCACTGCGGGGAGGCTGACCACGTTTACCGGAGGTGCCCCTACCGCCAGCTCGGCCTGCGAGGATTCGCTCCAAACGACCGTCGACCTCGTTTTGGAGAACGACCAAGGGACATCGAGGAATACCTCCGTCGCCCTCCGTCAACAGCGCCCACCGCACCACGAGGTTCCCGTTCTCCATCCCCCCGCCGTTCCGCGTCGCCTTTCCGTCGGTCGCGCCCTGACAGCCTGTCCCCCCTATCTCGTCGGGAAAACTAAGTGCGGCAACGCCTGGAGGTGCCGTTGCCGAAGACGACCCGAGTAAAGAGCCTCCAAGAACGCCGGAGCGCTCCCACTCTCCCGACGCCACGCATCGCTACGACGCCCCTGCAACGGTGTCCAACAACCTAAACGTCGTCATCGACGGCCACGACGCATCGGCACTCGTGGACACCGGAGCAGACTACTCAGTCTTGAGTGGGAGGCTCTCCCGCCGCCTTCGAAAAGTCATGACGCCGTGGGAAGGACCCCAAATACGAACCGCCGGAGGACATCTCATCACACCAGTCGGGAGATGCACTGCTCGCGTCGATATCCACGGTGAAACGTGCCCTGTCAAGTTCGTCGTTCTGCAAGACTGTTCGAGGGACGTTATCCTCGGAATGGACTTCCTCTGCGAATATGGCGCCGTCATCGACCTCGGAACAAACCGGCTGACGCTACGAAAACCTGCTCCACCAGCGGAGGAACCCCAAGCGACGGCACCCACGGTCCGAGTCCTCGCAAACCACGTAAACCTACCACCGCGGTCGAGTGTTTTCGTACTTGTCGGGATTGATGAAGCTTCCTGTGGCGAAGTTCTTCTCGAGGGAAGCCTCCAATTGCTCCTGGGAAGAGGCATAGGCGTCGCAAGGGGAGTAGCTGAACTTCAGGATGGGCGGACTGTGGCCCTCGTGACGAACTTCCGAAACGAAACGCAACACCTCACGAAAGGTGCAGCCGTGGGCCACGTCGAGAAGCTCCGAAACCCCGCCGAAATCACCGCGATTACTGACGAATCCTCGCCGCCCCAGCAAGACCGTACGTCGCCAGCGCAGCTCGACATTGACCCTAAGCTTCCGGACCCTAAACGGCGTCAGCTGGTTAACCTCCTCGCCGAATACCGCGACTGCTTTGCAACGTCGTCGAAGGTGCGCCAGACCGCGGTTGCCAAGCACCGCATCGTTACCGAGGACGACGCGCGCCCTGTGCATCGATCGCCGTACAGAGTCTCCGCTAAGGAAAGGGAGGTGATCCATCAGCAAGTTCAAGAGATGCTGAATGACGACATAATTCAACCTTCAAGCAGTCCATGGGCCTCTCCAGTCGTGCTGGTTAAGAAGAAGGACGGAACTCTTCGGTTCTGCGTGGACTACCGGCAGCTCAACACGGTTACGAAGAAAGACGTCTACCCACTCCCCCGCATCGACGACACTCTAGACCGGCTGCGCCACTCTCGATACTTTTCATCGATGGACCTGAAGAGCGGCTACTGGCAAATCGAGGTCGACGAACGGGACCGAGAGAAGACAGCCTTCGTCACGCCGGATGGACTGTACGAGTTCAAGGTGATGCCCTTCGGACTATGCACGGCGCCAGCAACTTTCCAGCGTGTCATGGACACCGTACTGGCAGGGCTGAAGTGGCAGAGTTGTCTCGTCTACCTTGACGACGTCGTAGTATTTTCAGCTGACTTCGACGAGCACTTGAGACGACTCCGAGCTGTTCTTCAAGCCATTCAGACCGCCGGACTCACACTCAAGCCGTCAAAGTGCCGGTTCGCCTATGACGAACTGAAGTTCCTTGGCCACGTGGTTAGTAACGAAGGCGTCCGCCCAGACCCCGGGAAGACTCGCGCCGTCGCGGCATTTCCAGCGCCGACAGATAAGAAGGCCGTGCGAAGATTCCTTGGACTTTGTGCCTATTATCGACGGTTCGTTCGGGATTACGCAACGATTTCCGCACCACTTACGAATCTCGCGAAGGACGCCGAGAAGTTCGAATGGGCCGAGGAGCAACAGCAGGCATTCGACGAACTGAAACGACGACTCCAGACTCCTCCTGTGCTTGGACATTTCGACCAGGATGCGGAAACAGAAATTCACACGGACGCAAGTAACGCGGGACTGGGCGCAGTACTAGTCCAAGTGCAAGAAGGCTTCGAGCGAGTCATCGCCTACGCAAGTCGGATATTGTCCAAGGCGGAGAAAAATTACTCCACAACTGAGAAAGAATGCCTTGCGGTCGTCTGGGCAATAACGAAGTTTCGTCCGTACTTGTACGGGAGCCCGTTCCGTGTAGTCACGGACCACCACTCGCTCTGCTGGCTTGCGAAGCTGAAGGACCCGTCAGGACGCCTCGCTCGATGGAGTCTTCGACTACAAGAGTTCAACATGACAGTGGTCTATAAGTCAGGCCGCAAGCACAGCGACGCCGACTGCCTGTCCAGAGCCCCCGTCGAAACCCCTTCCGGCTGCAGCGACGACAATGACGACGAGTACTTCCTAGGAGCAGTGAACACCGACGATATGGCACGACGTCAACGGGACGATCCTGAGCTGCGCGCATTAATCGAGCACCTGGAAGGGGGCAGGAGTACCGTGCCACGTGTCTTCTCACGAGTACTGCCGACCTTCGCCATCCGGCAAGGTGTACTCTACAAAGAGAACTTCGGCAACAACAACACACCGTGGTTGCTGGTAATCCCGAGTGACCTTCGAGAGGAGATCTTCCAAGCCTGCCACGACGACCCGACATCCGGACACCTTGGTTACAGCCGGACACTGGCCCGTATTCGTGAAAAGTATTACTGGCCGAAGCTCCCCAAGACCGTCCACCTATACACACGATCATGCCACGAGTGCCAGCGACGCAAGAAACCGCCGACGAGGCCGGCCGGACTTCTGCAGCCCATTTCTCCTCCAACTACACCCTTCCAGCAGATCGGAATGGATCTACTTGGTCCTTTTCCGCCTTCGACGTCGGGGAACCGCTGGATCATCGTCGCCACAGATTATCTCACGCGGTACGCCGAAACGAAAGCTCTTCCTTCAGGGACTGCTGTGGAAGTCGCCAAGTTTTTCATCGAGTCCATCGTCCTCCGGCACGGCGCTCCCGAAGTTCTGATTACAGATCGCGGATCTTCGTTCATGGCCCAGCTGACGCAAGAGATCCTTCGTCTCAGTGGCACCGGCCATCGTCGAACCACTGCATACCACCCGCAGACCAACGGGCTGACCGAGCGACTCAACAAGACAATCGCCGATATGATCTCTATGTACGTCGACGTAGAGCATAAGACGTGGGACGAGGTGTTGCCCTACGTCACGTTCGCCTACAATACGGCGGTTCAGGAGACCACTGGATTCACCCCTTTCCAGCTGGTACATGGTCGGAAAGTAACGACCATGCTGGACGCAATGCTGCCCCATGAGCCATCTGACAATGAGAGCGACGACGCCCAGGCGGTTGCTCAACGCGCCGAAGAAGTCCGCCAGCTCGCCCGACTCATGATTCAAGACCAGCAACGCGTCGACGCGGGCCGCTACAACCTTCGTCGCAGGGACGTTCACTTCCAGCCCGGAGACAGGGTGTGGGTGTGGACGCCCATCCGTCGCCGCGGCCTCAGTGAGAAACTGCTGAAACGGTACTTTGGACCATACAAGGTACTTCGTCGCCTCGGCGAGCTGAACTACGAGGTGATGCCCGACGGAACAAGAACATCATCACGCCGCCCACCACGACCTGAAGTCGTCCACGTCGTGCGCCTGAAGCCGTACTACGCTCGATAGGACTGTGGATCTTATGTGTTTCAAGTGACTCTTTAGTTTTCCGTTCTTTTTATGTGCTTTGTTTTGTTTTGGGTTGCATCGGGACGATGCACTTTTTAAAGGGGGGAGTAATGCCGCGCGCGCAGCTGGACAAGTAGGCAGCGCGCGCGTGGCCTAACGGTTATCGCGCTTGCCTCCCGCGCAGAAGGCCAGGGTTCGATTCCTGGCCGCGACTACACATTTTTGTTGACCGGGTAATTTGATGTTCTAGTGAATTCGAGAACCGTCTTGCTGATTCGAGGTTAGAATGTTCTACACACCGAACCTTCTACGCCGAACGATCCAGAAACCCACGGGGTACATAAGGGATTCCGCCAGGCGAGCGAATTCAGTTTCGCCCCAGCGTTCGACTGTGCTGCTACGCCGACTTCGACGCCCGCGACGCTCTGTTATTCTCTTTGTACCCCTTTTAGTTTTGGCACAAGTTCGCCACATTAAACGTTTATTTCTTCCTGTTTATTTCCTATTTTTCTGGTCACCACCCGTGACAATATTATAAACCCTAGCATATTGTTTTTAGTTGCAGTTTTAACTGGCGAATTGAATTTAGATTCAGAAAGGAATCTGGTAGACTGTTGAAAAGCGGAGGGACATAAAAAAGAGCCCAGACGTTTTTCGTATTTTGTGTAAACGCGAGGAATAACATAAGTTTTACTTTTCCGCGAAGTACGCTGCACGACACGAGGAGTATTGAAGGGGCTTCGCCTATAATGTTTGCAATCAACATACAGGGTGGCTTTTGTTTAGCTGCAAAAAATTTAAAAAAAAAGAAAACGTGAGATAGAGTAATTTGAGCCCTGGGGAAGTGTTAATGGCCATGGCAGCGTCTAGAAAAAAGGTGAAATTAGACAATTAGTTAGCTCATTAACTAAAATGTTTTAACTAACATCTTAATTTTTTTCACCTGAGAACACATAATGTATTTAAAGAATTGAAGCTCGACCTTAATATAATCTAGCCCTGCCATCAGTTTTGGTTAAAAAATTTGTAGTAGGTCTTGGTCAAGAAATGTCACTTTGGTACACGGCGTCAAACCGAAACTAAACGAGAAAGAGCGCAGGTAAAGTAATCGCTCCGCCCTTCCGGCCCCCATGGGTCGTCCTTATCGCAGCCAGATTCGCCTAAGCAAGTGGAGCCGGCCGCGATAATAACAAATTGCATGCCCGAAAGGGCGGAGCGAAAACTTTACCGGCGTTCTTTCTCGCTTAGTTTCGGTTTGACGCCGTGTACTAAAGTGAAATTTATTGACGCCGTACCACCTACTACAAATTTTTTAATCAAACTTTCATGGCAGAGCTAGACCATGTTAAGGTCGAGCTTCAATTCTCTGAATACATTATGTGCTCTCAGGTGAAAAAACTAAAAAGTAAGTTAAAACATTTTAGTTAATGAGCTAATTACCTAATTTCGGCTTTTTGTCTAGAGGCCGCCATGGCCATTAACACTTCCCCAGGGCTTGAATTATTCTATCTCACGTTCCCTCTTTTTGAAAATTTGGTGCAGCAAACAAAAAATCACCTTGTATATTTGCAAAAGGGCGGAAATGCGCGGGAGACACAGAGCAGAAAGCAGTTCTTCTCTTGACACTTTTATATATGTATAAAATGTATACTCAGGAAAAGAAGAAGATGCATGATGTAAAGATGTAAATAATAATAATAATAATATTAATACTTTATTTGTGTCAAGCCCCAGAACAACCTATTGGTCACAGTGTGGTGGCGCATAAAAAGTTAAAACGGGGAAAAAAAACATGAAACGGTACACAACCTCAAAAGACATGCTCTCGAAATTAAAACATTTCTCAAATCAGACACCAAAAATATGCATATCAAGTAGTCGTTCGAACGTGGCAAAATTTAAAAATCTGTCTACATCAGTCCGGAGTTAATTTCAAGAAATTTACATTCGATCAAAAGGGGACAGTCTTGTTTCAATAGATGTGTAACACAGTTGAGTTTCTAACGACACGGGTCGGTACATGAAAGCTTAAAGACGACACAAGATTGCTATATTTCTGGCCGTGAACCACTGTGTAAAAATATAATGTCACGAGAAATTCTTCTTTTTGACAGGTTGGTATTCCTGGAGAAGGGGAACAAGTGGGACAAAGGAAGGTGTCACTATATATCACTGCTTGACATTAGATTTTGTTTGAAAATTTACTTTGAGAACAAACAATGAAAGTTGAGTAAAGATATATTCGAGCATGTACACGTATAACCTAATGCCATTTCCAAAGGGTACCTATTTCAGAAGCGTGGTTGTTTGGGCGAGTTGGTTTGACATCTTACACAATCTTGTGCGCAGCAAGAAGCAGGACAAAAGAAGAGTGTCCTGTTATCTTCTTTTCTCCTCGTCCCTGCTGCGCACAAGATTGTAGAAGATTGCTTCAGAAGAAAACTATGTTGCGCCTTAGGTTTGTCTTGGTATCTGGAATACTTCTGGGAGTCACTCTTGGCGGTAAGTACACAGCATCAAAGATTTTGGAACAACCCCAACAATACTTCCATAGGATACTTGTACATGTCAGTACAATCAAGTATCGCGTGGTGTGAGGTAGGGACATAATAATCGCGTACTCGTATTTAGCTTTGCTTTCGTGTTTTCGGTATTTTAGGATAAACGCGGGAAATAAACATGTGTCAGTTGTACAAAATTCGAGGAAAGCCGTCCAACCCCAAATTAAGGTTGTTTTAAAAAAAAAAAGATGTGATTAACGAAATTTTTATTTACAGCAATTGTTTCGTTGACGTGAAACACAGTCCGCACTGGTCTGTCCTCGAGATTTCTTCTTGCTGCATTAACTGCACCCGGTATATCGTTTCATTATCGTATCGGTAGTGGCACCATTTAGAAATATTACTGTCTCGCGCAACTTCCCTAGAGATTGAGGAATATAGATTCAAAGGAAGATACAGATTTACTATTAAAAAAAAAGATCGAAAAGCGACCAACATTTGTTGGGGCCCATAACCACGTGGCTAGCGTAGGTTCGGTAAACATTTAAAATGTTGTAGAGAAATTAAAGTTCTGCCCCACATTCGATGGAATTGCATTCCAAAATAATGCACCACTATATTCATAGGGTCGTTGACCGTAAGCAACTTTACATGATGGTAAGTTAAAATTATAACTATCTGCAGCCCTGTATGCCGTGTATGAGATTTAAACAAAACTAATGAAAGTTTTTTTATATAATTACATCTACAGTTTCAGTTTTTTTTTTAATTTGAATACTGAACTTATAGGCAACAGGTGTGTTGATTGCTATTAAGCTCTGCTTGGGTCGGCTAGTCTTGGAAACAGGATAGCTTTTAAGCGCCCGATTCTGTTTTCTTCAACATAATTAAGCCCCCGATAAATACGCATGTGGGGTCCGACAGCGAAAATTGACACCGAAAAACACCATTATTCTCTGAAGGAATAAATTTCCAAAACACCCCGGTTGGAAAACAAAATACACCCGAATACGCGGAACACTGGTTATGGCATAGTGCGCAAATAGCTATGTGTAATTGCTCCTAAAAATACTATGCAAAAATAAATCAGCGATAAAATAACCTTTTAGGGAATAGAAAATAAGACAACGTTCAAAATACAGTTGGGTCTAGCGGGTTTTCATCCTTAACTTTTTCTGAACTTATGGCACGAATTCCGGAATGCCCAAAATTGTATAGTGGATGTGTTTTTCGCCAGATCAGTTCTTTAGACAGGTGCTGGAACGACATGTTTGTGGTTAATATTATGGTTTTAAAGTGCTGCAGATAACGTAACCTTTAAAATAACTAAAAGAACGTTAAAAATTTACTTTTAGTTAAATTTAACAAGTCCCTATACATATTATACAATATATGCTAAAACATATAGCCCCACATTTTTTTTTCTGGCCCAAAAATAAAAACAATAGCATCCTATGACTCCTGCGACAGCCTCTCTACATCTTCCTCGCAGAAGAATGAACATTGACAGGTTGCAACATTAAAGTTTTTTTTAATACCTGTGATAATGCTGCAAACGACGCTTCTGAAGTAGTCCGTAAGAACGGCGTCTTGCGGTCCTAGTGGTGCAAAAAGACTCCGTGTGAAGAATTCTCAATCTTTTGTGCACCGTCACTGAAAGGCGTGCTTCGAAAAGTGGAGAAACGGTGCTACATGATCGGGCGCAGTCGGGGCTTCTTGCCACTTCCACCAAGCTATAGCAGATGTAGCGCGCATATGACCTGTGAGAATCGGCACAAATCGCCGAATTTTGTGAAAAAAGTGCAATGCGCAAAACAAGGTCTGGAAATGACACGAGTGTGGTGCATGGAGTGAGGACGTGGTTATAATTGGTGGGAGCGTACATATTACCAGATTTGTTCAAGGGAATAACTTGACCAATTTTACAGTCGGCTGGTACCAATGATGTCTCAAGTGATTGCGGAAAAATGTGTGCAAGAATTACGTAAGAGTATTGATTTGTAGCGTTAAAAAAATTTTAGTTAATTTCACGTATTCTAGTCACTGAGGACAGCTTAAAACCACTGATGATGTTGAGAACACCATCGGGAAAAATTATGAAAGAACCCATTAGCGGGAAGGAACCATCATAATAGTTTGCGTTTTCACTGATGGGGTGCTAGAAAAAAAACTAATTAGCACTTTCTGGAACATTGTACCACATTCAAATTCCTCCATCAGAGTTCTGTCTAATGTGTTCAATGAAATACATGAGGGCCTATCCCGGTGGGACAACGAATTCCAGAATTAACGCGGATTTTTTTTTCTTTGATATAGATGGTAGAAAATTGTGAAGGAAACTGAGCTTAGCACTCTTAACTGCGCTCTTGTAACACTGAGCAGCATTGAAATAATTGTACCAGCAAACTGGGCAGGACGTGAGCCAGGCAGCTCTAAATAAATGTTTATTTTTGTCCGATAACCTCTGAAGCGCCCTTTTGAACCATGGTGAAGTAGAATTTACAAATGCGGTTTTCAGAGATATATATATTTTAGTGAGTGAAATCCCCGTTTCCTTGAAAAGCGTTCAGTTAATCTCAACAAAGCGCTCTCAAACGTTCTAAAATGAAGCATACAACAATCTGCATAATTGAACATCAATAACATCGAAATTGGCTTTGCCGTAGTCCCGGACAAGTTTCTTTTGATTTCTGACACAACTTGAAGGAATACACAAGGTAAAATGTAATAACAGGTTGTCACTGAGGCCAGGAAGGTAAGTAATTGGACCAATTAAGTTGGGCATAGTTGTCAAAACCAGATATAAAATGTTTGACATTGTAGCTGTTGCTCTCGTTGGGCTCTGAACTAGTTGAATAAAATGGAAATCAGATAACACACCTAAGAACTTCGCACAGTCTGTTGAAAACGAGTCAGAGCAGGGGTCACTCGGTCCCCAAATAATGTCAGGATAGTTAAAACGACCCACTAAAAGCAGGTGCGTATTTGGAAAAGGTGTTGTAGTTTTATTGAACGCATCGTGTAGTTTATCTCTCAAATTAGTAACATAAGGAAGTGGGCGATAACGGCAGCCCGATACAAGCTTTTGTTGTTGAATGATCATATACACCCAAATGACCTCTAGAGAACTGTTAATATTTACAACAAATGACGGTATACTTTTAAAAACTCGAATTAGAACACCTCAGCCGGTTTCTCAACTCCCTGTCTGCCGATAAGTAGTGAATTGTTTCTGTCCGAGGAACAACTCCGTATCTCTAACTTTCGCCGAAAGTCATGTTTAGGTTAGTACAATATTGCTAGCATCGCAAGTGTCTAAGAACGAGCTTAAATCCTCACGTTTATTCAATAAGCTTCGGATATACGTCAAAAGAATAGATAGGATGCACCTGGTGGCGAAGCACTTCAGCTACGAAGACGTTATAAGCTCCGTCCTTCGAGTCGCCAACTACATATGATCGAACGCAAAAACCCACCGGCAATTCCGCAACTTCATCGAAGAACTGGAACTTCATGACACGTCCAACGACGTATCGTTTTTCTTTTCATGCGGTACGTTGGTTGTCAATGAATAACATACTATTAAGGTTTATGGATCTCCTGAAGCCAATTGAAGCTTTTTTAGAGGCGATAAAAAACCCATGTCCTAAACTTTATGACGCAGGTTGGTGTGTCGATCTCGGTTACCTCACTGACGTAGTTCAGCACCTTAAAACTCTACACATGTCGCTGTAAGGGAAAGAAAAATGGTATCGTCATTCGCTCAGTCTTTAGCTTCCAAAACAAGCTAAGATTTTTTCAAAGCGACCTGAAAACAAAGCGCCTTATCCACTTCAGGAGGCTGAAGAGCATGCTGGATGCTGAACCTGAGTGAACTGAGCAACGCTAAGCTCGTGGAATATTTTGTGAACCTTGGGGAACTCGAGAGGGACTTTCAATCCCATTTCAAGGATATGCACCAAGCCAAGCCCTGTTCAGCGCTTCCGGTGAATGTTTTTATGGTTGATGTGTTGAGTGTCGACCGTCCAACAATCGAAAGCTTGGCAGGAAATGTAGGAGCCTTCGAACTGGAACTGCTTGAACTACAAGACGAATGACTGAAGACGTTCTTGCAGTCTCAGGAAATTGCGGTATTCTTTCTGCAGGTGCCAGAAGCAGGGTATCCCCACGTCAATCTCGCGGGTCAGAAACTCCCCTCCGTATTTGAATCAACATACTGCTGTGAGGCTCAGTTCTCAACAACGAAGAGTGTGAAGTCAAAACAGCTCGCGACCATTACGGATGACCACCTTACTGAGCTGCTCCGGAGCACAACAACGTCGTTCGAGCAGACCTTTAAGGGGCTTGTTTCACGAATGGGGAAGCCCAACACAGACACACAATTAGCGACCGCTGTATGAGTGTAATTCACTGTGCCCGTGGCCGAGATGAATGAAATAAACAAACCTGCCACGCCCCCTTTTTACTGCGGCTCTTCACTAAACTGGTTCCTTTTTATGGCTCTTTGCATGTGTCTGGCTGGCCACCCCTGATATAGCACATAGTATTGAGGTTACATGTCAGAAAAAAGGGCAAAAACTAAGTTCAAGGCAACGGTATAATGGTTGCAAACAAAGTCCGAAAAAGCAAGCACTGAAATATATGGCGTCAGACGCTTTAGTAACCGTTGAACATTACAGGAACTAAGAAATTATTTTCTGGTTTTTACTAAATAGAGACACCATAAAATACTGAATGTTAAAATTACAAGAGGAACAGATTTTTTATCAGAGTTAACTAAAAAAGAAGTACACAACAAAACACTGAGTCAACTTTCTTCATTCTCTCACCAGCAAACAAAAGGTCATTGACGTCCCAGAAGCAATTTGGCGTCGGAAATTGGAAACAGCGCGCAAAAAGACGAACACGACGAGAGGAGAGCCCAGGACAAGCGCTGACTATCAACTGAACTTTTATTAAAAACGGCCCAAACAAGAAAGCACCACACAGCCAACCAACGCCGAAACAACCAACGGCGTGTCGCTTAGCATGCATCTATAAATTCGATCTCTTTTGTGCAGATAAACCGAAGGCTGGCTGACACAGTGCCCCGCGCCAGCTTTTTCGATAGCATGCGCCTCCAGCACCTCTCTTTGCACTTTTGTGCGCCCCCTGCCATTGATTAAGGTATTTTGGAAGACGGGGTGACACTGGCAGTCTCTGCACTGTACGTATAAGTGACCTCCTGTCATTGACCGCAGGGAATTCGCATGCTCACGCATTCTCTCGTTGACGCAGCGTCCCGATTGTCCTATATGAACCCGTCCGCATGACAATGGAATTTTGTAGATGACACCCACAACCAATCCACGAACTTGTTGACATGCTTAACCACCAAGTTCGTGGATTGCGTTGTAGGTAACATCTACAAAATTCCATTGTCATGTCCTGTTCTACGTGTGCCTTCTTTTTGTCCTTGTCAAATTTGCGCTATTTTAATCATGTCTAACTATGATCGACTGCGTAAATGGAAGCCGTTTGCTATGGGTGAATTTATAAAGACTTGTCGGAAGATTTATTTGTATTCGGCTAACATGAATGCGAGAAAACTGTGAAACTTTATTGCAGCTTAAGCGATATTGTAACTACACATGGTGATCAAAATCGCATCGTGTGACCAGGCTTTGGCATCGATTCCGTGGCATCCACCGTGTATGAACCGCCATTCACGCAAGGTTTTGCACAGGATTGAGTCTAGTACATTCCGCTGAGGCCATTAAAGTCGTCAGACATTACTAGAAAGATTAAAAATCACCCAATTACAAGCCCAAGAAAACGCAGAAACTCCACACTTATGCATACATCACGTGTGTCCTCCTATAAATATCTCGGCATTCACATAACCAAAGACTTATCCTGGAATATCCATGTCCAATATGCTACTAACAACGCATATAGACTTTTGGGCTATCTCAAACGTAACTTTTTGCTTGCTCCCCTTTTATTAACACTTCTCCTCTATAAAACCCTAGTTCGTACTAAACTTGAGCCTTCAGCTTCTATTTGGAGCCCCGGTATCACACTTGCATCAGCTGTTCAATCTATTCAAAATCGTGCTGTCAGTTTCATACTTTCTAATTGCCATCGTACAGCGAGTGTAACTTCTATGAAATCTTCCCTGTCCTTGCCTAATCTTTCTTTCCAAAGGTAGGGATTCCCCATTGCAGCACCTCCACTTTTAATTCCTCTTTTCTACCCCAGACCTCCATTGATTCGAATCGCCTTCCCGCACATTTAGTCTCAGTAACTAACAGTGTTGATTTTAAAAATGATATTACCAACTTTTTAACAGATGTTGCGTAGCGCGTTTTTTTTTTTTTTTTTTTTTTTTGCCTCACTCAACTATGTTACTTTTATGTGTTAACCGCCCACTCCCCTCTGTAATGCCTTCGAGCCCTGAGGAAATGATAAATTAAATGAAATGAAATTAATTGAAATACCAATCATTAGCTGAGGTAGTATATGGCAGTTCTATCCCACACCTAATCAGGCATATCCGGAGCCACTAGGGGCACAACAACTTGTTTGCAAACACGAGCCGCTGTAAAACGTTAGTGACAGTTCCGTGAAAATGTTTATATAGTCAAGTATGTTCAAAATTTAGGAACCCGAATAATCAGCCAGCTTACAGTAAGTTTTCTAAGCTCAGAAAAAAATAAAATGTTCCAGATCAAAACAAAATACATTATTTTAAGCGCCGTATGTAAGCCCAAGAAATATCAACTAATACATTCTGCATACGTAGCAGAGCGCGCTGGATGGACTACAGTTCACACGGAAAGAATACAAACACTGGAAATATACGAGGGCCAGACACGCACAGTTTTTTTCAAAGAGCAACGACATTTAAATGATGTTCATCACACATGAAGAACCATCTTCAGAGAAAATTAAGTGAATACGTAAATACTAGAGAAAGATACTAAAAATAAATAAGGGAGTTTTAAAATAAGGTACGCGATTTCAGAGCACGCTTGCGCTAAATTTAGCGCTTCCCTTAGCGCATACTGCACGAGAGAGTTTTAGAATAGCATTTCTCCGCCGCGACGCCAAAGCCCAAGCATCTCGCGCTTGCGACGCCACCAAGATAGTCAAAATATTTATTTCACACACGAAATGCTGCATCATGAGAAAAACATTTTTTTTTTTCGTCCAGAGTAACATTTTAGATTTGTTTAAACATAAGAAGGCGACGCTAGCGGTCGACCGGTCGTATCCACTTGCGTCGCCTTGGCAAGAGAGGTCTTTTGTTTTGACATTCGCACATCGTACCTCCGCCGAGAAATGTTCGCGCGTCGCAAGCATCAAGTTGCCGGTGATCGTTGCCAAACCGAGTGCAGTGTCGTCCGTATTGAAAATCGCAGTCGCGAGGATGCCGCCGACGTCGCACTCACAACGCCGCCTAAGCAGCTGCCGACATGGTCCTCGAAGCCGCCATTTTTGAACTGTGCTCGTCTTGGCTTTAACCAACTTCTCATCACGAATCCTCCTTGGAGGAGCGCAAAGACTTCTTTGCGTACGCGCGCAATTTCCTAAAAATAGCGTGCGCTAAAACTGCGCGCGCAAAGAGCGAAACGTGGTTAGGGTTCGGCGCATGCGCAGTGGCTACAACGCTCTTCTTTGCGTACGCAAAAGCTTTAGCGTGCGCTATTCTAAAAATCCCTATAGAAGATAGAAAAAAGATAAAAAAGAAAGTGGCATTTAACGTATTTGTTGGAGTGCTTGATAGTGCATTCTGGTGGACGACTTTTGTTGTTCACCCTTTGGCACATTTGTTTTAGCTTCATCCTACATGTGAAAACCACACCTTCGTGTCGAACCTGGCAGCGATACTCTTTAGGTTGTGGGCAGAATTATGCACGTATAGAATGCAAGCCGAGCGTGTGTATCTGTGCCCTTTGTTGTTGTTTGTTGTTGATTGTTGTTGACCCCAACCGTCCTTAATACAACAACAAAGGACACAGCCACACATGCCCGGCTTGCATTCCTTACGTGCATAATAGTGCCCACCGCCTGGAGAGTCTCGCTGCCGGGTTCGACATGTCGGATGAAGCTAAAAGAAATGTGCCAAAGGGTAAATAACGAAAGTCGTCCACCAGAATGGACCATCAAGCATTCCAACAAATACGTTAAATGCCAAGAAAAGCCAATTTATTCTATTCCGCTGAGTTGTGGCAGCCAATACATCGGCCAGATGGGACGATGCCTGAACGTTCGCCTGAGGGAACACTTTCTCAAAGTGAACAAGGCGTCATCAGACTCTTAACATCCAATTGTTGTGAACGCCCAAACCTGCCATGATTCCCAAGCTATGAAAAAAAAAAAAAGAAACAGTGCTTGGCTCGCACAAGGGCAAATATGGGCGAGAAATAATTGAAGCATTTAAGATCAAGAATGCCACAGACAATGTTTCCGGGCCCTCGGTGTCGTTATAGACACCAGAGCTGGAATTCATAGCACCAGAGTTGCCAAAGAAAAAGTCTCCTCCAATTTCCTTCTTCTTCCTTTTCAGGCAGTTGAATTCAACTATTATTATTTTTATCTTTTACCTTTTTCTAGTATTTTTTTCAAGTATTTTTGTCTTTGCTTCATTTTCTCTCTGACCAAAGTGATTCTTCACAGTGTGATGGGCATCATTTAAATGTCGTTGCTCGGTGAAAAAACTGTTTGTGTCTGTCCCTCGCATATTTTCAGTGTTTTTATTCTTTCCGTGAGAACTCTAATACATTCTATAGCAATTTATTCTAGCTACTTCTCTGGATAATACGCCAAAAAGACGGACAAAACAAAGAACGATCTGGACAAGACGCAGCAGCGCCCGGCACAAATCTTTTTTTTTGTTTGTTTTGTCTTTGTTTTTTGGTGTATTATTCGGTGGTGAGTAATCAACTCACAAAACTTGAAATGTTGACTACTTCGGTTTATCTTCATACAATCACTAAGTGCAAGACGAGCCTAGCCATATCACTCACAATATAAATATGCTAATATCATAATAAACAAAGTTACCACATAAAAGCGAAGTACACGAGGAAAAAGAAGCCAAAATGACCAAACGGAGCTCTACTGACAACTTAATATTTATTTAAGAACACAAACAGATATTATACACACTCAATTTTACATAACTAAAATTAAGATTATATTTATTATTTCATCAAAGGATTGACTACGCACTGGTGTAGTAATTTTCAGAGTGAATTACAAAAAAAATCTGTGAAGGTTTCTGAGTCTGAATTTTTTTGCAATGGTCAGTTGTTGTTCAGGATAGTTGTTCAGGACAGCGCCTTTTAAAGACTTGTCCTAAATGGGTTTAGAGGGGTGACGCACTATAGAAAAGCACAAAAAGTTTCAGAATCCGCGGTGCACCACCCATCACCGGGCAACGCCGAGCCGAGTACTTATAGGTAACGCGCCATAACAAAGGTGGCTTATGCTGAAGACGTTACTCTAACGTTACTGCCGGGAAACTATACACCACTATGGGTCAAGGCAGGATTCCATCGGCACCCAAGGAGAGCCCTTGACGCCAAAGAAGGTGAACGTGGAAATAGGAGTAGAGAAAACACGAAATTAGAGTAAAGACGCAGGCGAGATGGTGGACATTCATAATGGGTAACCTTGAGACCAGGAACAGGATGGACAAGGACAATAAGTCTCATAACCAGGACACGAATGATTTAATTAAGGACAAACTCCTTTTTTGTTCTCTAAAACAGATCTCCTAGTCATCTGCTGTCCTACATCATGAAAGTCTTAAGAATTTAACCAGAGATTCAAAGGCAGTCTGAAAAGTGTGGTGCATACCATCAATTATAAATGGTAAAACTCTGACTCCCAGAAGTGACGGTGTGGGAAGCTTCACTACAAATAAAGTCAAACGCTACACTACCGCAGGACGCAGGGGGACTAAAGGGACAAAAACATTGTGTCTTAAACTGTCGAAAAGAAAAGGAAGATGTCGAACACACACAAATACCACAAGACATTAAGTAAATCAGAATAAGCATACATCCACAACCGCACGACACAAAGGGACAAGACATACCAATAGGCCCGTGTCTCATCCTCCAAAGCCACCAACTGTGACATGGGCGTCTAAGTAAGCCCCAACAACAGTCGGCTTCCCAATCCCCCTCCCCAAAACGCATACTACTACTACTACTAATACTCCTCCAAAGCCAGTGACGGCACACTTATACAGTTTCCGGCTCGCGTAAGCCTAATAGGTTCGTTAACAAAACCATCAGGTTTTAGGCAACTGACTGAATTATCCTGTGCCGGCCTTACCAGGACAACCGTATGTGAGAAGTGGGGGCCGAATTTGTACATTGCCTCACCCGGGGCGCCCCGAAGGGCCCAACCACCCGCGGTCTCGGCTCAACCACCAGACTGCCCTTTTCCTGAGATATGGGAAAGCCACGCACAGCCAGGCGAGGGCGTGCAAACCCACATGGCTTGGGCTGGGTGGTGACGCTACTCACCGAAGACGCTTGAACGTAGGTGCCACCTGCGTGGCCAGAGATGGTATCAAAGATACTGCGCATAAAGAATATATCTGAAATGGCTCTTAGACGCACACACGCATGTCGGAAAGTGGGCGAAGGTCAACATACCAGAGATTTTCTGCTGCCCCAGAAGCTCATGGCCGCCTGCGAGACTTTCGGCTATTGTAGCTGCTGCGGTGCTGCTAGAAAATCTGATTGATTCTAGGGTAAAAATGATAAAGAAACATTAAGATTTTTTCTCAAAGATGATTATCGCACAAGCATCGGATTCTCAAACGTGCTTGCTACATGGGTTCTCAGGAAGTAAGCACATGATAAAGCTACGAGCTTGCTTTGTGCATGACCATGCATGAGCAACATACCACCTTACATGCAACATTTTTCTTTAATAGTGGTTGTTCTTACTATTAAATGCTGATTGCAAACGACCACAAAATACTGCAATTCAAAAATATTGATTCATTTTTTATGTGCCTAAGTGATGCAATGTGCAAAATAGAACAATATAAAGTGGTTTTCAAGCAAATTTACAGCCTTTTATTTACCCCAAAAATAAACTAGGCGTCGCCGAACACTCATTCCCCGCCCAAAGGTAACGCTAGAAGTCCGTACCAGATGCCAAAGTAACAGCACGCATCAATACCTTATTCAAAAGTTATAAGTGATTTTCTGAAAATATCAGTGGGAAAATGGCGGCCCACGGAGCTCTCGAATGCAAGGTGCTCTATAGCGCCAGAAACATAAACGGGCGAAAATGGGGCTCATTTTTCAATTGAAATTTTCAGAAAATAACTTGAAGCTTTTAGTTATATATTCGTTCGAGTTGAAACTTTGACATCTGGTTCGGACTCTTAGGGCTACCTTTGAGCGGAGAATGAGCGCTCGACGACGCGTAGTTTACTTTTTAGGGGAACAAAAATATGTTTTGGGGTCATCCCGTGTGTGTTTTCGCTAAAGTAAGAGTAAGGTAACTTTCATATTTCAAAGCAAGGCAAGATCAATACATCCAACCATACCTATTATCCGTGCTCCTTATTAGTAAAGTGGTCATTATGGCCACCTGTAAAGCGGAAGGCCAGGGTTCAATTTCCCAACAGGTAGTTTCTATCTTGAATTGGTACCATGAACGTTTACGTTAGTATTTTTACCTTATATATGGGAGTCATTCACTAGCTTGTCTTCATATTTACTCTGCAGTATATAGGTCTCCAAAAGAAAGTGCATAGCCGATGTAGCCTAGAATCTTTTCTAAATGTACTGTAAAGTGTCTTACAGTCATGTCTCGCTAATATGAGCCTCGTTATTGTGGATAATCTGGTATATGGGCACCATTTTCAGGGACAAACTGGGAAGATACATTCATGTTTGTCTCTGTATTAGGGCGAACACATTTGAACAGTCTTTGGGGGAACGAGGATGCCCATATTAACGATACATCACTCTATTCAGATAAGGAGATAGCAGCTAGTGGAGTTCCATTTGAGGGTTTGATTCTTTCAGGATCTTTTAGGTAGCTTTTATTTTGCCGTCAACGCGTAGCTGTTGCGAGGTGGTGCATTTTATAGGGAGCACCAGTGTTTTTCGCGCTGCCTTTAGGGTCGCGGGAATCTTTTATGACAAAAGTCCTTCAATGTTGTTGACTACAGTAAAGTTAAAGCGATATGACAGCTTGCCCCTCGTGCAGTAAGGGCATTTAAGCACACCTTCTAGCCTCTTGACGTTGTGGTCAGCTTGCTTCAAGCAAAATGCAAAAAAAAAGGCCTCCACCCCACTCATATTACTATTTATCGACGCCGGTTGTCGGGATCAATTCAGTCGTAATATCGCCTGTTACTTACGGATGATTTGCGATATGTTAGTCAGTAACACAGATTTCCGTCTTCTTCAGTGGGGGTTACATCTCGACAGAGCGCTCGCTACGGCCTTTTGAGAATGCATTGTCTAGTGTGCCGTCGGGCTGTACCCCTACTTGTCATTGGCGTATCGTCCCCTCTGGGCCGTAATTGTAGTATTCGTAGTGTCTCTTAAAGAGGTGCTGAACCGGATTTGGGGATTTCGCAAAATAAACCACAGAAGCGTTGAACGGGACGCTACTAACTCCAGAACATAAAACAGATGTTCCCAAAAACAAGAGCACAGGGAGCGTCTACAAGATCCCATGTGCGAAGTGCCCGGCTACTTACATCGGCATGACGAAGATGTTTTTTTTATTTGCTTTTTGAAATATCTTAACTTTGTACATAAGGAAACATTTGGAGCTCCATAAACTTTTTAATTTTCTAGATAAAGCGTTGATTTAAATATAATTCAACAAACCGTTTTAATAAGAATATATGATATAAAGTATAATATTTTAACTACTAAAGTTCTATAGATATCGGCTCGTAAATCTTGTGACATCACGTCAAACTAGCCAAGTTATCGCATTTTTTACGCGAGATGCATAACCTCCACAATGCTGTAAATATTCCCATTAATGTTTCCCACGATGTAGCGTAAACACAAAATAATAGAGATTCCTGATATTTGTGTTTTGTGCAATAGGTGTCACCAAACACGACAAAAACGAAAACTTATTAAATCAAATTTGCCGTTCTGGCACACTCAACATTTGTTTTCTCTTGGAATATTACATATTTCAAGTGACACATGCTGAGGAGTAACATATAAAATAATAAATACAAACAAACGAACATGTCCGGACACACGTGGTTGACCTCATCTCAACAGCGCCAGCGACCGACTTATACAAGCCGACGTAACTGTACTTGTCTATACATCTCATAACGATCCCGTTAATAACCATATGGGGTTACCAATGAGTCATCTACATAAAGCTTATAATCAATAAGCGTGTAACACTTGCGTAGGAATCGGATGCGATACGCGTCCACCTTTGAGCAACACATGAATGAAGCTAGATTTGGCTAGGTTCGATTATGCATACTTGTAGGAGAAAAATCCGCGGCTTATTTGTTTACCGCGCTCGAAACAGCCCAGGTTGCACCGAGCTTTGGGCCGAAATGTGCCAAATACTTCAGGGTTTTGAGTCTTGAAAAACTCGAAAAAGGAAAAGTAGAGCGAAATTTCACCTTTTTTTGGCAAGGCTCGGGGTATACTTTGTCCCTAAATCATTAAAGTGCCAAAGTTAGGCTTCACTATCTGGTAGTTCGGCTGTTATCTGCCCGCTTTGGACGAAAATCGCCATAGAAGGGCCAGAATTAGGCTTACTGTCTGGTAGTTCGGCTGGCATCTGGCATCTTTGGGCCCATGTAGCGAGACGAATGCCAAGGTTAGGCTTCGCTTCCTGATAGCTCGGATATCAATTGGCAGCTACGGGCTTAAGTCGCAAAAAGAAGTGTCAGAACTAGACTTACTGCCTTGGAGTTTGGCTGATGAGGTATTGGATGTACGCGGGTGGTGTGCAACTTAAGTAAATAGAAATCAAGTTTTATTCTGCTCGCAACTCTTGAATTTATTTTGGGGTCTCTTGATTGCTCCAGTCCAAAGGTGGGCTGAATGTATTACCACGACTAGACCAGGCTTTGCAAACGCAGATTGCGGCCGATTACTCGCGCATAGGTATACACGCCAATATTGGGACGCGCCGTGAGACTGGTTCGACGTTACAGAAACGGCTGCCATCAAGCAAGCGATGCGCGAGACTGATGTGCGCACGTCTCGTCAACAGATGCCATTCTTAGGCGGCGCATTGCAAAAGCGAGACGTATCCTAGCGATAACAAAAAGCGGATGCAACCGGACATTGTGGTTCCGCTCCCGCTTCACACTTAAGGGAACTGAGATGAAATCCCGGCGGTGACTTTTTAAGCGTTACTTTGAAGCATATGACAGCATCAACCCAGGCGCTACGTTCTCTCACAATCTTTCAGCCCCCCCCCCCCCCCCCCCTTTGTCAAAGTTGATATTGCAAGCTTCGGGTACAAAACACTACCTATCTCACAATCTTTCACCCCCCCCCCCCCCCCCCTCCTTTGTCAAAGTTGATATTGCAAGCCTCGGGTACAAAACACTACCTATTAGCCCCGAGAGCGAGCATAAGCGTCGCTCCGGCCACCGCGCCCTGATTGGCTGAGGTTTACCGTGGCCTCAGGGGAAGGACT
Organism: Ixodes scapularis; assembly: GCF_016920785.2. Taxonomy (NCBI): domain Eukaryota; kingdom Metazoa; phylum Arthropoda; class Arachnida; order Ixodida; family Ixodidae; genus Ixodes; species Ixodes scapularis. The sequence goes on from NW_024609879.1 coordinate 10,610,113, forward strand.
CCGCTTCACGATCTCGGATCCGGCTGGCTTCACTGCCCCGGTTTCCTCGAATGCCGCAAGCATTTTGAGGAGCGGGACCTGGCCTACCAGGTGTACAAGACACTGGGTTAGGCGGATGCCGACATGCTTCCGCACCTCTTATTAGCGTGCTGCTCACTTTTACCTTTATAATTGGGTTACGAATCCTGAAAACTATCGGCGGAGGCAATTCCGCCAATGAACCTTCCTGTCGGTCCACACGGCACAAGGTAATCGCGCGAGGGGTCGGTGAAGCGGCGGCGTAAGTGTTCCAGACGCTGGAATTTTGTTCCTTACATGCTTATAATTTATAAGAATATTACATTCCGCTCTGTAGGTACTTTAATTGGCATTTATATCAAAAGCCTTCGGGCAATCGGCAAATTAGCTCGCGACCCCGACTCTGCGCGGCCACTCCGCATGCGCTGGTTTGCAGATGTTTTAAAGACCATGGGTTTGAAGACCTTTGAAGTGCTTGTGAAACAAAGGTTATTTTACATAAATGTAGCTTCTTCGCGAATTAATTATATGGTTCGTACACGTAGGGAGGAGTGTTTTATTTTTTAGATTATGCACAATTACTGGAAATTACTTTGTATAATAGCAGGAGAAACGGCCGAATTTCCCCCAGTTGCCTGTATGAGATGTATTGAGCTGCCGAAGATATACACAGCAATAGTACCGTAATACGAAATTTTCACACTTCTTCCTGACCATTCTTTCTTTATTCAAGCCTTGTGTATTCGGAAAATACTCCGTTTTGTTGGGACTGTCAATTCCAATTAAAAGATATGCTGCTGCAGGTCCCCAAAATCTTCATCAGCCTCCAAACTCCCTACAGCCGTACACTCTGACAACAGTTGAAAACAGGAGAAACAGCAAGTATTCGAACGGCTGTCCAGTGGTAGATGGTGAACTAGTAGCAGGAAATGGGAAACCTGTGTAGGGCTACAGTTTTCTTTTCGAAAAAAAAATCTTTTGGTATTTGAGCTTCACGGCAATATTATTTAGCTAAAATCTCACTTTTGGAGCCTAAGGTATTAATAATGGGCTAGATTCCTTCACATACATTTGGTGTACATTACTTGCGCGATATTATAAACAAGTACACAGATACCACCAGTGGGGCCCATTGAAATACTATACGAATCCAGCAAAGGCCAATTGCGAGCCATATAAACAGATATAAACAAATGATTGGTATATGCCTGTGTTGCTTTATCTTTACTTTGTACCAGTATTTGGGATGTCTCACTTGTGATTCTCTCTAATGGTCCAGAGTATATTTAACATGTTGCGTGACCAGCGAGCAGCTTTTCTGCTTCGGTGTTTTGGTTTAAAAACAGAGATAAAAAACCGAAATAGTAAAATAATCTGCCAATTCATTCAGGCCATCAGCATCATTGATTGTGTGAGATGTAAATCTATAGTGATGCTCCTGCAATTCTGGCCATATTTCTTCATTTTCATATACCAGCTGCGAGATATGCGTTGCTTGCACTGTCAACAGTGCTTGAAATGTTGGTTAAAGTTTCGCCTGCAGCTACAAGCCAAACCTCAATAAAACCGCATATTAAAACTTGCACTTTCTGCGAAAAAAATGAACAAAAAATTAAATAGAAACGAGCGCGCCGCAAGTTAACGTCGTCACAGCCTCCGCTGGGCGACAGGGGCGAGTCAGGGAAAAATTTTGTCCTCGCTGTGACGTCACCCCGGTTCGCCGTAAGGGGGCGCCACGCAAAGTTCTCGGGGCTAATACTTCGTCTCACTAAAACTACGCAGTACAGCCAAAGCTACTGGGGAGAGAATGTATGCCAACCTCTTCAAGACGAGGAAAAGGAGGAAAGGGAGAGAATGGCTGGGATTACCCCGTTCCTCCTTTACCTTCTCTTGAACACTCTCACCCCCTGTAGTTTTGGTTGTACTGCACGTTTTTTTTTTCGTTTTTATAAGTTTTCTTCGCTTTCCTTACAATACTACTCAGTGAAAATATACAATGAGCGTAGCTACATTGTTCATGACCCTTCGACCTCGCCTTTTGCTAAGCCTCCCCATCTGCTTTTGTGTCCTCGTGTGGTGTCAGCCATCGCGCTTGCTCACAACCACACGAAGCAAACAAGCAGCTGGGGAGGCTTAGACAAAAGGCGAGATCGAAGGGAGTTGGACAATGCAGCTAAGCACCTTCTACATTTTTGGCTGACTGAAAGGGAAGGGAAAACAAAGGTAGTGTTTCGTTGGCGAAACTTGGAATGTATCCTTTAGTCTTGGGGTGAAACCGGGGGGGGGGGGGGGGGGGGGGTAAATGTTGGGAGAGCAAAAAGTCGCGGATTGATGTTGCCAAATGCTTCAAGTGAACGTCCAAAAACCGTCGCCGCCAGGATTTCCTTTTAAAAAATGCCTTAATATTTCCCCAAGTGAGAAGCGGACGCTTCACTACAACATCACGTCCGCTTCGGCTTTTTGTTGTCGCCAGGATTTGACAGTTGTGAATCACAGTGCAAGACACGCACAAAGCAATGTTCCAATGTTTCGCCTAATGATGGCATGTTTTGAGGAGACGCGCACAATGCAGTTTCGTGTAGCGCTCGCTCGATGGCAGCAGTTGCGTTAACGTCGAACCAGCCTCACGGCGCGTCCAGATATTAGTGTGCGTACCTAAGCGCGAGTGCAGTCGTCTGGTCCTGCTGCGGCAAAATATTAGGCCCACCTTTGTACGGACGAAGTCAAGATACGCCCAAATCGAAAAAAAAAGTTGCGAGCAGAATTAGACTTGATTTTCATTTAATTAAGTTGCAGACCACCCGCGTACCACTAATACCTCATCGGTAAACTACCTCAAAATATTAATAAACCATCGCCAACGGGACCAGCCCTGATTACTTAACTGGTATTTGTTAAAAAATCGAGGTATCAAGATGACAGATGCTAAAGGCTCTGTTACTCTCCGACGTCGAGAGACAACGCGGCGTTGCGCAGTGTACACAGATAATGATTGGTCTCAGATGTCGAGTTCCTGCTCGCCGGCCAATGAAAGGCTCACGTTAAGCGCTACGCCGCGTTCACTGCACCTAACGTCAGAGTATAACAGAGCCTTAACCGTACTACAAGACAGTGAAGCCTAACTCTGACACTTGTTAGGTGACTTAGGCCCTGAAACGGAAGAAGACAGCTGAACTATCAGAAAAGAAAGCATAACTTCGACCAGTGGCGTCACAAGGGGGGGGGGGGGGGGGGTCGCGGCGGGCTACTGCCCCGGGTGCCGCTGACCCTCGTGACGCCACTGACTTCAACACTTGTCTGGTGATTTACGGCCAAGGATGCCAGATGGGTGCCGAACTCCCACGCAGTAGGCCTAACTCTGACACTTGCTTGTCACCTTCGTCTATAGCTGTCAGATAACCGCCGAACAATAAGGAAGTAAAGCCTAACTTTGGCACTTGTTTGGCTATTTGGGCCCAAAGATACAAGATGACATCCGAAATATCAGGGAGGGAAGCCTTACTCTGGCATTTCTTTTGCGAATCAGGGCCAAAATACCCCAATTCTTGCCATAGAAGGTCAGGTTTGGTTCTACATTGGCTTATTCGCGTTTCTCAAGGTTTAAAACTTCCAGACAATTGACAAATTTTGGCCCAAAGCTCTGTGCTATCTGGGAACTGAACTAAAATCAAGTGTAGGGCTTCATCAGTTAACTGAAAGAAATGAACTTGCTCATCTTTTCGCATTTCATAAAACCTACAATCCCTCTTCATTTCGTTATCATTATTACCACCCGCCATTTCACATCAATTTGCGTCATGACCACAACTTCCTCTATTTGCGAAAACTAATCAGTTTCAAAGTTATCCTCTTTCACTAGGTATCACAACTAGAATTATCTTCCAGAAATGATCGTACTCGAAACTAATCAGGCTAAATTCAGTTATATTAACAAGGCACATCTCAAAAGAGTTTTTCATTAGTAAAACTGTTTATTCAATATTACTTCCTTTTCTTATTTGTGTTTCTCTATGACTTGTATGATATGTATCTTGGTTATCATTAATAAAACTGTTGTTCAGCAACTTTCAGCATTAATTTTTGTGTACTTTGGCCTTCGGCATGTAATAGACCTGGTTGAAGGGCTTTTGGTTATTATTAAGCTTAACTGAACTGAACCATGCGCGTTGTTGTCGTGCTGCATTCAGAAGCGTCACTTACGTAAACAAGTAAGATAACCCGGTTTGTGATCTAAATGGCATCATATACAAAGTTGATTACGAACGCCGTTCTGAAAATACCGTGCTTTTTAATTGCGTGTGTCAAACTTACTAGCTCCCCCGGTTAAGACTGCATTAAATTTGAATGTCGAAAACTATCAGTCTGCTAAGCCATGCGCCACAAAACACACATCTGTGTGCAAATTAAAAAAAAATTGCTACGGTGTAGTATTTTGTTTGTTCAGGCAAACAGGGTTGACTGAGTACAATATTTCTTTTAAGCCCCTAAACATATGTTGATATAGCATTTTGAAGTGTTTTGTTTTGGAACAAATATTTTAATTAACCTTCTCCAACCTAATGGCCACGCCGTCGTTATTGACGGGCTCTACATATTGTTTAACCTTTGTTGTTGTCTTCATTTCAACGGACATCCAAAAACAGCTCTATTGTGTCGTCTGTGAATCTCTCATCTGTGCACTATCATATACCTGGAAGAAAGGTTCGAAATCACCACACGTTCCACATTAACCCCACAAACTTTGTCACCATCGGGTCGCATTCAAAACTTTTTAAACCATATAGACTCATCTAATATAGACATTGTCAATAGAGATTTGTATCAATTCAGGCAGAGTTTACGCCATGTATGCGGTTGATGTATATACGTAGTCACTACTGAGTATTTTGTTCTATTTTGTTGTTTGCATTTCGTACCTTTCTTATTATTCATTTGGTTGTATTCTTGTTTTACTACTAACGAGCGCACCAGTGCTTAGGCTTCGGTTGTTACTGGGCACAATAAATAAAAGTATTATTATTATTATTAGGCTCCAACAAGTCAGCTTCAACACAGGATCGGGAACAATCTAAAACAAAATCAATCACAAAAGTGCTAGTTGTGGTGCATCACGTCGTTTAAAGTAGCTTGCCTTTTTACATCGCTTCGAAAGGGTGCCGAAAACCTTATTCGAACTTCCGGTTTACGCAAAACCTAATAGACCAAGTAACTTAAACGATCTCCTCTTATTTACCGACCCTCCACCTCTCTATCATTGAATGGTTCTCGAGACCGCTTATCATCTAAAGATCCCCCATGCGTTATATACCCCCCAAAAAATGAGACGTTTTTTTTTTTTTTTTTTTTTTGAGATTGCAAAAATAAACTACGTTTTGCCGACCGCTCATTCTCCGCCAAAAGGGGGCACTTGAGGTCGGAACCAGATGTGAGTGTTTTAGCATTCTACGATATCTTATTCAAACGTTATAAGAGATTTTCTAAAAACTTCAATGGAAAATGAAGGCAGACGGAACTCAATACATGGAGCTCCATGACGGCAGAAACCAAAAACGTGCGAAAATAAGCCCCATTTTAAATATGCAATTTTCCCAAAAATCACATAACTTTTGATTAGGATATTGGATCGTGCTGAAACTTTTGCATCTGGTTTGGATCTCTAGCACTACCTTTGGGCAGAAAATTTGTGTTCGGCGACCGGCAGTTTACTTTTTCGGTGACAAAAGCCCTTTAATTTGTTTGGGGGGGACAACCTGTAGGATTCAGCTGAGGGAAGCGTTAGCACCAATATACAGATATTTACTTTTTCCTATTGATCATTATTTCCAGCTCTTGCTTGGGTGTTGCCATTATACTGTGCTTGTCACCAAATTTACTATGTCCAGCATCCTTTGTGACATAATCGTTCAAACATAACGGGCCATACAACGAAGGCTTTCAAAAATCCATAAATTAGGGTGGTTCAGACAAAAATAAACTTTCTCCGACAAACCTCCAACAACGGCGGGCGTCAAGAATTGCAAAAAAAAATACTAATTAGCTAAGTAATTAACTAAAATTTATTAATGACCTTTCTTAATTGAAAGGAACATATGGTTTTAATAAGCAACTGGCTAAGCATCGTCCATTCTTAGACAGTTACGGAAGGCACAGTATACACTATCAAACAATGTCTATTAAATAATGTGCCCTCTATGAACTATGCAAAATCGTTCAATTTATTCAAAAAATAAGGTAGAGCACTGCTGGTAGGCAGTGATATAAAATTCATCTAAGCTTCCTAATCACAATAAAGCGTTGTATTATATTTTATACCTTCAAAGCTCATCCTCGATTTATTTTATGTGCATGACTCGCCTTGTTATATTTGGTTGCGTATATACTGTTCAGTTTACGTAAAGTGAGTGATAATGATGTTTTTTTGTGTATTCTTTAGATGACTTGTTTTTTCTTTCATGTTGATTATAATCTGTATTCTCGTTTTTTTGCATTCAGTACGCATTTTTATCTTTATATACATAGCCTTTACTGTTGCACATGTGTTAAGTATGTGTGTCTCAGTTCTGTAAATGTTTTAGAGCGCAGCTCTTAGGGGTCCGTTCCCGGCTTGAGCGGCGTCGGCGTCGCAGTCGGCGTCGGCGTAACCAAGGTCATCCCAAGGTCACGTGACCCCTCCCAAGGTCATCTTAAGGTCACGTGAACCCACGTGACCCCACGTGACCCTTTGAAGGTCACGTGACCCCAGGTCACGTGTCCCCTCTGAGGTCACGTGACCCCCGAGGTCACGTGGTCTCCTCCCCAAGGTCACGTGACCCTCCAGGTCACGTGACCCCCAATGTCACATGACCCCATGAGGTCACGTGACCCCTCCCAAGGTCATCTCAAGGTCACATGACCCCCCAGGGTCACGTGACCCCTCTAAGGTCACGTGACCCCCGAGGTCACGTGGTCTTTTCCCCAAGGTCACGTGACCCCTCTAGGTCACGTGACCTTCAAGGTCACGTGGGGGTCACCTTGGGGTCACGTGACCTTGAGGTGACCCCCACGTGACACCCAAGGTCACGTGACCCCCAGGTCACGCCTCCCCGAGGTCACGTGACCCCCCTCCCCGAAGTCACGTGACCCCCCCCCCCCGGAGCATATTAAAGAATGAGGGGAGGAGGAGGAGAAGGAGGAGGGGTCTACCCTCCCCTCAGTACCCTTCAATCCTCCTCCTCAAGAGCTGCGCTCCAATTCGGCATTACAGGGATTTGTATACGGCTTTCACTTTTTGTCATGTCAGATCTATGCATTTCAGATCGAATGGCATTTTCACGTTATTGTAGCGTGAGCTACACTGGCCGAGGTTGAGCAGTTTCGCGTGGCTCGCATAATGAGCCGTGCTCCGCGCTGCGCAAGCGCGAGGAGCAGGGACGTCACACGGCGCACACCTGGCGCGCCAAAGACACCTGCGCGCCAAAGACCCCGGCACCGCCGCGCGCGCTTCGCCGTTCTACGCATGTGCGAGGAGCAGTTACGTCGCACGGTGCACAGCTGGCGCGCCTGAGCCACCGCCGCCACCGCGTGCGCCTTGCCGGTCTGCACATTCCGGAGGAGTGACGTCATAGCAGCGGCAGACGCACTGGCGCCGCCGCGTGCCCAGCTGTCCGCCTGCGTTGCCCAGTAGCCAAGTCTGACCCTGCCCCGCAGCCGCTTCATAGCGCCTCTCATTTTGTGCGCATAAGCTCACGCTACGTATATCCTTGCATAGCCGAGCTAAGCTACCGCAATTTCTTTTTTGTGTGGACTGCAAGGGACCGGTGCCACGTCAGGCTTTTTGGCCTTTTACACTGGCCCTATTTTTGGGTTCTGCCCGAAGTAAAACAAATAAATAAAGAAAGAAAGAACGAAAGAAGGCCTTTAAATGAACTCCTCTCTGAAGATACAAGGCATAGACAACATGGCAGGGCTTTTTGGAAATAAAAAAACGCTCAATTTCAACATATTTTTAGGTTTCGGTTTTTTTATAGAAAAGCATCTTTGCTCATGCGGTCATGCTCCCCAGTGGCTGAGACGCGCAACACACGTGCCCACACTTCCCTTCAACCTACGTGGGATCGAGCCGACAGCTTCGCGCCTCGGTCACCGGGGACCAGGAAACACTGCGAAATGTTTCCCTTGCTCTATATTCTTCTGAAATAAGTTGATTTAGTGGTTTTTGATAATGCTTAGCATGTTTTGCATTGAAACCATATGTTTATTTTTGTCAAATAAAAAGTTAATAAGCCAATTTTAGTTAATTGTTTAGGTAATTAGCTCGTTTTTGCAATTCTCGACGTCCGCCGTGGTTGGAGGTTTCTCCGAGAACGTTTCTTTGTGTTAATGTGAATTTGAGAAATACTGCAAGAATATTAAAGAAAAAGTTATTGGCGGTGCTTTATAACAAAGTTGGCCGTATATGAAAAGTTCCTAGCGAACCAAGAATAACTTTTTTTTAGAAAAGAGAAATTGTTAAATATCTGACATACAGTTCTTTTTTAGTAACTCCAAAGCAATGTATATGTTTAACCTGTCGTCTGTGAACCGGACACTACCAAACAGCTTTTATTTACTGCTACGTAATGATGTGTTTGGTGGCATGGTGCTTAATCCGGAGCTTTCTGCGGTCATTTAAATTTAATGCAAATCTGGGGTCTGGGATGTTAGGAAATTCGTCATATGGAACTAAAGGAATGGTATTTTGCTCTAGCGGCGTTAGAAATAATGTTGGAGTGTAATATCATTTATCACAGAAAACGTGTTATCATGCTTGTACAAGCAAGTTCACACTCAATGCTGAATCAGATACCCGCAAATGGCGCACGGTCATGACACACGTGCTAACCTGCTTCATTCGTGAGTGATTAATTGTAAGTATTTCCCCGTTTTTATGCATTTCTAGTTGTCATAGGATTACCTTAAAAAAATAATACTATCCTGCCAGAGTTAGAAATATGTGCACGGGGTAATGTGATTAAGAAATATATAGTAGAGAATCCTATATAGTAAAGCAGTTTGTTTGCAACATCTGTTATTCTTGAGCCCATTAAGAAGGTTTCTGCGAAAAAAAGTGTTCCTGAGCCGAAGATTGTGAGTAAAGTCGAACGGCGGCTTATTTAACTGGTTGTTCCCAAAACACAAAACAAGATTAACCAATATTTATATAGCGTGATTCTGTGCCTTATTGGGAATACACAAAAAGGTAAAAAATGATTTCATCTTCTAAGAAAACTGCCATCAAGTAACACAAATTGACATATTTTTTTTACAAGTTTAAAACAAGAGAGAGGCTTTTTTATCTGTTTGTCTAAAAGTACAACAAGGACGTGTCGCTCAATATTTGTATCCAGTGAATGTGCAAAGTACATGGGCAACAAACACAAAAATATAAACATAGATAATAAAAATTTATCGTTCTGAAAAAAAAAATGTATCCAGCAATATTGATTTTTTAAAATTTCTAGCGAGCTTGAAGCAAGATATGATTTCAAAAATCTTACCTTTGTTTTTTATCATTGTTCTTAGCGATTTCACTTGGACAGAAATCTGAATAAAAGCAAAATAGCTCAGTGTAGCAAGTATTCGTTTTTATAAACAGAAACATGAAAATTAATACTGCACTTTTTTAAGATAGTCGGCAATTGCCTTTAGAGCAAAAAAATGAACAATATAAAAATTCCTGTGTGTAAACAATGACCAAATTTGCGAACATATTATACGCAGTTTTTGACGCACTCCTCCAGATTTCACTTTGGAAATATTTGTTTTTCTCTTAGAACTTCAGCTATCGCATACATTTATTAAAAAATAAATAAAAGACCATCCTGACAAGTTTGTTCAAATTCAAGTGAAACGACCCACAAGAAATTGCTCTTGTCTGATGTACAATGGTGTGCCGCCTTAATCAGCGTTACGCCTGAAACAGCCATGCAGAATTTTGAACCGTTGTCAAAAAAAATTATCACGAAATAAATACCATATTATACTTTCCAGCTGCAGAGGAACTGGGATCCAAGCCAAGCACGTTCTGGATCGTTGCATTTTATGATGAATTCTATGTAAACGAATTTAAACATAAGCTACCAGCCGGGATGGCGCTCACGGACTTCTTAGCGGCCTTGATGAATTCAGTAAGCAATTTCAATTGTCCCTATCTTCGGTAATTGTACAAGGTGATTTTATAAAAAGTACCGCAGTGCCTTTTTTTATTATATAACAAAACTAAAATTAAAACAAATTGCTTGATGTGCAATCTAACTAGGAATTAATCTCAGATATTTAATATGCACACCTTTTATATTCAGACAGTAGGAGCAAAGCATAAACTTTGGAATTCTTTATGTTTCACAGCTTGTTTCCAATATTTCCACTAGTAAATGACCTACTTATTTGTATAAACCTAAATGCTTAGACATGGTGGCATATGAGTATCTATCGCCGTACAGCATAGCCATGGTCGTGTGTTGCTTAAGATTTCATCCTGTACGACTTGTATTACACGTCAAAACAAATCCAAAATAGCAAAAATAATATATGAGCTTTTATTATCGGTTATTGTATATTAAGAGTCCAAACCCCATCCCTCAATATGTTTCATTCGTTGTGGTTTGAGAGAATATTACTAGGTGCTACGCAACTAGCACAGTGTAGGCCCTTCAAGGAGGCCCACGTGGGTTCCCCCGCGGAACCCACAGGACTCCTAATACGGCAGCATACCTAGGCTTCTTTCGTAAGACCCAAAAGGTGTCTACTTGGGCAGAAAGCCTAGGCTTTCATGGCGGGACCCACAGGGAGGCACTTCGGTAGATCCCATCAGCTCTTGATGTCATAAATAAGCATAACAACGTAGGTGACTAGAACGTCATGAGACAATAAAAAAAATTGATAATTTCACGGGTGCAAAAAAAAAGTGTTGACTCTACGCCATTTTGGTTTCCCATGTACAAAAGTTGATTCTAATTCAAACACAGTTTTCAGGAGTGTGAGTCAAAAGGGTCTCGTCTTCACCATGTATTTATCAGGCCAGGCGGATATTAGTTAGGGAAATAACCACCGCGATAAGTTGGCTCAATAACAATGGGCTGTAAATTAACTTCACATTTGTTTTTGTTTTATAAGTCATATAGCACTTGCACTATTGCCGGCAATTACAATTAGAGGTTAGCCCAATTAAAATAATCTGCGAAAAGGCAAAAATGTTAGATACTTCTTCGATCTCTATTTGGGATTTTTAACCTGATTCCAAAAGTGCGCGGAAAAAAAGTGCTTCCCCAGCCAAACCCGTAATGACGCTTAGAAGAGGAACGCTTTCATTTCAATTGTATTGTCACTATCTCAGCAGAATGTCTTTGGTGAATGCGCAGACGGCACACAGCCACGATGGTGATTACGTGACTAAAACGACATCGCTGTTCTAAGCATTATTGAGGGTAGTGATTCGAGCGCTCTTTTAGCTCTTTTAGCGCTCAATGCTAAAATCAGGCAAAAAAAAAAACAAAAAAACAAGGACTCAATAATGAACAATTAAAAAAAATTGGTCAGGTGTCTAAAGTGATTGTTTTTGATACGGGAATACCCATGGAACCAATACTTAAACATTTAAATACTGATTTCAGCAAATGTGGCTCCTCGCCATGCCAATTGGCAGGAGCGGGTGCCACACTCATAGACACAGCTTATTCTTCGTGCTTTAGTATATTAGTTCATCATTGTCGAGTTTTTGTGTTTGAAAATTCAGCGACTCGGTTCGCAGGTGCAAATCTGAACACATCCCTTTGTTCCTCACTTACTTTTGCACCAAAACGCCATTGCGTCTGCCTGTAAATTGCTTTAACAGCGGGTTGTTGCGCAAATGCATCTTGCAGTGATATGATTGCTGCGCCATATGCGCCAAACTGCGCCAATGTGCTTACCCTGCTATATCTTGCTACAGTTTACAAAATGTGAGGAAGTTGCACCAACATTGCGCCAAAACTTCATTTCACTTGATCGATACGGAAAATCAATAACTCAGGCGTCGCTATACCTGGCCAGATCGTTGCGATAGGCTTCTGCAAGGTTTCACCACTTTTGATTATCACTTCAACTACCGTGCTATTTTATTGTATTTCGTATCAAAGAGCGACAGTACTCGGAAGTTCCGCAATAATTCTTAAATTCGCGGTATGTTCTGGCGGGTTAGTTAGTTTTGTTGAGTGTGCTTCTCACTTGAAAGGTGTACTGCAACGAAGTAACAAGCAGGGAGTAAGATTCGCGATTTTGCATGTCTCACTTTGCCTCAGCGCATCCAGGTGCTAAGTGGAAAGCACTCGTCCAGAGCCAGACGTGACAATTTCTGATACAACTTCGGCATGCATATATGGTATATTGGGATATCCTGGCGGTACCTTTTTTCAATTCGAGATTTAAGAATGATATTTCTCCACTGCACGAAAATTTATATGTACTCGTTTATACAATTATTTTTTATATCAACCTTATGTTTAGTTATGACTGATATATAGGTTGAGTAAATTATAACTAAATTGACAGGAACAGTGTATGGAAGATTGGGAAGAACCTTGAATAGTTCGCGGGATTGTTTTTAAGAAGTCAATTAATTGTTCACATGGCAATTTTTGTTATGAAATTCTGCATATTAAATGTAATTGACATTCCCAATCAAATGGCAAGGAAGCTTTGTGTATTCTCTGAATTATAAATTTCAGTTTTTAATCTCTAGAGCTTGCAGGAACCATTTATTTAGATGCTAAAATTATTGTTTTCTAACAATATTTTATTAGTATTCGATGCCTCAAATAACCATTCACAGCAGTTTGGGATGTCTTTCATCAGTCTGCATCTTGTTACCGTGTCTCGTGGATCTCCCCGCCAGTATACGCTAGTTCTGTGTTTGGGCGAATCGCTCCCGCTGTTTAATTGATGTTAACAAGGGGTTGCATTGAAGTGAGAAGGTAAAGTAGACATTGCCTTTTAGTTGGACAGGCCGACACATTAAACGTATTTGATGTAGTAATATAAAAAACGAAGCGCACGCTCATACTCCAAAGGTTACTTTGGCTGCTCCAAGCTCCAAAACGACTCATCCCTATCACATGACTGCTTTTGTTTGTTTTCGTTTCTTTTTTCACGACTTGTCATTCAGTTCTAAATAATAAAAAAGCGCTAAAGGATCTTCACCGCAAGCTGCAAGCAGATATTCGGAGCTTGAAATACATTGTGAAATTTTGTAACGACAGCTGCTACGGGGGGAAGGTCATACAGGACGATGCCGAAGTGCTTCATAAAAATTCTTGAACATACGAAACGAAACCGGGAACTCGTCACGGAAAACTGCAGGGTAACCACTGAAGGGAAAAAGTTGTAGAAATACCAAAGGTCAAACAGTATTGAAATCAAGGGCAGCCGAAGGAGATGTGACAGATTTCGTGAAGCGAATTGGCTACATTCTTGATGAACTCGTGGCGGATACGGACGGTGACATCAACCACCACGCTCCACTTTCAAGCCTGGGAAAACTAATATAATTGTTTGTCTGTTTAACGCTCAAAACGGAACACAATATTAAAAAAGAGGCTAAGAAATAACGTCAGACTACTACATTTTTCGATTTTGCGGGGCCGTTTCTGCGGTTTATGTGACCTTGAATATTACGAGCTCGAACAAGACGCTGCTGGGCGCGACCATACCGCAGAAACGAAGGGTTAAGGTAAAATTTGTGTGGTGGTCCGGTGGACAAATATTCAAGCGGGAAGATGAGTTTCAAGAAGCCCTCAAAATTACTTGTCCGGCTGATATTAACAAAAGAAACTAGAATCAGTCGTTTAGATAACTGCCCCTTCTTTATAAATTCAGATTTCTAGATGGCTGTGCATGGTTACTATTTACTACCAACCGCAACCACACGTGCGGGAAGGCATGTCGTCCTCATCTTGTATGTAGATGATCACATAATCACAATCACTATACGCGGCACCGTGATTCTCCATGGTACGGGCAGTTGCCGCTCTCCTAAAAAAATAAAATTATTAATATTACTATTGCGTTGTTTTAGAAAAAAAACTAATTGTCTTAAATTAATTTATCTTAGCAATAGCTCAGCGCAATCTAAAACTAATAAATCTTGTTTAGTTTTTTTACACATTTCAAACAATATTTGATGATATCACAACCATGAAAATTTGGCCCAGTGAGGGCACTTATTTAATTTTTTTTTTCCTGGGGTACTCGCACCTTTATTTAAACCGCAAACAAAACCGATATGGTGAAGTGCAAATCTTGTTACCGGACACTGCTTATGAAATTGTACCAGAATGTTCAGCTAATACAATTGATTATTAAGTACTTTGCATGCGGAAGCCTATATAGTGTTCTGTATCGCTCACCAAATGGGAATACATTAAACTTGTTTGAATTTCTGGATACGACGTTTGGCTGCATGGCTAAAGTGAAGCGCAACTTTATTCTGGGAGGTGATATAAATATTGATATGCTTAACGTGTCGCGAAACCAGTCGGAATTATAAGTTATTACTGTCCACAGATAATCTCCGAAATGCCTTATCTCATCCCACGCATATCAATCCGTAGTGCTCTTTGTTCGACCTGATTATCACAAATTATGAAAGCTCTGACGTTACTGCGGGGTGATGTGTCACCATTTATAAGAACATTCGCCTATATTCATGCTAGTGGAGATACAAAATGTAACAAAAGAAACGGAAGTCAGTGAGGTTTCTTACCCTGGATATGTTCAAAATATTAACGATAAAACGTTGCAAGCATTTTGAAGGAAGAGTAAGAGCACAAACTGCAGTATATTAGACATAACGGATGTAAGTGACACAATGAATAATATTTTTAAGTACGTTTTTGATAAGACTAGTGAGAACCAATGAAAAACGCGTAAATCTTGGATTACTGCGGACCATTTGAAATGAATGTGTACAAAAACTAGCTTTTATAGCGAATTTTTGAAATCGCAAAATTTAGCGAAGTTTGCAGACTTGAGGTCGTCGAGAAACCGCCTGAAATCAGATTTGAGGCGTGCAAATCAGAACTATTGTAATTAACTTTTTGCCTCTGAGTGTATGAAGCGGAGTGACTTGGAAGGCAGGTGATGCTCTTTTGGCAAGTCAACTAACTATTATAGATTGAATAAACTAAAAGAGCTCACAACGCCCATTTTTAAAGACAAAGTGCAAGAAAACGTGAAAATTGACGGATTAATATCTAAAAAAATTACCTTCTGCCATTTTTTTTAAATTTTATTTTCTATTAGAAATTACCGCCAATACTGTAATTCCAACATAGCCTATAAAACCAATTAATAAAAACATTATTAGACTTGATTAAATGAAATATTTACTATATTTGTTGGTGAGCGCGTTGGTAATTACGCCACTTTAGACAGAGTTTTATACATTGTAACGTTGTAACGTTATAAAAGATTCAAACCTCGTTG
Organism: Ixodes scapularis; assembly: GCF_016920785.2. Lineage (NCBI taxonomy): Eukaryota > Metazoa > Arthropoda > Arachnida > Ixodida > Ixodidae > Ixodes > Ixodes scapularis. Next base: position 10,625,608 of record NW_024609879.1, read on the forward strand.
AAGTTTGAGGGATCGGCCAGTTCTTTGCAAATCATATCAAACCAACACATCCACTCTGGTCGACATATTTGTGTGTTTTAATAAACTTTTTCAAAACTTAATCGAGCCGAAAAAACGAAGAACAGGGTGGTCGCTTTGTCGGTATTGGTATTTGTTGCTCCTAGTTGTCAAGACAAGCGCGCTTTATTTCCTTTGAAACACTACGTAAAAATAATTTGTAGTAGGTGGTTCTGCTCTAAAATAGTCACAAGTCGAAAATGGGACTTGGTTTGAAGAATTAAAGCTGTGCGTCCCGAGCGAAAGCAGAAAATGAGCGATGCTCTAGATAGTCATTGCTGAACGAATTATCAACCCCATTGCAAAAGGATACCATACGCACCTGTATAATCTATAAACTATTATACCATATAAAATTACCATATACCATGTGTATTTTTTCATTTAAGAACTCAAAGATTATTTTGAGGTTTGACCATGTTTGTTTACCATACTTTCACTGTGAGAAGGCACTTAAATGAAAGTATTTTCTTCCACCAGTCTAGTCATTTTAAATTGAGCGATATCTGAATTAAATACCTTGAGCGCACAGCAAAGACGATAGTTAGCGTGTGTTATGTATATAATTGTGGTGTTTGGATACGGTCACACCATGCACCGTCTGGAGAATCAGGACACAGCCAAAATATTTAAGTACATTAAAAATAAAAAAATAAAACTCATCTACCTGCATGTACGATCATCTCATATTCAGTCGTGGCTGATGACACGCTGCTGTAATACGTGTATAAGGTAAGGAAGATTGTCTTGAACCACTTAAAGTTGTGATGTCCGTTGATAAACATGCCTCACTTTCCGATTTAACTTAGTATAGGCTTTTTGTATTGTATTACGGGGTATGGGTAATACGGATGAATATCGTCTTTTTTCAGTAGGGAAGGTAATGTATGGTATTTTTTGCTCCGGCGTTAGAAAGTTGGAAAACAAACAATTACGAAATCTTCTGTCAGTTAGTCATAGGTTGACTAATTTGGTTAGGTATAGAAATTAAAATGAGACTAATATCCGTGTCATTTGTTATAGGTGAACAATCGGCTGGGACTACTCGATGATGTGAGTATTTCGCTAAAGCTATTGGATGTTCTACGGGTGAGTAAAAACATTTTGAGCGTTGAATTGCAGCGCATATTAGTAATATTTGGAACTGAATAATCTTAGTTTCCAGGACTCGATGTGTGAGTAGGGATGGTTTAGCTCATCGCTGAACAGTAATATTTCACAATAACGGTGGCATCAGTATGCTACTCGTTTGCTGCCACTCCGGGTTTAAATAGGTGGGAGGGAACTGGTGGAAGGGTAAAAGAACAATAATGTTGATTGGTTAATTTTGAAGTTCCACAGTTTCAGATGCCTAAAATGATGGTAGGGGCCCAGCCCTGCAAGCCTATTCTCTCCACAACCAATTTCTTATTGTTCTCACTGGGTCGTGCTACAATCTTCTTGGCGGCAGAGTGATTGCGATACTGTTGTAAAAGCAATAAGGGCTGGTCATAAACGAGGGGAAATATCCTCCTCTCCAATGCATTTACCCAAATAATGTATAGAGCTAACCACGTGTTGGTGGTCGCTGGTGCAGCCAAAGGTACTTGGCAGACGGGAGCTCTGACGCGCCCCTGGAAAGCCATCTAGTGTTTAGTTGATAAACGTGAGCGATTCTGACAGGTCAAAATCTAGCAAAAATTTTCGTATTTACAAATTTTGCGCGAATGCAGCTAGCATTACTTACCACCGTGAATCGCAAAATATATATATATACTCGTTTGGAGTTGCTTTTTATCTCCCCTACTGATGACAAAAGAGGTTTATTCCTGTATCATATGGCGGTGATGTCATTATAAAATCGTAGAAAAAAAGATCATGCCTCTAAAGCTTTTGAAAATCTATATATGCTCGGAAAAATCTTACTAGAAAGAAATTGAAAACCGCTTTAGCGTCATATTATTAGCTCTCCTTTTTAACTTCTTTGCGAGATACGTGGACACGAAGAAGAGCCAGGACCAAGCACTAACTTACAACTGAACGTTTATTGAAAGCGCACTTACTATTTGTACATAAATTCGGGCTCGCGACACAAAAAGGCACTCTTTCTTAGTCAAGGGGTGGCACGACCTTCAAGTGTCGACTTTTGAACCAGAGTTGCAATATTGATGAAAGTTAGAGGGTCTATTAATCTCGCTCCCTAAATGCACTGTATGATGTTTCATCTCCGTAGCACATTTTCCCTAAAAGGGAGGTGAACAGCTATTGATGTAAGTCGCCTCACTTGGCAAGGAAGTTTATCATATAAAATTGTTGCAGAATATTTAGCATTTCTAAGCCTCAGCCTTAATTAGATCATAGGGGGGGGGGGGGGGGGTGCGGCTATCTCATTTTGTGCCTTAAAATCCGTGTTTTTTCTGTGCAAAATGTCCATATGAAAATCATTCTGGATATTGGCGGGTTTTCTTCTCACCAAAACTCTACGTTGTGGCAATAATAACTTTTTATATGAAAAAAATAAATATCTAGCCACATTCCTAATTAAATGAAATGATCGATTTCTTAAAACAAAAGTTGCTGCAAAAAAGATTAAACAGAAAAAACCCTTTTTGAAGTTTTCACACCACTACATTTGATTTTACTGGTGGTGGTGGCAACTGAAAGGAGCCGAGAATATAGGTTGTGCCTTCTGCTTACACCCGATTTCCTGCATGGCTTTCCTAACTGCGTCAAGGCTTAAAGCGCTTTCTTTGTGCGTCATTTTGTTGCCGGGGTGTGGACATTGATTGTGAAATGAGTGAGGAATTGCGTATGGCTTGCAACACACAAACCTACGTCAGCAATTATGGGCGGGGTAAGCATCGTCGAAATACTAAGCAGACAAACCCACGTGGCTTTCTATAAACGAATGTTGGTTTTGGTAAATTTTCTGCTCAATCGGGGCTTGCTTTTCCATTCTTGGCCAAGTGCCTAGCCCCTTCTACGAGAAAGCTGGAATTTTATGGTGTTCTTTCCCGAATAGTGTTTACTCTCGAACAAAGATGTTTTATGTACTAAAATTGTGAAAAACGTTTTTGCAATGAGAGTACAATCATCATTCTAGGGCATATACGTGCAAAGCTAAAGCAGTTTTAAAATAGGAAACATAGAAGTTTTACATTTCAAAAACATACAATTTTGGATCGTCGGCTTACCGAAAATGTTTTATTTCTCCGTAAATACTTAACATATCACAATAAAAATGTGCAGTAGTGTACACTATCAGTTGTGGAACCCAAATAAATTAAAATAAAAAGAACATTCGTTTTTTCTCAATAATTGCAATTTTAAAGTGGTGTAAGTGCACTGAAGGTGCACTTACGCGGTTATCCTCGCCCCTTACACTAATGCAGTAGGCGTCAGACAATTCTCTTGCAGTTTTGGTTTTGAGTTTTTCAACTAGTAGTTTTGTATCGTCGAGAATAAGCGCACACGGATAACTATCGCAGTGAATTGCTAGATTATCCGATGGGGAGCTTTAAACAGTGAGGGCATGCTTGCGTGCCCTGTCGTTGACGCGCCTCCCCGTTTGCCCTATACGCGTTTTACCGCAAGGCATGGGTATTTCGTAGACAACTGACGGAGCGAATTCACCGTATACCGCGTGGCGTGTATCTTGGCGCAAGCCTCTTTTTTTTTGTTAACTCCTCAGCACAGACTGGAGAATTACCACGCAGAGAAAACCACGGACACTTCAAAGTGTGCGACAGTTTATAGGCAGTTTAGCGCTTGGTCTTGTCTTTTCTTCCTCGTATCCACGTATTTCTAGGCGCTTTACAAATTAATCATCTACCAATTCTAGCCCAACTATCTATTCTACTTAGAAGAGCTTTCGTATTTCATTGAAAACGTCACTCACGCCGTCCAAAAGCGAACCGTGACATATTTTGACTGCACCGCGCTAAACCTGTCTCGGTGGCGGTGGCGCCCAATGGAAGTCCCTGCTACTTCGAACTGTGTTATGATGTATATTTCATATGCCTGATTCTTACAGACGGCACCTCTGACTCATAGCGGGAATATGTATCATGTACCAAGCGCTCTTAATACGTTCATAAAAAACGAAGAATTGGACAGTAACGTGAAGCAAGCAGATATTGTATGCGTGATAACATCGTGAGTATGGGCAGTTTGTTTGTACATTATAAATATTGTATTAAAATGTTCCTCGGATTTTACCACACACAGTAATGTCACGAATTAAAAAAGTGGTCAGACTGAGAACCAAATTTTAATGTTTGATGAGGCGAACATGTGCTTGTAACACAGAATACAAACTAGATATACGTCTAGAGGCCTGAGTAATGCCGAGGCCAGTTGCGACGACACCGTCGTCCCCGCAACTCCGTCTCCCGATTCGCGGAGGAGGCTGGCACGCACCGGGGATATCCGACACCAGCTCGGGGGGGCCCGGATGCGGGCCAGACGGCGAGGCCTGCGTGAGGGTAGACTAAACAGCTCATGTAGCCTTACCGCAGAAGAGGAGTGAAGAGAAGAAGGTAAACGCCTCATGAGCAGCGCCAGTTTGGGACGCATCAACATCGCTGGAAGTTTTAATCTCCTTATTAATGTGTAATCCTTAAAAAAAAAGAAGAACGCATTTAGTAGAACATCAATCGTATCTACAGGGTGCGGCCGTAAAAACTTTCACATTTGGCACGCCTAGCAAAAATCAAATTTCAAACGTACATACCTGAAACGGGGCACACGAACGTCGTTCATTCCAAATTTTTTTGCCTATTTTGTTCCGACGTCAAGTCGGCAGTAGCGAATTCTTAGAAATGTAACAAAAATGGAAGATGTGCATTTCCTATGGCCTATACCCGCCCGTTCGCCGTCTGCTATCTAATTTGCGACGCCGCTCCCAGGTGGCGCACTGAACGGAAAAACGCGGGAAACGCCGCGCGAAAGGCTGGTGTCGAGCGAGATAATCGCGATAAAAGTGATTTTACCGAAATATGTGAATGATTATGCCCTTTTACTTGAAATTTAGAAACTGGCGGACGCCCTCGTTTAGTAAAAATATGTTCTAAAGCAGACGAACGTGTGTCTTCCTTTGTCGTCTGCTTATCTGATGACGGGTCCGTTCCCGTTGGAAGCTCAACTTTTGAATCAAGAGTGCCGCTGCTGAGGCATCTTGATTGTTCCTATTTATTGTTTTTGTTAGACTATTTTCTGCAGTTATTATCAAAATATTTTCCGCGCCGCCCTGCGATGCCGCAATACTCGGCAAGTGAGTGTGCCCAGGCAGTCAAGTGGTACGTGGAGCGGAACTCGGTGACCACAGCACAGCAAATCCTTCGCACTGCATTTCCTAAACGCCCGCCTTCACGCCCGAATATTCTGACTTGTGCGAATCGTTTTATCAGTGGAGAAGACTTTAAAAAGAAGAATCCAGTCAGTGAACGTGAGAGCCTGCTGAAAAATGAGGAGCTCATTGAACCGGTGCTTGCTGTCTTCGAGAGCGACCCGCAATTGTCAACAAGATGAGCAGCCAGGTTGTTTCGAATTTCGGAAAAAAAGCGTACGATGAATTCTGCGGAAAAATAATTTGCGCCCGTACAAGATGCAAGTTGTCCAAGCCCTGCACGACGGCGATAAAGTCCGACGTTTAGAATTTTGCAAGGCGTAGTTGTTGCGAATTAAGAGCAACCCGGGGCACCTGCAATTTCTTTTATTTAGTGACGAAGCAAACTTTTACCTAGATGGACGTGTGAACCGCCAGAACAGCAGGATATGGGCTCGCGATAACCCTCATGCAGTGGGCGAACGGCATCTCCATTCACCGAAGGTGACAGTGTGGAGTGGGATTTGGCGTGAAGGCATAGTGGGCGCCTTTTTTTTTTGATGGCACCGTTAACGCAGATGTCTACTTGGACATGCTGAAAAACGGAAATGCCCCCTTGAGCTTGAAAGGAACCACATGAGAAAAGAAAACTGTATATTCATGCAGGATGGGGCGGACCCCCATTACGCAAAGAGTGTGAGGGCATTGCTCAATAACACATTCCTTCTGCGGTGGATGGGTCGGGGATCAGATAATATGGACTGACCTCCACGATCCCCCGACTTAAATATGTGCGACTTTTTCGTATGGGGATTTATAAAAGGACTTGTCTACAAGAAGAGGATCCCCAGCATCGAAGATGCTGAAAGAAAAAATTGAGGGCGCGTTCCTTGATATCGACGATGAGATGCGCGAAAGGGATTTCCTCGCGTTCGAAGCTCGACTTCGGCTTTGCGTGTCTGCAAACGGCGGGCACATCGAATCGGCCGAACCTTAGTCGTTTAGAGGGCCGCTGCAGCATCAACATTATTTCAAATCGCCGTGACAGAAGAGGCGTACCAGAAGGTGCATTTTTCAAGAATAAACAATTGAATGAACGCACAACTTCCACTTCCCGACGAAATTTAAACTATTAGTTTCCCTCTTACTTTCTCTCCTGCTGCTTGCCGAACGCGAAGAGCACAGTAGAGGCTGCTGATACAGGTACCAATGGGAAACCAGCCAAAAAACGACTATCTCTCTCAAATACCAGCTATTTTATCACCGGCCATCCGAAATGACTTCAGCGGCGCAAATATTGCTACAATTAATATGATTTCTTTTTTTTTTACAAAAATGTCTAGCGACATGTGTGTTAATTATACCCAAGCTGTATGAAAAAAAAATTGCTTTATGTGTTACAGCGGCCCTGTAAAAATCAGAATGAAAAGATAACTCAAAACGAACTTCTCTGCAGCGGTAGCACCACCACTTGCTATTCCAGGCTGTAAATAAATGATCTCGTCGCATCATGATGTCGTCTTGATTGCATGACGATCTGTCCAAACTTGGCTTGAAACAGGTAATTTCAACAATCGTTCATATATTTTGTTTAAATCACTTTTTGTCTCGATTATCTCGCCCGACACCAGCCTTTCGTGTGGCGTTTCCCGCGTTTTTGCGTTCAGTGCGCCTCCTGGGAGCGGCGTCGCGAACCAGATAGCAGACGGCGAACGGGCGGGTATAGGCCATAGGAAATGCACGTCTGCCATTTTTGTTAGCTTTCTAATAATTCGCTGCTCCCGAGTTGACGTCTGAAAAAAATAGGCAAAAAACTTTGGAATAAACGACGTTCGTGTGCTCAATTTCAGGTATGTATGTTTGAAATTCGATTTTTGCTAGGCGTGCCAAATGTGAAAATTTTTACGGCCGCACCCTGTACAAACGTCTTGCAACGCAACTCGACGAGACGGTGGTTGTCCGGACGGTCTCAACCGTGATTTCTTTAAACAGGTCACATTGTCTATTAAACTGCAAACAACGACAAGGAGAAACATTCGAAATTCTACTGTTAGGTTTTAGAAGGGCTTCGACAGGTACAACGAAAATTGCTCAACGATAACATGACGTGATGCCTGTATACAGCGGCAGCTGTGCTGCTTATTCGACAATATGACGATGACGATCGAAATTGACATTGCGCCCATCGTGCGTCATACGGTGATCTTGAAATGACGTTGCGTGTATGTAGCGTCGATCCTTTGTTGATGAATAAATTATTGTAAGGTCGTGATGCGTTTTCCCGCCAAATTTAGCGGGGAAACTGGTGCATAGGTGCATAGGTCACGTGACGTAAATTTTTGCGCAAATTTAGTAAAAAACCTGCATTTGTCTGTAGGTCCCGTGACGTCAGGTCACGTGACATCAATTTTCTCGTCATATTTAGCGGGGGAAACTTTCCGTTTACGCTGACGCCGTCGAAAAACTGACGAACAGGACACTGACAGCTGTCGCTGCAAAAATTGACTAGAAGACTCGGATACACGATCCTTCGTATGGCAACCGTGTGCATGCGCTGCCAAATCGGCCACGGACGTGGCAAGATATTTCGTGCATCAGCAGTTTGGCCCGGCTTGTGTCATCCGTTCAGTTTCATGATTTTGCTGAGCGTTCATACCACGCCGAAGCTGTTTTTTGTGTGAATTGTACAGCTTTAAGTTAGAGCGGAAGCTTTCAGAGCAAGCTAAAATAAAGGGGTATTAGATCGCTTTTTTTTAATGGTCTTCGATTTGCCTCAGAGTTGGATCCACTGAAAAATAGGCATCCCTGATCTAGTGAGTCAGTTATTCTACAAAAATATATTTTTCGGGAAGCTACTAAATTTTAAATTTTCACCTTTACTGCTTTAATTTCATGCTAGAAATCGCTATTGTCCACATAGAGAAGTGACACCAGAGAAAGACGCGGGTTTACTTTATTTTCTGGTTTCGTGTGATCTGGCTTAGAACATTTCTAAACATAGCGCACCTACAAAGCCGCTACTTCGAATGAGTTGCAGTTCGTCGCCCTCATAGAGTGCTCGAAAGCTTTTCTTCTTAAGCTAGAGGCAGATGTTTGCCACAATAGATGTTCGCTTTTAGATTCAAATTGATCTGCTCTTATTTTTGTGACACGGCGAATTGAATTAACCATGTGGACCAAACAGTTTTAAGAGTTGCCGCCAGATTTATCGTACGCACATCAAGAATGAGTAACATGCGATTGCTGTTTAGAAGAAAATTATTTAGCGGAACTACTTAAGGCGGAGAAAACATTGGTGCGTTAGTTAGCGAGTAGGCTGCGCACGTGGTTCTAGACACCGATTCGCATCGTATGATTTTCCTTGCAAAATCACAGCTGCAACGTCGGGCACCACAGCTTCCCCCGGGATTTTCTCGACGCACGAGAGACGTCGAAACTTTGAAAGCGAACGTAAAATCGCACATTGCGTATCAGGGTTAACGCGGAACACCGGGGTTCCAAACCCGCTGGTCTAGTTTTAATTTTCTTTTAAACGTTGGAGTACATTCTGAACTGTTTTTGACGTGACAACGCCTCACGCGAAGGGGTACATGTACCAACATTGTTAGGTTATTTCTGTTACGGAACTGCTCATAGGCGCTGCTTGCACGAGCAGTACCCCCCACGATTCTCCTCCCGGCGCTCAACGGGCCGCCGTTTTTCCGACAGCTTCTGCTGTTATAGCAAGTGCAGTATTCTATGGAATACTTAAGCTTTAAAGCACAGCGTTTGTATGGCGCTTCAATGTTTCTTATGGAATACACAGTTTTGAAACCAAGCTCAATATGGCCCTTCACACAACGAGAAGCGGGCTGGAGGGGGAAATAGTTTTACCCGTCCCGCGTAAGTTCCACAACCGAGGTAATCTAGTAACGTTAGCATGCACGGAAACGTTGTGCAACAGTAGTTCCACGTGACGCACTTTCGGGTCCGAATTCCTAAACCACTCTGAATGAGCCACCCGTAGATCGCGATGATGCGCCCTTGAACTGAAAGCGTTTCTGCTGAAAGGGACGCTGAACTGAAATTTGGATTTGCAAAATTAGGCCGCAATAGCGTTGAACTGTATGCTGCGCACTCCAAAACACCACTCATGCCCCCCCCCCCCCCCCTAAACGGATGACTGTACTTTTCACTCTCAGAAAACAAGGGTAGATTTTTACACTCGTTGTCCCATATACGACAGCCTAAAACTTGAATTCGTTGTACAGCGCGCTGACGTCGACCAGACGGCCTCAACAGGTATAGTATACCTCATTAAACAACTATAGTACGAATCAAAGACTGCAGAAAGAAAACACTGAGGTTTTGCAGCAATGCCAAGAAAACCCCGATAACTTTTTTTGTAGTCATTAACACGTACATTAGCTATTTTTATAAGTTGTAACCCTCGGCCATTAAGCCACTTGTGAAAGTGGGGAACGTCGGTTTGACGTCGGCGCGCTGTTGGTCGAACAGAATCTTTGGGGTGTCGTATATGGGACAAGGGGTGTAAGAATACACCCTTTTTTTCTGAGAATGTTGGAAAAGAAGGGTGCGATCAAGCGAGGGCTACGACATCATGGTCCTCCTGGAACATTTTAGAATGAGGGGAAGCAGCCTCGCTTCGCTCCTCCTCGCTTCGGTTCACACAGGAGAGGGAATGAGAATCCCGACGTCACGTGTCTCGTCGGCCTCGTCGGCCGTGGTCAATCGCGCACTTCTTTTTCAAAAGTACGACCATCCGTTAGAGATATCGCTGTATGTGTGATGCTTTTCGGGGTTTTGAAACGTCCCGCCTGTCGCTCCAGCCTTGTTTTGTGAGCTCCAAATTTCCTTTCAACACCCCTTGATGTAAGCGTCTCCGGCTGTGAACACTCAATCAACTGCTCAAACGTCTTTATGACGTTTGAGCAGTATGATACGGTGAACGCAGGAACACTGAGAACGCCATAGGGGAAGCTGGCGACGAAGAAGGTAACCCCAATAAATAATTGCCTTTAAAAAATATATGAGCGACGATGCAGTGCTTGCACAACCTATTGGCTTCTCGTACAACGCAAAAAAGGTGCACTCGGGCGATCTCTTAATTGAAATGAGCACTAATGTACACTGCGCGACACCGTTAGCAAGAATATGACATCGGCTCTAATTTGCAGTGTACTCCGAAAGGCTATTGCTGGGAGAAGAACTTCATTTTTTAGCTTCGTTTCAAAAATGATCATCTTCCACCACAGTCGTAGGTTTGATGATGGGCTTTTAACTCAGAGAAAAACAGGAAACTTAAGCGATACCTTGTTCCCGCTAGTATTGTCACGTTTTGTGCATAGTCTAGAATCTTTGAAAAGGAAGAAAATCGCATCGGTTCAGTCAAACTCCCCCCCGCTGTACTCTAAACACGTTGCGCTGTGTCCTGTCTGAGCATGACCTACTGGACTGAAGTGAGGAGATCCTCGAGGGCATCGAAATCGAATCTTTCGTTGCTGTCGGTGTGAAACAAATTCGCTTAGGCGTGGCGGGAAACAGAATCCCCAACAGTCAAGTGATTGTAACCTTCAGTTTGTATGTCTTTTCCACCTCAGTGAAGACCGACTGCCTTAACTGCCTTATCCGACCGTATGTCCACATTCCGCTGCCGTGCTTACGCAGTCAGATGTCCGGACACAAATCGAACAGCTGCCGTGTTTCCGAGACCTGAGTAAAGTACGCATCAAAAGTTCACTTGGCATTTATTTTCAAAATCAGCAAAAGTGCCCTAATTGCTACAACCCTTTTCTGTGTACTCTCGACATGCCCCTTGGAGGGGCAAAAAAAATGAAATAAATAATTGAAAGTAAAAGACAACATTACCTACGAAGACGCCAAGAGACTGTTTTCTTTCATCTCGACGTGGCGCCGCCCTGCGTAACGCTCGAAGTCAAGGGCTATGCAGGTCTTCGCCTAAAGCCTGGATTCAACCCTCCCGGCCCCAACCCCTCAGCTGCGGCAGCAATGCTCTTGTCTACTGGAGGGAGCGCGCTGGCTGCTTTGAAACAGGCTGGCACTGTCGTGCACGTGCACAACTCATGGTCACCTTCTGGGGATAAAGGGTGACACTCGCGCACACACCTCAGAGCAGCACGTCTTTCGTGCCGTTTCGCCAGTCTAGTGTTCAAAGAAGCAGTATCACATCGAACACATCAATATATTGTTAAAAAAAGTCACGAAAAGGAATTTTAAAACGAAATAAACGATTTGCAAGGAGGACCTGGTGGATGTCGCTAACGCCTCGTTCGTAATGCCCGTCTAGGAACATTGACAGCCAGTGACAATGAGTGTCTCGCCTCCAGCCACGACGAGAGAAGAGGGGAAGGAGGAACTCCCCTCTTCACGAGAATGCCTTTTCTGTGTCCCAGAAGTAGCTATTGTCCCCCTACAAGATTATAAAAGATTAACCCGTCACTCAAAATTCGTACAAAAGCATCCGCTTTGGTGGCTGGAACGACTAGGCCATCCCCTCGGCATCAGCCTCGCCGTAGCTTTGCTCGTCCCGAGACAAACTACGTCACGATTGCGTCGGATGTCACGTGCTCTAAGCTGGGTCTTTTCCGAGCGCTTGCTAGAGTGGGCCGTCTATAACAAAAAACACAGCTACCAGGCTCAAAATACAAACGTGCGATTGTCATTTACGGATATTGTGGATAATATTTAACCTATTTTTGAACACAACGGATATATTTGAACTTTCGTTGAAGTATCCCTTTAAGACTAGTCAGGCCATTGTCTTTTGCGACGGCTCCCAGACAACTGTGCATTTGTTTGCGTTTGCTGCACGAATAAGATATATGATATGGTATGATATAATATGATATGATATGTAGTAATACCACATGACAGCGCAGAGTAGCCACTTCCTTTTCGGCGTCGAAGCCGGGACATGCCGCGCCATACAACGAGTCAACCAAAACCTCCAGCGAAAGCGTCGTTTCCAGAAGTGGAGGCGATGGACAAGTCACCCGAGTCATCCAATCCTTTGTCCGCCCAGGATGTCATTAAGTAGCAGACTCCAAAGCCCAATGGAAAAACGCCAGTACTTCCTCGCAAATAATTTTTTTTTACTCTTTAATATCCTCAATTTTTTGGCACCTGTCGTATTTTAGTTTTACACTACACCTTTTAATATAACTCGAAAAGGGAGTCTTTCAAATACTGGAAATCTCGCGGTCTTTTGTTAAATATTGATGACCTCAATTAGTTTATGAATGTGATGAGGCCTATTTCCCCCATTTTACATGAAACCCATATACACGGTCGTCATTCACGTAATCTACAATGTCCTCAATATTGTGAGAAAGACCGTCCTAATTTGACTTGTGGTGGCATGGCAGAGTTCGTGCACACCAAGATTGCCTGCTCCGAGGCATATTAGGCCACAGAGCGCCATTTAAAAGTACTATTGATGAAATATGTTTAGAAGAGAAAAAAGGTAGTGTATCCGATAATTGAATAAAGTGAGGGATATGACTCGGTGTATAAAAATATAAAAAAAAAATATATCCTTTCGAAATCATAGTTTCAATTTACAGTCGGTATAAAAGATTGGTGGTTTCAAAGAAATTAAAAAAGGTATGATCTATAAAAAGGTATCCAAACAACAGTGCAACGTTTAAAGGTTGGTGTGCGTAATAAAACTGTCAGATGTGCGGTTGGCGGTCACCCTCATTTGCAGGGTATTCAAGGAGGATCTGTATCACACTCTAAGGATTCCAGCATGGTTCACACAGGGGTGGTCTCACTTTATGAAGTAAATACTGACGTGAGAGATATGTGTGACCAATTATTCACCTAAACAGAATTACCTCAAAGAAGCGGTCCCGGTCTAGGGCGCAGGACAGGTTATTTAGAACCCTTTCGGGGGTGACCACTTTCTTATTTTTAGAGATAAATATTTGTCTTTCCACCCTTGTAAAAAGAATGCCTCGGTGGAAATCGAACAAGGCAAATTGGTGGTTTTAAAGTTAAAATTCCACGCTGGATACAGCTGTTCTTGCCTCCGTGACTTCAGATCAGGCAACGCTTTATGTAACAAAGCTGATAGTAGACGCTACTGAGGAGGATATGCCTTAAACTACTGGTACTGGGCTACGCAAGTGCAAACCCTGTTGGAACAAGACGTGTGCCTTTACACACACAAAGCAAAATAAGCTGTGGGGCGAGTTCAGACGGTGTTCTACCACAAGAAACCTGGTGGAGTTTAAAAAATATAAAGCAAATGCCCGGTGACCTTGTAAGCAAGCAAAGAGGAAAACTTGGATAAAGAATGTGTCCTCTCTGACCAGTGTTCGTCTTGCTAAGTATGTATGTGATAGATTTAAAAAAAACTTCAAAGGGACTAGAAGCGTTTAACAATTCCAAATTTCAACGCTTCTTCTTTATCACTGAGAGAAACGCCTAAGGTCCTTCAGATATACCTTTATTCTGGGTCTAGCAGTTTTAATTCTACTGATACCATCAAACTGTATAGATGCAGCGCAGAGCAATATAATATCTCTACAACGGGAAGACAATGCAGCTAACAATAAAAATGTTACGCTGTGTGAGAAAGACAACGATTAAAATTAAAAACCTATCTGCTTCGGACCTGATGGATTTCGTTTTGAAATGCTGCGTAACCTCTTTGAATAATCACTGGAATCATTTCTTTATTATTATATTTGTGAAAAAGGGCTTGTTTTTTTATGGCTTGGAAATATTCATGAACTGCACTCTACTGAAGCCTGACAAAGACCCATATCTTGAAAGAAATAATAAGTAAACTGGCGAGCTGGTTAATGTTACACATATTTTTAAGAAAAAAGGATACGGCAGACGAAGAAGAGGGCAAATACAAAACGTCTATTGAGAAGTTTTGTGGTTCTCCCCTTCTTCGTCCGTCGACTCCGGTTTTCAAATATGTGTACCAATATCTCCCCTCTAGTTACCGTTCAACTGCATTAACGAGCTGCATTGGGAAAACATATGAAAAACTGACGTGCAGGCGGTCGGTGAACATCCTGAAAAATTATAATACTTGTGGCGATCTTGCTGCCCCCCTCCGCGCGAGCCTCATGACTCGACATTCCAGCTACTCGGACTCCGTCGTTGGCCCGGCAGGAGTTTAAAGGGGCGGTGCAACGATTTCCGGACTTCGGTCAAAGATTTCTGGAAGTTGCCCCCTGACACTTCTGAAATAAAGAACAGAAAACCGATTTCGCCTGCGTGTCCTAGTTTTTGCGTAAAAAAAAGATAAAGATTGGTATTTCGGGCACCCCTCAACTCACTCCCAGTCTTCAGGGTCACACCTGGTCGCACTCCCAGTGACGTCATTCGGAGTGCCGTGTAGCTTCCCGTGTGCTATCTCGGAGGACGCTTCCCCTCCCTCTCTCTGCGTACATTAGCGGGCGCTATGCTGCAGCTTAGAGCCGAGCGAGGTCACGTAATCTTTCCGCCGTAGTTCCTTCGACTGCCACTTGGGGCTGCAGGTGGGGGAAAAAGCTCGACTTTTGCTTTGCGATTATGCAGCGGAATCGCGAAATTTTTAATGAAGGAAGTGTTTTCTCTATCCTCTGGGACACGATAAACAACGTAAAAATGACGAGATGCCAATTATTTTAATCAAAAAATCGTTGCACCGCCCCTTTAACGCGCTGAAGGTCGCCGAGATGCGTCATGCCTCGGGGGAGCTTCGATAGCCTCGCATCCCAGAAGATCCGGCTGCACCGCACCCATATGCCAACTGACGCCAGGCGACTCGCTTCATTCACAGCGGAGCTTCCCAGTTGGTCCCAGGACAGAGTCGGAACAAAGGGGCCAAAGTGTGAAAAGGGGACGCAAGACAGACGGAGGCTCTCTCGAGTGGCGGACGGCGGACAGGAAGGAGCGTGCAGGGGTGACCGGAGGGAAGGAAGACACGGGCGCGGGGAATCGGCGGGAGACGGACGCTGGCGCGGGGACGTGCGGGCGTGACGTCGAGCTGCGGGCTCGACAGACGGACCGGACAGTGACCCTGGACGATGACGTCCTCATGACGCGGTGTGGACGACCACCGCTGGGATTAGGAGCAGCGGGCAGTGGCAGCGGACTTCCCCAAGGCCTCGCTTATGTCCGTTCCCCGATCCCGAAACCCCCCGGCAGTAAGTGAGTCAATAAACCCTTCGGCCGAGAGCCGGGTCATTTTCACCCGGAGAAAGGGTTTGAAAGAATCGGAGTTAGAAGTCCGCATACTTTAGATAGAAACTAATACGGTTGGATCATTTTATGCACTTGGCAACGGCTGCTTCACTTGTGTGAAATCATCGATTATCTAGAACGAAGGATAGTGACCATAATATATTCATAGCACTTGCAGCCAGCAAGACGTTAAATCGCACAAGGCAACGCTAAAAGAGCGCTTGGTGACGAAGAAATAAAAACAACTAAAACTGCCTGCAATATGTAAAACTGCCTGAATTTATGAAGACAATGGAACGTAACAAAAGATTTCCACAGAAACTTACCTGTACGTACCTTTGCCACAATATTTACGACCCGAGACATATTTTCATTTATAGAGAAAACTGCCAAGTGCATTTAAAACCATCCAAAAGCGCTCCATGCGCATTGACGTACTAGCGAAAAAATAGCCTTCAAAACCGCAAATATTTACCCGAGGGATTCCTTATAGAAGTTTCGAAAGGTGTTCCTGTATGCGGGTGTCGACCCCGACCCGAAAGTAAAGCATATTTTTAAATCGCTCCTAACGCTAAATGAGTTTTGTGGCACAAAGTATTGTGGCGTTGGCGGATTTGGCAGCCCATGCCTCTGCGCCTCGCAGGTATGAGGGTACAAATTCCGCAACCCCGGTTATTTCATATTGAAAAATTGCGATTGAAAGACGTTCCACTTCATTCTTGCTGTTGTCTTGTGTTTCTGTATGGAACATTTCTGAACACAGCGCGCATATAGGAGCTGTAGTGCACTACTTTGGCGCAGCCGCCGCTTTACCATAATGTACGATTCCTTTTTATCTGAACTATAGGCTCAAGTTCGCGTTCTTTGTATTCGATATTTGTATGCTTGCTTTCTTCGTGACATTCTGATAGAGGTGTGAGGTGTTACATTACTACCATTTCGGAAACAAAAACATCAGTAACCGTTTTATCATGAGTCAAGCTAATTACTAAGGTTGTCTCATTTACAAAAAACAAGTCAGAATTGAAGAAAGTCTCCTCGCGTACGAAGGTACGCGAAGTTTGCCGTCAAGCCAGGAGCGGATGTTTCTCCTGGCTCCGTGAAAGTATGTAGTTTACGACCGCTCTCAGTATACACTGTATAGACGCTGGGATGTAAAATTCTCGAACGAAGCACATATAAAAAAAACCTTAGTGATCTGCTTCAGGGATTTTCACTCCCTCATGTCTATACCTATCCACTCCTACCCCTCCTCTCTGCTCCCAAACTGAAGATGACCTACTGACCCTCTTTCCATGCAACCCCTCTTCTGTTTTATACTGCATTCAGAACTCTCTATTTCTTGCTCTGTCTCTAAGATTTGGGGAAGTCGCCCTTCGGCTCCCTCGCAGGGTCCACGGAAGCCTCTTTGTTTGTTTTACAGGCTCAAGTTTGCCTCATTAAACGTTCATTTTGATGTAGATATATTCTGCCTGTTTTATTCGTGACAGTATCACGGTCAAAACCTTTGTTCCCGGGAGAAGTTAGTTTTTCAACATATGTTTCCTATCCAAAAATAAATAAATAAATAAAGAATATTTTTGGGTGGAGTTCGATGCCCTTTTAAGGTACTTCTCAACCTGTATATTTTGAGATAATTTAAATATTAACCAACTCATTTCAGGACCCATCTCTACAACAAAGAAGCCAAAAAACGCGTGGATTGTAAGTTGTTTATTTACTAAACTATTATAAACGAAATGTGACATTCGTGACGAAATAGTTTTGATGCACATATATAGGTGGTCCATGTCACCAGGCTCGATCTAAAATGAACCGTAAAAATCGACGCCTGCACGTAGCAATTTATACTTTTCGCCAAAGGTGTATTTCACAGGTCAGGTTTTTTCTTGTAAAATTGCAAAGCGCAGTTCTCTTCCTGTAAAATATAGGGCCGAGAAACTTGCCAGGGTCTACGGCGGGCGACGACCCAGACGACCAAGTTCAGTAGCGGGGTGTGTTTGGCGTTTGTATTGATAGATGGCTTCGGGAGCAGCGTCCGAAGGTGCAGCCGACCAGCGAAAGATAGCAGACGACACACAGACGAAACCCGTTGTCAGCAAAAGCGCCCTAGTTATGCGACGCGTTTTTTTACTTTAAGTTTTGCTTTTATTGCCCGCATTTATTTTTTAATCGATGGTACATTTTAAAATACTATGTTCATTTTAATAAACCCCGGTGTTCGCGCAGCGGACCCAGGGTCAAATCTCCAAAGCGGCGGGCGGTCTTTTTCAAGCAGTGCCAATACCGACAATGGATGCCCTACGCCCTGCTACGCTCACTAGAACATCAACAACTACAAGCGCAACGACAAGGAACGCCATTTTCAGTGATGGTAGGAGCACATATGAGTTATCGCTATAAAATTAGGAAAAGTCACGTCATCGGCGGGGTCAGACGCCCCTTCGTCGCCACTAAGCTCCCTGGACAATGCCTTGGATGACGCCAAGACGCTTATGACAAATAGCAAAATGCAGAGAGGGTCCCTGCGGCAATCGCTGCACGTAGTTTTTTTTTACATAAATGCGGTTTACGCCTGCTACTGCCCGTGCTAATAAAACTGAATTTGCAAAAAAAAAAAGAAAAAAAAAAGAAGCCCTTAACTTAGAGTTTCTGAAAAGTTGTTAAGCTTCCTTTAAATCATCCGCTACCAGGGGTGTACCCTTCGGGGAATGGTTAGCTAGCAGATTTCGTCGTCACATGAAGACAGGTGTAATTAAAATAGCAAAGTTTTACTCTATAACATTGTTTGCATTCTTAGAGAAAATATTAAATTCGAAGAGCCTGCATATCTGAAAATTAGTCAAGGGGCAATAATTAAATCGATACTTTTTTGCGTTCTATTGGCCTTTCGAACCATTGTTTGATATTTTCAGATTACGTACATACAAAAAATGGCGTATGTGGTGACAACACAAAATTCGTTCTTGTACAAATCTACGAAGGTGCTTGGGAAATCACAAATCGATTGACGGAGGCACTCGTTCTAGGGTATGTATTTTATGTTTGCATATTATTGTAGTTAAAACGTCAAGGCTTTTTTCGCTTCGATAAAAGAGGCGAAGTCGTGACAAGAGGTACGTGTCCTATATTTGTCGAAAAAGACAGTTGCACTTCAATGTTTGCAATTAAGAGTGGTGAAACTTTAAACAACCTTAAGCAATATGTCGAGCGCTGCCGATTCAATGTAAGAGATGTAAAATATCAAGTTTTGTTTTTCATTTGTTGGCAATGTCCGTATCTATGTGTACTTTTTCATAAAATTTCGGGCTTCACATTTAAAAAAATGTCTCTACCTTATTGATGGCAGTAGCTTTTGTCTCTAAAGGAACCCAAGTCAAGTAGAGTCAAGTCAAAATGCTTCCCTTTTCAAACAAGTTGTTAATTCATAAAATGTTTATTCTGGCAGTGGTCCCAAAGACATAAAAGAAGACTGTTGAAGGGACCGCTTCCTAATAAAGTTTTAACAATCAAAAGTCACGCCAGTATTTTCACAACAATGAAGGGAACAACATTGTGAACTAACGAGAACAAAGTAACACGAAGTCTACTTCATGTCCGTGTCTGTCCCTTTAACTTTATTATTTCAGTATAACAAAGCAATTGTAGTACATACATTATAAAAACAAAAAATATATAATACCCAACGGAAAGCAGGAAACAAGAACCTTATATAATTCTAATGCGGAATGAAAAACAGAGAAAAACCTATTGGTATATGAAACATTTTACAAGACCAAGACAGGACGTTTTATTGTCAAATTTTAGCAACTCGTGTCTATTGGCCTAAAAAGATTAAATCGCGAAATAGTCGCGTCGATTGCAATCTACTTTTTCTCTCCTCCTTGTTCGATACTCTCTTTACAGGGTGCCCAATTAAATATTTACAGGACATTTCCACCGCAAAAATGAACTACTCATCGCCGAGTGCTCATTCTCCGCCCACAGGCAGCGCCAGGGGTTCGAACCGCATGCCGAAGTTTCAGTACTCACCTTTACCTTATTCAAAAGTTAAAGCGATTATCTGAAATGTTCAATAGAAAAATGACAGCCGACAGAGTCCTCAAATGCCTGAAGCGCTATGATGCCAGTTACCGAAAACGAGCGAAAATATGCCCCATTTTCCTATTAGAAATATCAGAAAATCGCATAACTTTTGAATAAGATAACGCTTCATGCTGTAACTTTGGTTTCTGGTTATGACCACTCACGCTACATTTGAACGGAGAATGAGAGTTCAGCGATGCCTAGTTTATTTTTTGCGATAAAAAAAACTACTTATTTTATTTATTCATTTTTTTTTTCTGGGGGGGGGGGGGGGGGGGGCGGGGGGACAAGCTGTACTTCGCGTTCTCCGTCTCGGCGAGTTTTCCAGTCGTATGACGCGGCATTTGGAAGAAACTCTCAATGCAAAAAACAAGCACAAAAGCCTCCTTATTGCGTTTAGCAAGCATCAATACGGCGTGCAAGCTCGTCTGCTCCTTGTGCCCCTTGCGCTTTTCTTTACCCCCTAAACGAGACCACGTGCTTTCGTCCCCCCCACCCCCTTCCCGACCTCAACGAACGACCGCGCGCGTTTGGCTGACTCGTCACCGTGCGTTCTGTGGGCATTCTCTACGCTGCCTTTCGATTGTTGTGCCTTGCCCCGCAATGCGTCAAAGGTGCATTTTAAAACGCTTTCCCGCCATATACAGTGCGTAACAAAATACAAATACTTCAAGATATGAGTTTCTTCCTAGTATGAAAACAGAGCCTAGAATGAAACCGTTCACAGAGCCAGTTTTTGAAAGTATTCAGTCATACGACTCCACTCTTCATGGGTGCAACGTCCTGTATCGTTTCTAAGTCGTCTTTTATTTCCCCATTTTTAAATTATATATATTGTTTAGATGCATTAAAATCACTTTGGGTTGCACTGGGGGCTACACACAGTTTTTTTTTGTATATCAGTTCACCATCAACAACTCACTGAGGTACTCAACCGAAAGAAAGATATCTGAGGTTTGTTACAACCCTAAGGTTAAGCACAATACAAAAAAAAAAAAAAAACGTAAATAGAACAATAAAACATTTAAATAAAAACCAAGAAACAATATACGCTCAAGATTTCGATGCGAACACAGTGTTGCATGGCAGCAGACACTCGATCTATCTATGACAAACTTACCTTCAAAAACAGAAGTGTTTGCAAAACATAATTCGACCCCTCATTGAGTATTTACAAAACACCGCTAGCATGTAACGAAAATGTCCGTGCAATAAAGTACGCATTTATGACAACAAAAATATATTACTCGTAAGCAATTTTCCATGACCTACGACACGCCTTCCTTCGTTAAACATCTCAAAGTATCATCAGCTAATATTCAACCTGTTAGGTGCAACACAGCATCATGCGCACACACCAAACTATTATAAAGGCTTTCTACGGTAATTTGATTAGAAGGCTCAAACAACGTGTGCAGGAAGAACACTGATAGATCTTCCCTTTTATGTATTTTTCTTGTGTGACCTGGCAAAACAATAAAAACGTGCTCGAGAACACGGGCTCTGCGTGAGATTGTGTTTGGGTGTTCGCTTTAAAGGGTTGGTGAAAGTGTTTTGACGATCTCTCAATAGTACTAATCGAGGCAGAAGAGCTGTGCGAGAGTTCAAATCATCAAGGACGCACCAGTTCCATATTATCTGTGAAGTCAGCATTGTGGAATACGTTATAATTAAGGTTTCACCATATCAGTGTAAATCCCGCACACCATTTTGTCATTTCATTTCTGTTTCGTTTCCAGAAGTCCGATTCCGGTAAGCGCGAGAGCGAGAACGCAATGTCATTTGTCACTCTCGAAATGAGCTAAGATATCCTCCGAAGATGGTTCGTCTGGTAGCGCGAGCGAAGAACGTGGTTTGTCTGCTAACGCAGCATCGTTCACAGACAAAAATTGAACAAGAAAATACCGTACGCCGCCTGCTAAAAAAAACCGAAATAGTGGATGGTCAGTTACAAAGCGAGTACCGTGGCTAATGGTGAAGGGACGCAAGCTGAAATTGTGATAATCTTCTAGTTCACGTTGGCTGCTATAAACAACCTGTCTTTCCCGTACAAATATTAAGCTGTTGTGCTGCCATACAAAAGCTTACGCCGACCGGTGGGTGAAGGATCGCTCAAGAAACGCACATGAGATGCTGCAATACTTCTTTCGCCATTCGCAGGTTGGTAAGGAGTTCTCATAAAGATGCAGACTGATTGCGGACTTGCAAAAGTTAAAGTCAAAAGTTATTGATTAGTCGATAAAGCTTTGACGCCGCTTGCAATCAGCGTCCCATTAGGCTATAATTCTCACCCGGGTCAAAGTAGAACACCTGGGGTTTTGCTTTTGATTCCTAGTCAGAGCATGGCCGTATTTCGGTGATTACTTCTCAACAACATGTGACTGAAGACATAGGTATGACATCTTCTGATCAGCTTGTCCCGAGTGTTCCTATGTTCACCGGTGGATGTTAGCTTGAGTATGGGAGCATAACAACATGGTATGTGAAATGAAGCACGAATTATCTATCGGTTCCAACGTGAAACGCCAGCGATCACTATTTCAACGTCCCTTCAATATCACGTCGTTGCAGACCTCCGCTCGTAGTAGATGACCCCCATTTTCTTTCGGTCAGAATCTCTTAGCGCAAGATACGAAGGTGCTTCCTTGTTGTTGTTTTTTCCTTTGCGAATGGCATTCGCACAATATCTTGGCTCGCTTTGTGAGAGCCAAATTATAACTTGTTTCTGTTTTCATGGTGACCAGACTTGACCCCGAGTTAGTTTCAAATTAGTGAAAGGACATATCCACAAAACCGAAGAAAAGTGTATCCGGTTTGTAAAGGCGCTAATCCGGTTTCCTGAAATTTTGGAATGGAAATACTTTGTGTTGTGACATCAGGCGTATGATCCAATATTGTTGCGTTCTAAAATAAAATAAAAGATCACTTTCACTTAGGCAACTATCATATCATATGCCTAATGCACCGATGACTTCGCACAAAACCTCGGTTGTGGCTTCAAATTTCTTTTTTTACAGCGGAGTTGTTAAGGGCTAGGTTCCCCAGGATCGTGTACGTGAATGTCGACACAAACCTACCTGGACAGCTACCGCCATCTATAAGCGACGGCGGCAAGCACACATCCAGAATGGTTTCCGCCGTCGCTCGTAGATGGCGGCAACCTTTCCAGCTATAATAGAAGAGTGGATAGTGGGGCGCGTTGGTGGGAATTCATCGTAGGAAACAGCGCGAAAAACGGACGACGATGAAGAAGAAGCACACAGTGTATCGAGTACAGCTCCGCTGGTCTTCCTTTTTCACGAGAGCGGAAAGGCGGAGCTTTTTTTTTCTTGAATATTTTCACTTAAAATACAGTTATCTAGACGGAAGGAGATGAATTTCGAATATATACTACCCTAGAGTTATCAGTTAGATTTAATGTCAGTTTTATCATTTGTTTTTTTCGGAATGACGGAGAGTAAGGACACGTGCGGAAAGTGCTACGTCCAGTTTTTTGGTCGGCAACGATTTCTTGCTTCTAGCGGCACCTGTGAAAGCCGTTTTTATTGCAAATGCCTTAACATTCAAGCGAACGACTACTGTTGGTCTCGAGGCTTCATCCGTCTACTAAGCGTGACGACCTAAGTGAACTTCTGTCTTCCACATTGGAGGTAGGCTCTTTCAGCTGTAAGACACCTACTCTTCATTCACATAAGTACCACCGCTGCTACATTAGTCTTATTACCTATGCGTGTGTGTGGCCCGAAGCATGTTTGTTTAAGTCTTTTTGGGACCCTTTGTTTGATTCCGGATCTTTTGAGACTACCGATAACGTACCAAAATGAACACTGCACAAATCTACTATCATTATGTGCGTGGACGGCGAACAAAGTCAGAGACCTTCTTTGCACCGGTTTTCGCCTCGGATTTTCATATATGATTAGGGCTCCGTGTTTTCGGAGTTTATGTTTTGTGAAATTCGGAGGGTGTTTTTCGGAGTTTATTTTTCGTAAATCCCCAATTCTCCGAAATTCGGAGATTAATTTCGCAGTGTTTCTTATTTAAAAAAAAAAAAATAATAACCGGATGAAAACGTATGCCAGATAAAAAATAAAACGCGCTTGTATCAATTAAGATTTCTTCAGTTGAATTTGGCGTTCGTGCCATTGGCAATACTAATTTGTCCCACGACAAAAGTCGCACACAAGTGTGGCTTCAATAAAAGTCGATACCTTAAAATCAATAAACTGCCGGAGGTAGCCGCAAGGAAGCTCGTAGTCTTCCCACCAATCTATCCTGCGGCCGCGCGAGGTGGAGTGGTTCAGGATGTAATAGAGAAGTTTCAACTGCCCCTCTTCCCTATTTTATACGATATCTATGGTCCAAAGATTTCACTGTTACCCCCAGAAACATACCCTCTCCTTTCTTTAAGACCCAAATCCCATGGCCCAAACTGGAAGCCAAAAGAGTGGCTTTTGTCGTGACACGAATGGTACGATGACCTGTTTCCCTGAACCAACCTTGACGAGACAAGCCGTAAGACCCCCTTTGGACAACGGTCCGAGGCTTGAAAGATAATTATGGTGTCTTTTTTCCAGGACCATTGATCCTGCGCTGCTCAAATTGCAAAAAAAAAAGAAAAAGAAAAGAAAAGAAACAAAAAACTTTTTTTTTTTTTGTGGGAAAAAAAGGGGGGGGGGTGGTGGCATGGGCGGGCGGCGGAGAAAAGCTCACCGGAGAAAAGCTCACCGGAGAAAAGCTCACCGCAAAACCGGCAGATGCGGAGAAAAGCTCACCGGCCTTTGAGCGGATGTAGAGACAAGCTCACCGATTTTTCTTTTTTTTTTTTAGTTTTTCTTAGCTTAACGGATTCTGCGTCACCCGTGGCAATTTAACACAATTCAAATTCGTCACTTCATTAAAATATTTGCTCTTTTTTGTAATATTCTTGAAGGTCATTGGCCATATTTACTAATTTCTCAGAAATTAGTAATCACCTATTTTTTATATAAATGATGCTGCAACTATAAAATCCGAACATCGGACACCGGTAAGAAAAACAACAATTTATTCACAGCTGACAGTGCGCCGTCGGTAGCTGTCAGATAAAGAAGTTTGTTCGTTGGGAGCTAATATGAATAGCGGTGTGTAAACCGCTTCAGCTCCAAACATTGTATAGTGCCTGATAGATAGCATGTGTTCGTTGATGTACTCAGCGTCGGCTACGCTGTTTTCTTTATGTTACTTTCACTAACAAAACTTAAGTTGCGAGAACAGCTTCATCCTGTCTTGTTTGTTGTCTTCACTCCGTCCTCGCCGTTTGAGCAGTTTTCATCATGCATAACGTTTACCAACTCGTCCACTTCGCCACCTTACAGAACACTACTTCGTATATAGGTCGCAGGTAACAACAATGACAGTGTGCAGCTCTGAAGGTCATGAGTGGCTCACCGTAGAAGGGCACTATCACACAAAGGGAACGTGTCGAAACACCAGCACGAACGGCAAGAAAACGTGCACGTCCGTGGAAGAAAGAAACCTCGATATCCTAGTGACTGTTTTATCCTGTTTTCAATGGTTAACAAACGCTTCAAAGAGAATTTCAGGCACCGCGTTGTTGCGCATTCACTTTCAAATTTTCGGCAATTACAGTTTTGATTTGTAGGTTTTAGGCTGAATTATAAAGTTTTCTAACTTCTTCCTGTTCTTCAAGTTCATAAAGTTTTCAGTTAGGCTTTCGTTGCCTAGAGAGTAAACCGCAGAAAACACTCGCCCGCAATCATAAATTTGGAAGCAATATACCCGATAATCTTAACAAATATTAAAAAAAACCAAATTCCCTTTTTTACAAAGTTGACAAATTTTAATGATAATAAAGTGATAAATGTAACGCATGATCCAACAGACTCTATATAAAAAGAAGAAAAAATATCGGGGAGCTTTTCTTTGCATACGCTCAATGGCCGGTGAGCTTTTCTCCGCATCTGCCGGTTTTGCGGTGAGCTTTTCTCCGGTGAGCTTATCTCCGGTGAGCTTTTCTCCGGTGAGCTTTTCTCCGGTGAGCTTTTCTCCGGGATTCGGCATGGGCACATAGCAATTCGGAGTTTATCGGATAAATCCGAATTGACAAAAAATTTTCCGGCGGGTATTTTTCGGAGTTTTTCGGATTTATCAGATAACACGGAGCCCTATATATGATGTATCACTGAAACTTCGCTAACTCGTTTTATCTCTAGTTCAGAGTATTTTAGCACTGATTACTTGACTTTTAGATGTGACAGTAAGTCGACACGCTCCACCTCCACCCTTAAGCGCGAGATGCACGGACGGCAGAATCGTCCGATCCGACGTCCGATTCGACAGTCCAAACGCCGCTCCGAATCGCCGTACGCGACAGTTTGAGACACACGCTTCCGATCGTGCATGCGACACGACGATCCGTTCGGCTCGGCCCAGGGGATCCAAGCACTCCAGCGGAGGTCCGCGTTCATAGATCTCTGGTCCAGATTGGCGGTTTAGCTCACACGAGCGAAGTTAGGAGCTTGTTCTCGCTAGCGCGTGCATTCTTTGCCGGGGCCATCTTTCTCGTCGCTAGTCCCGTTTTCTTCTCCGTCCCCCATGACCCAGTACCTCATCATGACGTTCGCGCTAGCTGTGCTGTCATTGGCTGGACGCATCCGACAATCCGTCCGCCGTGCGAAACTATCTGGCGCGTTGGACGCACGTCGGATCGCCGATTTTTCGGATCAGGCAGTCGTATTGTCGGATCGGACGTCGGATCGGATGGATTTTTCGCGCATGTGTCTCGCGCTTTAGGGAAGGCGTACTTACGGCAGTACGCAAATCTTTGTCGTGCTTTCGACGTTTTGACCTTGAGCTACATGGACGCGTTTCTACTGCAGTTCGAGTCACCAAAGGAACTAATCTGCTTGTCGGGAACTATTACTTTCCGTCTCGTAACGCCTCTATCACGCTAGGTCATGCTCTCACCCACATTTCTAATTTTGTTAAAATTTAAATTTTAGAATACTCTAATCTTGGGGTATGTTAATATACCTGCAGGCTTATGTGGGATTTGAACACGTCTAGAACGGAGCTGAGCTTCTGATATAAACAGCGATTACCCGATTTCGTGATTTTTACCGGCCTTCATCAAATAAGTGGTGCAGTAAATGCTGCCGGGAATGTGCTTGATTTGAGTATGACTAACGTCAGAGCGGCCTCGGAAGGCGCTGTTGCCTATCCAGTCGTTTCACTTGACAAGTGTCATCCTCCTTTTTTAGTAACATTCTCCTTTCCGTTTACTATTAGCTCAAATAGGCAGACTCCTGTGTTTCATTACACTCGTGCTAACTGCTTCGGGCTGTGCATGCATTTGAACGATACTGACTGGGACACTGCTTTTATATGTGCTGACGTTGACTGCGCCGTCTCTCGGCTGATAGATAATGTGAAATCTGCTATGAAGCGCTTTATACCGGTGAAGTATAGTTTCCGAGGTGCATCTCCTTCGTAGTTCTTACGTGATATTCGGCGGCCACTGGTCTTGAGATTGCGTTATCACAAGATGTTATCACAAGATATATAAATCGTCTGGCTTCGACAAATGGCACTCTTTGTTCAAGAAGCATCGCTCTATGGTGAGGCGATTGATTAAATGAGGCAATAACACTGAAGTCTCCGACCGGTCACGTCTCTGACTCTTTGAGTGTCTGCAACGTATTTGCTAAACCCTTCTCTTCTATAGTAAACCCCAATGCCCCAGTTTAACAACAGAACCCATTGTCCTGATAATCTCCTTTTTTTAAATTTCTGTATTGACAATTGATGATGTGGTTTCAGCCATAAAAGAACTTGACACGAAAAAAGTCATGTGATGACGATGGGATCTCTGCCTTGATTGTTAAAGGGTCTTCTGTTATCTTGGCTTCTGTGCTGCAGTACATTTTAACATGTCCTTAAACACAAGTATATTTTTATCAGCGAGGAAAAATGCTGCTGTTGTGCCAGTGCACAAATCTGAAGGCTCTTCGTGTGTCGATAATTACGGACCAAATGCACTGCTTTCTGCTTTTCTTCACGTTTTTAGGAAAGTTCTTTTTAAGCATCGGAGTGTTTATTTTAGACCAATGCTCTGTCTAAATCAGCACGGATTTTATCGTGGATGATTTGTTTAGACTAACCTTGTAACCTTTTTTGGAGTTCGCAAAGCCTGTAGTTGGGTCCCGTGACCAGGTTTATGTTATTTATGTTGACTGTTCTAAGACATTTGACCTCGTAGGCCAAAATCTATTGTTGAAGAAGCTGTTTAATATGGGTCTTCGGGTCTTTGCGACTAGTTTGGCAGCTTTCTTAGTAATTGCTCAAATTTGGGGTCAGACTTAGGATGCTAATGATGTCCTTATGTGATAAAATTCGGAGTACCACAAGGTCGAACCTTCGCCCTTTGCTTTTTAATTTTTTTTTTAAACGACCTTGCAACTTGTGTTAGTAACTCAGAGATCATACAGTTCGCTGATGACGTGAAAATTTATAGTGGTATCCGCACGCCTGTTGACTGTGAACGTTTACAAAACGATGTAAATTCGATTCGCCTGTGGTATTGTACAAAATCGCTGATTTTAAACACCACCAAAAGTAAGGAAATTTTTTTCTCGCGTAAAGCAAATGTTATTGTTCATTCCTATAAATTGAGCGACTCGGACATTTCGAGATCTTCAGTTGTACGTAACCTTGGCGTTTTGACTGATTCACGCCTCAATTTAATTACCATGTTTCAAAAATCATTATTGATTCCTTAGGCATCTCAGGCGTGATCGCACGCATTACACGTAATTTCCGCAGTTACACCTCCATAATGCACCTATTTCGGTCGTTAGTTTCAAGGTTGAACTTCTTTTCCACTCTGTGGAAGTCCCTGGGCATCAGTCAAATTCCAATTTTATAGTGCGTATATCGACGATTTGTAAGAATTATCTATAATCGCCACGTTGGACGGATAGTTTATTTTTTATTTTTTATCATTACGTGCACCTCTTAGATATACTTGGTTTTTCCACTCTTTCGGATAGACTAATCCGGGACAAGATTTTGTTTTACACAAACTACTCAACGCTGTTATTGATTCCTTTATGTTTTTTTTAGTAGAATCTCACTTCATGCTCTCCAGCGACAAAACCGGTTTACGGTTTTCTTTTACCCTTCTAACTTAGAATCTAGTCCTCCGTTGACTCGGATGGAGACCATGTATGAGAAGTGCTTTAACCCTCACGTGGACCTTTTCACCACCCTTGCATGTTTTAAACAAGGTGTAATACTGAGGCTTGGAGCATTGCGCGGGCCTGAATGTCTAGGCCGGGCCTACCCGGCCCGGTAGGGACACGGCCCGGGCCCGGCCGGAGCCCGAGAGAATACTTAATTTCGAGGCTTGGCCCGACCCGACCCGGCCCCGTAGAGACACTCCCTTGGCCCGGCCGGAGCCCGACAGAATGTTTAGACAGAAGCCCGAGCACGGCCCGAGCCCGACAAAATCTTTTTAAATATGAGCCTCGGCCCGGCCCGAGCCCTACAGATTATAAACGTGGGTCCGATAAAAATTGCAGGCTTTAACCTAAAACTGTCTAAGCATTAAGCGCGCACCCTTCCACTATACTGGTGGAGTTTATGCGTTTTTTTTTTTTATTTACGTGAGGGCTTTCCAAGTGCAAGACGTTTTTTTTTAAATATTTGGTAGCGGCGCGGTAGTTACTTTGCACTTCGCTTGTTTGTTTTCATTGAACCTAAAACATCAATGAGCACGCTTTTTCTTATCAACAATTTAGAGTTTGCGGAAAACAAATGCCCAGGCACAGCCCGAAAAAGTTTTTGTTAAAGCCTGAGCTCGGCTAGGGCCAGAGAAAGTGCGTGCTACCGGGCCCAAGCCCGGCCCGCGGGCCGGGCTGTATTTGAACCCTCGGGCTGGTTCGGGCCCGTGCAGTGCTCTACTGAGGCTCACTTTGTAGTGAAAAATAGTTTGTCTGAGTGCCTTTCACTTAGTACAGGTGTAACCCCCCCCTTAGGCCTCCCCAGCTTTTTGGGGAACAATAAAACACAAATTGATTGGTCTATTGAATGTTATGTTTAATTAAACAGGCTATGGAGAAGAATAAAATGGATTGAATATACCGCCCTATAACGCCTATTGCTTAAATCGTTCCCCTATTGATATGGTCCAAGTCCCTGCAGGACTTTATACAAATTCTCGATCTTGAGTTCAAGAACAGAAAGGGCTATGTTCGACAAATTTTTTGCTTCTCCTAAAAAGAAACAGGAGTGACGGAAGTGACGATATCGCGACTGTTTGGCTAGAGGCTCAAATGACAAAAGAGGGAATTTTAGTCACTTGAGCCAACCAATCAGATGCGATATCGTTACTCACGTTTCTTTTTAGAAGAAATGAAACATTTGTCAAATATAGCCCTCAGGTCAATCTTTTACGAGCAAATTATTAAAAAAAAAAATTACAACAGACAGTTTTCTTACGGCTTCATATATTTTGTTTTTACTCAAGTAACAAAAATAATGTTCCAAGCTGAGACCACCTTGATATAAGAACGCTAAAGCGTAAACAACATGAACTGCGATTCGCCAGTGATAACCATTTTGTGCGTTTCAGAATGGGTTGTCAGCTCAACGGCAGTGCACCTGGGAGTGAGTGTAGTCCAAAATTAAAGAAAAAATCATTGTACGAGTTCGATGAATGCGTTGGAAGAAATATTAAAGAAACCCTCAGGTAAGTTGTAAAGCATTTCCCTCTCTACAAAAGCGCGGAATTCATATTACTGCGCGCAGGGCCGAGCAAGCAGCGCGGCCAGCCGGTTCTTTCGTGAAGTCGGCTGACAGGCTTCCTCGTCTCTCCCCTCTCCCGTTGTTTCGAAGGGGCTTGCTTTCAGCGCTGCTTTGAAGGTGTGTTCCCGGCTAATCCCACCGAGTGTATGGTCAAGTAGTTGAAAATGTCGAAGACATACAAGTGCATGGGATTCAATTTTTACAACAAACTATTACGGAATAAGCACGTTGACTTTGTTGTGACAAAAGCGACCCAGCGGATTTGGTCCTTCAAACTTCTCGAAGTTCTCTTCATCAGACACAAACCCGACTGGTTTCGAAGCTTCATTACGATCTCTATGGAAACATGCCAATGTTGTATGGGGCCCATTCACAAAACTCAACACCAATAGGTTAAAAAAAATGTACAAAGGAAAGCGATAAGTGTTTCGTTTTACGTTCTTTGGCGAAGGGCATACACAGACAACCTTTCGTGCCGGAGTCTGGCTGAAGACTGACGTCTCGTTTATCAAATATAAAACGAAATGAAAGAAAGGCGCCTCTGGTATGGGGCGCTCGGGTTACGTACGAAGCGGACGAACGGATGTTTAGATCTCGGGCTGCACGCGTACGGTGGTTCTCGGTCGCTTTGAACTTTGATTGGAGCTCGCTAGCGTCGACGCACCGGCGACTCTATAACAATAAGGTTTATTTTTAACAAGTTTGACATGCTGAGTTCGACCTCAGCATTATTGCGAGAGGCATACTCGCTCGTGCTGAGCGAAGGAGCGCGGGTACATAGGTTGGAGGTTTTATTCCAAATGGTTCAAGAAAAACAAAACGTTCATATTATAAAATGTATTAACTTTAAAGCTTCACTCGACACTTAGAAGTATTCGTTTTTTCCTCGATCAATTGTTCAATGAGACAAATTTCCTCCGTCCGTAACAAATCCAGACTCTATTGACTACTTCATTGATGGAATCACTGCTGTTGTTTCTATGTAAACTCTATTTAAATGTTGCTTTAAGTGTGATTACGTGTTCTCATTGCATTGCCTATGGGGTGTAAAAATTGTTCCTTGTTTTGAATAATCTTACCATTTTATTGTTAGAATTCTCAATTCATGCTATAATGGGCCTCTCTTACCCCGGCCTTTATTGTGCCAGATACAATAAATAGATGAATAAATAAGGCCTACCGCTGTGTGTATTATTTATACGGTACAGCAAATAAATCTAACAAGATATGGCTTCCCCAAATATAAAATTAAAAAATTGGTGATACAAAGCTGATACAATCTACACTATTTCTTTTCCAGATCTAAAGAAAATTGTCCAAAAGAAACTTCAATTACGAGATCAAGGTACAAAACGACCATTCTTCCGTGGGATGGAGTTAACGGCGACACAAGATGCATGAATCGCAAGAGAGACAAAGCCGATTGCTCTACCGTAAGCTGATTTCTACCTTGAACCTAACGGCTTATCAAGTTTAATCACTCTTTTATATGTCGACCAGGTCATCTCTGAAAATCGGATTAACTATTTCTTAAACTGCGTGCAAAGATTCACTTAAGTAAATATATTATTATAATATAATTTTTTCTTACTTTTAATTTAAATTGATAATGCTTCGTCTGAGAATGGCAGTGGTGAATGTTTGGAGGCGAAACATATTACTCTGAGCGACTTTATTTTTGCGGGCTCAATATGTCTCAAATTCGACGAGGCATGGTTTTGGAGAATGTTTTTTTGGCACAAAATTCAGGGAATCAGGATGGTATACGATGGATGTGTCACCATAGGAAAATATATTAGCGAAATTCGGGAACTTTTCGCCACACTCGCGAAAATTAAATCCCCCCCCCCCCCTCCAAGACGGCGCTGATAATTTGAGATCTCCTGCGGTACGTGACTTTGATGTATTGGTCGATTGACGTCTAAATTTTAATTTTCCTGTCTCTAAAATTAATAATGATACCTTACGCATTCTAGGCGTAATTTTACATCGCACCTGAAAATTCCATAGTTACACCTGCATACGACATCTTTTTCGGGCTTTAATTTTGTCGAGGTTCGTCTTTTTTTTTTTTTGACATCAAAATTTTTCTGAGCGTCGGTTTAGCGCTAGGGTTAGAATGCGTGCAGCGACGCTTTCTAAAAACTTTATATGATCACTATATTGGGCGGCAACGTTTTCACGACTGTGTTTTTTTTTTATCTCATGCGTTTTCACCTTTTTCGTATGCACGATAAGTTCGTGATATGGTGTTTTATAGACCAACTCAACTTTATGACGTCACGCCACTGCGGTGGCACTGTTAACGGCACTGCGCATACGCCGACGCTTTGCCTGACGCGAATCTGGTTTCTGCGCACGCGCAGTGCCCACACCTGGTGTGGGCAAACGCGGGCTCGTTTGTACACAGTGTGTTGGTCTATACATATACTGCTCAACACTGTTATTGACTTCCCCGTGTTACTGAATAGAATCTTAATTCACCTTCTAAGTTTCTGGCTTAGTGTAACACCTTCCCTTGACACGAATGAAACTCGCATTTGACAAGTTTTTTTTTTTTTTTTTATCCTGATTTTGACCTTTTTACTAACTCTGCCAATTTCAAGAAAAGTGTAATATGGAAATATTTTTTTGCCTCATCTGTCTTCCACTTCGTGCACGTGTAATTTTCCTAAGGCCATACCGGCTGTTTGGGTCACAATAACTCACGGATTTATTTATTCATTTATTTATTTATTTATTTATCGAATGATTGAAATCCTTTACAGTATATTAATTGCGATTTTTTTATTAGATTATTTTTTTTTTAACTAACAACATTGTTTTATTCGTTGTAAATGCATGAGATTAGTCCTTTCTATGCGTATTTTGTCGCTAAATATTTTAGACCGGGAGACGCATCAGTTGTTTTGGATGAGGTGTCCAAAATGCCAGCTTCACGCAGCCCGCAATACGGTTCAGACTGGGAGTGTGCTTCTGATTTTTTTTCCGCGAAGGCAGGCCTTTTTTTTTTTTTTGCAAAAAACATAAGTCGTGTTTGTTTTGATGGGCATTGAGTCAACCAAATACTTTTTCGTCATATTTAAAAATGGTTACCGGCATGGTAAGATGAACTGCTCTGAAAACACCTTATGTCTAATATGAGTTCAGTAACCAGAAATTTAAGTTTGAATAAATAAAAAACGCCTATAAAAACAGGATATAATAAAAATCCTACTATGTCCATTAAACTCTGAATTGTTATGCATGAGATAATAAACAAAGCTTAATGAGCAAACCTTAGCTAAACTGAAAGAAGAAAAATAGAAAAAAATAGAAGAAAGAATGGAACATACGATTTTCTCCATTATGGAACGTGCACTGGGCTAAACGCTTCATCCACTGTGCTTTCCGCTGCACGTTGGATATTGATTGATCGCAAAACTGACGCCAGCATTGATATTCGCTACACTCGCTTTACGGGGTTTCAATTGTGTATTTTGATATATTATTAAACCTCGTTAAGAAATCGCCAACAGCCAAACAAACCGGCAGCTTTCCCATTGTGAAAAGCTTTAAATATGTTAAACACAACGAAAAACAGAACTCCAAATACAGAAACTAAGGACGAGAGAATGTGTTCCGTTGTTTAATCGTAGTTATTTTAGCGCTCCCCAATCAACATGTTGGTAACTCTAGTATAGTAAACGGTTTTCTGAGCCAGGCGTGAGGTAAAAACTAATCAGTAGCGCGGGAGCCTTCTCCCCTTTACGAGTGAGTTCCATAGAGTATAACTGGAGAGAAGGAAGTAATTATAAGATTTATTAAATAAAGCCAAACTACGCCTAATACTGACCTTCTACTAAAATGTATTATATAACATACGACGATGCGTATGCATGTGTTATAGACAGTAATGGAAGGATTCGAGGTTAGACCCTATTTGTAACCAACGATCCCACTCTACGCTGAAGGGCTGAAAAGACAGTTGCTTTAATATTGTTATTGTCCGGCAACCAAACAACATACGAACACAGACATATGCATGAACTACTCGATTGATTAATATACAAGCATTCCTGTAATCTTGCGCTCAATCATACACGTAATACTGCACGAAATTGTAGAGAAGCTTTTATAACACTTAAATGTCTCTATTCTTTCAGGCAGAGCAGTTAGAATCATGCTATTACGCCTGCTGCCAAAAGAAAGAGGAAGAAGATAATTACGGCTACCGTCCCATACTTGATGGTGGTTCATGTGGCAACAATAAGGTATGTTATTTTTAATAATTATTGACTTACGCTGCCAACATTCTGAGTGATTATTCGATTTGGCAAACTTCTGACCTCACGAATTTATAGAGGTAGAGAGAATTTCGTGTCTTACATTCCTACAATTTCCCCTATTAATAAATGCGGTAACGGATATTTTGTGAGCTTTATGGACTCGGACGTTTGCGTAATAGGTATAAAATAGAATTGCGTTTTCGTAGAATGCCAAAGGCGGTCACAGGAACTGATTGTATATAAACTAGAGGTGTGTGAGTAGTGAATTCTCAACTCGAATCGAATTCGAATCAAATAGTGATGAATAATGACCTTAAATTTTAATTAAGAACCAAATACGAATACTGAAAGAGGCAGTCCTAATATTGACAATAATAAATCAAATCTGCATAGATAAGATAATGGGCCCTTCGGGTGTTTATTCTCCCACAGGGCAACGCAGAACAAAGTGTGGCTCGGACGAAGTAAAATGGCGTTATTCGTCACACTCAGACGAGAAACTTAGAGACATAGGTGACAAATGTGTCCCCCTCTTGCTGTGTGGATACAAAGCGCGCTGAATCAATCTACGGATGTGGCTGATCCGTTTGAAACAGGCGAAACCTTGCGTCACCCAACGCTGCGACGAGCGACAGATTAGCGGGAGAAACCGGTTTAATTATAGCTGCACTTTGTAGTTTGATCATCATTTTTTTATATTATAGACGTAACAACAGAGAATAGGTTTATATAGACCAGAGGTGATGCGAGACCCCTGGATTCACAGTGCGACGTGCGTGGCTTTTGGGTTTTTTGTCGAGCGCATATCCAGTTAAGTATTGCTTTATTCGAGAAACCCAAGAAACAAACTACTTTCTGTCGAAATGGTTCGTTCGTCAAAGCTCCTGAATGCAGGATTGGTTTTCAATTAAAAAAAGGCATGGAATTGCTATTAAACAATAAAATGATAATGATTATTATTATTATTATTATCGAAATAAGAACAATATTAAAAAATAATAATTTATTTTGACTTTTTTAGACAAGGGTTACGTAGGAGAGGCAAGAAGTAAATAATTATATAACCGCCCTGGCCCCACCACCCTTTTACATTGCTCAGAAAACACACAAAATAATAAGAAAAGAAACACAACAGTAAGCGTTAAATACATTACCATAGCATGATACAATACGCATAGCACAACTTAAGAAACTAAGAGACCTAGCTCCTTCAATGAACAGCGTTTCTGAACTAACCAGAATTTTGGCCAACAGTACTAATAATCAAGATAATCGAAGTATTCGAAAACTGGAATAGTACGAACCCGAATGTCAGATCGGATTATTCGGGCGATTAGAATTCTATTTGAAATCGAAGATATTCGCATGCCCGCAATGAAAACGTTCCTGACGACAGCCGTAAACAAACTTCCTCTGTCTTTGAGCTCAATTGAAAAAGATTCTCGCGTAAACACCGTTTTTTTGTCAAGTGTTTGGTTAAGACACGCATAAAATAATATAACACTCCCCCCCCCCCATAAAAAGTAGCCTAAATTTTAAGTCGCATTTTTGGGCAACCTGGAGATCCAAAGCATAGGACCAGGTGGCCCGCATGCCCATTGATCTCTATTGTAGTAGGCTGGATCGCGGATCGGGAGCCCGTCTGTGTCGCCACCGCCGGCCATGGCTTGACG
Organism: Ixodes scapularis; assembly: GCF_016920785.2. NCBI lineage: Eukaryota > Metazoa > Arthropoda > Arachnida > Ixodida > Ixodidae > Ixodes > Ixodes scapularis. The sequence continues at coordinate 10,662,009 of NW_024609879.1, forward strand.
CCAGGCAATACACGCAAGTCTAATGGAGAAACGCACAGAAGTAAGAATATTGAAGCATCCCTATTGAAAATTCTCATTTGTATGAGAAATTTCTGTGTCCAATAAACACATATGTATCATACAAGATATATAAGAACATATAAGAACCGTATAAGAACCATATAAGAGCTATATAAGAACTATATAAGGTATATGAGAACATACAAGCACCATATAAGAAACTAGTGGGAAGTTTCTTATACGTTTCTTATGGGGTTCTTATATATCTTATATTCTTCTTAAATAGTTCTCATATACTTCTTATATGGTTCTTATATGGTCTTATATGTTCTTATATATCTTGTATGATTCATATTTGTTTATTGGACACAAGAAATTTCTCATACAAATGATTTTTTTTACTAGGGATGTACGCTGTGCTCGGAGGCGATTATTTTATGGTGTGCTGCGATCCTTATGTCGGGTGTTTGGAGATCGAATCGGTACTGTCAAACGTTCGAACGCCGATTAACAAAACTCAAACGCACCGGAGCACCTACGGCTGAGCTGGCAAGCTTGCTCTCGTAGTGGAGTAAACAGAGGAGCGTGCCGTCAATGAGACCGTCCTCGGGAAAGCCCAGAAGTTGATGAATGACAAAGAAGTTCCGTCTAAACAGGGGCTTTTTGGGAGTGAGGGAATTCCGCATAGCAAAGTCTTAGAACTTGTCGTCTGTTAATCCCAGCTGAACGAAACCGCCACCGACTCCGCGGTAACTCTAGGTAACTCTTGCCTCGTTGAGCTGCAATATAGCGGAGTCACTCTCGACCACAAAATATTTGTTTGTAAAAACTGCGAGGGCTGTCAGTTTTAATGTTTGTACGCCAGCTATTTGACAGGATTATCGAAAAGCATCCAGAAAGTTTCAGTGTCGACAACAGCTTAGAAACGGGGTAACGGCACTTGTTCTCGTTCTTCCCATAGAGTCCAATGCATTAGCTGGTGTCAATCAATGGCCACCGGTGGTGGCACTTGGCCTAGCTGCCGAGGCTGCGGTCCGCGATCCAGCCTACTAAAATAGAGAGCAGTGCGCATGCCAAATTGTCCATAGTCGTTTCCACCGCGAGGGGGCCAAGTGCAATTGGACACGTGAGCGGTGCTCCGCCACTGATGTAAAGCCGTCGTTTTGGGATCGCGGAGCGGGGGATAACGGTCAAGAAATGTATGTGTGTTGTTGAACCAGTGCGTTTTGTCTTCTCCGAGACGGGTAGCAGCAAGGAAATTCCTACACCTTTCACATTATAAGTTAGGAACCATTCTGATATTAATGCGATTATTCGCGACTCCAGCGACCTATGGGAGGCGCCACCACATAACAAACGTGTCAGATGGGAACAGGTCGCGTCGACTCGGTCGGGCCGCCTGAAGGGGTGGCGCATTTAATTTTAAAGATTTTATTTTGTTTGATGCCCTATTTTAAGGTATTTGAACTGCGACGGTTAAGTGTAGCCGGTGCACATAAACTTATAGGGCATAGCTTTGTTTTCCCGGTACTTTTTGTTATTTTCATGTCAATTTTTTTTCGGAGATTTCGTTCAAGACCGCAGCTATGGGCTCTGTAAAGACGGTAATAGACTCTAATCAGTTTTGGCCAGCTAAAGAAAGCGGCGATGACTACAGAATTGTTCCACCGAGAGTAATTTTCAGCTAACTCGCATGCCTCTACCATGCGACTTTTCTGTCCGCGAAATCGAGCTTTTGTGCGTACCTGCAGTAAGAAACAGCTCCAGTCGTCTGCTCGGTCAACAACAAACGCTGCAGGAAACCCGCTGCCGCCGCACTAACAGCTGAGAGTCGTATTTCAATTCAGGTTTTAGTCCGGAATTCGTCCCCCCCCCCTTTAACATATTACGTACTATGCCCCGCTAAAGCAATATTAGTATATTCTTCGGATTGGAATATGAGCTTAGTTGACTAGCTATTAGGTATACTGCTCATATGGTCCTAGCTGGCAGCGCGGAGACGAATGCGGAAAACTGAAGAGAGTCTTCATCGGAAATTCACGCAGAACCCCCCTGGCCCCTGCATTAAACTTGACTTCGAATCCTGAACGGAGAAATTGAGTATGTTTTTTCGCCAGACAACCTGAGCAATGTAGACGTACATTACTGCTGGCTTTGACGGGGGTATAATATAAATATTGGATGCGCGATAGATCCTAATGTCGTGAAAGCTTCTAACTCTACGAGACGCCACCCCCACCTTTTGATAGCAGACAATTTCCCTCATTTATCGTATGCAGCGAGCAAATTTTCTGGAATCATGTAATTGCGTAATCAGCCCAACTCCTTCGGTGTGGTCCAGAGGCTTTTTCGGCGAAAAGTAGCCAAGACGAATAGCCAAAGCACCTACGGGCGTGGGTGGCTCAATCTTGAAGCTAATCGAACACAACCAAACTCAAGAAAAGCAGCTATCGAACCTTCCCATTCACTTGACTGCGAAATTGGTGTTCCCTCCAGTGAAACACCTCATCTGTCGTTCTCAGTCCACTGTTCCACATTCTTATAAAGAAACCACTTATCAGTTACCAAGTAGTCGTCACTTTGAATGTAATTCGAGACAGACATGAGATCAAAATTTTTTTTTTTCTGTGATTCCTTCCCATCCAAGAAATCGAATGCACGCGGCCGTGTGTTGTGGAGTAAACGGGCTTTCAAACACGTGATGGAAGGAAACGATCTACTGAAGCTTGAGCACACAAATGAACACTCGGGCAAACTTAAGAAATATTTGGACCTTCGTCAAATTACATTGTTCGCCACCACGCCGACAACACGTGTCCGCGAAAGCCGCCAGAGGCGCAAAGTGACCTGTTCCGGCTGGTTCCCGGTTTTCCCGCTTGGTGGCGTCCGTTTTGCTGGAGTCGCCAAAATGCCCCTTTCAGCGAAAATCCGGCGTCGTCGTCGTCGTCGGAGTGACCGGCCGATGGTACCAAAAATGGCCGACGGTCCAAAGAGTAAAAAAATTACACCATCTTCCCGAGGGGAACCATGGGGTGATGCGGAGCATCGCGGATCGTTATTAACGGTGTTATTAACGGTGTTAGTAACGTTGTTGAACTTCACGGTCCCGAACCTCAGGTTCTGCTGCTCGACGTTCACGAACCAACGCGGCTTTCCGTTCTCGAAGGTCGGGTTCCGCCGCTCGCTTCGTACGTTTACGTTGAACTTTACGGTCCCGAACCTCAGGTTCTGCTGCTCGACGTTCTCGAACCGCCGCTGCTTCACGTTGTCGTAGTTCAGCATCCGCCGCTCGACGTTGACGAATGGACGCCGCTTCTCGTTGCCTTAGTTCAGGGTCTGCCGCTCGCTTCAAGCGTTTGCGCTCAGCGTCGCGTGTCCTTCGCTGCGCAGCTTTGTCTTCAGTGGACGTAGCGTTGCTGTTAGTTTGTGGGGTGGTGCTGACGCTTGCTTGCGCCAACCCACTAACTGACGGGACTGTTGCTTCCATCACACTTCATCGGAAGAACGGAGTGAAGTGGAGTTAACAGCGGTGAACCGAACGCGCGCTTTGGAATATGTCCTTAAATATATTGTACCGCTTATCCGCCGCGTGAAAACGAAGATGACACGTTGAATATGGGCATGTATATAGAAAAACGGCAGTGCATGCCAAATTATGATAAAAGCATCATTAGATAAGACATAAGCAGATCACCATCCAGAATGGAGATGTGAGAAAATTGAATAACCAGATTTTATTAGAATAAAAATACCAAAATTCGATAGATATGAATTTAGGATTACGACTTTTTCCAGCTTAAGCTATATTCCTGAATTATAAGATATTATTTGTTTATCTCAAAATTTTGTTTAGTCTTACAAATATCACGGCTCAAAGCTTACAGAAAAACCGAAAATATGTGCAAGAGGGATGGCAACACTGATCATCAGTCGTACGTCCGCGACGTGACGTAATAAGGGTGCTCCGCCAGTGTTTCTTGACTAAAAGCTAACCCGCGCTCGGCGCCCGCTAAAGAAACAGCTGGTCGCATCTTTAAAATCGGTTTTAATGGAGTACGCGGCTTCGCTTTAACATAATATTTCGGCTGTGATAATATTTCGTGCCACTAAAGCGTTACCAGTCACTTATTTTGCTTTCCTTTTCGACAGGAGTTGCCCTTTTAGGCAAATACAAAACTAACCCGATAGCATAAGGAATAGAAAAACACAAAGGAGAAAACACTCCTACATTTCATGAAGCATTTTTATATTACTAGTTTCTTGAGAAGTCACAAAATAGGAACCTGAATTCACGGCTATAATCATTCTAACAAATGTGCATGCAGAATCAAGAAACTTAGGAATCGGAGGTAGTTTCTGGAACGCAATGTAAATAATTCATGGTTTACCTATATTATCACCTGCGCTTCCTCTGGTTCTGTAAGAAAATAATGCTTAATACAATTTCTGACCGCTCTTAGCTTAAGGGTTCAAAACTAGAAGCATTGTGCATTTTTATGAAAATAAAAGCTTGAATATAGGAAGAATCCTGTAGAGGTTAGCTTTTGTTAATGAATTCTCACCTTCACATTACACACGTTTTACTTTCAAGGTCTAGAGGAATACACAGAAAAGTTTAAATTTGCACACGAAAAAAGTAATATACCGATGCTGATATATTTATGTTTATATTTCACTCTTTTCAGAGGTGCATAAACGGAAAATGCGAAGGAAAACTCCAGGCACCCGAAACCGGTTCATAAGTTTTTTTTTAAAAAAACTATTTCCTGCAAAATAAAATCTGGAGTCATGAAAAAGAAAGAAAAAAATAACGTGCCTCAACGCAAGATTTTGTCTTTTTCTTTTCTTGTAATATAGTACATGGAACATGATGTGAATTAGAAATTCACCCTAAAACACAGATCTCATTAGAAACTCCACAAAAATGAAACTTACAAAAAAATTTAAGATAACCCAATTAACCGAGTGTCTGCGGAAAAAGGAACGTTCGTTTCGCGCCGTAGAATCGGTCCACGATCACACAACGCTGAGCTTTCTTCCAACGTAGCACGAGCAGTTTCGAGCAGATAATAAACACCTTGTGTATGTCGTTGCTGGTTGTTGGCGAGTAGGAATAGTGTACACGATGTACCCACAATCCATCAATATGTTGTTATCGGTAATTGCTTTCAACTTGTTGCCAGATCGTTAACAGCTATTAACATCTCGCTTACAACATATTGACGTATTATTTACCGCCTGTTAATAAACGTTTACAACATATTAACAGATCGTTTGCAATTTAATAACAGATTGTTTGCAACCTTTTTACAAACCGTTTACAAACTGTGAAAATCGGAAGAGGTTCTGGACGAAATCGAGTTAGAGTTGAATTCTAGACTATTTTTATCCCGTGAATTTGAATATCACGTTCGTGTACCTCGAAGGTGGAACTAAACGCGAGAAAACACCAAAAACCTCCGACCGGTCGTTCCGTTATACTAGGATCTTTCGGCCGCCAAGCGCGTGTCGCTTGTGTGGGCAGCACGTGCAATCGCAAGCTTGCACCAGTCGTGACGTCTTTCAATGCAAAAGCATTAACTGTCCCAGGCAGCTTCTGTAAAAGCGAAAATCGTGAATTAAATTCTTATTTTACTATTGACTGAGCGAAACAGCACCTATACAGTCCCATTTGCGTCACAGTTCCAAGGAAAGCCACCCCACAGAGAACCCCCTCCTGGCGCTGCGGCCCACGCGCCGGTAAAAGGGAGAGGGTGGCGCGCGCGTTGCCGCCGCTCTCTCTCCCTTCTGGGTCACGTGGGGGAGCGTGTAATTCCCTCTCCCTCTCCCTGTGCACTACTGTTCCATGTATTCTACGCTCTGCTTTGTCATGTCGCGCCGCCCGGATGGCGCGACAGCTTGCAGTCGGTTAAACATTCCAATACAGTTTTCGCAATGTGAACATTTGTCTTGGTAGGTCTACCACGAATACCACAAATCTGGTGATTCCCAACTAGATCGCAAATAGCTGTAATTTATTTGTTAACGTTTTTACAAATATTTTGTAATCTACATTGCATAATCTAACTCGTTACGTGTAAGAGTTTCTGTTTCGTTACTAGCTCGTTACGTGTAAGAGTTTCTGTTTCTCATCAGTCTTTGGAATGAGAATAGTATGTGTACGTAGAAATGAAGGTAGAAGAAAATTAGTTCGATCGGCCTCTTAAAAAATCCCTAGCAAGATGGGACATAACATATTTTCACGCAATTTACAAAATTATGCAATAAGGGCATAGTAAAGGTTCGTCCCTTGCTTGAATAGATGATGACTGCCCGGCGATGTCTTGCGGGGCCAATCGTTTGATGAGCCTTGTTCGGTGGGTGATCAGAAGAGTGCGACAGATGTGGGAGGACTTCGTCTAAACTGTTTATTTAGACGTGACGAGCTATTGTACACAGTATATACAAAGCAAAGGGAATCGCCGTCCTCCAAATTAGTCCAAGTCCAAGCCAGAAAGGGGCTTCTCTCTCCCCCGTCACGGGCTTTTGAAGACGCTGACCCCCTCACTCTCGGGCGAGGATCAACCAATCATTTCAAAGCTTTGCTGGAGCCACGTGATATCCACCGTCCAATAGATGGCAAGGGCGTCGATACACATTCGTTAACTTGCCAACGGACTACAGCCGACAGCTCCGTAACTTCGTCCGTGCATCCCGTTGCAGACATAGCGGCGCCTCTCCGGAACCCCCAGGTTGAAACCCAAGAAGTCCCGTAGAATGCGCAAGCCTCCAGATTCAAAATAAAAAACAACATCTCTTCCCGAGGAATCATCCCGATGGGGGAGACACAGGAAGACGCTCTCCAGGGGGCCGCGTCGGCAGAAAGACCCGCGCGGTCCCCCGTTAGAAAAGCAAAACTACACAAAACGACCGGGGAGGGAGCGTCATACACGCCGCCGGACAAGACGACCGTCGCCCGGCCGATTGAGAAACCAGCCGTCTTTTCCAGAACCCTTACACCTTCCCCCCAAGACTGTTTCTGGTCCTTCTTGGACCTGCTAAACAGTTAATCTAAACACACGCAAAAGAAATAAAACTAGATAACACTAACGTGAAGTTCTTCAGAACCGACTCAAAGCGTGCAAACATAATCGTAAGCTGACAATAAAACAAAACACATAAAAACAACAGATTCTACTTTAACAAATCGGAATGCCCCAGTGCAAACATAAAAAGGGGCCAAAACGCGTGCGTGACATTCCAAAGGCTGTAAAACAACACACACACAAAGAGAAAAACATTAGCATTGAACGTATTCACAACAGCAACGAGAAGAACGCCCTTTTGGGTCCTCAAGTTCGACTCGCCAATTCACTTCACAGCCCCACAGCGCCCTGCGGCACGGGTGAGCGGGAACGTTCACGTCCAACCGAGGCGGCATGGCAGGATCACTCAGCCGACTCCCAAGATAAATTGTGGAGCCTGGACAGCGCGTCAGCATTTCCGTTACTGGTTCCCTTCCTATGCTGGACTGTTACATTGTAACGTTGAAGAGCCAAGGCCCACCTAGCCAGCTTTGCCCCATGTGGAGTACTCGTTGTCAGGTATGACAGCGGGTTATGGTCAGTGACAACATTCACCACAGCGCCGAAAAGCCAATAGTCAAACTTTTTTAAAGCCCAGATGATGGCAAAGGCTTCCCTTTCGATAGTCGACCATCGCGACTGTGTCGGGTTGAAACGATGGCTCGCAAAGGCTATCGGCTTCTCCTTCCCCTGTTCCGACATTTGTGCGAGACATGCCCCCGCCGCAGTTGCCGACGCATCGGTGAAAATCCAGTATGGCTGATGAGGTTCGGGAGTGCTCAACGCCACCGCTTCGCAAAGTGAGTCTTTAAGACTTTTAAATGCGCGTTGCGCATCCTCCGGCCATGGAATTAAGTTAGGAATTCCCCGCTTCGTCAACGCAGTCAGCGGGCCGGCAACTTCTGCGTAGCTCCTGACATATTCTCTATAATATCCACATAACCCGAGCAGGCTTCGCAACTCCTTCTTAGTTTGTGGCGGCGCGAGACCCTCGATTGCTGCTATCTTTTCTGGGTCCGGACCGTGGGTCCCTGACCCAACGACATGTCCGAGGTAGCGAATGTGCGCTTGTGCCACCTGGCACTTTTCAGGGCTCACTTTCAACCCTGCCTCTCCGAGCACCTGAAGGATACTGTCAATGTGCTGCATGTGTTCCTGCCACGTGTTGGAAAATATGGCAATATCATCAAGATACGCTGTTGCGTATGACTGGTGTCCGGAGAGCAGCGCATTGACCATCCTCTGAAAGGTTGCGGCTGAGTTCTTTAGCCCGAAAGGCATCACCCTCCAGGCGTACTGCCCCTCATGCGTCACAAATGCCGTGAGAGATTGGCTCTTCGGGTCCATCGGCACCTGCCAGTACCCCCGCCTCAAATCAACTACCGTAATGAATTTAGCGTGACCCACCCGCAGAATCAATTCTTGTGGGTTAGTCATTGGGAAAGCATCCCCACGAGTGACAGCATTGAGCATCCGGTAGTCAATGCACATTCGCATTGTCCCGTCCTTTTTTCCTACGCATACTACCGGGTGCGCAAAATCGCTCTCTACTGGGTAGATAAGCCCCCAGTCGAGAAGTTCATGTACTTGTCGACTCACTTCTTTCTTTAGTAGTTCGGGTACCCTGTAGGGAAATGCCCTTTTCGGTCGATTTCCCTCCTCTAAGTCAATGCGATGCTGGCCCACTTTCGCCATTCCCGGCCTTCCATCAAAAAGTGCACGATGCTTTTCAAATATCAGTTGCACCTCAGCCCGCGTCCCCGCATCGAGATGAGCTAACTTCTCTGGAGGCATCAACACCTCGTTCGAACACGGGGGCGCAGCCTGAGGGGCATATTCAACCTCCCCAAACTCCCTGTCTTCGTCGAAAACTACACCGACATGGCTTACCCTTGCGTAGTAGGGCCTCAGTCGGTTTGCGTTGACTACAGAGGTTTTCCCCACAGCGGTTTCTATCCGATACGAGTGTTGCCTCTCGCGACCAACGACTGTGAACGGACCCCGCCACCTTGGTGCCATCTTAGTGGCGCGGTCCGTGTCGAAGACCAGCACTTGATCCCCCACCTGAAACACTTTGTTACGTGCCCTTCTGTTGTACACCTCGGCGTAACCACCCTGACGCTCTGTACTAGTGAGCTCAGCCACACTAGCTGCTATTTCGAGTTGTTCGCGCAGCTGTTTTAGGTACCTCGAAGGCGTTTCCCTCAGCGTCGCCGGTACCGCTACCTCACCCGTCCACGTCTGCTGCAGGATCGTGAGTGGCCCTGTCGGATTTCGTCCATACAGCAAACGAAAGGGCGCCGCTCCCGTTGTGTCGTGGGGAACCTCGCGGTAAGCCCACAACAAAAAGGGAATCAGCCTATCCCAGTTTTTAGAATCTTTCTCCATGACATGAAATAACATGTTCTTTAGAACCCGATTCCACCTTTCCACCGCTCCGTTACTTTCGGAATGCTCGGGAGTCGAAAATCTAGGACAGCATCCTAATTTCTCCAGCATCACTCGCGTGAGCTGGGACGTGAAGTTAGTCCCTTGATCAGAACAGATCGTCTCTGGGATCCCTGTGCGAGTAAAAATCTCAAGCAACGCGTCGCACGTTGCCTTCGCGGTCAACGAGCGCAGCGGGATGACTTCTGGCCACCTGGTGCACAGATCTACTAAGCACAGCGCGTACTTATGGCCCCTCGCAGATGGCGTTTCGATAGGCCCTATAATGTCCACGTTGACCACTTGAAATGGGTGCTCAGGCCTCGTAAGCGGGGTGATCGGTACTCTGTCACTGCGCCGCCGGTCCGAACGCGTCTGACACCCATGGCATGACTTACAGTACTCCGACACCTCTCTTTCCATACCAGGCCAAAAGAAATTGTACTTTATTCGAGCCTTAGTCTTTTTCATCCCCATGTGTCCTCCCCACAGCGACTCGTGAGCTAGGTTCAATACTTCTTCGCGCTTGCCCGAGGGGAGAGCCAGTTGTCTTACCTTTACACCTGCTATTGAGTCCCAATGGTAAAGAAGTCCATCGGCTACAAACATGCCCGACTTTCCGATCTTGGCATCCTCCCAGGCTTTCTTTAGGCTATCATCGGGTAGTTGCGCATTTCTAAATGCCTCCCTCTGGCTAGACGACTGATCTGCCTCCTCGATCTTACGAGTCTCCGACTCCCGGCGGAGCTCGCCAGCATCCTGTTCACAGCCAATCTCACAGGCCAGTGCTTCGCTGTCTTCATCTTTTCTGCCGTTCTGTTCTTTAACTTCACAAGGATAGGCTGCTTTACCTTCCCGTTGCACCTGGGCCTTACTGCTCTGAGCTTTCAAAAGTTCCCAATCTTCTCCGGCAAGCAAACAATTCACCCCCTCCGCCAGCTGATCGGTGAGCGCGCACACTAAGCCGGTTTTAGTGGGATTTTCTACCGCCCCTGGAGAGCTCAACCTTATTGGAAGGGTTGCAAGCTTGGCCTGAATGGCGTGGCCAAACGCGGACACTAACTTCACCGTGCCCGACGGTTCCCTCAAATCTTGAGGTAGCAGGCTCTCCCGTACTACCGTTATCTCGGTACCCGTGTCCAGCACTGCTTCGGTGTATACGTCGCCGCACGCCAGTTGAACCATTTGTAACTTCGAGCGGCCCGTCTCCGAAATCGACCGCCCTACCTCAACCTGTGCAGTTAACGCTCTGTCCGTCTGCCCTTTCGGTTTAGGCAAATTTGCCGGCCTCTGAGGCACGTCCCTACCGGAAGCGCAAGAGCAGTGCTTGGCAATGTGTCCCTGCTCATGACATACATGGCATCTTACCGCTGCTCGACCCGAATTCATAGAACCCTTGAACCCTGGCGAGCGCCCCGTCCCCGACTGTTCCGCTGGAACGTGCTCCTGTTTCGTGGCACGTCCTTTCCCTTTTGCCTGCTCGTAAGTCTGTAACACCCTGGCCACCTCGACCGGTTTCAACCAATTCTCTCCCTCGCGAAGGCGAACATACTCCAGGCCATCGGTACTCAGGCTCGCCTTAATCCGATCAGCAACCATGAGCTCCGTTACAGTCTCCTTCGTGTCCGCACCTCTTACCTGAAGGTAGTACGTGAAGTAGGTTCGAACACGGGAGGCGAACTGAGCCCATGTTTCATCTTTCCTTTTGGCTGCCCTGTCGAACCTGTCTAGGTACTCAGCTGGTGTGAGTTTGAGTTCGCTCAGCACCGCCCGTTTTACAGACTCGTAATCTAAACAATCGTCTTGACCCAGACTGCGCAGCAGGTAGCGGACACGCTCCGTTAGTACCGGCATAATCAGATGTACTCGACTACTATCCGGCACCTGGTACGTGGTAAACAGTCTTTCTACCTCATCAAACCATAGCGGAACGTCAGCGTCACAAGGCAGGCGGTACCCTTTCAGAACTTTTGCGCATTGCGCAACGGGGTCTAAGCCTGCGTGCCGTTGATCGTCTGTTTCCGACCCAGAGGACGAAGGTCGACCATTCTCATGTCCTAGCTCTGCTCTGCGCAACGCGATCCGTTCTTCGGACTCAATCTGAAGTTGCGCTCTCCGCAACTCAAATTCTAGCTCAAGTCTCCGAATTGCGACCGCCTCCGATTCTTTTTCTGTCGCACCCTGTGGCGCCTCCCGCCCCTGACCAGAGGCCCCTGTCCCCTGCGAGTTCTCTCCATTCAACCCGTTTTCCATGTCGGCTAGCATCTGACGCGTCACAACCATAAGTCCCGCCAACTACCAGCCATGCCAACCTCGACCAAACGCAAGAAATCCCACTCACCCGGCGCAAATGTTGCAGCAGTTTGACGCCCAGAGCCCGGATGTTGCGTTCTCAGTAGTCGTCCTTGGCGTCGGCGTCGGAACTCCTGACCCTCGAGGTCCCTGGTTTCAGCCACCGGTCGTTCAGCGTTGCTGTCCGATGACCCAGGTGGTTTTCTCTCCGTCGATGTGCCGCATGCGCCGCTTTCCACCGGCCAGTCCGCTTCGGCAGTACTGCTCCCTGACGCTCAGCGCTGCTTGTCGGCGGATTCCGTCGGTCGCTCCGTTCAAGCACTTGGCCAGCCAGGAAGCTTCAGCTGGACCACCTCTGTCGCCTTCTTGATCCTCTGATCGTCACCGAGGCTCGCTCATCCTGTCGGCTGCGCCAGTAAAGGTTCGTCCCTTGGTTGAATAGATGATGACTGCCCGGCGATGTCTTGCGGGGCCAATCGTTTGATGAGCCTTGTTCGGTGGGTGATCAGAAGAGTGCGACAGATGTGGGAGGACTTCGTCTAAACTGTTCATTTAGACGTGACGAGCTATTGTACACAGTATATACAAAGCAAAGGGAATCGCCGTCCTCCAAATTAGTCCAAGTCCAAGCCAGAAAGGGGCTTCTCTCTCCCCCGTCACGGGCTTTTGAAGACGCTGACCCCCTCACTCTCGGGCGAGGATCAACCAATCATTTCAAAGCTTTGCTGGAGCCACGTGATATCCACCGTCCAATAGATGGCAAGGGCGTCGATACACATTCGTTAACTTGCCAACGGACTACAGCCGACAGCTCCGTAACTTCGTCCGTGCATCCCGTTGCAGACATAGCGGCGCCTCTCCGGAACCCCCAGGTTGAAACCCAAGAAGTCCCGTAGAATGCGCAAGCCTCCAGATTCAAAATAAAAAACAACATCTCTTCCCGAGGAATCATCCCGATGGGGGAGACACAGGAAGACGCTCTCCAGGGGGCCGCGTCGGCAGAAAGACCCGCGCGGTCCCCCGTTAGAAAAGCAAAACTACACAAAACGACCGGGGAGGGAGCGTCATACACGCCGCCGGACAAGACGACCGTCGCCCGGCCGATTGAGAAACCAGCCGTCTTTTCCAGAACCCTTACAGGCATCCAGAACTGCTTTTTTTTTTTTTTGGAAGGGCATTTACAGTTTTCGTTTTCTTTTTCAGCTATGCTGAAAGCTTCCTCCAACTCTTCAGTGCACTGTTGATCTAACTGGGGCAGTGGATATACCAGTTCTTTTAGATATTCATTACCTTTGGATGTTTCATTATCGCCAAATACCTCATTGTAATGTTCACAAAAACAATCGCAATAATCTTTTTATCTTGGATAAGCGTGCTAGTTTGTTCCATTTCATGAATTTCGTTCGAGCACCTTTTCTCCTCCTCCATTGCCCTTTCTTTCTGTTTTTGCTGTTCTCCCAAGAAATATGTTTCAGCTCGTGTGCGCACAACCGCGCCTTGGTAGCGATCGTGATAAAATTGATCTAACTTAGCTTTTATGCGAATTATATCTTCTAAACTTTGCCCAGGGTATTTGCATTCAAGCTCAACCAAGACGCGTAAATTATGCAGCAGCGTTTTTTCTGCCTCAGACTTCCGAAATTTTATAATACTACGTGTCTCAATTGTCAGCTGTTTGAGTTCTTGCTTGAAACGTTCCCATTGAGCAAATATATGCTCAGTTGTCTGTCCTATCTGCTGGAGTAGATCGGCCGTGCTAGCCACAAATTTTTAACGTTTTAGCAGTTGGTTGTTAAGCTTCCACAGCTTCCAGTTTGTATTTGTATTTCTACGTTTATGCCCAACAGTTACTGATACAATGCAGTGATCTGTAAAAAATACTAGGTCTACCTCGTAACCATTTATATTTTCAATCAGTTCTGTGGAGCAGTAAATTTTATCTAGCATTGCGAGAGATGAATTTTGAAAATGTGTAAATGAAAACTGTTTTCCGCCTAGTTGAAATGAAGCAGCATCGAAAAGATTGCTCTCATCAACCAAATCCAGCAGCAGGAGCCTTGCGTTCTTGTCAGTTCGCGCTTTAGTTGGAGCTCTGACAGCTTCACCGCAAACGCAGTTGAAATCTCCTAGAACAAACATCCTGTCACAAATTAAATAAGGTAGGAGATGAAAAAATTAAAAAAAAACTTTACTTTGTTAGTAACCTCATTAAGCGCATAAACATATATGACTCTCCACCTTTTGTAAAAAACTCGAAAATCGCACATAATGAAGCGGCCACAAGGGTCTGTTGCGACCATTAATTCAGACAGGTGAAAATACTTTCTCATATACAATAAACAGCCACCAGAAAGACCAACAGCATGGCTCACACATACTTCGTAGTCTTGTAAAGCACGTACTACCTGCTCCTTTGTAAAGTTTTGTTTTTAGTAGAGCAAGAGAATCGAATTCATTATCTTCATTTAGGCGTTTTAAAGTATACTGTTTTTTTATAGAATTAAAAACCCTTATGTTTAAAGTCGCAAAACCAGGGCCATCGACTAAGGAAGAATAAGGAGAAGTGGGAGGAGGAGAAAGAAGGGAAGGGGAGGGTTTTGCTTATGCACGAATATCTAGCTTGAAAGGGTGGATTTTCGCTTACTCGCGACGATGCCAGGCGGCACCTCTTTTTTTCGCTTGCTGTCATTAGCGTCTTTAGAAGAGACGACTGTTGTGACCATTTTGGTAGGGGGTCCTTCTTGCGGTCCGATGACATCTGGTCTTCTGTTGCATTTGCTGTCTGCCTAGGTACTTTCAACGTTTCCTGGGGGTCTTCCTGCGTGGTCTCCTGGTAAACTGTTTAAACCGCTTGCGTAGTCGTGCTGGCCTGACTCTCAGGAAATCCTTCGTCAGTTGTGGCCTTGCTATCGTCAGAGCTCGGAGGCACGGAGCCTCTAGGCCTCTCTTGTAAGGAAAGGATCTCGCCGCTAGCGTGTACCACTTCGGTGATGTCAATCAATAGTTCCAAATTGGCGTCTGGTTCCGTGAGAGGACCTTGTAGCACGGTTGCATAGCTAGAGTAGCACTCATCACTTTCATGACCAGATCTGTTGCAATGTGCAACTTTGGCGTACGACACTGTCTACGAATGTGGCCGACCTTGTTGCATCGTAGACGCGACGGTGGCCGTCCGGACATGACTACAAGAAACTGGGAACCGGCGACTTTGAGCAAATGAGGCACGTTTCCGTTATCGTTGTGTCATGCACAGTCAGAAAGACCTCTTTGTTTATTGTTTCCATGTTCTCATCCCTGGAACTCGGCACTTTTCTTGCGCCACGCTCCACACAGTCCCAGAGGGCGCCAATGCTTCAGCGATCTTCTTACCTTCTAAACACAGCGGCAGCCAGAGAAGCTTTATATTTACATCTTTATAATTCGGATCTATTATGAGACATTCTTTCCTTCACGTTGAGTTCTTTCACCGCTTTCAGCCTTTCCGCGGCTGCGGGGCTTGCCAGCGCTGCCATCCAAAAGTGCCTCATCTGAAACTGCTCCAGGGACAGCACTTCACTCAAATCTATACACCCTTCAGTCCATTGCGAAGTTTATCGCACGGTAGGGCCGGCCTGTCAGGCCAGCGTGGAGAAAGGCGGAGTCGAGGAATAAAGCTCCCGGTGGGAAAGGAAGAAGGAGAATCCTGGGGGGCTATGTTGCGCTTTTTGGACTCCCAGGAGACTAGGAAGAAGGAAGTGACGTCAACGACACAGCAAACGCAGATTGGATGTTGACAGAAGAAAACAAAATCAACATCCAATCTGCATTTGCTGCGTTGTTGACGTCACTTCCTTCTCCCTAGTCTCCTGGGAGTCCAAAACGTGCAACATATACCCCCCTGTACTCACATTGGCTTGTCGCCTGCGCGCGGGTATCTTTTGGGTCAACGGGTACTGTCATTGAGTTGTCCGGATGCATCTATTGAATGTCGTTATTCATAAAGTAGAAGGGTTTCCTCGTTATGAGGCCGATTGTTGATTTTCACTGGAGAACATGAAAATACGTCTGTTCGGAAACGGCGTCTTCTTTCTCCTTCGCCACGGACGCAAGTGTCTCTATCGTGCATAGACGCCGTGTGCAATCGTAGGAAGTGCGTGGACTTGTCTCTCTGATACGCTACGTGAAGTTCACGTTATAGTTGCTGATACTTCTACATGGCACTTGATTGATACTCGTGCTTAAGATGTACTCTTGGGAAAGTGTGGGGACATTCTCGCTCACCGATTATTGACGAAACGATCGTTTGTACCTGTAGTTGTGCAGAAACACTGTCCATCTTCCGAGTTAGCGTTATCCTCCTGTAGCGTTTTGTAATCTCTTTTCAGCCAAATGAAAACAAACACAAAAAGTAATGCATGAATAGCTTTATTGCTTGCATTCGTACGCATGGAAAACGCTCTACATAAAAACAGACATGAGTACCCGCTTTCAATATAAAATATTATAAAAATGCACTAACACAATGACATGTTATCGTACGGAGAAACTTTTCAAGTGATTAAAAAAAAACATATCAATAAGCACTTTCAAAATAATACCATGTCAGAATTACATTTTCATCGAGTAGATAGGGTAGGGGGCAACATTTACAAGATTTGAAACAACAATATTCACTCCCAAAATAAATACACTGCCGCAATGACACTTTTACTGAACATACCAGGTTGTCTCGGAGGACGACATTCCCTCGAATCTGAACAGTCTGTTGTCTTTGATAAAACGCTTGTTGTCGGAAGGGCTCAATCCAAAGTTCTTTTTGACGACACTTTTGTTTTCATTTTGCTTACGAGCAATGAATCTTTGGGTGATAGTGCGCAGAGTTTAGGTCTTGATAGTCTCAAGGTAGAAATCCTAAGATAGCTTACGTGACTTGCATCTTTTTACTCCTTTAGCCTTCGCACTGTATTCTTGAGACTCGAGATCGAGCGCAGCCCCTCCTCCTATAAAAACGTAGCCTAAATTTAACGTCGCGTTTGTGGGCAACGTGGGGATCCAAAGCATTGGATTAGGTGCCCCGCATGCTAAATCGTCCATAGCCCTTTCCAGCGCGAGGGGGCCAAGTGTCACGCGAGCGGCGCTCCGCCGCTGATAAAATGCCATCGTTCTTGAGATCGCGGAACGGGGGATATACGGTCAAAAAAAGTCTGTTTATTCTCGAACCAGTGCGTTTTGTAATTCTCCGAGACGGGCAGTAGCAAGAGATTTCCCACACGTTTCACGTTATAAGTTTGGAACCATTCCGATAATAATGCGAACGCATTATATGCCCCTTCAGGCGACAATCCGGCGTCGTCGGCGGTGTGAGCAATCTCAGAGTAGAATTTTTACTGACGTTAATGTTCGGGTGCATGCGAGTTTGTAAGCAGGCGGCTTATGTGAGAGTCCTTAACAAACTCCAGCAAAAACCCACATACGAACTAAAAAAAAGAACAAAAAACAAACGTAAATTTTCAAAGTTTATATCAGCGGAGGACTTCAGACACTTTTGACATAGAACCGAACCTGGGGTTCAGTTCCACGTCGAGTTTAGAAATGTAAATTTCAAAGTTCGAGAGCCAGTTTTTTTTTGTTTTTTTTTTGTTTTCAGCATGCGATAAAGCGTACGTTCGTGACATGGTAAAAGCAAGACGTAAAACATATGAAACCACTCGATTTTATTACTCGCGCCCACGCCGTCAATCACAACAGCGCTTGTGTATGTCTGCCCAAACAGAACAGTTCGGACAAATGGGCAATGTCCCCCGGAGTGTCGCGTGATCGTAGCAAGTCGGACGTGAAACTAGTTCTCTTACGTTATCGCCAAGGCTCAAGAATAAAAAATAGCCTTCAGACGTTGGCGTCTGGAACTGTACCCACGTGAATATCACTCATGGAATCGCCGCGGTAGGTCGACGTTGTCCCAATCACAGTATCTCCACTCGTCGCCAAAATCACGCTACTTTAATTATTTTTTCCGGAGAACAATTGGCGCAAATGGGCGCACTGCGACAGCTTTGTCCCAACCGCGATATCTCTACTCTTCGTAGAAAACGCACCGCTCGACTTTCCCGGGCACCATCGTGCACGAGTGGCACAATTTTTCACACCCTCCTTCAACTACGTCCGACAGGCGTAGCGTAGTTTCGCTTTGGCCAGCTCGAACACTCACGGCGACGACGGGCGTTTGACGAAGCAATGTTGTGCTGCACACGCTCTCCAGTGCACGAAAAACACGAAACAATTACATGTTTCGGCTAATTTGTGGGCATCTAAATTCGTAGAATGTCACATGTGTACACAAGTTTCCACTGGGATGTCGATACACGTTAAGTAGAAATAGGGGGTGTACAAATGTACTGCCCTTGTCCCCACATGTAACTCCCCTAAACAACATTTTGACGTTCAGTCCACAGACGTCGAACCGCAGATGCCAACTTCGGTTCGACGAGTCGACCGATACAAATGATAAAAATAGCTAATGCACGTAATAAAGGCTACAGTAAGACAGTCAAGGTTTTTTTGGCCCTGCTGAAAAACCTCAGTGTTTTTTTTATTGTTTTCTAGACTTTGATACAGCTATCAAGCCGCTTGTAAAACTTGGTATCACTAGCTCGATGTCAGTGGACTGAACGTCCAAATGTAGTGTTGGGGAGTTACATATGGGACAAGGGGTGTAGCCCTATACATCCCCTATTTCTAAGAGTGTAAGGCAAAGTAACTTTCTTCATGGAGGCCAAATAAAACGAGATGCGGTGCTTTTTCTTGGCACCGTGTGGTACAGAAGCACACATCGATCTATCTTACGTCCGGTTTTCGACATGCTTTTTTTTGGTTTACCGCCGTGAAAAATTTAACAGACGCATGTGCTCATTCTCGCTCATTAAAAATTTCGCAAGAAGCTGGTCAACTGAAAGTTATCTCGGCCACAGGAAGTTCCGCTATTATTTGCTTATGTTTACCTTGGAATACCATCTATAGTTTGTTGCGGTTTTAGGAGTGAGGCAGATTTAGAAATATAAACTTTTCATTGTAAGCTCGACCACTGATTCTAGCGAAGTATTCTTAATCCTAAATTTAGATTGGTTGGAAATGTATTACCATATAAACCATTCGCTGACGCTAACTCTGTCAAATGGCCACCACCATTGATTTCTATGACAATTGCTGGATCGCGCTCGGCGTCTCCGCGAGTGCGATCACCGGTCGGTCATCTTATCTTGCACGTCGAAAAATCGCCTTTATAAAGCGTTGCAGAGGCTGGCGGCAGCGAACGGAAGACACGATTTCTGCTCGTTCGTCGTTGTTCGCCAAAAGAGTTTTTCGTCTTAACTTTGTGTAAACGGTGAGATTTGCGCCGTTGAGAACACGTGGGAACTTTTACGAAACCGCAGCGCCGCAGGAAAACAGAGTTTCGCCGGTCTTGCGGCGGGATCAAAGGTTCCTTGGCACACCGAAGTGCTGAGTCTTTGTGCCTTCGGGCTGTACGACACGAGAGCGCACGACACGAGAGCGCCGACGGGATAGCGCGCGACAGGAGAGCGCCGCGACACGAGAGCGCACGACGGCAGAGCGCCGCGACACGAGAGCGCGTGCCATTAGAGCCCGCGTCACGAGAGCGCATGGTAAACGCCTTTGGAATGATAAATGTTTGAGTCTTCAAACACGTTTTCTAGGATCGAACGTTTTAGGTCATTTTATTGGTTGAGTACGCAGACCTGTGGGAAGTCTAAAAAATACCATTTTCGCAAACTCGAAATGAAGAAGCAAGATAGAGAGTTTCGAAAGTATGGTTGTTTATCAATTGGCCTTTTATAATAATAAAAAAAAAATAAAGACTGAATGACTTCACGACACCGCGGAGGTAGTCTAGCAGGCACCTTTGGTCGAACTCTTCAACTAGCTTGCTCAGATTCTTCGCTACGAGGCTCTCCACGAAGTACACCCGTGAGCGATATGAAGGTGAACAGCCCTCTTCTTGTTGTTGACGCTCCTGCAAGTTTTGGAACAAGCTCTGTTCCAGAAGAGGGCTAGAACGCAAAGTTTAAACCCCAAGCCACGTGCCATTTGAGACGTTGAGGGTTAATATAGCTTTAGGGAGCCGTAAAACAGGCAAGAAACCAGGTAAGATGTTCTCCTTCATATTGCCGGCGGGTGTACATCCGCCAGCTTCTGCTCTGTCAAGCTCTGGTCCCCTTGAAATGCGGTTACTATATGTCATGTATCCGCTGGTGGCCAAGAGATGGCGTCACCGGGCACACGCGCTTATCCCGCGCTTTTCAAGAGCACGGACCTGGGGCACGGGACGGATGCTCGGGCATTGCAATTCCATCGCCATTAAAAGCACATCTGGACGCTCCTCGGTGTCGTGGCTTGAGCTTCGCCCGGGATACATTACATTTTGGCGACGAGTCGGTCAACATACAAGAACTACAGCGGGAACAATGACCACCCAAGGCAAGCTGGAAGAATTCAACCTGACAGCTTGGACATCCTGGGCCGATCGTTTTGGTTTCTACTGCGAGGCAAACGACATAGCTGAGCCTTCAAAGAAGAGGGCTCTACTGCTTACGCTTTGCGGAGCACAGACATACGAAGTAGTGCGAGCACTCGTTGCACCGAGGACACCAGGAAGCGTCCCTTTCGACGAACTCATGGCGATGCTGCAGAAGCACTTCGACCCCCGGCCGTCAGAGCTCTTCAGCAGAACGAAGTTCCAGCGGAGAGACCAGCAGCCCGGGGAGTCCATTGCAACCTACGCGGCAGCTCTAAAGAAGTTAGCCGCTGACTGCAATTTCGGGATACTGGCGACACAGATGGCTGCGCCATCGCTCAGCTCCATCGGCGTTGCTTCGGCCGCTACTGGAACGACCGCCGACCCCGCCAGCGCGGACGCCCCTGGAACTGCGGTCACCGTGAGTCCACCAGTACCCAACCCTACCATGCTGCCTCTGGACGTAATGCTCAGGGATCGGTTCGTGTGTGGCATAATGGATGAGCACCTACAGCAACGTCTCTTTGCGGAAACCAACCTAACGTTTCAAAAAGCATACGACATGGCTGTGAGGACAGAAGGTGCGGCACAACATCAAAGGGACATGAAAGCCCAAAAATCGGAAATTTACGCAGTTAAAAAAGCACAATTACCTCCTGCGCACCTGGAACAGAAGGAGAAAAGACAGTCAGAACCACTGACATGTTACCGATGCCTAGAACAGCATTCGGCCTTCTCGTGCCGGTCCCGAAATGCACGATGTAACTTCTGCCACAAGAAGGGGCATGTCGAAAAGGCTTGTTTCAAGAAGTCAAGGGTGCATCACCAATCGCAGACGACACACCACGTGGAACAACACGAGGAAACTCTGCAATCTGATGATGATCTTTCGGACACGTCATGGAACCTGCACGACCTGAATGCAGTACGAGCATCCAGCACGCTGCCAAAGTTCATGGTCACCCTGAAGATCAACAACCGCGAGCTGGAATTGGAGGTCGACTCGGGAGCTGCTTGCTCAATCATTAGCGAAGCCACGTATCGTCGGCTGTGGCCCAAGAACCCTCCAACGTTGAACCAGGACGGGCTGACCCTTCATACTTGGTCAGGCGAGGGTTTACAAGTCCTTGGAACGGCGAACGTGCATGTCAGACATAAATCTAAAGACTACATCTTGCCATTGGTCGTCACCCGCGGAACAGGCTGCAGTCTTCTGGGAAGAAACTGGTTTCAAGACCTCAAGATTCGGGTCAGTGGAATTCACCATCTAGGAACCAAGGACAGCGTTGCGAATATTTTGAAGGCTCATGAGGATGTTTTTGACGCCAACATCAGGGGACATAGTGGTCCACCAGTAAACCTGGAACTAAAAGAGGGCGCTACTCCTCATTTCCTGAAATCACGACCCGTGCCGTTTGCACTACGTCCGGCGGTAGAGGCCGAGTTGAAAAGTCTCGAGAGCCAAGGTATTTTAGAACCAACACAGCATTCCGAGTGGGCTACACCTGTGGTGGTGGTCCGGAAGAAAGACGGGACCATTCGACTATGCGGTGACTATCGAAGTACAGTAAACAAGGAGGCGAAAACAACCATGTATCCTATGCCAACAATTCCAGAAATCCTAACCAATTTGCAAGGAGGATTGGTATTTTCTACTCTAGACCTCACGCAAGCGTATCAGCAGCTACGGTTGACAAGAGATACAGCTGATGTGTTAACCATTAACACTATAAAAGGCCTATACAGAGTCAAGAGGATGCCGTTTGGGATCGCCGCGGCACCAGCGATTTTCCAGCGATTCATGGAAACAGTACTTGCTGGAATTCCGGGGATCGGGGTATACCTAGATGACGTGATCATCAGCGGTGCGACCGCAGCCGAACACCTTACTCGACTGGACACAGTACTGACGCGACTCGCTCAGGCTGGACTTCGACTCAAGAGATGTAAGTGTCGTTTTGCAGTTGAACGAGTAGAATACCTCGGCCACACCATTGATGCTGCTGGAATACACCCGACAGATGAAAAACTGAAAGCCATCAAGGAAATGCCCGAGCCAACATGCAGAACAACGCTAAAATCGTTTCTGGGACTTTTAGCCTTTTACGACCGGTTTTTGGCAAACCGGGCAACAATTGCAAAGGACCTGTATGCACTGCTGGAGAAGGATGTCCCTTGGACATGGCAAGAAAAGCATCGGCAAGCTTTTCGACAGTTAAAGCATGCCATCGCACAGCGAACTGTTCTCGCGCATTACGACGAGAACAAAAGCCTGATTGTGTCATGTGACGCATCACCCTACGGCGTGGGAGCGGTATTAGCTCAGCTCGATGACGATGGCAACGAAGCTCCAATCGTTTTCACCTCGAGAACGCTCGGCAAAGCCGAAAAGAATTACTCACAGTTGGATCGTGAGGGGCTGGCAATTGTTTTCGCCATGGACCGTTTTCATCGCTACGTCGCGGGACGTCACGTGACGATTACAACAGACCATCAACCGCTGTTGGGGATTATGGGCCAAAAATCTCCAGTACCAACTGTGCTTTCGCCACGGATGACACGCTGGTGTGTTAAGTTGACAGCTTACGATTATAATATGATCTACAGGGCAGGAAAACAGAATCAAAACGCCGATGCCTTAAGCAGACTGCCATTGCCGGAAACTGACGACGAGCAACATCCTCCAGGCGATGTCTTGATGTTGGAAGCGCTCACGAAACCTCCCATGACTGCAACAGAACTGGCGGACAACACAGCAAAGGATTCCATACTTGCTAAAGTGTTCCAAGCGGTCAAACATGGCGAAGTGAGAAAGCTAGACGGTGATCGCTTCGTCGCATACAAGCTCAAGGCAGCAGAATTGTCAATTCACCGTGGTTGTCTCATCTGGGGATCGCGCGTGGTAATTCCCGCGTCAATGAGATCCGAGGCCATATCACTTCTACATGCGGGGCACCGGGGCATCGTTGCCATGAAAGCATACGCTCGGAGCTACTTGTGGTGGCCCGGGATCGACAAAGAGATTGAACTCTGTGTAGCTCAATGTGACACGTGCCAAGTGAACCAGAGAGCAGTACCAAAGGCAGAAAACCTGACCTGGGAAAGACCTACGGCACCATGGGACACCATCCATCTAGATTTTGCCGGGCCGATCGAGGGGCAGGTCTACCTTATAATTGTTGACGCGTATTCCAAATGGCTAGAAGTTCGCGCAGTTCGGAATATGGCGTCATCTACGGTTATTTCAGAACTGCGCAGCGTGTTTGCAACCTTTGGCATACCACGGAAAGTAATGTCCGACAACGGGACCGCCTTTGTATCGGAAGAAATTAAGAGCTTTTACTCCTCCAACGGCATCGCAGCGGTCACCAGTGCCCCTTATCACCCTGCAACTAACGGCCAAGCTGAACGAATGGTCCAGCAGTTAAAGAAGGCGTTGGCGAAGGGCGGAAAGGGCACGTTGGACTGTACGTTGGCACGCTTTTTATACAAGCAACACACTACCGTACACACAGCGACGGGAAAAACTCCCGCGTGGATGCTACTTGGCCGAGAGTTGCCGTCTCCGCTCGAGAGACTCCTCCACGGACCCAACTATGAACCCACGAGTTCGACAGTCCCGGAAACATTTTTTGGTGGGACAAGCAGTGTGGATTCGCAAGTTTCCAAGTGGACGCACATGGATGGCGGGTACCATCACTAGACGCCTGGGCCCTCGGTCGTGGATGATCGACACCGATCAGGGGCAGACACGGCGACATATGGAACATATACGACCTAGAAGTTCCACGCCACCGCGCAGGACGACTACTACACCTTCACCTGTGTGGGACTTGGCCATGGAGCCTTGCGAGGTGTCAATCACCCCTCAAGGGCCGGCTACTGCTCCTACACAACCTACAGGACCTTCATGTTCCACCCAGCCGATCATACGCACCACCACTCGCGTGCGACGGCCGCCAGAAAGGTTCGGGTTCTCAGCCAAGTGAGGGGGAAGTGTCATGTATCCGCTGGTGGCCAAGAGATGGCGTCACCGGGCACACGCGCTTATCCCGCGCTTTTCAAGAGCACGGACCTGGGGCACGGGACGGATGCTCGGGCATTGCAATTCCATCGCCATTAAAAGCACATCTGGACGCTCCTCGGTGTCGTGGCTTGAGCTTCGCCCGGGATACATTACACTATAGCTTGTACGTGTCCAGATGATGCAGATCAAAAGACCTCTGGAATGTATTATGCCAGGACTCGGCGTGATTGGTGGTCCTCGTTCGACACGTACATATTTTACCGTATATTGGTACTTCCAATGTCCACCAACCTTGAACAGCACATAAAGAAGACAACATTCACAACGCACAAAGCCCTACTTTAAGCAAATATCGTCTTGATAAAAGAAAAAAAAAAAACGCCCTGTATGTTGCATATAATTTACAATATATTGGGCAACTAACTTACGTGCAAACAACTGCGCTATCCGAGAAAACATGTGCTTGAAAACTCCAATATCGATCCTTCCCAAGGCGCGCACATGCGCTCTCGTGACGCGCGCTCAAATAACAGGCGCTCTCGCGTCGCGGCGCTCTCCCGTCGTGCGCTCTGGTGTCACGGCGCTCTGCTGTCGTGCGCTCTGGTGTCGTGGCGCTCTCCTGTCGTGCGCTCTGGTGTCGTGGCGCTCTCCTGTCGTGCGCTCTGGTGTCACGGCGCTCTGCTGTCGTGCGCTCTCGTGGCGCCCTTCCGTGCCTTCAAGGGTACCGATCAAGAAACGACGCCGCGGCAAAGTTGTGAAGATGTGTCGCGCGTAGATATCTTTGCATCATATATTGACCACAAATTCAGCTCTGGATCATTCAGCTGTTCCGGTGAGCTGCTATCAATAAAGGAGAGCAAATATCTGTGGTTGGTATTATGCACTTTTAACCATAGCTATTTTACAAATCTGAAATGAATCACATGGCAGCACAAAAAAAAAAAAAAAGAAAAAAACGCTGTGAAGAAAAGTAAGTTTTCGAACACAAAAGTATAAAACGGCGAGATGGAAAAGCGCATTGAAACGCGACCCGTATGGTCGTGTGCATTCTGTGGCCATCGCCCCCGCTGTACCCCCACCCTCCTCTTCCGTCGCCACTGGATCAACCTCAGTTCTTGACCGTGAGTGCTGCACGTAAAAATATAGTCGTCATATTAAAGTAAAACTCTGCTCCCGAGGCACATACGTCTTCGTGCATATTGCACTCCCGACACACATGCACACGGCGTCGATTTTTGATCGATATCCAAACTTGAAAAGGCACTCAGACGCCGCACTTCAGCGTGCCAAGGAAGCTTAGATCACGCCGCGAGTCCGGCGAACTTGCTTTCGACGGGTTGTGGTGTTTTCCTGCTGGGCTGCACTTTCGTAAAATATTTCACATGTGCTCAAAGGCAAGTCTCTACTTTTACACAAGGTTTTTTTTAAGAACTTTATTCAGCGGATGACGACCAACGGGTAGAAACCGTGTTTCACCTCGCCGCCGGGAACCGGACGTTTTGATACCAGACTTTTCAGTACCGGACGATTCGGTGCCGACGTTTCGGTACGCGGTCGTTCCGGTACGCGGTCGTTTTGGTGCCCGGTCGTTTAGGTGCACGGTCGTTTTGGTTCGTGGTCATTTCAGTACCTGTCATTTCAGTTGGGAGCACCGCTGACCTTGACCCGCCCTGCTGACCTATATATCTCCTTGCGTACCCGGCGTCCGGTTCCGGGCTTCATCTTCAGACGCAAAAGCACACAAAAGCAGTTCTGCTTTCGTGCTTTTGTACGGGTTTTCACTTGTATGTTCTGTCGAGACTTTCATAGTAAAGAGTCAACCTTCCTTTGTCGTTTTTGGTTTATTTTCACTTCGTACTTGCGACGTTTTGTCTAGCCTCTGGTTTTATACGAGGATTTATTTTCCTGTCCGTCATTGCCTGTCTTCACGCATCGGGGCTAGATCTTCGGTGATGGCTTCCTGTTTACCGAGCAAACGAGGGGGACTCAAGCTTTTATTTTATGGGTTCGAATACGACAAGCAACGAGAGAACGGCGACAAGGTATACGTGCGGCCTTATATTTCGTAAAAAATATAGGCTCTAGAACTTGCATTTAAATGCTACCCACTTAAAGACCGACCAAGGAAACCATTTTCCGCAAGGTAGGAAAATGCCCCTCGCGCCCTCCTCTTTTCACCCTCTCCCAAAAATCACGTGACGGCAGGGGCTCGTTTTGTGTCGGCTTTTTCTGCAGGGATAATCCTCAAAATCCGCGAAATGAGCGGCTAGCTGCAAGCGCAACAACGACCTTGAGACGTCCATGTGTCTTCCCTCGACGCGGGCACGCTCAATCCGCGAGATTGAGGAAGCCAGCGCGACTGAACGCTTTTTCCCATGAGCTGCAGGTCCGAGGCCGCTCGGTCGGTCGGTGAAGATCGAGGGGCCTTGGTATTCTGAGTTCGTTCCAGCAGCCGCTCTCTGGCATCGCGCGGCTGCTGGAACCATTCCCGTCTCTGCACAAGGATTGGCTTGCGCAATAAAGGGTTCAGGTCGTCGATAGTACATTTATTTCCGAGACATATAAATCAAGTGGCTTTCCCTGATCTCGTCATTACTGTTCGAAACATAAATCTCCCTCATAGGTTGTTCATCTCATTTTGAATCATTTTGCGAATTTATTCGTCCTCACCTCTGCTTGATGTTTGTTTTATAACTTGATAAAGACCTTTAAATATTGTCGCGGGCTTGCGCGATCAACGCTTTCACTCAAAATTGGAAAGATTGGCGTCAGGAGGGGTTGAAGAAGCAAACCGTAATTTTTGCTTTTAATGAAGATGGCACAATCGTAAGATCGGTCTATGCTTCACTTGCCTCCACAGCGCCCCATCGTTTGCACTATCGCAACTTCTCAGTGACATAGATGTATACCACATTTTACTGACGGTTACTATAGATGTGGCCCCACAGGCGTTCCCGTTATCTGCGAGTCGACTTTTTAATGACCGGCGACTCTCCTGAGTGAGAAGTAATATTATCACCTTCCTACAACATCCAAACCTTTCTCCCCCCCCCCCCCCTCCCCTCCCTTTCCCGAGTTGGGGAAATATCAGGCCACTCCAGGAAGCAGCCTGCAGACTGCGCTTTTCGGCTACTCATTCTCAACATATTCGAACGTGGAAGTAAACACATTGCATGAACGACGCCCAGTTTATTTGCAACCTAAATAATGTGGCTCTACTCTTGGGGCCCAATCAATTTCATCATCAATCATTTTTTGTTTATGCCAGTTTTTGTTAGTTTATGCCAGTTTTTAGATAAAGTGAGCACGCTCTTGGAAAATAATTTGTTTTATTATCAAGGAATACGCCAAATAGCGACGTTTCAAGATCTTTTAGCACCTAATGCTGTTTACACAATAGAGGACGTGACACCATGTAGAGTTTCCCCTAAAAAGTCAGTTCTAATTTGAGCCCTCATCATAATCATCGTAATACGAATTGTCTGTAGTGGTCGTTGTTGTTGGTGTGGTCGTTTCGGGTGTAGGCAAGGTCTGTAGCGGAGGCAGATCAGTGCTGTAATTCCCACATTAGTCTCTGAAACATGTCTGAAAATAAAACAAGGCTTCGAATTAGTAAATCAGCACGAGCTTTGCTTTTGAAAGCAGCGCAATGCACGCTCATTAAAATTAAAAGGATGCAAAAATGAATTTGTGTAAATAATAGATCATCGCTATGATTAAAATCCGTCCAAAATGTCGCGGAAAGCTGCTTGGCAAAACGAACAACTTTTTGTTTTTATTTTAGCATTTTGTTGTTTTAACATTTTATCATTATAGCATCATATCGCTATTCAGCGTGGAGTATTTTTGCGTTAGGCAGATCTCTTAGTCTAACGTTTGCAGGTTAGGCTAAAAAAACATGCGCCCTTTCTCAAATACTCGCCGTCGGAGAACATCGCCGTACATTTGACGGACAGTGGACAAGCATCGGGATCGTGAGGCGGTTTCATAAGAAAACACAAGATTCGAAGGTCAGGTCATGAAAGCGCCTTCAGTGACCTTGTCATCGAGGAAACTACAGTACCTGGATTATTTTTACTAAACTGATTTTTTCTGTCCATAATTATCGTTTTCTTTTTGTCTATTCTTGTATTAGATTTTTCTAATGTTTTATTAAGTACTAAATTGAACAAACAAAACAAACAAAGAATTGACTCCAGCAACATTTGCTACGATATTTCTTTGATATATTATTTTTGTCCTCGTGTGTTTTTTTTTTCTTCTTCTTTCTATTAAAACGTCAGTTCAGAATAGAGCTTCTGTCCAGATTTCTACCCGTCCTTTGCATTTCACGCTTACGACATTTGGGACAAAAATTTAATAAAATTATTTTTAGTATTTGTTAAATAACAACTTGACTCCTTAAGAACCTGTACGCAAGGAAAGAAATAAGAACAGAAGAGGAAGACAGAGAGGTTAACTGGAATATTCCGTTTGGCTACACTGTGCAAGGAGAGACGAATAGAGATATTAAAGAGGGGATTTAGAAAGAAGAAAAAAATGAAAGGTGTAAAATTTAAAGGAGTCTTGACCACTATAGACATGATACTGTTCATGAAAACCAAGGTTTATCGTCTATAAACAAGAGTCAAGCCTCTTTCCTTGAAACAAACAAGAGGTTTTGTGGCTCTTGCTTTTTTATGTGGCTCAACCAAAGCACCAAGCACCTTTGCCGCAGAAAAGGGCAGGCTATCAAGGTATGCCAATGCGCTTCTTACAGCGGAGCTGTTAAGCGCTAGCTCCCCAGGATCGCGTCCCTTGCAAAAAATGTCGACAGAAAACTCTAGTTGCCGCCGTCGCTCACAAATACCGGTAGCTGTCCAGTATGTTGTGTTTGCCGGTTGACCGCGTGCCGCCGTCGCTCATAGAGCGCGGCATTTCTTCGGAGGGAGAAGAGCGGGAACGGAACGGAGCGGCGATGTTCGCAGCAGCGCGAATGGTTTCGCAACCGTTGCGAGACCGCTATCGCCTGAAGTTCGACGGCGTCGAGCGCTTCAGACCCCTTGCGAAAGAAGAGCAGACCGCTCGCCTGGAAAGCCACCGCCGAGAATAGAAGCTACAGCTCCGCAGCCCTTCCTTCCTCACCAGAGTAAAAAGGCTGAATGTTTAGTTTGCTTTTTTCTACATCGTAAGCACCATAATCGCGAATGCTGTGCCGAATTGCTTTAATTAGATCACAACTCGAACACTGGTGTTCTGGCTTGATCTATGTGGTAAAGGAAGTTTCATGTAAATGCTCGACCAAGTGTTAGTCAATGGATGACGGTCTCTCCGCCTTTGCATGTCACGATGAAATTGAAATGATAGATTGCAATCTACGGCATAGAAGGGTGCGTACTGATGTGCAGCAGTATGCGATATATATCTTGTTTTATTGAAGACGTGTTAATTGATAAACAAAGGCGTTTTATTTTGGTAGTCTTGTACTTGGATACATGAAGTCAGGAAATGTGATGATTTTGCACCAGCATCTGCTTGGGCTTTATGAATTACGACTGATTCCGGTGTTTTAGAAGATGTTTTGTGCCGAACCTTAATGGAACAAGTTGACCTAGAAGTTGTCGATCCATCGTCATAAACATTACTCTTTGAAGTGTGATTACACAATATGTTGCATAAGTTGCGCAATCACAAATATTGGCGTTTTCTTTCTGATTACATCTATTTCACCCGTGACGTGTGGCACAGGAAGTCTTTATGGTGGCATATTGAAGTCGTGTATGGCGCAAGATCGTAAGGCAAAAAAGGTATAATTTGGAAGATAGCTCTTGAGTAGCTATATTGTTGTCGTTTGAAGTCAATATTAGCAAAAAGGTGGTCTCTTGTAATGTTTCTTAAGTTACAATTCTTACCGCTTTCAACAAAAGTGGGACATCTACTCTACCAGTGTGACCACAGTCGAAGTACAAGCCGGTAGTCCAATATTAGATCATAGAACATAGAACATAGTTTTATTTGAAAAAAAATACATTTTTGAAAGTACAATAGCGAGCCGGTGAAAGCCTCAAGGGCTTGTGGACCTGGCTCGGCAGGTGGCGATACAAATGAAAGACACATTGTAGTAACGTACGTTCTAAAAAAAAGTTGAAAAAGCTTTCAAAATTTACACGTTCTCGGAATCACAAGGTACACTTGTAGGGCTAGAGAAGAAAAGAAAAAACTTTGATAACCATAAAAAAACAAAAAACAACAACACCAACAAAGCTTAACCTCACAGCTCTAAATTCCGTAACGCCTTCCTGAGCTTTTGCCTCGAAGTTATGGATTGAAAGGATTCCGGTAGGCTGTTAAATATTTGCGGAACGTAGTACACTCTCGTGCGCTCACCATACTTCGTTCTGATCCGCGGCATTTGGAAGCGGAGCGATGGCCTCATAGGTCGCTGCGCAATGTAGGCTGTAATAAAACTAGAATTCCAGAAATGACGGAGCACAACAGTTTCTTTAAAAAGACCCCCGAAGGATGGCAAACAGAGCTCTTGAAATATAAACGCGCTTGAGACATCTGGCCTGTCAAACGAAACACTTTTCAAAATACCTCTTAGCAAGGAGTCGATTCTCGCACGCCAGAAGAGGGAGCACCCCATAAAGATGGTAACACCGTATCGCAAATAGCTGTAAGCCAATGCATGCGTTACCATTTTTCGCACAGAAAAAGGCAGAAACATTTTAATATTATACAGACAGCATGCAACACTTCTTATTTTTTTACATAGATAAGTCATGTGCGTGCACCAGGACAAATCACTGTCGAAATATATTCCTAGGTATTTAACTGTTTTCACATATGGAATAGTTTCGCAATCGCACGATGTGCAATTGGAAGTGTGCAGCGCTACTGGGACGGAAAGTTCGACATGCTTCAGCGGGTGCCTAAAACAGACAAGTTTTGTTTTCGACACATTTACTTCAATTAAATTTGCCCGAAACCAGTCCATTGTAGAGATAATATCATTTTGAAGATTTTGAATGGCTACATGATAATCTAGATGATCCGACACTAACAGCGTGTCATCGGCGTATTGAAAAATTTTACATTTAGAAATAACAGCGGGTAGATCGTTCACGTATAAATTATAGAGTAATGGCGATAGAACTGAGCCTTGCGGGACTCCAGCAGTTAAAAGGGCCTTACTGCTCTTCAGATTTTTAACCACCACCACTTGGGATCGACCTGAAAGATAGCCTTTGAGGAGTGACCGAAACGGACCTCTGAACCCCACTCTGTACAGTTTAGAACAGAGGACGTCATGACTTATGCTGTCAAATGCTTTCGAGACATCCAAAAA
Organism: Ixodes scapularis; assembly: GCF_016920785.2. Lineage (NCBI taxonomy): Eukaryota > Metazoa > Arthropoda > Arachnida > Ixodida > Ixodidae > Ixodes > Ixodes scapularis. The sequence goes on from NW_024609879.1 coordinate 10,693,655, forward strand.
CACTGCACACGTAAACACACTGTTATCAAAACCAGTATTCAAGAAATCTCCAAAATCTTCCAGTAATGCCTGAGTACCCCGCTCTGCAACAAAACCGTACTGACGATCGGAAAGTAAGTCGAACCTTTGACAGAAGCTAGTCATTGCCCTTAAAACGTGTTTTTCCAGCAGCTGCGAAATGCATGATAAGATTGAAATGGGACGATAGTTCTTAAAATCATTCGTCGCCCCTCCTTTGTGGAGCGGTTTTACAATAGCAATTTTCATTCCCGTTGGCCAATTTCCGGTTGCAATTATATCATTCAGCAGAGCTAGAAGTACATTTTTAAGTTTTTCAAAATTTCTACGCAGATCCCGTATATGAATTTCGTCAATGCCAGAAGACTTTCTTTCCTTGGAAGAAAATAAATACTGGCGCAGCTCGTGTTCTGTTATCGAAGGGAGATACGCAGAAGCTAGATTGTAGTCGTGCAGCGTAACAGTTTGTGCTCTATCATTATCTTGAACTGCGCTTGAAGTGCGAGAAAAAAAGGCATTAAAGTCCTCAATGATTTTCTGCGTAACTGGCGCAAAGGACTTATTTATCACGTCATCAATTGAGCGTTTTTTTGTTCCACCCCGAATCTGATTATCTAACTGCCAAGTTTTTGCTACGTCAAAACGGTTTCTTTCAAATTCTCCCCTAAAAAACCTGCGTTTTGAGGAACGGACCAAGGCGCATGCTTTATTTCTGGCTAACTTGTATTCGGTCTTGAGTGTTAGTTCACCTGGACAACGCTTGCAGCGCTTCCAGAGTAAGTCCTTGTACTTTATAGCTGCCAAAATGTCTGACGTAAGCCACTTAAAGTGCGCTTTACGTTGTCTAATCACTACTTCCCTTTTTGACGTAGACGAAAATTTTGAAAATAAATCAACAACCGTGTCATATAACTGTGAAGCCTCGACTGATGCTAATAGGCCGTTCCAGTCAAATTTGTTTACTTTGTCATCGAACCGCGCCTGATCTGTTATCGTTATTTCCTTGAAATCATTGTCGGAGCTCCTATTATTCTTTTTTGATTTTATCTGGCACGCTATATAATAGTGATCAGCCAGTTTTTCAGTTATCACCGCCGCCTTAACCAAGCACTCGAACATGCGTATATTGATGTGATCAATGCACGAGGACACGAATTTGTCGCCTAAAATTTCTTCCCGAGTCGGTAGATGTATTGCACTTTCGATGCCGTACGCTGACATTAGGTTGAGATAATCGCATACAACATGGCGTGAGGAATCCAATGTGTTTAGATTGAAATCGCCCGCTAAACACAATTGACTTGTCGAACTGAACTCCGATAATACTTTATCCAGTTCATCAAGAAACAGGTTCGCGTTGCTTGAAGGGGGGCGGTAGATAGCTATCAGGGTGACACAGAAATGCTGGCCAGTAATCTGCAGGCCTATGCATTCCGAATAAGTCATCGTTATTGGAATCTGGACTGTGCTCCAAATGTTTTTGATGAAAACACAAATCCTCCCCCCCTACCCGACGCTCTTGTAAAGGCAAAGCGTTCGTAACGAGGAATAGAAAACTGAGTGAGCATATCGTTAGTAATGTTAACTTCAGTCAAAATAAAAACATCTATGATCGCACCCAAATCTCAGACAGTAATCATGAACTGATCCCAGTACTTCCTAATACTTCTTATGTTAACATGAAACACACTAAACGAAAGTTCCGATGATCCTTTGAATTTATTTTTCAGTAACGAAAGACTTGAGAACTCAAGACACTCCATAGTAGCAACAATACAATTTTGTCCAAGTCAGCAACACGATCAACGCGCAACAGTGACGAACTCTCGTCCTTTTTCACAAAAACCTTTCCCCATTTCACCCACGCGAATTTATATTGATTTTCTTTTGCTTTTTTCTTGGCCAACCAGAACAGCTGTCGGTTCAGCTTCGTAAGGTTCTCGTTGATGGACAGCTGCGGCACAACAGCAGCCGCAACAAGAGTACGCAGTTTGCCACGCGCGCCGAGCCACCGATCTTTCGTTTCTGTTGACTTGAATTTAATCAGCACTATTGGGGTAAACCCAGGCTTAGCAGGGAGACGATGTACTGCTAGGATATCTGAAGTTCCGAAGTCGGATATCCCAAGCTGTACCGCGAGGTCGTTTACAGCTTTTCTGAGATCTTCGTCGCTTGCTGGTGGTAGCCCGTGAATTTCCAGGTTTGCACGACGGCTATACTGCTCTCCGTTGTTAATTTCTTCTCGCAGGGATTGGATCGTCTCCGCTTGGCCACTAACAGTTTCTTGCAGCTCCGCGTGTTGCCTTTCTAGCGTACAGATCTTGTTCCCGTTTTCCGCTGCGCTTTCTAGAACAGAGTTGTAGTTAGCCGATAGTCCGTCTACCTTGCTGTCCAACTCTTGTATATGGGCTTCGAGCCTCTCGACCGTAGGCTTCAGAGTCAGCAACTCGTCCACCTTAGCAGGTAGTGACAGTAGCGTGTCAACACTTCGCTTCATTGCCAGCAAGGAATCTAACTTCAGTCCAAAGGACTGCAACTGGGCTGAGACTGCTGATTGGCTCTCGTCCGACAAGTTCTGCGAAGAACACGCTCCGCTGTGGGGCCCGCTTCTACTCTCCTGCGTGCGACAGGTTTTGCAACGCCACTTATCGCGTTTTGCTGATCCCATACTTCCAAAAGACGCTTCATTAACTCCAGCACACGCCTGGCCCAGGTGGTACACATTTTTGCACACTGAACACAACAAAAACTTTTCATCATTAACGATCTTTTCCAGACAAGCCAAGCACACTTTCTCATTATTCATTGTGCACAATAGTTGCAGGCAAACACTTCAGTCGGTGGCAGAAAGGGAGGCAAATTTTCGAAGAAAGTCTTTGAAAGTACTCTCACCTGGCGAAGAAAATACAATCGAGTAGGTAAGATTGATTCAAAGCGCTTCGCCACCGACTGCGTTGACGACTTCGCTGAAGCTGACTTTTATGGTCTTGTGGGCGGCGACGAGCATGCGCTGTTGACGATGGCACTGCGATGAAGAGGGGGGCGTGAAGGGACCATGCGAAGTCGATTTGCTGACGTTGCTCAGCCTCGTCACGGTGCCAGCATGTTCCGTCTGGGAGAAACCGCAGCGTCCCCGCGTAGAAAACTGGTGAAGAAAATACAATCGAGTAGGTAAGATTGCCAGGAAGAGAGTGTGCTTTTATACTTTTTATTGTCTTGAGACCTGTTTGACGGGTGCATGAATATGGGAAGACTATACCGGAGCCAACCTATGTCTAAATCCCGATATAGCATCCCGCGTGACACGATGGAATGTTCCCTTCACGTCCAGGAAAGCAGCGATTATAATTTTTACTGGCGTTCGTTCCTGTTCTACGAAAAAAGGAGTGTCCATGAAGTAATTTATTGAGCTGAGGCCTCTGCGCAAACCATTAAATATTTTCGGGTACACATTTCGTTGGAAGCTATACTGGTTTTAGTAAGGAAAAATTCCTGCCCATTTCCACGCGTTGGGTAGCTCTCCATCTGTCCAAGACTGAAAGAAAGTATTAACCAATTCGTAAGATCTGCACCCATGTGAATGTAGAAGGCATATATTATGCTATCCGGACGGGAGCAGCGTTTGGAATTATGAATATGAGAGCTGTTTCTTGTTCCCCTATTGTGAATAACTCGACCAAGCCCATTTTATAAGGTGTAGGTCCATTACTCCTATATATTCTGCGGGACCTCTGTATTTTTTTTTACCATCCTGCTTGGTCCGACTATGATCTGCAGTGTGTAATAATAAAGAAATATTTGTTTGCTGGGTCGTGTTTGATCTGAAAGTGATGGAGAATTTATAAGCAATAGATTTTGCAGAGCGTTGTTGATTGATAACGAAAGTGCCCTGAATGGGTGTTATTGTTGGGGAGTTGTTTTAAGTACCCTGGAGATCTTCCAAAATGTTCTAAGTTGTTTTCGGAGATTGATTTATGCGCAAAATTCCGATTCTCGACGTTGGCCAAGCTTATATGAATGATTACTTCTTTTTCTTTTTTTTTTGCACCCTTCTCGCCACACGGACATCTTCTGTTAGTTTAGACTTCAGATCGTCTTGCACGTCTCTCGATCTGTCGTCCTATTGTGCAGAGACGTTTTATACTCGTATCAATTGCTGTTTGATTATTTTGGAAATTCCCAACTGTGCGTGAATAATTCTGCAGAGCAGATCATGACATGTTCCAAATCGGGAGAATTAGTTTTGTTTAATATTCTATATCGTCTCTTCAAATTCCCGTCAACGCATCGGTTGAAATATGTTGTTTTGTTTTTTCTTTCGTTTTTTTATTGCAAAGTTTATGAAATATTCCATAAGTGTGAATATGGTCAGTCCCACGCGTTTATACACCTGTAACCACGTAGCATGCGATGCCAAACTAGATTACACAAACGTTAAGTCAAGGCAACTGCTGCTACTTGTTCTATACATATATGTGTTATTTCCAATGCTTAAGAGGAATAGTTTATTAATATTCTTTGTATGATCGCAGCAAACCACTTTCCACGAGGATTGGTTCGAGCATTGCCCCATAGGTGGCGAAGGAAGGGATCGCGCTGAAGAGGCAGCTTCTAGTCTCAGCATAAGGGTGAACCAGGGTGTCTTCATGTGCGCTTTGCTGACGGTGGAGACATCTGGCCATTTTGTCCCACACTTTTATTTTTCTTTTTTGTTCAGAAGCGCGCGAAAGAACGTGTTCATGCACGCATTTGTGGCGCTGACTGTGCTTAGGCAACATTTTGTTTTCGTTGAGTTCTTTGTATTTTACCCGTGCGCGCGTACTGTCGGCATTGGGTACTATAAAGGGTTGCATCACCCTGAACAGAAGGACATTAGGGCACCCTAGGGTGAACAGAATATAAGCGTTCCACACATGCGTGACTTCGCCATAACTGTAGTTGAGAGGAGGCAAGTGCCAGTGCACGAGGCACCTCGTGTTATCCCGTGCACTGCTCGCGCAGACCGAAGGAGAGGTAGTCGCGCGGGCACAAAGACTGTCTCCACGATGCACGTCGGCGGCGGCTGCGGTACGTCAATGTCCTGCTGCTTAAGGTGATAACATCTTCTGCAGTGCCCGATGCCGACAGCAGGCGCTCGCAGGAAGAATACAACAGAATACAAAGGAATCGTTGAATTCAAAATGCCACCGTTGCACGATCAACGCCGAGAGCGCGTGCCGGGACTTCTTCTTTCACGCGCTCCCGAATAAAAAAAAAGAAAGAAAATAAACCGTTCGAAAAAAAAAAAAAAGTCAAGTGTTACCACCCTAAGCCAACGTTACTAAAGCAAACAGCTGGGAAACTCACGATCAAAACCTGGACCGCTGGCGTTCCGCAGATACCAAACTGGATACAATAACAGCGCCAGAATTTAGAGACGAGTCAAAACATGAAAGTTGACTTATATAGCAACAGCGAAATGGCTCTCTGAAACGGCTTCACCGGTTCTTGCGCGTCCTGAAGTGAGTCAATACCTGCAAGCGCAGTTCCCAGAGTGCCCGCTGCGGGAGAAATGGAGCCGTTGCAATCGCCTTTAGATTGGTTCTCCAGTAAGGATCGGAGCCACTTTTACAAAGCAGGCTCTATGGCAGTTTCCCAACTGAGTTGTTCTATTAAAGTTGCTCTAAGGAAAACGCACATGAAGGCACCCTAGTTCCAACGTTACTACTGTCGGTTACAGGTGAAGAACGAAGTGGAAGCTCCTCCCACCCCTTTCCACTTCAGCGGAGCGAACGGTGGAAAGGAGGTGGCCTTCTCTCCAGCGTTCGCACTACCAAAGTGAAAAGAGGTGGGAGGAGCTTCCACTTTGTTCTTGACCTGTCACCGACTATAGTGGATTACCTCACTTGTGGAACTCCCGAGTTAATGGGGTATACCCCTCATTCACTTCAGTCCGCCTCCCTTCATTTGAAGCGCCTTCTACATTGCCGTTTCATAACTGTGTGTTCCGAAGATTAAAGTAGAACGCCATCTAGACGCCGTGATTCATAACGTGCGCATTCCATAGAACACACTGCAGTTACCATAGCAGCCGTCCGGCGCGTCGAACGGTGGCTGGCGAGTCGTGATGGGTGAGGCGGTACTGCTCGTGCAAGCGGCGTCTATGAGCAGTTCCGTAACTGAGCTAATAACGTTGCCTAGTTCTCACGAGCGCGCACATCACTTTTCTACCTGCGACAAACGGCAAGACGCATCAGCTTTGCCGCCAGTTCATCTTTAACTAACAAGCACGACGCATGCACGCAGCGACACCAAGCCGCACGCGTCTGCCGGTTTGCGCCGTACTCCTGTCAAGATTGAGCTCGCTTTCTGCTTAGGGCGGCTCAGGGATCCAGTGTCGATGACGTAATCCGCAGATCCGTTTTCTAGTGGTATTGGATAGACGCATACGGCTCAAACAATTTAAAGGGGCGGCGGTTTGCGCCACCCAGCTAAAGTTTTTAAGTACAACAATTAACTCCGACCTTTTTTATAAGCTAATGAAATTTTACGAAGAATTTTTTTTTCGCCACTACACAGCAACTGGGGCCATCTAGCGGGCACTGCTTGGGACTCATACCCCCATCTTTACTGCACAAAAATTGTGTATAAAGATAAATGTCTAAGCTAGGGTTTCTTCATGTGAGCTTTGATTAGGATCGCGGTGTAAGTAGGGTGCCTCAATGTCCTTCTGTTTAGGGTGATGCCACCCTTTGTAGTACCAGATGCCGACAGCACGCGCTCACGGGCAAAATACAAAGAAATCGACGAAAACAAAATGTCGCCATAGCACAATCAGCGCTACAAGCGCGTGCAGGGACACGCTCTGTCACGCGCTTCTGAACAAAAAATAAAAATAAACGTGTGTGACAAAATGGCGAGATGCCACCACCCTAAGCAAAGCACAAAAATGTTCCAAAAGCCGGGATTCATGATTAAAAACAAATACCTCCGACTTGCATAACAATATCAACATTTATCAGACGTTTCGTCTCCTATACGGGAGACATCATCAGTGCGGCCTGGGAACACCCGACTAGCTACCAGAAATCCAACGCTTCTTCTTCCTTCTCTTCATCCGTGGCGCTGGTTCTGCCGACTTCTTCGTCCATGGCATACGGACGTATGCCATGGACGAAGAAGTCGGCAGGACCAGCGCCACGGATGAAGAGAAGGAAGAAGAAGCGTTGGATTTCTGGTAGCTAGTCGGGTGTTCCCAGGCCGCACTGATGATGTCTCCCGTATAGGAGACGAAACGTCTGATAAATGTTGATATTGTTATGCAAGTCGGAGGTATTTGTTTTTAAGCAAAGCACACATGAAGGCACCCTAGGTGTAAGATAATACTCTTCAGGTGAAGACGGCGCGCTCCTCGCGACGTGCAGATAAAGTTCGCTTTTCACTCTCTCTCACTATGGTTTCAAGCGCCGCCGGCAGATGACTCGTCGACCCGTGGGCACGGCAAAGACGGCTCGTGCCGCCTCATGCTCCACACGCGCAGAGCTCCAGCGAGGTTGTCGCCCGTGCGGAAAGACCACGGTGTACCGGGGTGTCATGGCAACGAGATAATTTTTTTCGCTCTCACTCAGTTTCGCCGTTTGCCTACCGGCGACACTGTCAGCCGCGGGCACGGTGGCTGCGGAATAATGCAGCTTTTCGGAGGCCCGTCGAACGAACACTATCTGATTCCTCGCGCCGCGCGTTCAGCCCCGCTGTGTCCTCAGCTAAAGAGTATCTTACATTGTGATCAGGATGAATACATCTGATCTTTTCATTCAAAACACTTTTGTTCGTTGTTTTTTTCTGCTCCTGAGCGCCTGACAGTGAATATCCCGGAACCAACTCTTAGCATTTTGCATCGGTCTTCCTTTTTGTTTTCGCTTTTTCTTTTCCAGAGCGCACGAAAGCGCGTCTCCAGGCCCATGCTCTTGGCATTTTGTTATCCGATGCCGACAGCGCGTGCTGTCGTCATCGGAATCATTTCACTATCAGTGTGAGCGTAGCAGACGCTACAAGTGCGAGCTGCTTTAGGCGTCCCTTCCAAGCACTCGCAATCGTGCACTACTAGCACTCTTCCGGGCCACATGCTCGCGCGTGTAGCACTAGCTGTGTTTGGACTTGATTGACTGATTGAATTATACTTATTTGAATTAAGAGAGCCGCGGCGCCACAGAAAGACAAGTTGCCCATTTCGTTTAGGCCTGCAGCACCACTTCTGATGATGATGAAATGATATTGTACATCTAAATTATTTGGGTGATGATGACAATGATTGTGATGATATGCGAGATGAATATGAAGATGATGGGATGAAAAAGAGGGCGAAGAGCGTTAGGCCTAGCGGCGATCATCGCAGCGGTGGTCTTCGCCGAGCAGCCATGGGTTGCTGCGTTCTAGCAGGTAGGTCTCGGGAACCTGGCTACAGCTCCCTGCGTGCCTGGCTTCCAGAAGAGCCGACCGAATCTCCAAAGATGCAGAGAGTTCAGCACCCTCGTGATGGGGATCCAGGGGGCCTATGTCACGCGTTTTGGACTCCTACGGCGACTAGGGAGAAGGAAGTGACCTCAACAACACAGCAAACGCAGATTGGATGTTGAAAGAAGAAAACCAAGAAAAGTGAGCTTTGTTTTCTCTGCGGAAATTAGTCATCAGCCACTCTCACCAATCAAAATCCAGTCTGCGTTTGCTGCGTTGTCGACGTCACTTCCTTCTTTCTAGTCGCCGAGGGAGTCCAAAAACGCAACATAGGGCCCCTGGGGTTGGCCGGCCGGCGGTCTTCGCAAAAGCGGGCCTTGAAGTCTGTCAGCTTGCGGTCGTGCTTGTAACAGAACAGTGTGAGCGCCCTGTCGATCGAAGACATGGTGCTCTCTGACTGTGTAAGAACACGTCTTACGTTACAAAACCACACGATTCGAGGAGTACCGTCGTTATGGGCACGCTTCGAGTGCGTGTCAACACTCCCACTTCCTCAACAGCAGAGGTAATCACTCCGACTGCCTTGAGAGCGAAAGCTGAGCTGAGATCATCGATACGACGTCAACATAGGAACCACAGCTCGTCAGCCTTAAGGTGATGACACCTAACGCTGGGTCAATACCGATATAGAACAACGAGACTTCATTTCGGCAACCAAGTGAGATTTCTCAGATGGCGAATTCCTTCCCTGGGCTGCGTTTCTACGGCGGTTTGGTGGAGAATACCTCGAAATTCGATTGCATTCCGGTTTCTCTTTTAAGCGAATAATTCGCTGATTTAGTTGACACGACCCACGTTCCCTCACTTGGCCATCAGTTGTAGCAGCACCAGGCCACCTTACTTCCTTGTGCGTAGACAAGCGCTGTTCTCCTTCCAGCGGCTCATGGGCACGACCAACACGTTGAGCATCAGTTGCCGTCCCTTCTCTTTATGGATGTCCACTTCATTCCTCTCCTTTCACTCAGAAGGAAATCTAGACGACCGTAGGACGTTTTGCGAGCGTATGACTTCTGTCACAGTCTCCTTTCTGAGTCCCCATTTGAAATCGTGCCCTTTGCTGAAAGCTGTGCAGTTCCTGAACAAATGTGGACAAAGGCACGAGCTCCTTGAGCTTGATTGCGTTTCCGCTTCACTAGCCATCGTGCAGTAAGAAAAGAAACTCGAAGCTACCCGCTCGCGCTGTTAGCACAGTCCACAGTGTTGATTGATGAAAAAAAAGTTACAGTAGTTTAATAACCAGCGGTTCACAACGAACGATTCAGAACCGCCCGGCCACGGTCAAGGTGTAGAATATACATAGACGTGGACGCCGTGTGCGGTGCAGCTGCCAGAAAGGGTCGTTTCCTCACATTAGTCACAAGCGGAGCCACCAGATGACTCCTCGCAACACGGCAAATGGCAGCCAGTGGCTGGCCCGGCTTCCCATGCTTCTCGTGGACAGACATGCTTGTTTTTAAAGTTATTTTCTCGCTTCGGCACGCCATGAAGAACTTGGTACTTGCGCTACGCGTGTTGCTTAGAGAATACTTCGTTACACCAGTTTCTTGCATAAACGGCGGAAATAGCAGTTTTGTGAACGCGTTGAAGCGGGCGTATCTCTGGCCCGGTATTCCAACCAGTGTTTGTCAATGACACTGCAGACGCTCTTAGTGCAAAAAGCCCTCGCCAGGAACGAGGCTGGCCTGCGCCAAAGGGGCTTCATGTGGCCGATCGCGTCGCAGCGTTTTATGTTCAGTGTGTCCTTACCTATATACAGAGTGTACATCATAGAAATAACAGGTTACTTTCTACCGCAAAAACTAAACTATGCGCCGTCGAACGCTCATTCTCCAGCCATGGGTAGCGCGATCGGTCCGAGCCAGTTGCCAAAGTTACAGCACTAATCATTATTAAGGCCTTATATGTCTCACCGTTCAGTCCTTGAGCGAAAACACGTCGGCGACACGAAAGATACCAAAACGTTTACGTGACCACTCAGTGAATGACTAAGCGAATTAAGATGATGACTCAGCACATTGAGAAGGATGATTTAGCACATAAGAAGGATGACCTTAAGAGAGATGACTCAGCGAGTAAATCATGTCTGTTTTTAAGGCATCGGCGCTTGGGCTTTCGCCTTCAAGTCGTCTGAGGGACAACATAAGAGACCCTGTTAACTTTTTATTCAAATGTCATGTGATTTTCTGAAATTTTCAATGCGGAAATGGCGGCCGGTTGCGCTCTCTAACACATGAAGCTCTGTGGCGTCAGCTACCGAAAACCGGCAAGACTGGGACTCATTTTCTAACAGAAATTTTTGAAAATAACATAATTTCTGAATAAGATACGGCTGCATGCTGCAGCTTTGCGAACTGGTCGGAAGCGCCAGCGCTACACTTTGCCGGCGAATGAAGGTTAGGGAATTAGCTGTTTATTTTTGGAGTAAAAAAAGAACTCCGCATTTTTTTTTTTTTTTTTGGGGGGGGGGGGGGGGTCTGTACGTACATCTAACACCGTGGCAAAGGTGTAGTCCTCGGCATCGTCAATAAGAAAAAGTTAAACCGTTGAGAGTCCTGCTTGCAATCATGAGGTAATGGGTACGATTCCCCTAAGGGTACGTTCGATCGACCTTTTTGTTCTTCTTGATTCATTCACCTTTCACTCTCCTGCGCTTGCGCATTCGTTTCAAATTCCAAATGATGTCATTTTTTTTTAGGGGGTGAGATTTGTCGACAAAAGGCGAATCGCATGTAGTAAAAAGGCTTAGACCAACATTTTTTTGGTTGCGCAGCTTTTAGGCGCATATTTTCGGCTTCAGCAGCGTTGGTGTCGGCGTAACCGCGCGTTGCATTACGGAGAATGTTTCATAATGAACGTTACGTGTGACGTTACGAGGGTAACCCTCGTGAGGGTTACGAGGGTTACCTTCCCGAGGGTGACGAGGATTACGAGGGTTACCCTTGCGAGGGTCACCCTCACAAGGCTTACCCTCGTGACGTCACATCTGATGTCATTAGAGGAAGCACGTGTCGTATGACGTCACGTCTGACGTTGTGTGACGTTACACGAATCAAACATTGTCAATATTTCCACTCAATTCGCTGATTTGTCGGAAAAATATTTCTGCTAAATTTAATGAACTTTTCCCGCTATATCTAGCGGGGAAGGAAGAGGGGCACACCCTTCCCTCCGTACCATTCCCTCCTTCTCCTCAAAAGTTGCGCTCTGATTCGGCGTTGCAGGAAATTGTATATGTCTTTATTTTTTGCTGAATACTTTCCATGAAATAGAACTTTAGCCACATATCTCAAGACCGGTTTGTATGTCATACCGGAATTCACACGGACAATTAAAAAAGAAAGTATGCTCCTAACCGCTCATTCACACTGGAAGTGGATCCGCGTTCGCAAAGCGGTTGCGAAAACGGTTGTATAAAGATCCAGTACAATTGCCCGCGCACTCGATGACATCAAGTGCGCGTGTAATCGTACTGGACCCTTATACAACCGCGTTCGCAAGCGCTTTTTGAACGCGGATCCGCTTCCAGTGCGAATGAGCGGTAACAGTATTCATTTATAGATTCATTTAAAAATATACTGCGAAAACACAGAACGATAAACACAGAGAAAACATGGAGTGATGAACACGCCTTCCGCTTGCAGGATGCAATGACGTCCACCGATTTAGTGCATACTCAAAAACGCATAGTCAAGATTTCAATAAGATGAGCTGGCGGGCTAGTTGGCTGTCCATCATGAATAAAATAGCAAAAAACAACAAGGAAGGAAGGACCAGGTAGACAGGAAGGGCTGACAACTGATATTTATTACAGTTTGTGTATTTCGTTTTATTTTCTTTTTACGCATAAACACTTTGAGGGTGTACTTTTCTTTCTTTTAAGCGATTACATCAATAACTTCTTCCTTCTCCTTCTTTATGACTGTATTAAATGTCAGTTGTCAGCTAGCGCTCTTCCTGTCTACCTCGTCGAAGGATCGGTGGCCGGGTGGTCTAGCGCACACCAGCTCGGAGCACGTGGAGCGAAAGCTCGCGCTGCAGAACGCAGGATCCTGGGCTCAATCCCCGCCCCTGTCCATTTCTATCTGGATAAGCATCGTACCGGCGTGCGGTCTTGTATCACTAGCGCGTGGTGCACGTTAAAGGCCCAAGGTTAGCGGTAGTACCGCACTGGCTAAATTGCTCATCTACAGCTGAGAGACCAGACGCCCACTGAGGCAGACTAACTTCTGACTGTATAAACATACACACAACAATTTTCTTTGCTTTGTGTCTACCTCGTCCTTCCTTCCTTGTTGTTTTGCGCTATTTTATTCATGATATTCATCAAGAATTCAATGTCTACGATATTCTTAGGGAGTAACGGTGAGCATTTTAAAGCATTTCATATATCGCAACTGATTGTTATCTTGTTCACCATCATTTTGTAACGAAGCAACATGTTGTTCTTATATCTAGTTATATGTGTGAAACTACGCTCTCACATTTCTGTAATTTTAAAGAAGAGTTTTAACTTCGCTAGCAACAATTGTATCGCTAAACTAAATCTTGGACTTGTGATTTAAGGATAGTTCATTTTGTTTTCCAAAATGACGAATTTATACTTAATAAAAAAAAAAAAATAAGTTGGTCTACATCATTAAGTAACGGAAAACGTCTTGCTCGACCTTCTGTCTATGTTCTATTCCTCTCCGTTCAGTAGAACCAGACTTGTGCTACAAAAACTGGCCAGTAACACATGCATATTGATTTAAGAAAATAATGATATACGAGTCTATTTTTGAGTAGAAGGCGAGATTCTAGGGGCCTACCAAAGTTTGAGTGAGATCAATGCTTTTAACCGCAAATCGTCGTTTTTTGTTTTTTTTTAACATGCATTTGGTCATTAGGTTGCGCGACCTTCACGAACAGGCCGACAACGTGTTCAAAAGAGTAGTGATCTATTAAAAAAAGATGTTTCGAATCATGCGGAAAAGAAACTTTCTTCCTCGAAATGAGGTAATCTGCCTTTAATTTGTGTAAGATCTAACTTTTGGAAATTAATGATCGTCAACGACAAAAAAGGCCCACTTACCCTTCCATTTCCACAAGATATTCCATCTACGAGGCGTTCAGTGAAGGAACGTTGGGAATATTTGAAGTTCGCGAAACACAGGAATTTGCATATCTTCAATAAGTTCGGCTTCTGTTAAACAAAAAATTCGATCATTTAATGAAAACTGAAGTTAATTAAAAACAATATTAAGTCTTTCTTCGTTTGAAACAAGATCTGGAGCTCCAAAGGACAGATTGTTTATTAAGAAACATGTAAAGCTTACTCAAAAAATGCAAGCTTGATCACTCTTACAAAGATTGGTGAGCACAAAATGTGTGATAGGACTTCCACTTATGGGCGTTCGTGGCTTTGTATGGGCAACGGCCACTGCGGAAGAAGAGAAGGGCGTCCGAACAATACCGCCTACCTCATATTCGCTGCCCTTTCGGACACAGGCCGTGAGATGGCGTAGCATAACCGGAAAGGCCGCGAAGCGTGCGACCGTGCCTTTGAGTGCCGCGCCAATGCGTTCGCTTTTGTGTGTTAGCTACCACTGACCCTGGATAGCTCAACAATTAAGAAAAGAAAACCTGGATAGCTAAGTCGGTAAAGCACTTGGCTCACAATCTCAATGCTGTGAGTTCAATACATGCGGAGAGTGAAGTCTTTTTATATGTTTTTTTTTATGGACGTAGCACTTTTCGGTGTCGTTTTTTTATTAGATCCGACTGCTACAACCGGCAGTTACAGCCGGCCGTTTAGCAAAAGTTCGAGATCTCGAAGAAAATTGACTGATAGAGTACAGCCTGTGTTATTATTGCAGGTGGTAGACGGGGCAGCGAAGGTAATACTTGTTTGTTTACTTGTTGCTTTGCTTCGAATACTAAAGTTTTTATATGAATGGCAAAAGGCAGGTACACTTTGATGAGGCCCTGCCACAGTACGACACTGCCTCAACAGGCGATAAAAATACAACTGTTAAAAAATCGTCGAAAAGCAAGAGCACATTATTATACATCTTTTTATGTCCACAAAGAAAATTACTTGGCACTGATTGTGCAGCGAATACATTCAAGAAGAGTACCAAAAGGCATTATTCAAAATAAATTTTTTGATGCACTACAGAATGTATGCGGTTACAGTTTTAACTGCAGATCAAGGCTTAGTTAGACCAGAATGATCAGAAGAAATAAAACATCAAAAAAGAGGCAAAACCAGAAGTAGAAAGCACGCGCACGCATAGAGCTGACACTGATACCAAACCATTATTTTTAATAATAATGTCACGAATGACAACTGATGAGGTATCGAATAAACGAAGAAAATAAACGTTTAATATGGCGAACTTGTGCCGAAACAAAAAATAGAGAAAGGCTAGCATCGCAGGCGCTAGCCTTTCTCGTAACAGCAGAGTCGAACGCTGGGGCGAGACTGATTACGGATTGCCACGCCCTTATGTACAAGCGTTGGCTTCTTGAACAATCAACCAAGAAGGTTCGGCGACTAGAACGTTCGTACCTCGAACAAGCAACAGACTTCTCGAATGTACCAGAACACTAAATCGGAAGAATAAAGAAAAGACGATTCGCTCCCAAGAATCGAACCCTTGTTTTTCGCGTGGGAAGCAAGCACGACAACCGTTAGGCCAAGGCCGCGCTGCCTACTGGGCCAGCTGCGGGCGCGGTAATATGAAAGTTACCAGTGGCTATGAATACAGTATATTATGTTTTTTATTTTTTTATTTTTTCAGTGTACAGTGTGTTGCTTGTTGTTTCATTTCCATTAAAAATTGTAATCACTTAATCTTGATGGCGAAAGTGGCATGCACGTATATTGCAACGTATCGTATTATGGGACACCTGATGACGGGTAGGGTGACGTAAAGCATAGTGGATCCATGACGGATCATGATGGATGTGATGACTTAATAATGGAAATCCATATTGGATCCACCATGCTTACATCATATCCCAACCGCTATGACTTGTTCCACATACGATATGGTACGATATGCTTGTATGATTTCGCCGATCAATAATCACTATCCAACGCCGAACGTCGATCAATAATCACTATCCAACGCCGAACGTCGATCAATAATCACTATCCAACGCACAAAGTCTTGATCTTTTCCCAGTTCTGTTGTAATGATGCATGTCAATCTATACTTCATAACCTGCCGACATTGCTTAACAACGTGTTCTTCGACCACATTATTGTTCCTTTTTTTTTTATCTAAAACAGTCTACACCTATTTCGTTCAGGTGATTATATTCTTGTTTTATGTAATATTGTATGGCGTTGTTATGGGGATGGACACGGAACCTCTAGCTTCCTATTCGAATCTAGAGTTCGGAGTCGTTGTTGTTGATTGCGGGCTTTATGGCGCAAAGCTACTATGGCCATACTGCGCCAAGCTTGTTTAGTTGGGACATACTCAGGACTGTTTTATATGAATTATCGAAAAGAGGTTCATATGACAAGGTTAAAAGTCAGAGTTAAAATTACAACTCCAGTAGGAAGCCGGTTTTTCTTAAGTAATTTATGACACGATCAAATGGTACTATAGGAGTCTCCCCAATTAGCAGCGCTGGGTGAAAAGGAATCTGGTGTGAAAAAAACTCGGGGAAATGTGTACGTCGTTCTTGCTCAAGCCCTGGGCACAGCCACAAAATGTGTAAAATTTTAAACGCTCCCCACATTCATCACACAGGGGTGGGGCTTCCCCCCTGAGCAGATGTTTGTGGGTGGGGAAGGAATGTCCAATTCTAAGACGACACAAAAGAAATTCAAGGCGGCGGGTTTTGTGGGATGCACTCTCCCACATACCAAGAGCTGGTTTAATCCTGTGAAGTTTGTTTTCGCATTCCAGACTCCACTCTGATTGCCATAGCTGGAAAACTGATGATTTTACCAAGGGCTTCATGTCTTGAAATGGAATCTGTGAGGTGGTTGGCAGTAGGTGCTTAGAGCTCGTGGCCAATTCGTCTGCTCTTTCATTACCTAGGATCCCCACATGGCTAGGTACCCAGCAGAATTTTATGTCTAGGCCAAGCCGCAGACCAGATTGTACCTTAGATCGGACAAGTTGTGCCAGTCTATTTTTACTTCCCTTTATTGAGCAAAGTGTGGTGAGCACACTTTGAGAGTCCACGAATAAAATAGATTTCATCGTCTTGCTGATGAGGATATATTCCAAGGCCATCAACACTGCATAGAGCTCTGCCGTGTAAATACTTGCACATTCCTTGAGACGCTGAACCTTACTGAACCCTTCAGAGTATACTGCTGACCCTACAAAATGCAATGATTTGGCACCATCGGTATAAAATTGGGAGTAGTTACCATACTTCTTCTGCACCTCAAAAAATTCTTGCTGAATCACCACTGCGGGGACGTTATGTTTATTAAATCTAGTAAAATACCAATCGCAAAAGACGGGCAACGTACTCCACGGAGCTTCATTTTCACCCTTCTGCAAAAGGTCGGTCTCGTCAAGGGTGAGGTCAAGAGATGTACAAATGTCCTCAAGGCGAAGACTTAAAGGTGGTACAACCCTGGGCTTATGTTCGAAAAGACGAGCAAACCGAGAATGTTGCAAGGCACCATACGTTGGGTGATTTGGATAGGACAAAATTCTGGAAGCATAAGTCAAGCAAGATAACGTCGTCTGTGCCTAAGTGACATCTGATTAGATTCAGCGTACAAGCTAGGAATGGGCGATGTGCGGAAGGCACCTGTAGCGAGCCTTAAACCGAGATGATGCACAGGATCTAACATTTTCAGTGCAGAAGGCCTTGCTGAGTCGTAAACTATAGCACCATAATCCAGACGTGACCGGATAAGGGAGTTGTACAGGCGTAGCAGACATATTCTGTCGGATCTCCATGACATGTGCGCTAAGACTTTAAGAATATTAGCTGATTTAAGGCACTTCTTCCTCAGGTCCTTCAGGTGGGAAACGAAGTTTAACTTTTTATCAAACGTTATGCCCAAAAATTTATGCTCTGTTTTTACATTAATAGGAACCCTGTTTAGCATCAGTTCTGGATCTAGAAACAGCCCCCGACGCAGAGAAAATGGCACGCAGATGGTCTTATCAGCTGAAAACTTAAACCCATTTTCGTCAGCCCACTTACTAATTCTGTTGATGGTAAGCTGCAGTTGCCGCTCACAGCTAGACAAATTACAAGAAGAGGCAGAGATGTGAATATCATCCACGTAGAGGGAGTATGAAACGGAAGCTGGAATTACCTTTGAGAACGAGTTTATCTTTACGGCAAACAAGGAGACACTCAGTACACCTCCTTGCGGAACATCATTTTCCTGGATATACAGGTCGGACAGTGTGGTGCCAAGTCAAACTTGAAAGGAGCGACCTGTGAGAAAACTGCTTATACACCGCAACATGCGACCACGTACACCAGAGACATACAAATCATGAAGGATACCATACCGCCATGTCGTATCATATGCTTTCTCCAGGTCGAAGAAAACGGATACACAATGTTGCCTATTTACGAAAGCTTCACGTATGGTTGTTTCCAGACGGACTATGTGGTCCAAAGTAGACCGCCCTTCTCGAAAGCCCCATTGGTTATTAGCAAAGAAGTGGTTATGCTCCAAAATATATATTAACCGCCTATTAATAAGGCGTTCGAAGGTTTTGCCAAGGCAACTCGTTAACGCGATTGGACGGTAACTACGTGGGTCCGAAGGGTCCTTCCCAGCTTTCAGCAAAGGAATTACATGCGCCTGTTTCCAGATTTGAGGAAAGTAAGCTGCTTCCCACAGATAGTTGAAAAAACCTAGTAGTGTGTTCAGCGATTCACGAGACAACTGACGGAACATTTCATAGTGGATTCCATCAGGGCCTGGAGCCGATCTCTTTTTGGAGCCCAGAGCTACCTCTAGTTCTTGCATTGTGAAAGGAGTGTTGTATGGCTCAGAGCTACAACCGGACATGGGTATACAGTGACACTCAGCACTTGCTTTAAAACGTTTAAATTCCATACGATAATTTCGGGAGCTGGAAACATTCTCAAAGTGCTCTCCAAGCACATTAGCAACATCTTTCAGCGAAGTAGCAGGGGAGCTAAATAGAGGAATAACAAAGCAACGGTAGTCCCCTTTGATTTTTTTGTACCTATCCCAAACTTCCTTCTCCGAGACAAAACTATTTAGGGAGGAAATGTACTTGGTCCAGGACTTCCACTTAGCTTTCCTCCTAGTCCATCGGGCCTTTGCTTTCAGTCTTTTAAATGCTATCCTATTTGAAGAAGTAGGGTACCTCCGAAAGGTATCCCATGCCCTATGCTGCTTTTTCCTTGTGGTAGCACAGTCTTCATTCCACCAAGGCCTACACCTCTTGGGTAAATTTTCAGAGGTGCGAGGAATGGCGTCTTGGGCGGCACTTATGATTTGCTCCGTAACATACACTGTCGC